>NC_041735.1:41208816-41808816 GCF_004115215.2 Ornithorhynchus anatinus
GGTCCCCAGTTCCTGGGGAAGACTATGCCTCAATCTTCATGAAGACAATTAAGCCATAAGGAGGAAGTAGTGTCACAATGCACAGCGGTGGGTGTGACTGCTTTGAATTGGTGATGTTTATTGGGTGGTTAATATATGCACTTACTATGTACTAAGCATTTGAGGTGAAAAAGGATGATCTCATAAGTACACTGAAGTGAATAACTAGTTCAAACTGATCAGTTCTTTGGGAGAAAGAAGAGGTGCTTGGGAAAGAATAATACTAGCAGACAATTCTGTCCTCAAAAGAACCTACAATCTAATGAGAGAGACAGGGAGATGCCTAAAATAAGGTTCTGCATGAGTAGTAGGCAAAAGCAGGGAAGCTTCTCCTCCTCAACCACCTCCTTCTTTTCATCCTCTATCTCTGCTCTGGAGCGTTTGGGCTGGGAAGAACCTGGTTTTAAGAAGCTCCATCAGCTCTCTCCCTCTACCTTCGCATTCTCATCCTGTGAGAACCAGAAAAAGACAGATACAATTCACAGAAACAAAAGCAGGATATGACTTGCCCAAGGTCACACAAGGGGAAAGTGATGAAGCTGAGATTAGAACTCAGGTCTCCTGTCTCCTTGTTTCAACCAGGGCAAGCTGCCTTAATATAGGAAAGCAGCAATATAGAATCCCTATGCCTAGGAAGATTAGATGCATTTCTCTTTTATGGCTTGACCAACCCTTGATTCACTTTAACTTGCTCAAAATTGTAGCTATTTTAAATTTCTATGCCTCATTGCTCTTTCCTTTTTGGGATGAAGGCTTTTATCTTTACATTTAGGCACATTTTAGGATTTCCAAATCCTTGGTGTCATTAATTTTGATGTCCCACATTCTATCTGCAGGCCCTGAGTCCTCAGAGTGGATCTCTTTTATTCTGTTCAAGGAAAAGATCTCCATACCTAAAGCTGTCAAATCCATCCTTATCATGCTGATCACGGGTTTTAATTCACAGGAACAATGTAGAAATTGGATTATTTTTTTACTCTTTCAAAGAAACCATTCCTTTTAAGAAACTTGTTACACACCTTATGCCAATGCCTAGAAGAGATATTTTTGCTTAACTGTATTTCCAAGTAACAAGTTCTGGTTGAGACCTGATTCTACAGGGGTCAAACCTAAACACTCAAAGCCAATTTGGTACTGCATTCTTGGGGTGCCAAGCCCAGCTTTCCCTTAAGGAGGCCCACACATCACATCCGGATTCCCAACCTGCCTCAAGCAGCCAGATGTCACCACGGAATCCTGACTGATGGACAGCATTCGGGTCTCTTCCGGCCCCTATCTCTTCATACTGGGACATCCTGGAGGCTAGAGGGGTGTCTTCAGGGCCTAGCCAGACCTAGCCAGGTGGCTGCCAATCATAGAGACTTCAGAATCTGTCAGGAGATGGCACACCTTCCAGACCTGCTGTTTCCCCAAGTCTAAGCAGTCAAGATCAAAGAAAACATCCTGAACTAGGACCAAAAAAGAAAAATATCCCAAAACACTAGAAACTTCTCCCTTTCACTAGTTTGGGAAGCCAGGTAAGCTGGGCCTGCAACATGTAGTGCCCATATAGTGTCTGTTTTCACTCTGTGGCTTTATCGGTCATGGAGATATGGTGACTTTCTGCCCCTAAATTGAGCAAGCCATGTGGTTGATAGTGATGATTGTTTCCGCGCAGCTCAGGACTTCTGGAAAAGGAAATTAAAAACCATTCGAAGGAATCAAACAATACCTGAATTCTAATTTCCAAAACAAGAAATCAGGATGTGGGAATTCTGACATGGACTTAGAACAACCAAAGTGAATATGCCACCACATTTTCACTGTCAGTCCAGTGAAACTTAACATGAATATGTATCATTTCCCTTATCTCTCCCTTATGCTGTCTAATAATGCTGACATTTGTTACCATGCACCAAGAACTGTAAGCAATGGGGTAGATTCAATATAATCAGATTAGACCCAATCTCTGTCTCACATGAGTCTCCCACAGTCTTTGAGGGAGGGAGAGCAGTCCTTTTATACTCATTTTACACATGAAGCAACAGGAGCACAGAGAAGTTAAGTGACTTGTCCAAGGTCACAGCTGCCATCAGTGGAACTCAGACTAGAACCCAGGTCCCCTGACTCCCAGTCCTGTGCTCTTTCTGCTGAGCCACACTGCTATAGCATCACAGCTGCCAGAAAGTTTCAGCCCAAACAAACTTCTTCATATTCAATTTGTATCCCCTTTGCTGGGGAGCACAGCGTTTGTAAAAAAATGGGCTGGTAGAGTTATCTGTAAAAAAGACTACCCCTTGAGAAGCAGCATGACCTAGTGGAAAGAGCAAGGGCTTGGGAGTCAGAGGACCTGGGTACTAATCTTAGTTCTGTCACTTGTCTACTATGGGATCTTGGGCATGACAACTTCTCTGTGCCTCAGTTTCTTCAACTTTAAAATGGGAATTAAAAACCCATTCTCACTCGGTCTGTGAGCCCCATTTGGGACAGGGACTGCGTCTGAGCTAATTAACTTGTGTCTACCCCAGCACTTAGAACAGCGCTTAGAGCACATAGTAAGCACTTAAATACCATAATAAATTATTATAAACCTGCAATTCTACCACAGCCATAGAGCACGTGTATTGTCCCCTTTGAACTCAGTGCATTAAGTGTCTTAGGGGCAGGGACATGACAAAGTGCGTAATAGAGCGTGTTGGTCCCACATGCTGCTGGGGTGGTGTGGAAGTGGAGTAGGGAAGAAATGGGTGGGAGAGAGAAGAAATGGGGTGCTCTTCTCTGTAAACCGGAGCTGACCTGGACACACAATGTGTGGGTTCAGAGATGGGCCTTAGTTATACAGTGCTGAGGGTAGACAGTTTATTTCCCCTTCAAGGAAGGAGGTTTGGGGGCGGCAGAAGGTCATTGTCCTTAGAGGCCTAGGGCACAGGGTTGGTCTGGCATGCAGGGAAAAATGGGCTAACTACTTCTTTGAGAAAACAAGTTTTTATTCCATAAAGTTGCGCCCAGAATCTTTTAGAAAGATTGAGGAAAGTGCTGATTTTTTTTTCCACAACAGAATAGATGCACATTATCTGTAGAGCCTCCCTGACACTCAATAGGAAACAGCAGAAAAGTCATTGAGTGACCCTACAAAAGTGCAAAAAATCCTTCACTCTGATTGCATTTCTGCTTGCAAGACAAAGCAAGGACTGGATACTTGTTAATTATTTTTCTGGTCTCTGTTCAGATGTGTTCTCAGCACTACTCAAACTTCAACTGAACTGCTTTAGGAAAAACACTGAATTTGAGGAGACTTGATATTCAAAAACCAACATACCTCAGATTACAGCCACCCCACAATACAAACAGCTCAGGGACCCAGCCCACAGTTTGTGTCACATTTACAAGGTGATCTCTTGGAGAGATCACTGAGCATAATTATTATTTGTTAAGCGCTTATTATGAGCTAAGCGTTGATCAGATCGGGGACACTGTTTTACACAGGACTCACGATACTTTCTTCCCATTCACAAGTGAGGTAACTGAGGCCCAAAGTGCCTAAATAATAGTAATAGTAATAAAGTGTTAATATTTTTAAGTGCTCACTATGTGCCAAGCAAAGTGCTTGGGTAAATACAATCGGATGCAACGCAGTTCCTGTCCCACATGGCTTTCAAAAGCTGAGAGAAAGGGAGAAGATTCGTCATTTTTCAGATGAGGAAACTGAAATACAGAGAAGTTACTTGACCAAGGTCACACAGCAGTCAAGAGGAGGAGTCCTGGTTAGAACTCGGGTCTCCTGACTCCAAGTAGGTCCCATGCCCTTTCCACTAGGCCACCTGCCTCCCATCATCAAAAGCACTGCTGAATTGGGGAAGAGGACATTGCAGATGTTGATGACAACTGCATTGCATTTAGAGGGTTCACTGCCAAACGAGGACCTCATTAAGCTTCCACAGCCCAAATCATCGTTGGAAGATGCCAAAACCGATGAAATTAGATTTCTCCAACTCCTGAAATTTGGGGCTTCAGAAGTCTTCCATCAATTTTCAAGAAAAAAATGTTTGAACTTGAAGATTTAATTGAAGGAGACCCTGATGGAGAGGCACTCAAAAAGTGCTTAGGGTGTTGAGATGATCACCAGTGACAAGCTACTGTAAGAAGATAGGGGAGCTAACTAAATTGTACAAACTCTTCACGAAGGGTGAGAAACCACTGCCAGTCAACAAAGCCACTTTCTACTTCTGCAGCAATGTTCTGCAGAGATTAACAATCAGATTACAACTCCTCACTTTGATAACTTTTGCTTAGAATTGAACAATACTGATGCAGCATAGTCTAGTGGAAAGATGGCAAGCCTGGGAGTCAGAGGACCAGGGTTCTAATCCTAGCCCGGTCACTTGCCGGTTGTGACTTTGGGCAAGTTACTTTATTCCTCTGTGTCTCAGTTTCCTCAACTGTAAAATGGGGACTCGAGACCTGCTCTCCCTCCTACTTAGACTGTGAGCCCCACGAGGGACTTTGTCTAATCTGATTAGCTTCTATCTACCCCAGCACTTGCTTTCAGCAATGCTTGACACAAAGTACTTAATAAATGCCATAACAAACATAGTGATATATTCAAACAAATGATCACTATCCCCACCTTCAAAGCCTTATTAAATCCACATCTCCTCCAAGAGTTCTCATTTCCTTTTCTCCCACTTTCTCCTGCATCACTTTTGCACTTGGATTTGCATCCTTTATTCACCCCCCTCTCCCACCCACGGCACTTATGTGCATATCCTAATTCATTTATATTCATGCCTGAATCCACCTCGGGACTGTAGGCTCAATGCGGGCAGGGAACAACTTTACCAACTCCCTTTTACTGTCTTCACCCAAGCGTTTAATACTTAGAACAGTAAATGCTCGATAAATTATAGACTAGTGATACTTAATGTTACAAAATATAGTTCACAAAGAAATTTCATATTTTCCTAGAGGTTTGGGAACAGACCCTAATTTAGAAACCTCTAATACTGTGGAGTTCACAGATAAGCAAAAGTAGGAGACCATGGTCTTTCAGCCATAATTTAAGCTTTCTGCTCTCCTGGGGATCAAGTAGGTACAGATGGCTAAAAGGATCATGAGAGAAATGGTGCAAACACCTCATCTTTCCTCCCAAATCCTTCACCTAACTTTCCCATCCCAGTTGGCAACACCACCATCCTCCCATTCCAACTTGGCATTAACCTCAACTCCTTCTCTTTCAACCTTATTTTCATTATCAAATCCTGTTGATTTTCCCTTCACATAATTTCCAGGATCTATTCCTTCTCCTCTCAGCGACCATTATACCGGTCCAGGCGCTTATCGTATCCCAGCATGACTACTGGAGCAGCCTCCTTACTAGCCTCCCTGCCTCCAACCTCTCCTTTCTCCAGTCCATATTTCACTCTGCCTATGATTTTTCTATAACCTTTTTTGGCACACAACCCCCACTCCTTAAAGAACCCTTAAAGATTGCCCATTTCTTCCTCTATCAGCAGAAACTCCTATCATTGACTTTTAGGCACTCTATTAGCACTCTCTCTCCTACTTATCCACTCTCTTCCCACTGCACACCAGCTCTCACTCTTAATTCCTCTCAAGTTAACTCACTCAGCCACATTCTCACTTCTCCAACTGCCCCCACTGCCTGGCACTTCCTTCCTTTCATATCTGACAGGCTACAGCTCTGCCTTTTTTTTCCCCAAGCCCTTCTGAAATCACATCTCCCCCTCCTTCCCTAATTAAATTTCTAATCTCCCCAAGTTATATCCTTCCTACTGCCTGTTCAGCACACAAGTACTCACAACCTACAAGCCCCTCAAATGCCAATCCCATGGGTCTAGACTGGTAGTGCTCAAGCACCTAGTACACTGCTCAAGCACTTAGTACAGTGCTTTGTACAGAGTAAATGCTTAATAAATTAAATTGAATGAAAGCCAGACAGACTTGAGACAAGTTCACCCACCCCGGGGGAAGCCATGACCACATTCAGTCTGTCAAAACCTTCAGATATGAGCTATCCACAAAATTTCCTCGCCTCCCCAGCTTCCTTGCACCCTCACATCCATTCTCCAGTTCCTCTCAGTTGTCTCCCAACAGGATCTCTCCTTCCTGCTTTCACTAGCCCCTTTGTAGCCAGCTCTGATTTCCAGGGGAGAGTGGAGGAGGAAGAGAGAAAGGTATCTATGATACAGTATCAAGGTACCTGCATTCAAAAAAAAAATGGCACTACATTCTGTGATTCCTGCATACAATGGGGCTGATTAAGGAGGTGTGGAAAGAGAGAAAATGTTCAGTTATGTTTCAACCTTTATCTGAATGTTGTCTGCTATTTGTAATAGCAGCACAGCTCATACTGACATTGGAGGAAAATCTCTGCAGACCTGATGTGAAACACCCTTGGAAATGACATTATAATGGCAGTGTAATGTCCTGAAGTGATTAATATTATACTGTAAAATTACCCCAAAAAAAATTCGAGGAAAAGTTAATTGCTACTTCTTTTCAAGACCATGCATTTCACATTTGTATTTTCTGGGGAAACAAGGTGAGCTCAAAATCACCACAGCAAACCACACCACTTTTCATAGTGACTCCCAGATCAAGACCTCACCCACACTCCTCAGAGTTGGCTAACAGTGGAAACAAAGTGCATGTATTACTGACTGATTATTTTAATGTACTCAAGTCTCTTTGAAGAAGAAAAAAAAAATGCCTTCTGCCTAGTAAATTTGAAAGTCACTAATTCCTAATGTAGCACAGTGTGAAAGTCAATTCAGCCTTTGCCAAATCTGTTTGCATTACTTTCTTTTGTTATTAAAATGATATGGTATCCTCATGTGTCCAACACAGCAGTGACTCCATTTTAATCCTCACAACTCCCTAGCAGATTACATGGATTCAGTTTTAGCAGGATTACTAAATTCTCTGATTTCTGACTGCAAGGCTAAGGGCTGATACTTAAGAATGGAGACAACTGATAATAGTTGGCTTGATTTGCAAAACTACATACAATTCATCCTATATTTGCAGAGATAATTTCACTTTTTCCTTCAGAATGTGTTACTTTTAACAGTTTCCTGATCCAAGATGTTGGCGATTTTTTCTTTGCAAGCTCAGGTTTTCTGTTTTGTTTTGTTTTTGCATTGGGTTTACACTCAAGCTATAACGAAATGAATTCTATCCCCTGGAGCTCTCCATCCTATACAATTAAGAAAAGCGATTTCTTAGTCAAAAGGCAGGCGTCTGCACCAAGATTTCCCATTTTCTCTCAACAGGGAGACTGTCATCACTCGATATTAATTGATCTCACTTTTCATCCATAAAACTCTGGTTATACAAATTTTCAGACAGAGGAGTAGCAACTATTACACTATTAAAGTAAATTATTAATGGATTCTCCATTAAAACACACTTGTGTTCTGAACAATGTCAGCTCTTTTCTACACCCATGTGGAAATGGTTTTATTGTGTGTTTTTTTACTGGGAGGGAAAAAACAAAGTTCCCAAGTTCCTTTCCAATCTGTGATAAATTGACCAACAACTTGGATTTGGAATTTTCAGCCCTGCCAAAGCAGGCACGATATGACCCTCTTACATGGTTGCTAATCCTTGTGCCCTGAGCAGCATCAGGAGAATGCCAACTAATCAAAGCTTGGAAAAACATATAAAACTGGAGTGCAGGGGACATTTCCACTGCAAACTGACACTGGGTACAAAACACAAATTGTTGAATAGATGGGAAATTTTTCTTGCCAGGGACAAGTTTGCAACTATTCTTTACAAGCTAAGATGGAAGTGAATTACAGACTGTGAGCCCGTTGTTGGGTAGGGATTGTCTCTATTTGTTGCTGAATGGTACTTTCCAAGTGCTTAGTACAGTGCTCTGCACACATAAAGCGCTCAATAAATACGGTTGAATGAATGAATGAATACCGAAGGATGGGAAAGAAGAAAACTAATTTACACTAAGGTAAAAACTAAAAATTTTGCAAAGAACTGGAATAGGTGGGAGGAAAGAACAAAGGACCAGCAATGCAAATGTGCTACCCAGAACATTCAGCACTTATTACAGTGTCTGGCACAAAGTAAGCGCTTAAATGCCATTAAGAAAAAAGTTAGACTGTGATGAAGGATTAGCCTATAGGTTATTTCTCAGAGGCAAGAGTATGCGTTTTAAAGACATAAAGGGCTTTCCCACTTCTTCCCTCCCCCTGTCCCTGCCCCTTCCACCTCCACCCCCAGGGCATTTATGGCACATAAAAAGGATAGGAAACAAAAAGACCCTTTGGTAGGTGCAGCTGCCCCCCTCGCTCAAACTGATTTGGCAACAGCCCGCTCGCAAAATCAGAGACTTTACTCTCCCAAACATTCAGTACAGTGCTCCATGCACAATAAAGCACTCAAATACCACTGACTGACCTTTGAAGTTGAAAGTTTTGAAAACCTTGTGCTATGACTTTCTGAGGATGGGAATGGTAAAAGGAAGTATGTTCCCAGACACCCCGGTTCAAAACAGGGATTGAAATTGGAGAGCTCCAGAAGACTTGGGGGAGAAAAATCAGAACTGAGTTCCGAGACCTTAGTGACTAGTTCCAGCCTAATAATGTTGGTATTTGTTAAGTGCTTACTATGTGCCGAGCACTGTTCTAAGCGCTGGGGTAGACAGAGGGGAATCAGGTTGTCCCACATGGGGCTCACAGTCTTAATCCCCATTTTACAGATGAGGTAACTGAGGCCCAGAGAAGTTAAGTGACTTGCCCATAGTCACACAGCTGACAAGTGGCCGAGCTGGGATTCGAACTCATGACCTCTGACTCCAAAGCCCGTGCTCTTTCCACTGAGCCATGCTGCAGCCTAGTTATGTTCCGGTCAAACAGCAGTTCAAATCCCAAGTATAATGCTTGCCATTATCTCTGGGCACTGGCAAACTTAAAAAGGGAGAGATTCTGGCCTTTTATGTCTGCATCTAAAAATCAATCGAACAGCAGTATTTACTGAGCGCTTACTGTGTGCAGAAAACTATACTAAGTGCTTGGCAGAGTACAGTACACATGGTAGACACAACTGTTGCCCACGGAGGGTTTACAATCTAGACCCTTAAAGTCAATTCTCTGGAGTTTTCCAGGCAGGACAGAGGTTCTGTGGAAAAGATTTGTGAATGATTTCAAATACAGAAACAAACCAAAGGAAGCTAAATCCTCCCTCCCTGAAACTTGCTGCTGCCTGGGACAGCTGAATGCAGGTGTTCATTCCAGGTGCTGTGTTATGGTCCTGGATGGGTCTGGTCCCGCTGCTGGCAGGTAGTGCCTCAAAACACAGACATCCCCATAGGCTGTGGGGACTGTAAACACCACACACAAACAGCCATCAGACACAAACACACACACACACTCTGCACATGCATGCGGACAGATATACCACGGCCTCTGGCATTAAGTGAAGTGGATGCAGGAAGGCTGAGTGAGCCCAGAATGGCCCACAACCCAACTACTAGACACTTACCTTCGCTTACCTTCAAAGCCTTATTGAAGGGACATCTCCTCCAAGAGGCTATCTCTAACTAAACCCTCCTTTCCTCTTCTCCCATTCCCTTCTGCATCATGCAGACTGGCTCCCTTTACTCATTCCCCCTCGAAGCCCCACAGCACTTATGTATATATCTGTAATTTTACTTATATTCATGCCTGTATCCCCCTCTAGACTGTAAACCCACTCTGGGTGGTGAATGGGTCTGTTATATTTTCTCCCAAGGACTTAGTACAGTGCTTTGCACACAGTGAGCACTCAATACATACAACTGACAGGACGTAGACCCTCAGACAGGGAACCCTCAAGCAGACCTGAACCATGCATGGCTCAGAGCCATATTTCCTCCCTCCTATTTGCACTCTAGTAGCCACGGTATTGATTGAGCATCACCTACGTGCAATGACTTGAATAAAGTGCATTGGAAAGTATCTCAGAACCATAAGACAAGTTCTTGGCCCAAAAGGAGCTCACACATTAGCAGACACAAAAAATAATTACAACTAGTGCACTCAGTAAATAACTGATGCACAGTTAAGTAAATACATATGCAGTCATGTAATATTTTAGGTTCAAGCCCTGGCTAATCCCTTTATTTCCAACTTTATCCCTTGGTCCTGCAGGGAACTGGGCATGTCTAATAACCAAGATATATTTTGGATCTCCCTATCTTCTATTCTCCAACTGCCTTCTTGGCTTTTTCACCATCTCAGCGCTTTAGTACTCACAGCCCCTGTAGTACTAATGTATGCATCTTATAAACTATTTCTTACTACTACCTGTAGTTTATTTTAGTGTCTGTCTCCTTCACTGAATTGTAAGCTCCTTGAGAGCAGGCATCATGCCTATTAATTCCACCACCCCTTCCCAAATGCTTAATCCAGTGCTCTGCACTCAGTAGGGGCTCAATAAATACTGTGAATAAACAGAAGCAAAGGCTGCTATAATCACAGTGCTATGCCTCTGCCTTGCCAACACTCCCTGCTTCAACCAAATCATCTGGCTCCTCTGCTAAGGGGCCAACAAAATGCTGGGCAGCACTAGAAAAGTGGCCCAGCTTTGCACTTTATCAGACTGGTACACATGCTTCTGGAAGATTAAATGTTGTTCTAAATACCATATCTCAGCAAGGGGCCGCAAAGAGCTGGAGAAGTGGCAAAAAAGGACACCCAAGACTATGAGGAAGATAAGAAGCTTCCATAAAAGGATAACTAAAAAAAAAAAGAAGAAACTTAAATCTGGAAAGACAAAGACTGACCAGGAAGTTCCAAACAAAAGAAAGGAAACACTTCACAAAGAGGTGGTGAGCATACAGACTTAATTCCCCCAGAAATTTGAGCAGGCTGAAAAATATAAGTCAAGAGGAATTTGGATGAATTCACAAAGCAGAGGGTCACTTGGGTCCCTAGGAGGAAAACTGAGGATGGATTGGGAAAAGCTCGGGATATTTGATGGTTTGTTAGAGAAAAAATACTGGATGGACCATCTGTCTAACCCAGGAGTGCCATTGCTTAAATCCCAGAGTGGAGGATGCCATGTCCCAGTATGCCTCACCTTCTTCTTTTTCCCTTCCTGAAGGCCAAACCAATTGCAGTCTTGCCCCAGGCCGAACTCTGGATTATCCGCAAGTCTACTTGACCTCCAGAAGGTTAGTTCAGTTCCTGGAAAAAACTCATTAATTTAACCAGGATAGTTTGTGTTACAACAAGGTATCTTATTTTATCAGGTAGTCTGTCCTGTGAACAAAGAATAGCTAAGCCATGTCCAAATTACAAGCCAAGGAAATTTTACTTAAGACCCCAGAAATAACTACATTCAGTCAAAAGCCAAAACTGTGCAAGAATGTTAAGTGCCTTGGCATATGTGGTCCCATTTTAACAATGCAATCAAACATTAGGGAGAAATTCCTTAGCACACCCCTTTCTATGAATCTTTAGCTAATCCAGTCACTTATAAAAATGTTTCAAATTCTAGTGCAGTTAAAGAATGCCTTATGGTTTTTTGAAGCAGTATTTTTAATAATAGTAATTAGTAGAGAACATAAAACATTAGCATGTTTTGTGTTCTTTTTAAACTAAATTAGATAAAAAATTATTACCTATGCCAAGGGGCTCATTTTATGAATCCCTATAGTAGGATAATTTGGTTTTGCTTTGACAGATAACAGTGATCATTGAGGAATTTCATTTTACTGCAGGCAGCTCTAAGTTGCTGGAATTTACTGCTTTGGCAAAGGAGTCTATCAGTAGACAAGTCTGAACCTTTGTTTCCTGATTGTTTATTGGGATTTATGGTAGCTGGGAAAATAGTGTGCATAATTTATATCAGCCAAATTTATACCTCCTCTATGTTTTGACACAAAAATGAGAAAGCCATCTCCTGTTCTCCCTCTACATCTGGGAGGACTTGGTAACAATAATGCTATTAGTGTTAGCAATAATCACAATACTACAAATACTCCACTTTGAATTTACACAGCACCTTCCTCTAAACAGCTCCAAGTGTTTCTCATATCTCATCCATCTCCCCAGAGTCCTTGTGAAGTATGAAGGGGCGTATTTGTTGGCTGTGAGACGTGGTTTATGAAAACTGATTTCCTTCCTACTTGGTATCTTATGTATGATAGCAGGTCTATTTTTAGCACACTACTCAGTCATTAATTTACCCTGCTGACTTCCTTGCCTCTTTCCCCCAAAAAACAAAGAGGGACACAAATTATTTGCTGGAGAACCGATGGAAAACTAAAATACTGGTACCCAGTATGCTCCTCTACTTACAAAATGTAGGCAAGAAATTAAATGACTTGACATTGGAAAACCCACTGCTTTAACCAAGCCTGTAAATTAAATATACACCCATGCCAGGACAATACCTTTTTTGAAAAAGCTGCCACATACTCTCGGCACAATTTCATAATGAGTGAAAGGAAACAGAAGCTAAAAGTCAGTCACAAGCAACTGTTTAATCTAATACCGAAATGATTGGAAGAAACAGATGGCATTCACTGTAGCCAACAGGAAAAGGCAATCCACAGCAGCACGGAGAGATTTTCTACAGAAGGAAAACTACACTACACCCAAACATTTGGGTGTTTATTCAGTATGGGCAATCACACACCTCTGGGAAATATGGTAGCCATATACTTTGATGAGTGAGACTTCTTTCCAGATCTCATCCTTCTTGTCAAACAGGTCAGTGTTTAGGACCAAGGCTAAACGAGAGCAAATAGTCCGCGCAAAAGTGGTGCCCTGGGAATAGAGCCTTGTTCAAAATGTTTGATCAAAAAGACAAATACACCTGCAAATCTCAGCTGTGCTCTCACTCTGCTACATTCCCAGGATCTCTAGTCAACCCTAGTTATGCCCAACAAGGTTGGCCTATGGCTCCCAGTTTTCCTCACAATATCAGCAGACACCTGAAACGTCCTAATATATTGAAATGCAGCTTTCGGCAGAATAAAAAACTGCAGGCCATTCAGCCCTTCAGTTAGTAGGAGACAAGAGGTGAGCAGGAGCCCAATATCTCCTCTGTTGGGACTACCTTGTGGGCAAGGGATGAGTATCAACTCTGTTGAATCGTATTCTCCCAAGCGCTTAGTACCATGCTCTGAACACAGAAGCCCTCAATAAATACGATTAACTAATGAGTCCTAACACTCGGAAAGATCTGTCCTAACTCTACCCACTCTGTTCAGGTGGCCACATGACCTGTAACAAAAAAGGGACTCAGGGCAAGCCATGTTCTTTTAGCATAAGCCCTTTTTCAAAAGCAGTTCTCAAGCAAGAAGCAGCAGGGCACAGTGGATAGAGCACAGACCTGGGAGTCAGAAGGGCCTAGGTTCTAATCCCAGCTCCACCACCTGCATGCTGTGAGACCTTAGGCAAGTCATTTCACTTCTCTGTGCCTCAGTCACCTCATCTATAAAATGGGCATTGACTGTGAGTGCCATGTGGGACATGTATATCCTCCAGTGCTCAGTACAGTGGCTGGCACATAGTAAGCACTGTACAAAAAAATTGAAAAAAAAAAAGGGCAGTCACCAGAGGATTTTGGCACAACCCCAGGCTTGGTGGCTCTACTACAGAATCATTAGGTGTCTATTCCAACAAGTACATCTCCTTCAAAAGACCTTCCCCAATTAAATCCTGTTTTCCCCCAACTCCTTCCGCATCACCTATGCCCTTGAATTTGTTCCCTATAAGTATATGCTATTCTCCCCACCTTCACACCCACATCACTGATGTACATGTCCACAAATTTATATTAATATCTAGCTCTCCCTCTAGACTGTAAGTTTTCCATGGGCAGGGGATATATCTACTCTGTTGCATTACACTTTCCCACGTGCTTAATCCAGGGCTTTGCACACTCAAAGTGCTCAATAAATACCACTGGTTGAACAGTATCCTTGGTTGCAGGCATTTCAGGAAGGGGGATGTGGTGATGGAGATGGAAAGGGGAGGGCGTTTGGAATGGGTGTAGCAGGTACCTCGCCCACCCACTGAAATATTTCAAATGTGCAGCTCAAATCATGAAAGAGGCAAAAGCATTAGACTGTAAACTCCCTGTGAGCAGGGATCATGTCTACTAATTCCAATGCAATGTACCCTCCCAAGTGTCTAGTTCTGTGCTCTGCACACAGTAAGGAGTCAATAAATACCACTACTTGATTGATAAGCATTTCCTGGAAACAATTCAGGAAAAACACACTCACTGAGAGTAGACAGTGTGAATGCAGCCTCCACGATCTGAACAGAATGGAAAAAATAAAAGCCTTGGGAAAAAACCCAGAGCATTTAGAAATGCTTGCCTCATTAGGACATGGAGTGAGTGATTTCTCAATAGTTTATCTTGTCAGGGAACAAAAGGACTGGATTCTGACAGGACCAATGACATCACTGCTGCCTACTTCCATCCCATCCTCCTCTCAACCATCTATTCTAAAGTCTGCATGAATAAGAGAACAACAAACGCTTGGTATTTGTGCCATACTGTCCTTCTCTCAGGAGCTTGAGGTAGTTAATGAACAGTATCTAACAGCCCCCACCATTCCTGACAGAGGCAGGAGAGAAGTAATCAATCCTTATTCTCCTGTTCCTTATTCCTACTTGGATGTCCAGCTGTGCTCAGACCATCAGCCTCACACATAGCTCCAGCAGGAGAATGAAGGCAGAAGCAAGCCTGGAGGTAGGTAAAAACAAGTGAACAAATGGGATAGGAAATTTGGGGAGGAGTTGAAGTTGTGTAAGTTATACAGAATTTCTCAGAATTTCTTTCAAAGGAGACCTGCCACATAGCATCCTCCTAAGGTCTGGATAGCAGGAGAATAGAAGATGATTAGCTGGACTCCCACAGGGCAGACTCAGTTTTTTCACATAATCCCAGGCAGCCGGCCATCCAAAATTAAGCTCTTTACCTGAATGTGACGCGATCTCAGTAATGTAAATACCTGGACCTCGTCAATGCACTTATAAACTACTGGGCCACCGGAATCTAAAACTTCATTACTCTAAGAGTGTTGATTAAGTTTGCTAGACATGTTTAAAGAGAAAATGAGATCGTGGACAAGCTGAACATAAAAGAAGAAATACAATAATCCAGTTATTTTCACTGGGATACTTTCAAGGGTGCTGCCCAAAAGAGTCATGATTAGTGTTCGAGATCACAGCCTTTCTCTAGGGATTGTAGTTACTCCAGTGGACATTTTAGAGATTGATTTTCTTCCCAGGCCCAGTCATTCAAAGTCAGAGAGTCAGCACAACTGAAGTCAAACCACCTTCTGCTCAGAAATCCAAGGGGAATTAACTAGGGAATTCCCTTCTCTTCCCATTTAAATACAACCCAAGTTTATTGACCTTCAGAGCATGAAGCAAAATTCTATTTAGTCGGGCCTATGTTGTATTTTTTAAGTATACAGATAATTCAGGCCATAACAACTTTGGCCTGAAATATCAGGAGAATTGAAGATTAGGTGTATTTATTGGATTAATTTATCCTGACAGTTTGCTGGTTTAGGTTTGGCCTTTATCCTTCAAGTTTAGTCTATAGGAAGAGGAAGACTTGTGCAACAGCTCATTTTTCATTGTTTAAAACATTATTAGGTGATTGATCTGCTGCTTCCCTGACCATACATGTTACAACGGGGACATTTTTATAAATCCCGCACTATTTACATGGTAAATTAATCTTGTGTTAGATTTACCTTCATCTCCAAGCTTCTACACTCCAAGTATTATTAGGTATTTATTTGTACATCAATTATACATTCAATCATATTTATTGAGCACTTACTGTGTGCAGAGCACTGTGTGGCTTAGTAGAAAGAGCACAGGTTTAGGACATGGGTTCTAATCCCAGTTCCACCACTTGTCTGTTGTATGACCTTGGTAAGCCACTGTACTTCTTTGTGCCTCAGTTACCTCATCAGTAAAATGGGGATTAAGACTGTGAGTCCCATATGGGACAAACTGATTACCTTGCATCTATCCCAGCACTTAGAGCAGTGCTTGGCACATAGTAAGTGCTTAACAAATACCATTATTATTATTATTAATAAGCACTTGAGAGACTACAACACAACAATGAACCAACACATTCCATGCCTACAAGGAGCTCACAGTCTAGGGCAGGGGAGACAGACATTAATATAAATTAATTAATTACAGATATGTACATAAATGCTGTGGGGCTGGGAGTGGTGAAGAGAACAAAGGAAGCAAGTCAGGATGATGCAGAAGGGAGGGGAAGAAGAGGAAAGTGGGGGCTTGTTCAAGGAAGGCCTCCTAAAGATGTGCCTACAATAAGATTTTGACGGTGGGGAGGGTAATTGTCAGATTTGAGGAAGGAGGGCATTCCAGGCTAGAGGCAAGAAGTGGGCGAGGGGTCAGCGGCAAGATAGGCAAGATCAAGGGACAGTGAGAAGGTCAGCATTAGAGGAGCGAAGTGTGCGGGCTGGGTTGTAGTAGGAGAGTAGCGAGGTGAGTTGGGAGGGAGCAAACAAAGCCAACGGTGAGGAGTTTTTGTTTGATGTGAAGGTGGATGGGTAACCAATGGAGTTTTTTGAGGAGTGGGGTGACATATCGTGAATGTTTTTGTATAAAAATGATCCGGGCAGCAGAGTGAAGTGTGGACTGGAGGGGGGAGAAGCAGGAGTTTGGGAGTCAGCATGGAGGCTGATGCAGTAAGCCAGAGAGCTATGATGAGTGATTGTATGAATATGGTGGCAGTTTGGATGGAGAGGATAGAGCAGATTTTAGCAATGTTGTGAAAATGGGACTGACAGGATTTAGTTATGGATTGAATTTATGGGTTGAATGAGAGAGCAGAGTCAAGGATAATGCAAAGGGTACGGACGTGTGAGAAGGAAGGATGCTGGTGTTGTCTACACTGATGGGAAAGTCAAGGAATTTGGAGAGGAATGGTAGGAGGGAGATGGTGAGCAATAGGGTTAAGGGAGGTTGTTTTCAGGATATAATCCCAAACACAGTCCAGCCCTAGGACTAAAACACTGAAGAAGATTGATGGCTGCAGCTCTTCCTAGCGCTTGTGGTAATGCATTCATTTAAATCCTCTACTCCTTATTCTCAGAGACTCTTGGAAGAAGCTAGGTAGCTACATGCCCAGGAGGAGTGCTTCCTCTTGGCTCCACCACTTCAAGCACTTAAAGCCCGAAACTTCAGGCTCCTCCCCGGCCCAAAGCAGCAGTCAGGCCTCCGGAAGGGCCAAGAACAAGGCAAAGCAAGCAGATGCCCAAGTGGCCTGTTCATGTCTCAGTAAACCAGCCTACAGGCCATCATTATTAATAAAAGCATAATTAAAATGGCACTGAAGGGCTTACTATGTATCAAGCACTGTGCTAAACACTAGGGTAGATAAGATAGAAGATCGGACACAGCCCCTGACCCACTCACCCACAGCCTAAGAGGGAGCAAGAAATGGGGTTTTATCTCCATTTTACGCATGAGGAGACTGAGGAAGAGGGAAGGTAAGTAACTCACTCCAGGTCACACAGCAGGCATATGGGGGAGTCAGGACTAGAACCCAGGTCTCCCTGTTCCCAGACCTGTGCTCTCTGCATTAGACCATGCTGCAGGGGTGCTTGCCAGCATGCCAAAAGAGCCGGCCCACAAAACAAGGTTATGAGGAGGTGACTGCTTTCCTAGGCAAATGATTAGCAACACAAGGGAAAGCACAGAGACACTTACCATTGTTCAGAGTTGTAAACTCCAGGAAGCGGTACTCATAAGATACATCAATCTTGGTCTCTACCTGGGGCCTCTTCAGAGTCGAATAGATATTGCCAGGCCGTTTTTCATCACGCTTCTCGAATTTGTTCAGTCCACAACCCATTTCAGCAACTGCTGATGCAGGGAGGAAAAAGAACACAAGTAGGGAAAACACCATTAATATTTTTCCTGGGATTTTGTTTTTAAACATTAGAGAATCAAATCCTCTGTGATTCCCAAGAAGAAAATGTAAATTCCCCTCCAGCCATCATGAAATTTACAGTATAATTTAATAAGTGACTCAGACACCAAATGGGCTATATTCATCACATGTGTCTGGCTCTCTTTCTGTTAAGATACAATTACCAGCTGTCCTATGATTTTACAGGAAGCACAAAGCATACCTGCTTTATACCTTTCTCTGGGTGTAAAAAATAATATGCTTTTGAGGACTGATGTTCCACTATAATTTGTGTACCTGATGAAATGGGATGTAAAAACGTAACACGATGCATTCTAATGCCAGCACACCTCAAAAAAACAACAGCTCTGTCATGACTCTACTGGTTGCTATTGGAGAATAATAAGTTGCTGTTACAGTCTTCAAATCCCAAAGTCCTTTCTACTCTTAAGGGCAAGTATTAGACCAGTATGCAGAAAACATTAAAAAAAACCCAAACCCTAGATGTTGGAGCTTTTATAAAGTTTTAGCTATAGATCCTCTTTTTTCAGATTACGCCACAGGAAATAATAGCACCTTTCCACTGTGCTCGTATAGCCATTTCAGAGCAAAATGAAAACTGGCTGAACATAAATGGCAGAGCAAACAAATTGGAAACAGAAATCAACATGAGTTAGAAAGGAGATTTGTAGTCTAAAAAAGGAAAAGCATTAAAATAATGTGCACCTTTGGGGTGCTGGGTTTACAATCTTTTGGGATTTGAAAACAATGAGATTTCTCTACTTAGGCAGATTCATATAACTGAATTACTTTTTATTCATTTGATATACTTCAGAGTGAGATAGTTTCCTTTTGTGCATTAAAGACTGAGAATACTCAATATTTTCCTACTCTCTGGAGTAGAGGCACTCCCATCAAAGGCAATAATTCACAAAAATATTAAGTGGCCAAGAATATCTCAAATAGAGCTATACAGCGACTGCTTCCTTTTAGAGATAAGCATTTCCCTTCCCTAAATCCATTCACAAGGCAACTAGCTTCCTGAGGCCATTTGGCAAGCTAAAGGAAAATAAACCAAAAGAGTTAGGTAATGTCACCAGCTGGCTGAGGCTTCTTAACCAAAAGTAAACTGAGGAAAACAGCATCAGTTAGGCTTTCACCTTAATGTGTGAACATCAGCACAACGGAAACCATTTGCTTATATAATTTGCATGAATTGGGCTGATAAATGCCTGCTGCGGAAACATCCACACTTTCTGCTCCAAGAGTCAACGGAGGGAAACCTGTGGGCCACTCAATGGATGTCACCCATGCTCCGCTTATCCAAGATGGGACCTGCCTAGAGACGCTGGCTTTGCCTAGGGGCTAAACCCTCAAGTATCATGAGAGGCGGTAGTGTTGTGGGTCTCACCAAAAAGTAAACCTGATCAAACAAAACAAATCACTTAGAGAGTTAAACGATGGCCATTTGGCTGCTTCTGCTACACACTCTGCCGTGATCGCGGGACTTCCTGTATCCCTGAATATTCCCTGCCCTTCCGGCAGTCCTGTGCCAACCAATAAGTCCAATCGGAAGCTTTCTGGAACCCAGGGTCCTCCTCCTCCTAGCTCCTCCCTGAAACACTGGAAGGGTGCGTCCGTGCAGGACAGCCGGAGCCAGAGGACAGAGATGTGCTTCTACAATCAAGTCATTGAGGCCCCATGCAGATCTTCTCCTCCTCCTCTTATTGCCCATGGTAGTAGTTCTCTGGATTCTTCCTGGGGCAGAAGGCCAAGGCCCCCTTAGGGCATGAAGCCAGAGCTGTTTGGAGTTAGCCTAGGTGCATGAAGGAGAGGGGAGGAGGAAGAGTCAAGCATAGAGTATTTGTTCTCCCCACCTTCCCTTCACCTTCAGGTCAGTAGAATCCCGCAGTGGTTAATATCAAAGACAGAGAGCAAGGGCAGATGAAAATGAGTTACTCTTCCTTGGCTTTTCTGCTGCTTTGACTTCCAATGAAACCGTATTTCAGAACAAGGGGGGGAAGGGAAGCCCCTTCAGAGAGCCTAGAAAGTCTGAGGGAAAGAAAGCCCAAGGAGCCACGCCCACTCTCCTTTCCTTCCCTTCCACTAACTCCTTCTCTTGGGACTCTCACAAAGTTATACTAGGCATCAAAAGAGAGACCTGAAACTTTGCGCTGCTTGGGTGAACACTGGAGAGCTAGCATCCTGAAACCCATTCAGTGATTAGTCCTTATAGCTCTCTACAGGTGTGCAACTGTGTTCCTATCTGTTGAAATCCCCAGGACACAGTCATGTCGAAATTACAATTACACACAAGTGTGAAGGAAAGGGCGAAAATGTTTGCAACCAATGTCATCAGCCAGCAAAGAGAAAACTTGCCATAAATGTTTTATTGCAGTAAAGCAATGATTGGTAGCCCATTAGGTTGTCGGTGACTCCAGTTCCGCACCCATGTTCCCAAGCTCCTCCTCCTCTACCTAGTGTGGGCACTGCCCTCAGATGCTATTGAAAATAATAATGCTATGCTTAAGCTGGTTGGCTTTAAAAGATGTCACTTAGTTCATATGTGTCAAGCCCTAATTTGATTAAGCTACATTTGCAGTAGATATTTAAATTTGATATACTTGAATTAAGGTATTTTGGAATTTAATGTGTTCATTTATGTTAGGTTACAAGGAAATTCATCTTTTAGGAGACAACCAAGCTTTTAGCTAAATGGCAACAATGACACTGTGGCTTTGGACATTGCCAATTATCTGCAAGGGGATTCTTCCACTGTGGGAAGAGTTCCCAGGCCTAGGGTTGCTTCTCCCTACTACTACCAACTATTGCTTCCCCATTATCAAGTCAATTCCAGTTCAGTCACATATTTCCCCTCACCATGATCTCATAGTGTGGTCCTTTTGCCTGGGTTGGGGGGGGGGGGAGGCGCAGTGCAGGAGGAGGTCAGTGTAAGCTTCCAGCTAGCTCATATTTGGCTAGCTAGGGTTGGGGATAGATGCTCAGCCGTTTAAATTTAGCTTGCAGGTCCCCCGGTAGGTTTTGAACCATTTCTGAGGTACCCAAGTGCTGCTAAGGAGGGGCTGCAGGATCAGGAGGAGGGCAGGAAAGAGGAGGGTCATTAAACTTGCAGGAACGGCAAGGGCCATGCCTATCCCGCCTGTTCCAGGAGTCTTCTAGTTCCAGGTCTCCACCTTCCCCTGGAAGTTTAGCTTGACTTGGAGGGGATACAGGAAGTCCAGAGAGAACAATATCCCACATACTTCCAAAGTAGATCAGAATCTCCAGACCTCCCCCCACCCTTCCAGGAGTCTCCCAGACCTGGAAGAAGTCCATTCCCTTGGCTTAGGCAGCTTCAACAGCTTATAGGAAGACAGTGAGGTCCTGGAAACCGACACCTCCCTGAGTTTGGGGTACAATATCCATTTCAGCTGCACTTCGCCATGCCTGATGCAAAGAAGGGCAGATAAAAGTTTAAGCATCCCTTGGGCAGGTGGAACCAGCTGCTATTCCATTTTCCCTTGATGGGTAGGGGACAATTCTCCTCTCAACTCCCTGCCCCCCACACCCTATTGCCCGCTGCCATAGGTGAGGGTTTACGTCTATGCTGGTTAGGGTAGTTTGCTATGCCATCCTACACTGGCATCCTTGGAAGGTGAAAAGTTGCTTCACCTTCCTCCCCTCCCCTCTGTCCTTTACCTCTACCAGCCCCAGGGGAGGGAGTCACAAGCCCCGGAAGGGCACAGGAACCATGACGAATAGAAATGTTAAAAGCCAGAGGTTGGAGGAAGGGCAGTTTTAGCCAGTGGTGGGGAGTGGGTGGACTTATCCAGTCACCCCCCAGTGAACCCAGAGGGGGACATGACAAATTTACTCTGTTGAGAAGAAAAAAAAGTTTCTCTGCTCTCAAGGAACCTGTTCTCTCCTTCTCTCACTCACCACCTCCTCCCACAGATAACTCACATACGTCAAGTTCTTAGCCTTCACTTTTTCAAAAAGCTCTTGCAATTCTGCCTTTTCCATGAAGTTTTCCCTAATTTCTCCTTCAAGGTTTCAACTCCAGCCAACAGCTCTTACCATAGCACAAAACTCACACTGATGCTGGTAAGCTAATATATATAACCTTTGAGTGTGTTACTGCAGTTGAATCTTATGACAGTAAAATTTACAACTGTATGTATGTTTGTTATTTTGCTTTCATGTGCTTGTCTGTTATGATCTCTTGAAAAAGAAAGCTTTTAGAGTTAGAGACTGTTAAATTTTCTTTTGTACAATACTCAAAATACTGGTGTGTATATGTCAGTGCCCAATAAATACTATTTGATGATATGCATGTGTCAATAGTAATTAAGAAAAAAATAATTCTAAGTTAAAAATGGAATATCTAAGAGTATCATTCATGTAATGTTCTCTAAGCAGTTCACAAAGCATAGAAAGATTAATTCTTATTAAAACGGCTACATACTTGAAAAAGATTTATGGTCACCAATTTAGTCACCAATTCATGTTACATTTTAATTTCTAGCTGAGGAAGGTTAATAAAAATATGGTAAGTGTTTTTATCAACTCTAAATTTCCAAACACAAATTGGCTTAAGAATGAGCCTTCAGTAGCAACACACCAATTACAGAATTGAAGCAAACTACAAAAATGATTTTAACCAATGCCTTCAGCCAGCAAAAAAGATACGCAAAGAAAACTTGCCATAAATGATTGAACTGTATTAAGCAATCAAGATTGATAACGACATCTAGTCAGTTTGCAAAGTTGTTTTTGCTTTATCTTAATTCCATTTCAAAACCCTGAACTCGATTATCTTCTCAGTCAGCCACACAGTACAACTCAGGAAGCATGACCCCGGTCTAGATGATCCTTATTAACTGGAAGATCACGCCTGAAAATTGTGTCAGTCAGTCAACAAGATATTGGACATCTGTTGTTTACGGAGCTCTATACCAGAGGCTGGGAAAAAGGGTCCAGCCCCAGAGGTGGGATGAATTTGAGGTGGAGTTAAGAGTGTCATCAGGGCAACTTCACCCTCTCTCTTACTCCCTCACTTTTGCACTGTGGAGAGATGTGGAATGGGGCATGGAGAGAGAGGAGCAGGCAAGTGCGGGGAACTAGAGCCCTTCGATGGAGGTGGCACAACTCCTCTTCCAGCTCCAGGGCCACCCTTTTCCTTCTAAGTCTTGCCTGTCACTGCCTCACACAGTTCCTTCTGTTCTGGGCCTGGGTTCCTGATCCTGAAGCCCCTTTCTCCAGCCACCAAGAAGTACCGCCTATTGACAAGGAGTCTCTAACCAGGCCAGACTGGTCTGCAGATGGGCTGGCAACTCAAGTGGCCACAGTCGTGCAGCTCTGGGGGCTCTGCACAACACCAAAGACACGCCATGAATACACCAACAATTAGTGAATCATGGAACACAAGAACCAGGGGAAGGCATTTAACATTATGTAATTTAAAACTTTCCTCCTTTCCTGGGGATACCAGGCAGAAGGCATATAAGCAGGGTGCAAGCTGACAAAAGCTTTGCCAGCCTGCTGATCTGCCACAGGACTTCTGGTAAACAGTGAAGGGAACTGCTGGCCACCTGATGTGAGGCCCAGGGGTCTTCCCACCTGCATAAAAGCCGACAGTGAGTTTATAACATAATGTGTCCTTTCCTTAAATGGGGTGCAGCACTCCAGAATCCCTTCCTGCTTTTGAGGTACACAGGCCCCTAAAAAAGGGCTGGAAGTTTTTAGAAAAGCTGTGACATTAATTTTTAAGCAGAAAGAAAGAATGGGGACTAAGACTTGTGCCATTAGAAAAAACTTTTACTGACTAGAGAAGAAACAAGGATAAAAATTCCCATAGAGGATAGGTGTGTGCAATTTAGCCAAATGGCAAGCAAGATCCCCAACCAAAAGAGACCTTTTTTCCTACAAGAAAAATTAAAATTTCATTTTGATCTTCCCCCATTACTCAAGAGGGTTAATGAGTTTTTAAAAAGGAATAAAAATATAACTGGGATTGATTTTTCTACCTTTAAGTGATGGAAGTGATTCCCACTACTGTTCCTGACTCCATCAAGCTATCACTGAAAATGTTTCAGCTCTCTGTAAACGAAGACTTTAGAAATGAACTAAAGCACTTGTATCAAATGGTGTGAGGGATTGCTGCCTTGATTGGCCCTCCATTTACACTTGCCAAGACCAATCAGAGGCCAATCAGTGCCCCTTAGCAGCCAGCCCTATGGTGAAGCAATGTAGTGGGGTTGAGGAGGGTGTGGGGGAAGAGGCAGGGGGGCGGCAGGGAAGCTGGAAGAACAGAACCTTGAGCAAGGGAAAACCAGGTCTTCTTCCTCCAACTGCAATTGCCAGGGAGCTGCCATTCATGGTAGTGATGTCCCTGATCCTGCCTTTCCCTGACCTTAAGTTGCTGGAGCAGACTTTTCTTCCTTTACACCAGGAAGGCACAGAGTTGGAGAAATACATTTTGAAAGACTGAACTAAAATTTTAGTGTGAAATCAGTAAGTGAGAATTTTCAAGTGGCAGAAACCCCTCACCCCAAAACAATTTTGAGGAAGGAGGTATAAAAATACTCTGCAATGGAGCAACAAAAATATACCCTATTGCAGGACCAGAAAGGATCTGTCCATTATGAACGACCAATAACTCAGTGGGGGGAAAAAAATCCAGGAATAAAGTTATTCACATCAAAAACCTGCTGAGAGGTGAAAAGATGCATATACAACACAAGTGGATGTAAGATGAATACCTGGCAAAGTTTATTTCCTTATAAATTGAAAAATCCATCTCATTGCGATTTTCTTTTCTTTTAAGCTGAAAAAAAACTACTGAGCACTACCAAAATTCAAACTTGAACTGTTGGCAATTTCTTTTGATGTGAAAGGTTGTGTTACATTATTAATAAATAATTATTACTATATTAGCCCTCATGCCCTGGGCTTAAATAAGCACATAGTGCAAACCTAATGAAAAAAATTAATCAGGCAGTAAGCCCAAGACTAATTTAAATAAACTCTTTCTGGTCTGTTTTCTTACTATTCTTATGGCACTATACCTTTTTGTGGGACTTTAAGGGGGGATGTGAGTTTGGGGGAACTCAGTTTCTGCTACTCAAAGCGCTTGTGTTCTTCTCTAATGCTATTGTAAGGGGGAGGAGGTGGACACTGAGTGCGGAAAAACTGGCTTGAGTAAGCATAGGTGGAACTAATCAATCATCTGTATTTACTGAGCACTTACTGTAGGCAGCTCTTGGGAGAGTACAACAGAATTGCCATACATATTCCCTGACCATGAGTTTACAGTCTAGAGGGGGAGATGGGCATTAATAAATACAGAGATGTACATAAGTGCTGTAGGGCTGAGGGAGGGAGGGGTGAATAAAGGGTGCAAATCCAAGTGTAGGGGTGACTCAGAAGGGCGTGGAAGAAGAGGAAATGAGAGTTTAATTAGGGAAATCCCCTTGGAGATGTGCCTTCAATGAGGCTGTGAAGGTGGGGAGCGTAACTGTTAGATATGAAGAGGAAGGGTGTTTCAGGCCAGCAACGAGATGTGGGCGAGAGGTTGGCAGTGAGACAGACAGGACTGAGGTATAGTGAAAGTAACTAGCAGACAGTGAAAGTCTCTGGGGCCCTGAAGTTGCAGAAGGAGCTACAACAACCCCAGGTTGGCCATCTTGGCGCAGGAGGCATCACTGAGAGCCTAGAGGACCCCAGGCCACAGGTGCCTGAAAGCCACACCCTTATTGCCAGGCTTTGGGCTGCTCCCAACAGACTTCACCTCCCCCAACCATAGGCCTGCTTGGAGTCAGCAGTCAGGGAGACCCACTCTGGGTCTGAAGCAATTTCAAACCCCAGGGGGCTCCCAGGTCAGTTCTAGGACTTCCCTGGAGGTATCATTCTGCCCCAAGGCATCTTAACAATGTCTAGACAGAATGGGACACTCCACCCACTGAACTCCTCTCCAGAGATAGGTTCCCCAGGTGCCAAATGGTTCTGGCACTGACCCCCTCAGGGCAGCCTTGAGGTCCCAGAAGCCCCAGAATAGCTGGTGGAGAGGGTCAGCCATAACCCTGAAACTTGGAAGCCCCATTTGGTCTTTGCAGCCCTCGGCAGATTTACATGTCATATTCTTTGGAGCTGGTACCATTTGGACATTTGAATAGTGGCTAGATTAGGTTTTGGGAGGCATGAAAAACTGTTAGCATTAACTGTAAAACCATCCTCCCCATTGCCAAGGCCTGCTAGCCTGGCATTAATCTTGAGTCCTGCATCTTGCTACTCATGTTCAGCCTGTTATTTTTTCCTCCTCCTCCTGGATCCTCCCCTTCCACTCCATCCATCCAGCCACTACCTTAGACCAATTGTTCAAAGTTGAGCACTTACTAGCTGCATAGTACTAGATTAAGCTCTTGGGAGAATACAATACAGACAGATACAATACAGTAGACCCAATCCCTACTCACAAAGAGTTTACAGCTAAAAGTGGGAGATGGACAATAACTTCCTCTAGCCTCTCCAGGCTATACTTCACTCTGCTGCCTGAATCATTTTCCTAAAAAGCCATTCTGCATTTCTCTCTCCACTCCTCAAAAGCCTCCAGTGTTATCCTTTCCTCTCCACATCAAGCATAAATTCCTAAGCACTGGCTTTAAGGCACTCCATGAGCTCTCTCCAGTAAATTAATCTTCCACTTCAACCCAGTTCACATTCTTTTCTCCCAAACTAACCTTTTCACGTCACCCTCCTCTGACCTTCTTCCTGCTTCAAGTCTCCAGACCACAGCTCTTGCATCTTCAAAGTTCTCCTGAAATCCCATCTCCTCCAAGAGGCTTTTCCCAATTTGGGGAAAACTACCACCTCAGCTCTTAACGCTCTACTATTTAGGCACTTACTATTCACATATCCATCTTTCCATTCTCTTTTCCTTCTATCTGTAAATTCATTCAATCCTATTTATTGAGCCCTGTGTTTTTTCAAATTAGTCTTGGACTTACTGCCTGATTTTTTTTTCACTCTGTGCTCCTTTAAGGCCAGGGTATAAGGGCAAATATAGTGATAATTATTTATTGATAATGTAGCACAACCTTTCACATTTATTTGAATAAACTCTTTGTAACTGTCTCCCCCATTAGATTTTAAACTCTTGGAGAGCAGGGTTCAGGTCTTTAAGTACAGGTATCTGCTCCCAGTAGGTACTCAAATCAACAGTAGTGCTGAGGGCCAAAGTTCCTCTTCAGAAGACTCAAATTTAATGTCAAATCTCCATTATTTTAGCAGGGCTAACTAACCATTCTTGACATAACAACAGAAGCGACAGAGTCAGTAAGGAACAGAAGGCATCTTACTGGATTTCAATAGTCATTTAAAGGCTACAGTGTTCCCACCCTCATTTTCAATATGAAACAGGGGCTGGTAACATCATTTTTTGTAATAACTCAGACCGGTTCAATTTAAAACAAAAGTACCAGCTCTTTCTCCTTGTCAGCCAAGGCTCATTGCCCTCATAGATCTCCTTCTTTGGAGAACTTTAAAAGTAAGTTCTCCAGCCTTTTCTCTGCAGTAGTTTAATTGGGCCTTGCCTAGAAGCAGGGGTGCACTAGAGTGGGGTCTTCTGAACTGTTTTATTTCGGATGGGGGTGAGGAAATATCAAGCAAGTGGCAGATACCAACTTTTAATCTTGAACAAAGGTGTGATCTTGGGGCACAGCTCCAGGGAACTGACGTGGCAGGGAGACCTTCAGGGAGTAGTAAAGATGCACCCTGTGAGCCAGAGTTGCCCTCAGCAATGGTACTTCGAGCCAGAGACCACGCCTATAGAGTGACTGTCACATCAAGCCAGAAACCCAGGGAGGTGACAGATGGAAAGGCAGGAACAGATGGAGAAGCACAGAAACCCAAAGAGTCATTCACTTACCTGGGCTATTACTCTGGGAAGCCAATCTGCCAGGCTCAGGAGTGTGGGACTCCATACCTGCCATAGTCTGGATTGTCTAGCAGGAGCTGAGGATGTCCTTAACTCCAAGATGGGGCTAAATATCCATCTCCCACTCCATCTAGGGCAGACCCAGACCCACCTCTGCCAACAGAAGGATGGCAAGGAGCCTGGTCAACCATGAGGTTGGGGGGCGGGGGTGAGGATCAAAGAGACTTGCAGCCCTGCACCCAATATAAGCACAGTGGGCCAGTCATTACTGTAGTCTATACACAAAATAGCCCTCCATCATCCCATGGTGAGACACAGCCATGCCATCCCCTCTACCATTAGGAAAGCAGCCCTGGTCTCCAAGAACCCTCTCCCTCACTCCCTCCAGGAGGATTTGGGGAAAATGACAGAAGTTTGACACCAACCTGCTCTTCCAACAGCTCTGGCTTCCCAGCTGGTGCACTAACAGGTGAAGCAAACTAGCTCTGATTGGGCTTCTCACCATACACATAAACACGCATTCCTGCCCAAAACGTAGCACACTGGAATCAGGTGAGTGTAAGGTCTTCTAGGGCAGGCCCTGGGTCTTCTTTAATCATATGATCCCAAGTTCCTGATACAGTGCCCTGCCCTGAGGAAGGACTCAGTAAATGCTGATAAGAATGTTGGGATGGCATTGGGCCTGGTCTTGAACCCTGGGAAGCCCTATGGTGGGGAGAACAGCTGGCAGACCCGTAATTGAGAATGAAATCGACATTTACAAGGACGGAGCCAACTTAGTGACAGCAGTCTTTCTAAGGAGAGGCAAAGACTTACCAGTAAACAAGAAGGCCAACACTTTTCTCTCATACTCTATCAGTAAAGCAAACACTACTGCTTGGTGCCAGGCTAAGGGGTATGGGTGAGTCCCAGAGTTCCTCATTCCATTCACTGGTTGACGAGCACTGAGCTAGACAGCTTTGCAAAGTCTCTATATGCTCTATGAATCTCTGGTTCAGTGAGTCTCCCCATGCTTCAAATCAAAGGGAGACTAGATCCAGCAGGATCCTGCCTACCTTCTGCTTTGTTTCCAAGTAAGGCTGGAAAAACATAAAAGGAAATCCAAGGAGTTTTGTAATGCAAGCAAAAGGCAGTCTGTGGTACACAGGCAGTACGTAGAAAGGTGTAGCCTGTAAACGGCTATACATTTGACAGGGAAAAAAGTTATCTGACTTCAAATCTACAACGATGAAATAACTGGGTAATTGCTTAACTATCCCCCGCAATTAGCCTGGGTTGATGTATATGCTATTCACTTTCCCTTCAATCATGCCTGTGGGTTCAGTCATAACGCAGGATCTGATTTATCCTCCAGTTAGTCTCCCCAAAGCAACCAGAGTTGCAGAGTTCCTTGGGGCCAAAACAAAAACGTCCAACACAATGTGACAATGTGACATTTAACTTCCTTAGTGGGATACAGGTGTACATCCTCTATCTGAACTTTGGAAAACTACGGGGCTTAGTGGAAAGAGCATGAGCTTGGGAATCAGAGGACGTGGGTTCTAATCCCGGCTCTACTTGTCTGCTGGGTAACCTTGGGCAAGTCACTAAACTTCTCTGTGCCTCAGTTACCTAATCTGTAAATTGGGAACTAAAACTGTGAGCCCCACATGGGACAACCTGATTACCTTGTATCTACCCCAGCACTTAGAACAGTGCTTGACACTTAGTAAGCATTTAACAAATACCATCATTACTATTATTATTACCCTGAACATCACCTGAGAAAAACACTATGTAAGGGGTCTCTAATAGCCTCATGTCCACTAGCCCACGCTTTAATAAAAGCTGGGGCTTCGACCCCGGGGCTGGGTGGAAGGGGACCTGGGCAGAGCGGGGCACTCCACTCAATGTCTGACAACTCAAAACAGCTGTAATGATTTCCCAGACTAATATGTCCCAAACAGGGGGGCATAGGACCAATTAGGCCCGGAGGATGGGGGCACCAGAGATGGAAGAGGAAGAGTGAAACCCCACCCTGACCAGGTGGCTGTGGTGGGCCTGCTGCCCCAAGCCCACCCACCGCCACCGTGCCCCCTGGCTGCACCCGGCCAAGCAAGAGGGCAAGGACGGGGGCCTTTCTTCACCTTGCCCCAGGGCAGCTTCCTGAAAGTCGACGGGGATGCGGGAAGGGGGAGCCGCCAACTTCTTGAAATAAACACAAATGGGCCCGAAATAGACGCTGGAGCGACAGAAACCCGAGACTGGCCTGCAATCCACCGTGGAGGGGAGCCCGGGCAGGAGGCAGGAGCTGTTAGGAGGTTAAGGAAAAGCCTCCGGACGGTCAAATCCCCGGAAGATCCAAAGCTGAACGACTCTGAATCCCTGGAAGATCCTGAGCTGAACGACTCCGTGCCCAGCTGAAGAACTCCATGCCCCCATCCTCAAACCTGGACCGAGCAGCTATGGGGAGGGGTCCCGGCCTGACTTCTCAAAGACAGGTTTCTGGGGGTCCACCCTCCTCCCAGACAACCCTGTCCACAAACCCTGAGAAGCAGCGGGACGAGAACACGGTCTTGGCAGTCAGAGGACGTGGGTTCTAATCCCCCCTCCCCCCCTCCGCCCACTTGTCTGCTTGTGTTACCTTGGGAAAGTCCCTTCACTTCTCTGGGCCTCAGTTCCCTCATCCGTAAAATGGTGATTAAGCCTGGGAGCCCCACGTGGGACGACCTGATTACCTCATATTCATTCAATCGTATTTATTGAGCTATTACTCTGTGCAGAGCACTGGGCTAAGCGCTTGGAATGTACAATTCGGCAACAGAGAGAGACAACCCCTGCCCAACAACGGACTGACAGTCTAAAAGGGGGAGAGAGACAGCAAAACAAAACAAGTAGGCATTTTTCAATACCATCAAAATAGATAAACAGAATCGTAGACATATACACATCTACCCCAGCGCTTACAGCAGTGCTTGGCACATAGTAAGCGCTTAACAAATTCCACCACCACCATCATCATCATTTTTATTAATAATAACCCTTCCCTTCTTCCTCCTCCTCCTCGCAGCGGGGAGAGACTTGGAAAGAGGGGCAGCCAGCCCGGTGCGGGCAGGGATTGTCTCTCTTTTGGCCGTATTCTACTTTCCAAGCGCTTAGTACAGTGCTCTGGAACAGTAAGCGCTCAATAAATACGACTGAATGAGTGACTATCCCCCCAAGTCCAAGGCGCGCACACACACACATGCAGACTCACCTTCCTCCGCCCCGCTCCTCTGTCCCCGACCCCTCTGAGCCCCCCGGCCCGAAACTAAAAACGTCGGCGGCCGGGGAAAGTTGGCGGAGCTGCAGGGGGGCTCCGCCCGCGCCCGGTCCTTCCCTCCTCGTGCCCCGCCCGCCGCCGTCACCTGCCCCACCGCTAGGGGGCTCCCGCTGGGCTCCGCCCGCGGCCAGTCCTTCTTCGTGCCCCGCCCGCCGCCACCTGCCCCGCCGCTAGGGGGCTCCCGTTGGGCGCCGACCGCGGCCGGTCCTTCCTTCCTCTTACCCCGCCCGCCGCCGCCACCTGCCCCGCCGCTAGGGGGCTCCACGGGGCTCCGCCCGCGTCCGGTCCTTTTTCGTGCCCCTCCCGCCCGCACCTGCCCCGCCGCCAGGGGGCTCCACTGGGCGCCGCCCACGGCCGGTCCTTCTTCGTGCCCTGCCCGCCGCCACCTGCCCTGCCGCTAGGGGGCTCCCACTGGGCGCCGACCGCGGCCGGTCCTTCCTTCCTCGTACCCCGCCCACCGCCGCCACCTGCCCCGCCGCTAGGGGGCTCCCGCTGGGCGCCGCTCGCTCCCGGTCCTTCGTGCCCCGCCGCTAGGGGGCTCCTCTGGGCGCCGCCCGCGGCCGGTCCTTCTTGGTGCCCCGCCCGCCGACACTTGCCCCGCCGCTAGGGGGCTCCCGCTGGTGGGGCGCGGCCGAGGGAGGCGGTGTTGCGTGCGGGGAGCGCGCGCCCGGCTCTCTCTCTCTTGCAGCCTCCTCCTCCTCCTCCTCCTCCTCCTCCCTCCACCCGCCCCGCACCCACCTTTCGCAGCCCGCTGGGCGAGAGGATGCGGGACCCGGCGCCAGGCGATGGTTGCTTTCGTCCCGCGTGGAAAGTTTGGGCCATGAAGGTGCGGGGAAGGGGGTGGGCAGGGCGACCACGCGCACAGCGAGGCGGGCGCTCCAGCGGCGAGGACGAGCGCAAAGCCGCTTGCGCCCGGGCGCAGTCGGGCACCTCCGCGCCGCCGCCGGCTACACTTCCTCTTCCTCTCAACTCATGTGCAAAATATGTTGTTCTGCATGTTCAGGGGGAAAACCACACGCTCTCCGGCGGCGGCCGCAGACCCACCGAGCTCCCCCGCCTCTCCAGGCTGCTGCCTGGAAGACATCAGGGCTGCCTGGCACGACCCACTCCTTCCCTCCCTCCTTTCCTCTCCTCCCCTCCCCTCCCAGCTTTTCTCCTCCCTCTCTCCTCCCCACTTCTTTCCCTCCCATTACTCCCTGTCTCCGTCCTCCTCTTCCCCTCACTTCTTTCCCTCCCCTTATTCCCTGTCTCCGTCCTCCTCTTCCCTCTTCTCCTCACTTCTTTCCCTCCCCTTATTCCCTGTCTCCATCCTCCTCTTCCCTCTTCTCCCCACTTCTTTCCCTCCTCTTGTTCCCTATCTCCATTCCCTGTCTCCATCCTCCTCTTCCCTCTTCTCCCCACTTCTTTCCTTCTCCTAGTTCCCTGTCTCCATCCTCCTCTTCTCTCCACTTCCTTCCCTCCCCTTGTTCCATGTCGCCATCCTCCTCTTCCTTCTTCTATCCACTTCCTTCCCTTCCCTTGTTCCTTGTCTCTGTCCTCCTCTCTTCTCCCCACTTCCTGCCCTCCCCTTTTTCCCTGTCTCCATCCTCCTCTTCCTCTTTTCCCAACTTCTTTCCCTCCCCTTGCTCCCTTTCTCCATCCTCCTCTTCCCTCTTCTCTCCACTTCTTTCCCTCCCCTTGTTCCTTTTCTCTATCCTCCTCTTCCCTCTTCTCTCCACTTCTTTCCCTCCCCTTGTTCCTTTTCTCCATCCTCCTCTTCCCTCTTCTCTCCACTTCTTTCCCTCCCCTTGTTCCTTTTCTCCATCCTCCTCTTCCCTCTTCTCTCCACTTCCTTCCCTCCCCTTGTTCCCTGTCTCCATCCTCCTCTCCACTTCCATTTTCTCCTTCATTCTTTACACCATCTCTCCTCTTTCTTCTTCTCCCTGCCCTCCCTTACCTTTATTTTCCCATCCGTTTCTGCCTTCCCCTTCTCTCCACCATCCCTTTCATTAAATAGTATTTATTGAGCGCTTACTATGTGCAGAGCAATGTACTAAGCTCTTGAGCATTATACTAAGCCTCCCTATATACCCCACTTCTATGTCCCATTCAGCCCCTTCCCTCTTCCCTTCCTAGCTCTCCAGCCCACCTTCCAACTCTCCTGCCTCAGTGTTGGGGCGGGGTCCCCAAATTTTCTCAATCCCCATTTCACTCCCCAAGGCCTTGTTTGAACTGAGGCCGCCAGTCTCGTGGTATAGCAAAGAGAGGCTGCCAGTAGAGGTGCCAATTCCGTGGAAAAACAGGTTCGTGTCCCACAGGGTTCCAGCTGTGAAGCAAAATGGGGATTCTCAGACCCATTTATCCTAGGTCTCCAGCAAGATCCGAGAGTCTCCAAATAAGGCTTAAAACAGGACAGGCCTAAGATGTTTGGGCCCCCGCCAGGGCAGGGAAGAATTGGCCTCCCCTCCCACTCTGGATGACATTCATTCATTCCATAGTATTTATTGAGTGCTTACTATGTGCAGAGCTCTGTACTAAGCACTGGTAGTGTACAATTCGACATTTGTATGCACTTGGCATTCTGTGTGACATCACCTCCTTACGCCACAGTCTCTCACAGCGTGAAGTGTGACATACATAGATTACTCGGCATATATACGCAGCATTCGGTAAGGACATCCTTTGGAAGCCCACTGGAAGCTGAGAGTGTTTCTCTGGGGGGAAAACTGACCCACCCTTGTTGCTGGAGAGCCAGTGCATTCTCTTACCACTACCCTTTTCAGACAGGTGTCACTTCCGAATCGGTCTGGGCATTTTAAAGTTTTAATCACTACCTCCTACTCTGATGCCATGAACCGAGGTGGTCACTCACCTCCCACACTGTCTGTAATTGGACCTGGCTGAAGACCTGAGCTATTAGCCCTTCTAAACCTGCCACTCCCTAATTTAAACCTGCTTGCCCTCTCCAAAACCCTGGTCCCTTCTCACACATCCTGGTTCCTCCCCACCAAACACTAAAAGTTGGTCCCTCTGTTGGCAGGTAGCAGGGGCTGAAGAGAAGGAGGGCAGGCTGTAGGGAAAGGGAGAGGAGAGAGAGTGGATTAGATGGACAGCAATTAGGATGGTGTGGCTGCAGGAGCTCAGGGCTGAGTTCCTAATTTTGTTTTGCGCCTTCCTTTTCACCCCAAGTGTCTTTATCCCATGCCTCACAGGCTACCAAAGTTGATGTCTTTTAGGGAAGTGTTGGTGGGGTGCTTTCAGAGACACCCTAACCCTTCACAAGTTCTTTGGCTGTTTTGAAGAATGGAAAATTCTGAGGAATTATTTGGCTTGAATAACAGAGACATGGCTTAGAGGATCAACCAATCAATCAGTCATTGGTATTTATTGAGCTTACTATGTGCGAGTAATTATCCTAAATGTTTAGGGGAATACAAAACAACAGAGTTGGTAAGTAGAAATGTTCCCTGCCCACAAACAAGCATACAAGTCAGAGGGGAGACAGACATCAAAATAAATAAATTGCAGATATGTACGTAAGTGTTGTGGGGCAGAGGGTGGAGTGAATATCAAATGCTTAAAGGGTACAGATCCAAATGCAGAAGTGACTCAAAGAAGAGGGATTGGGGGAAAAGAGGACTTAATAAGGAAAGGCCTCCTGGATGAGACATACTATTCATTCATTCAATAGTATTTATTGAGCACTTACTATGTGCAGAGCACTGTACTAAGCGCTTGGGATGAACAAGTCGGCAACAGATACAGTCCCTGCCGTTTGACGGGCTTACAGTCTAATCGGGGGAGACGGACAGACAAGAACAATGGCAATAAACATACTAGGAGATCATGACACCAAAAAGTAGGGAGAAAAGGGGTTGGGCAGCAATTAAATTGCTTGCCTTTCTTTAGGATAGGAATAAAGACAATATTTGTCTTTGTGAAGATTCTTGTTACTTTATATCTTCTACCATTCCTGACTTCCTCTGCTTTCTCAAGGGAGGGTTTCCTTTTCCTCTCTATTTTATTTTGGAGTTGCCAGGGTCATTTCCCTTGGGGCAGAATCTGATACTAAACATGGGCCTTTGGGTGTGTTAGGCCTCAGAAATGTCATCATCTCTCATTTCTTCAACATTTGATACCCTCTATGCAGTGGTTGGTTGTCCTATTCCTTTCTCTTATTTGTGGGCTTAGATACCTGTTTGAGGATGGCAATGCTGACAGTTGAGGTGGTGATGAAAAGGCACCACTGAAATACTCCATTTCACTCATCTATTCCATGTAAACACAGATCTTTGCTGGGCAAGGAAAATTTGTGCTTTAAATGCCCTTCCCTTCTCAACTACACCCCAAAGCAGCGTGGCTCAGTGGAAAGAGCCCGGGCTTGGGAGTCAGAGGTCATGGGTTCAAAGCCTGGCTCTCCCACTTGTCAGCTGTGTGACTGTGGGCAGGTCACTTAACTTCTCTGTGCCTCAGTTACCTCATCTGTAAAATGGGGACTAACTGTGAGCCTCACGTGGGACAACCTGATTACCCTGTATCTACCCCAGTGCTTAGAACAGTGCTCTGCACATAATAAGTGCTTAACAAATACCAAGATTATTATTAATTTATGCTTTAAAGTGTACTGACAACGATGCAAGTCCCCACTTTCAAAACCGTGATAGAAAATGTCCAAATCAAAAACAATTGAATTGTGCCACCTGAAAAAGTCTGCAAGAGAAGAAACCCTCAAAATTCTCATGCACAGCAAAGTCTAGGTGTGGATAATGTATCCTTCCAGTTGCCCATCCACCTCGGCATCAAGCAGAAAGTCTTTACCACCGGCTTTAAAGCACTCAATCACCTCGACCCCTCCTACCCCATCTCGCTACTCTCCTTTTACAACCCATCCTGCACTCTTCACTCCCCTAATGCCAGCCTACTCACTGTACCTCAATCTTTTCTATCTTGTTGCCAACCTCTCGCCCACGTCCTGCCTCTTGACTGAAACGCCCTCCCTTTTCATATCCGACAGACAATTTCCTTCTCTACCTTCAAAGCCTTATTGAAGGCACTCCTCCTCCAAGAGCCCTTCCCTGGCCAAGCCCTCATTTCCTCTTCTCCCACTCCCTTCGGTTTCACCCTGATTTGTTTCCTTTACTCACCACCTGCCCTCCCTGCCAGGCCATATAGCACTTATCCATATCCGTAATGTATTTATTTATATTAGTCTGTCTCCCCCTCGAGACTGTGAGTTCACTGTGGGCAGGGAATGTATCTGTTATATTGTTTTGCTGTACTCTCCCAAGCACTTGTATAGTGCCTTGCACTCAGTAAGCTCTCAATAAATACGATTGATTGATTGATTGATTCTAGTTCCTCTCCTCCCTTCAGGTTCTTTCTCAGGGTTAACTGGTGATAATTATCCTTGCTCCTTATAACAGTTGTGTTGAGGACTCTCTGGATCTTCTTCATTCCACCCTGATGCACTCTCACTGTTACAGCTCACAGAACACAGTCCCACATTCCACACACAGGTTTATGCTGACAAAGAAAGTGGATACCGGACCATTATCCACCTAATATGCCCACCCAAATCCACTGAGAAGTGAACAAGAGGAAATGGACTTAAAACGGAAGAGATTTTGGCTGGACATGTGGACTTAACTCCTTGGCTATTAAAAGAAACAAAACACTGAAATAAGCTAACCCGAGGAGGTTGTGACCTCTCTGTCTCTGGAGGAGAAAAGGACAATAAACTGTTTCTTTCGAGTGGTTCATTTGCTCAGCTTCTGAGAGGCAGAGGGCTGGATCAGATGAACTCTCACAACTCTAGGATTCTCACTAGCAAATCAGTTTCCTTAAATCCCTAAAACTTGATCTATCCAAATAATGGAAGAAAATGTGATTTTTTAAAAATTCGAATTATGTGGATCATTGACTCATTTCCTCAGTTCACTTAGCTAACATACACCTGACCAGTGGTGTGATGCTCGAGCCATAGATTCTAACCAGCCTGGCTAGCTGGGTCTCACCTCTGACTGACCTCTCTCTGCCAGCTCAAGCCCAAAAGATGTTAGAACTGCATCCTAGTGGGTTACCTTGGCAACCCCACAATGTCATCCGTTAGAATGTCCTAGGGCTGCAGCTTTTAATTCTATCACAGCAGTCACATCAGGGGTCATGTAATAGTGTTGTTTTTCCTACATTGGTACTCCCCCCTTCTATGATTTAACACTAAGTGCTTGGGGAGGGAGCTGAGCACCAGGAAAATCATGCTATTAAAGCTCCGCAGGCCACAGATGGTTCCAGAGCAAATGCCTCAAGCACTAGCCAGAGGCCCAACATAATCCTAAAGTTAACAATGGACCTTCTGACCTGTGACTACTGGAACCACCCAGCAGCAGCAGACACAAGGAGCTTTGAATTTAAAAGTTTGACATCATGAATATGCTGTACGTTACAGAAAAGGACAGTAGCTTTGGTGACAATGGTGTTCCATAAAATCAGCTATGTGGATCAGAAGGCCAACAAACTTCAAATGCCATAGAGGACATAATTTTTTCATTACTGTTTGTGTTTTTTAATTTCTTTTATCATTTCTGGAGAGAACCTTGTTAGTGGGATCCCGGGCTCTTCACATTTTAGCTCCAGTGCTAGTAAGAGAAGTTCTTTCTTCAGTGGATTTACCCTCTGCACCCCCTTCAAAACCTTACTGAAGGCACATCTCATCCAAGAAGGCTTCCCAGACTAAGAGCCACTTCTTCTCCTCTCCCACTCCCTTTTGCCGTCATCCTGACTTGCTCCCTTTGCTCTTCCCCTCTCCAAGCCCCACAGCACTGATGTATACATCTATAATTTTATTTATTTATATTGATGTCTATTTGCCTTGATGTCTGTCTCCCCACCTCTAGACTGTGAGCTCGTGGTAGGCAGGGATTGTCACTTTTTATTGTTGTATTGTACATTCCTAAGAACTTATTACAGTGCTCTGCACACAATAAGCACTTAATAAATACGACTGAATGAATGAATGAGTGCATGGGGTAGGGCTGGGGGAGAGACAAGGGAGGTTATGTGGTACGAGGCAGTGGGGAAGTATGTGCAGGACAGGGTCTTGGCTCAACCTCCTGGGCTGTGCCAATGCATAAAAAGAAGTCAAGCAATTATTATTGGAAATTGATCAATAAAGCAGCCATTCAAACTGCCCCGCCCACAAAACCTTTTTTTTTTAAATCTTTTTCCAGAATTGACCTCAATTCCTCATTCATTTTTCTGGGGAAGACTCAGTCTTGGAGTCCTACTTGAAGCAACTCTGCTCTTCCTCGGTTTAAGTGCTCTGCCAAACCCACCCACTCCCCAAAGGCAAGCCTTGGGTATGCAACAGCTTCCAGTGTGAACCAGAGGAGAGGAAGGGTGGAAGCAGCAGCAGGCCCCCAGATGACTCCAGCAGACAACATTTGAAGAACATCGGGCCCAGCCTTCAGATTTCAGGGGCCATTAATAGGGCAATTTAGCTCACCCACTTCCACCAAATCACCTTCTCTCTCTCCTCTGACTCTTTCCTTCCCTATTAATCTTATTCTTATTCATATATTTGTTAGCATATGAGGATTAACAGAGGTGGATTTACCATTTTGCTGAATATAGTAGTAATAGCAGTAGTACAACTGTTTGAGCACCCCCTGGGGGCACCGCCCTGTGGTATGCTGGAAAAGTACAAAAGGAGTATCACAGTGCCTGCCCTCAAAGAGCTTATACTCTAATGGGGGAGACAGAATAAAAGCATTCACAGGGTAATCAATATAAATAATTGAATGTACAATTGAATAAAAGTATATACAGCACTAAGCTTATAGCCAATCCTTAATTTTCTACTAATACATTTTAAATAAAATGTTAAATCATTGTAAAATAATTTTTTATAAAAATATGTTTATTGCATTGGGAGCTTACTGCGATATTTACACAGCACAATACTTAGCCTTTCTTTCGGCAAAGGGATTCATAATAACTGAGATCGATGACAATACAGTTTCTCTATTGCTTTTTACTTCAGCTCCGTTTTGTTCCACACTCCAATCAACCTTTATCTTCCATCATTTGTCATTTTAGAATAAGGAACACTGACTCATGCAGAGCTGGCTCCTGAAACCAGCTCACTCCCCAGGGCTGCCACAGATGGAATAGGCACCCCGCCATATTGGTTGTGGTGCGGCAACCTGCTCAGATAGTTTGTCAGCCATAAATTATAATTGGAAAAAAAAATACATGCCCCTACCTTACATTAGTAATGTAAACACTTTTTGGTTCTAAGCTTTTTGCTTTTCGTTTCTCACAGAATGTTGCCGCCTCAACCCCAAAATGTGCTGCTCCGGGTCAAGGCCTAGAGGGCCTTTTGGGAAATCCACCACCATGTTAGAGCTAATTAGGAAACTTCCAGAAGTCGGCTGGAAGCACTGAAGCTAACCCTAGAGACCAGAGCCAAGAAGGAAAAGAGAATAAAAAAGAGGCTCACTTACAAACAGTGCTGGATTTCCCTGCAGGTCTCAACATAGAGCTGTAAATTAGTGGAGGGAAATAGAAAGAGGGGTTGTGCACTGACTTTTCAGAAAAATAAATGAACTAAAAACTTTAATGAATAATACAGTTTGTATATTTTAGTATTGCAATCAATCTATCGTATTTATTGAGCATTCACTGTGTGCAAAATCCTATAGTAAGTGCTTGGGAGAGTAAAATACAAGAGAGTTGGTAGACACGTTCCCTGCCCACCAGGAGCTTATTCTAGCAATGTATTCCCTCTAAACTCTCCAAGCACAATTCAGTCTAATAACGAAGGTCATATGTCTCCATGTAAATGGATGTCCTGCCTTCTGGTTCTACAGCAGACTGTGTGGGTTGCAGCTGGTTCTCAGCCAGTCTGGTCCGGCTCCACCCGGTATGGACATGGAACTGGATGCCTTTATGTCTGGAAATTTTCTTTTCAGGGCAGAGCCTCCCTCTGCCATGGTTCCTGCTATCAAATTCTGTGGATTGGATTTAGCGCTTGAGCTTACATGGATGGGGAAGGACATGCAAAGGAACTAAAGAAAATGTGGGGGGTGGTCAGCAAACCCCAGAGAAGCACTCTAAGTTCAGGTCCGATCTGGGCAAAATTGAACAGACTTCTGCAAAAATGGCACTGGAAGATATCATAATATTGCAGAGTTAATAATAAGAATAATAATGGCATTTGTTAAGTGCTTACTATGTGCAGAGCACTGTCTAAGCACTGGGGGGATACAAGGTCATCAGGTTGTCTTGCGTGGGACTCATAGTCTTCATCCCTATTTTACAAATGAGGTAACAGGCACAGAGAAGTGAAGTGACTTGCCCAAAGTCACACAGCTGACAAGTGGCAGAGCTGGGATTAGAACCCATGACCTCTGATTCCCAAGCCCGGGCTCTTTCCATGGTAGAAGTAGTCATAGTAGTAACAGCAGCCATGCTACCTGCTTGGGAAGTAGAGAATGATGAAGTGACATGTGCCCTGCCCACGGGTAACTTGCACACTAAAGGCATAGACCACATTAAAATATAGACAACTAGAGAGATCAGAATCAATGAGTGGAGCAGATTGATGCACCAGTGTGCTAAGGAGTGTGTGAATAATCTCAGATCTAGGTTTTTGGGATGCCATTTGCTGGTCATCTTCCTCATATGACTGCTTGACCACAATGTGAGTTCATCCCAGGAGCGGCACGATTGTGTGAGAGACAAAATGCCTCATTTTAAAAATCAATGCGTCAGAAGAAGCAGGCTGAGTAGAGCTCAGTATAAAATGGCTAAAATGAAAAGTGAGAGAGAGAAAGATGTATTGTCAGAGAACTATTGTCATAGATCTCCAAGTCATCATTAATATCGCTGCTGAAAGGAAGGTGAGATGAAAAAACTCAGGGTGGCAAGACGTTCAATGTTTATGAGAGCCAATGGGCTTAGGGCATATAGGCAGCAAAACCCCTTCTCGGTCCTCTAGTTAAATTTCAACCATAAACAAATGATTTGTTATTTAATGAAGCACACAGTAACTGGTGTGTTTCTTGGGGAGCCTCTGCTAACCCGCAGAAACCCCCACCTCCTTTCACATTTTGGAAAGCCTTTGGAGGGTTTTTTTTGTCAGTCTCCTTTCACATTTTGGAAAGCCTTTGAAGGTTGTTTTGTTTTTTTTGTCAGTTAGTGCTGGTCCCGCTTTCGCCTCTTGTTCTCTCAGTAGTCAATCAGCTCTGTTGGAAGTAGGAGCCCAGGATGGTCATTTTGGAAGCCAAGCCTGCTCACACTCCAGGTCCCAGTACAGGGTCACCGTGGGGACAGAGTGACATAGGCTGGACGCAGAAGGCAAGGGTAAGGGAACCTTTTAAAAACCTTTTAAATACTTTAGCTTAGTGGAAAGGGACCAAACTAGAACATCAGCCTCTTTCCTGGGGAGTATATAATATGCTTCCCATACAATACAATTATTAAGGAGTCATCAATATTTTATGAGCATTACCACTAAGAAAAGACAGGCAGTTAACCATGCAAGGCAGGACTTGAGAGGGAATATTTAACCAGGGGAACCTTTATTCCCATTTCTCCACCCCTCTCATTTTATTATATTAATTAATTTAGCTTAATGAGGAGAGTGGTCCCCTAATCACTCTTTCCTACTCTTTCCTTATCCCAGTTCCCTGGCAAGTCAAGTAAAAAATGTGGAGATTGCAAAAGTCCTTCTCTGGGTCAGTTTAGGCAAATGATATGACATTTTTAAGTAGGCCCTAAATAGGCCCCAAACCAATTTCAGTTAATCGATATAAGAATGTAAAGACAGCTATTCCCAATGGTAGTGACATGTGGTTTCTCACAGTGACCCGGTGAAGGGAAATAGTCGACTCTAATTCTCATTTCAACACCCATAAGAAGCCCTAATTAACAGCTTTACTTAGCAAAAACCAAGACAAGACTTCACCAGGTGCTCCGGGATTTTCGGAACCTAACATCTGCCAATTTCCAGGAAGTGTTACTTGAATCAAAAGTAGCATGTGTCAAAGGAAAAAAAAAACCACATCTGACTCATTTTGCTGATCACACGACAAATCTATTCCTGATAAGTAAAAAGATTTCTGTTATTTGTGGAGAAACACAATGACATTAATAAGGTATACATGATTATCTTCAAACAGTGGGTGTTCTCTCCTGGTTTAGTTGATAGGAACTCAGGAAAATCCTCAGATGAAAAATCAAGAAAGAAAAGGCTTTGTGGTATTCTTTCTGCCTACATCAACCCATCTTGAAGCCACCCAAGTTTTTAAATGTCAAACTAGAAGGGTTGGTTGACAGTCTCACTCTGCGATTAGTTTGTTAGGAAATGGAAACCATGGGGGAACGGCAAAGAAATCAGAATTAATAAACTAGATGAAAAGAAGGCTAGGGGTGATTTAATAATAGCCTCAAAGCAAAACAGGTAGCATGCTGACCTTCAACTTCAATGAGGAGTGAATAGAAAGGAAAATGGCATAAAATTGCAGCACAGGGCACTTCCTGGGTATAAAGCTTGTTAAAACATCAGACTGAATTACTGGAGAGCCAGTCATCTTTCTGGGAAATCTTTATTCATTCATTCATTCATTCAATAGTATTTATTGAGCGCTTACTATGTGCAGAGCACTGTACTAAGCGCTTGGAATGAACAAGTCGGCAACAGATAGAGACAGTCCCTGCCGTTTGACGGGCTTACAGTCTAATCGGGGGAGACGGACAGACAAGAACAATGGCAATAAATAGAGTCAAAGGGAAGAACATCTCGTAAAAACAATGGCAACTAAATAGAATCAAGGCGATGTACAATTCATTAACAAAATAAATTGGGTAATGGAAATATATACAGTTGAGTGGGCAAGTACAGTGCTGAGGGGATGGGAAGGGAGAGGGGGAGGAGCAGAGGGAAAGGGGGAAAAGAGGGTTTAGCTGCGGAGAGGTGAAGGGGGGGTGGTAGAGGGAGTAGAGGGAGAAGAGGAGCTCAGTCTGGGAAGGGCTCTTGGAGGAGGTGAGTTTTAAGTAGGGTTTTGAAGAGGGGAAGAGAATCAGTTTGGCGGAGGTGAGGAGGGAGGGCGTTCCGGGACCGCGGGAGGACGTGGCCCAGGGGTCAACGGCGGGATAGGCGAGACCGAGGGACGGTGAGGAGGTGGGCGGTGGAGGAGCGGAGCGTGCGGGATGGGCGGTAGAAAGAGAGAAGGGAGGAGAGGTAGGAAGGGGCAAGGTGATGTAGAGCCTTGAAGCCTAGAGTGAGGAGTTTTTGTTTCGAGCGGAGGTTGATAGGCAACCACTGGAGTTAGAGGTAGAAGACTAATGGAAATGGGTCTAGTTCACTTTTTGACTGACTTATAAGGCCAGAGTTTGTCTTCCTTAATAGAGAGTCCCATTGTGAGAGTTGCTTGGCTGTAGAATAGTTTACCAAGACACTTTATGGACTTTCCTTCCCTAGAAGGAAAAGCAGGATGGTGTAGTGGACAGAGCATGGGGCTGGAAGTGAGAAGGTAATGGGTTTTAATGGGTTCTAATTGCGCTCTACATCTGCTATGCGATCTTGATCAAGTCACTTCACTTCTCTGGGCTTCAGTTACCTTAACTGTAAAGCAGATAGTGTGGCTCAGTGGAAAGAGCCCGGGTTTGGGAGTCAGAGGACTTGGGTTCTAATCTCGGCTCTGCCACTTGTCTACTGTGTGACCTTGGGCCAGTCACTTAACTTCTCTGTGCCTCAGTTACCTCATCTGTAAAATGGGGATTAAACTGTGAGCCTCACCTGGGACAACCTGATTACCTTGTATCTACCCCAGCGCTTAGAACAGTGCTCGGCACATAGTAAGCTCTTAACAAATACCATATTATTATCATTATTAAAATGGGGATTGAGGCTGTGAGCCCCATGAGAGACAGGGACTGTGTCCAACCTGATTTGCTTGTATCCACCCTAGTGCTTAATACAGTGCCTGGCATGTAGTAAGTGATTAGCAAATACCATCATTATTATTATTATAATTATTATTACAAGCCTTGAACAATAAAATTTATTTTCATCTGGCTGGGATGATCTGTGTGAAGCCTTGCTAGAGGATGAACGAGAGGAAGTCTCCAAGTCCTTTCCAGCTTCCATTTATGAGCATGCTGCTCAGTGGTATTTCATGAGCACCTCCTAGGTGCAGAGTGCTGTACTAAGTATTTAGACCAATATAATGGGAAATTCTTGGTGATGATGATGATGCTGGTGATGATAAACTCCTCAGGAACCACCCAGACCTAAAGGAAGCAGGCTTCACATCCCATCCTCCTGCTCAAGATTGCAAGGATGCAGGCAAGGCACTCTCAGGACCATGAATGGGAAAGCCACTTCCCTCCAGCCAGTCCCACGTGGCTCAGTGGAAAGAGCCCGGGCTTGGGAGTCAGAGGTCACGGGTTCGAATCCCAGTTCCGCCACTTGTCAGCTGTGTGACTGTGGGCAAGTCATTTAACTTCTCTGTGCCTCAGTTACCTCATCTGTAAAATGGGGATGAAGACTGTGAGCCTCACGTGGGACAACCTGATTTCCCTGTATCTACCCCAGCGCTTAGAACAGTGCTCTGCACATAATAATAATAATAATAATAATGTTGGTATTTGTTAAGCGCTTACTATGTGCCGAGCACTGTTCTAAGCGCTGGGGTAGACAGAGGGGAATCAGGTTGTCCCACGTGGGGCTCACAGTCTCCATCCCCATTTTACAGATGAGGTAACTGAGGCACCGAGAAGTTAAGTGACTTGCCCAAAGTCACACAGTAAGCGCTTAACGAATACCAACATTATTATTATTATTATTATTCTCTGTGTGAAGAAGAAAAATTCTTACTTCAGTTGGAGAATCCTGGCCTAAACAGCAGAGGTCTAACAGCTACTGGTTTCCAGAACAGTTCTTTTAAGCCTTGTTGAACCAGCATTCACTCATATTTATTGGGCACTTACTGTGTGCAAAGCACTGTACTAAGCACTTGGGAGAGTACAACAGGGCAACAGACACATTTCCTGCCCACAGTGAGCATGATGGCTAACTTCTCCTTCAGCTGGTCTGCAAGCAAACACCCAAAAGAGGATTTTTTGATTTCTTGAATATCTGTTATAAAGCCATTTCAAAGACAAAAGAAGAAAATTAACCTAACTACATTCCCAAAAGGATATATGTGAATCAAGTGTGGGGAACGCCTAGAAAGCCAGTTTACAGCTAGAGATGAATCCCCAAACTAGCCCATACAGCAAAAATGTTTTCCCAACACATCAGCCTTCCAGGGAGCAGATAATCACAAAATACTGAGAGTCAATCTCTGGCTCCATTCTCTCTCTTGGGTCCAGAACTGTTGTCAACACTCCTACTAGGCATTGAGATGGAACGGTTCTCCTTTCCCTCCCTCCTCCACTGTGCTTGGTAGTGAGCCACCTGGGCAGTGAGATGGAATGACCCTCTTCTCCCTCCCCATCCTCTTCCCTTTGGGATGAGCCACCTGGGTAGTGAGATGGAACAGCTCTCTTCTCTCTTCCCCTCCTCTGCACTTTGGGGTCAGCCTCCTGCAAATGCAGAAGCAGCTACTGTCCCTGGTGAGGATGGACAAGGGCTAAGAGAAAGGCAATTCTACTCCACACACTCTAAGGCCTCAGAGGAGCCAAAGCACCTCTCCTGGGTATTTTGCTAGTCCACTCCCTACTGGGTGATGTGGGAAGAATCAGCCTGAGCCCCAACTGACAGAACAGCAAAAATATCCTTTTGAGAGCAGGTAACTAATCTTTACAAGGCCACTAGAAAGGGGCTAGGATTCTCTGGCCAGCCTGCATACTAGCATGAAAGCCAGGGGAATGGTAATTTAATAACAAGAGAAAACCAAAGCTGGATATCCCCCTCCAAAGGCTGAATTTGGATTCCTGTCTGGCAGGGTTAGGTCCTATACCCCTGGGCCTCAGTGCTATCTTGACCTATCACTTCTGGAAATGGCAGCACATGGAACACAAGCAAATAAACCACCATAAAACCTGAGATGTGCACAAAATCTCCCCTACAGTTTTGGTAACTGTTCTAGAGAAGCCTATCCATCGGTCAATTTCTCCAAAGTCAGAAAATAATTGAACTACTACACAGTTCTGATGTGGAATGCCTGTCCCTCGCCCCTCCTTTCATCTTCTTCCACTCCCTTCTGCATGACCTTGATTTGTCTGCTTTATTCATCCCCCTTCCCAGGCCCACAGAACTTACGTACCTATCTGTAATTTTATTTATATACAATAATGTCTGTCTTCCCCTCTAGACAGTAAGCTTGTCAGAAGCAGGGAATGTGTCCGTTATAGTGTTGAATTTTACTCTCCCAAGTGCTTAGTACAGTGCTCTGCACACAGTAATTGTTCAATAAATATGATTGACTGACTGACCCTTGGTGTCCTTCATAATGCTGGGCAAACAGACCACCATGGAAACAGTACCAGTAGGGCCAATCTTGCTTTAAAATTTTCTTTTGGGGACTTTTTTCCTCTCTATCCTCAGAAATAATAATTGTGTCACTTGTTAAGCACTTACTACATGCCAGGTACTGTACTAAGTGGTGAGGTAGATAGATAATTGCCAGGTTGGACACAGTTCTTGTACCACTTTGGGCTCACAGTCTTAATCCCCATTTTGCCGATGAGATAACTGAGGCATGGAGAACTGATGCGACTTGCTCAAAATCACACAGCAGACAAATGGCAGAGCCAGGTTTAGAACCCAGATCCTTCTGACTCCCAGACTTGTGCTCTATCCATTAGGCTATGCTGCTTCCTCATTAATTATGCACATATCTTGATGTAAATACTATGCTGCTATGCTATGCTAGGTTATGTTGATTCCCGGACCATTTCACCAACAATTTCATCAATTAGATCTTGGTTTCAGCTATGCATTGAGTAGCAAATTTTGCCCTTCTGAGTAACCAACTCCCTCTGTGTGTCAGCTGTATTTGTTGCCTCTCTCTGCTCAAAACTTTGCAAACATAAATGTATTTTAACCTCCTATTCCCACAAAGTTAGCAAGTGTAAATACCCCTCCATTTTTTTTCTCCTTATTGAGTGGGGCAGGCTTTGAACAGATAAAGAGTCTCATAAAATAGGTGGCTGACTGAGAATTGTGAATAATGAAGTTAACTTCTCTATCATTTTTTAAACCTTCAGAACACAAGGAATTTTGTATTTCTCATTTTTTATCATAAAGTGGGAAGCAAACCCAGAAGTCCAACATTTTCACCTTACACAGCACGGAAAGAAGGAAAAGTACTCAAGTAGGAATAGCATAAAAAGCACAAAACGCCTTACCCAATCAGTGTTCAAAACAGGGTTCCGCAAGATTCCCAAATCCCAGATGAGGATGAAGGAGGAGTCGACTTCACGATGCGTTTGATACACTGGAGAAGTAGTGAGCTCATTACAGAATATGAGTCACAATCTCAAGCTGCTTTGCCTTCAGGTTATTTCCTGTCAGAACACGGAGTGATCCGTCACGGTTGAAGATAACACCACTGCCTCTAAACTTGACCCACGTGGGTATGTTTGGCTGAAAAAGAGTGACCAACATTTCCTTACACGCGACTATTTAAAAGATTTTATGCCTCTTAGTTTTGTCATCTTCCTGAAACCTCAGCTCAAAATGAACCACCTGTTTCCTGCTTGCTGAATGTCTAGTCGGTTTGTCTGCCCCAGTTTTCTCCTTGTCATATCGTTGGAGAAGTGCTTCAAGGTGTTTATGAGGCATATTTTCTAATGTCCCTGGTTTGAATAGCCTCATTTCAGCTCATCTTTCAACAACTGCTTGGGCATCCTCTGCACGTCTTACCTCCCAGAAGCCAGGCTGTGAAGCTACTTTGTCTTCTGATTTTAGGCATGGCACATAGGTGATCCCGATGGAAATGTTCCAGAAGCCAAATGTGACCTCTTTGGCAGATCTGGAATTCTATAACTGTAAGCCCTTGAAGACAACGACCATGTCTTCTACTTTCATTGTGTGCTTCCAAGTGCCTAGTGCTTTGTCCTGAACAAAATAGGTACACAGTAAATACTGATGATGATGTTGATGATGATAATAATAACTGTGGTATTTGTTAAGTGCTTAGTATGTTCCAAGTGCTGTACCAAGCACTGGGGTAGATACAAGATCATCAGGGGCCAAATTGTACTTTCCAAGTGCTTAGTACAATGCTCTGCACACAGTAAGTGCTCAATAAATACGATTGATTGAATGAATGAATCAGGTCCCCCGTGGGACTCACAGTATAAGTAAGAGAGAAGAGATGAAAGGAACTGAAGCACAGAGAAGGTAAGTGACTTGTCTGAGGTCACACAGTAGGAAGTGGAAGAGTCAGGATTAGAACCCAGGTCCTCTGACTCCCAGGCCTGGGCCCTTTCATGATGATGATCATAACGACTGCTAAGATGACCATTCTTTTGGTCCATATGGCCCCCACACTTGGTTTCACAGTTTCCCAGTAGATACACTGGGCATTTCAATTAGATTTTCTGCTGCCTGCGTAATCCTGTGTTACCAACGAAAAGCTCTGGTTATTTTTATAGGACTGCGCTGATGCCTGCTGGTACACACTTCAATCTTCCTCAGGTTTCTTTATATTCCATAGCACTGTGCTACCCAAGGAAAGAATTTCACAATCATCTCCATGTCTTCCTCTAAGGTACAGTCATCCCCAGATAGAGCTTCTGGGTGACTTGTCTCAAGGACTAGCTTGCAGCTAGTTAGGTTGAAAGACTTTCCTAGTGGTTTAAATTGTATTCTAACTCTCTGGGCTCTGTATGTGTGTGTGTGTGTGTGTGTGTGTGCACGCACATACAGGCATAGGGACTTGGGTAGTTGAGGGTAGAGAGGAGTTGAGGACCAGGGCATGGGTGACTAAATTGGTACCTGCTGCATCCATCAGGGAAGGGGTAAAGAGGGGCCGAAAGGGAAGAAGTTCCATTCTTAAATCCCCTCCCCACCCCTCAGTGGCTATTGTGTAAAAGTGGGACTGACAGGAAACCTTCTGCTGCCACTCACTGCTGCTAGTAGGGAGAGTCTTGGACTCCAGTCCCCAGTATATCCTTGCTCCTCCTTCCTCCCACAGGTCCACATAGCAGCAGCTCTTTAGGACCAGGAGGGCTCATTTGGGGCCTGTGCTCTCCCAAGCGCTTAGTATAGGGCTCTGCACGCAGTAAGCACTCAGTAACTACCACTGATTGATTGATTGTATAGTGTGTCTCAGGGGAAAGGAGAGGCAGTAGCCTCAAACCACAGTGCTGCAGTCTCGGTTTTGCTCTCTACCTTTCTCCTCATACCACACCTGCTGCACAGATTGTGTCTCCTGGGCTGGCACTGTCCTAGGCGCTTGGGGAGTACAATGCAACAGAGTTGGTAGCACGTTCCCTGCCCACAAGGAGCTTACAGTTCAAATGATAATTTTTTCTCAGTTATTCCGATAAATGCCTCAATTCTTTGCTTCACTTTGCTAGTAGAGATTGGCCCTTTGCTGCTCTCCCAAGCACAGACTTTCTCCTACCTTTGGATTTATCCATACACAGTCAGTGTCTGAAGGACTATATTTTATAGGCCACTCTGCCTTAAAGTAAGCTCAGTTCAAGTGGATGGGTACTGGGAATGATGTAAAATCCTTTCAAATATTTGTTTGCAAGGTAAACAGATCTTTTTCTGAAAATTTACCCTTTAGCATATTTATGAAAGGAACTTTCTCTTTTTGTTTTCCCTTCTGCTTAAGATGGCCACATCCTTGCTATTCCTGTCAGAGGTGTCATATTTAAAAATGTTCACAGTGCTGAGATGTTTGCTGTTTCAGAGAGCAGAGAAAAATATCTTCTCAGGAGGGATTGTGGCTAAAATAACCCATTCTTCACAGCCTTTCTTGGGAATAGGAGTTTGCCCCTAAAATCTCCTTTCCAAATGCAACTAAAATACCAGAGGAAATGGCGGTGGCAACTTTTCATTTTGAGTACGAGGCAAAAGAACAAGTATTGCAAAAGGAGGTGAGGGCTGGGTGGGGGCAGGCTTCAAAGAGCTCACAGGCCAGAATTATGGCCATTTTACATCATTTCCGACCTGACTGGAAACTCTCAAATCTTGACAGAAACTTGGGATGAGTGAATTTGGAAGTCCAATTCCAAAAGCTGTGAGGGCTCTCACTTTGCATCCCCTCGAGGAGCAGCAGCTAAGACTGCCTAGAATGTTTATTGATGTTGAGTCCCACTTTTCCTTAGCACCCGAGAGAACCAAGCCTCACAATCAGTTGGGGAGGAGGCAAAGGCAGAAAAATCAATTCCTCATTTGCTGGTGAGGATTTTGACTCTGGCCTTTTGAAACTCCTGTTTGAAGCTCCTACTCTAGAAGAACCATGACTGACTTCAGGGAAACAAACAAAAGAGTTTGGGCAAACTCACCAACCTGAACCCTCCAAGAATTCACAAATGGTGACTCGATTTTTTTTTTTACTCTCAAGAGTTTTTTTTCTCTGAAATAATTTAGAATACCATCATGATAATAAACTAAATCTAACATACAAGTCATTAAAAAAATGCTGGAATCAAGAAAGGATCTTATTTCACATTGAGTAGACTTTTAGCATATCAAAATCAATAAGGCAGCAATCCACTCTGCTAGTAGGAGGCAATCCTGGAGTGATATTAGGATTTAGCCAAACCCTGACTGGCTATATATCCTGTGGCGGGTCAGGTTATCTATTGGTGTAACGCAGAGAGGACTTTGAGAAATCAGGGGTCTTAGGAAAAGCCGAAGACGTCCTCTAACAACCTCAAAAACTCCCACATGCACCCTGATTGGTTAGACTCAGAGTTCCCATTGGCCAGGACCCAGTTTTTCCTCCAGGCTCCAAATCCTCAAGAGATCAGGGGATTTGTAGCTCCTTCTAGAGACAAGCTCCTGTGGATAGGGAGAGGCTACAGGGATAAAGTTTCTATCTCCAGGTTCACTATTTAATCAGAGGCTCTATACATGACTGATTCATAGTGGAATATTAGCACAACCAACACTGCCCACCTAAAAAACACTTCTTTTCTTTCCCTTCTTTGGCACCTGGGATAACTGGAGACTGGCATAGAAATGTTGGGAAAGAAGAAAAAGCCTGAAATATAAAGGAGAGCTTACAAAAAAAAAATATTTCTTGGACACTAAACACCAATGTGGCTTATTGGGAAGAGCAGAGGACTGGGAGTCAGTAGACCCCAGTTTTAGTCCCAGCTCTACCACTTGCCTGCTGTTTGATCTCAAGTAAGTCACTTAACTTTTCTGTACCTCAGTTTCATAAAATGGAGATAAAGCATTGGTATTCTCTCTCTTTCTTCATTGTGATCCCCATGTGGGAAAGGACCTGTATCTGATGTGATTATCTTGTATTAACTACAGTGATTTGCATATAGTAAGCACTTGATAAATATTATTTTTATTATATCAACAGTATTAACTGAGAGCATACTGGATGCTTCACACTTTGAAGACAAATAGAAGAAATTTAGACCTGAGAGGGGCTGCTCCCAGTCTAATGGGAAAGACAAGCTGACATGAATGGGCAATATAAAATAACTAAAAGAGTATAAATGAGTAGCTATGAATAATAAACATAAGCAGGCAAATAACTAAACAATAAATAGATAAACGTGGTACATCATAGAGCTGAGGTGCTAAAATCCACCCTTTCCTCTCCATCCAAACTGCTACCACATTAATACAATCACTCAGCCTGTCCTGCCTGGATTACTGTATTAGCCTCATTGCTGATCTTCCAGCATCCTGCCTCTCTCCACTCCAGTCTGTACTTCACGCTGCTGCCCAGATCATTTTTCTACAAAAACATTCAGCACATGCCACCCTGCTCCTCAGAACACTCCAGTGGTTGTCCATCGATCTCTTTATCAACAGAAACTTCTCACCATTGGCTTTAAAGCACTCCACCACCTTGCCCCCTCCTACTTCACCTCACTGCTCACCTAATACAACCCAGTCTGGACACCGCTAATGTCTAATGCTAATCTTCTCACAGTGCGTCGATCTCACCTGTCTCACCGCCGACCTCTAGCCCACATCCTGCTTCCAGCCTGGAATATCCTCCCTCCTCAAATCTGACAGTTATTCTCCCCTCCTTCAAAGCTTTATCGAAGGCACATCTCCTTCAAGAAGCCTTCCTAGACTAAGCCCCACCTTTCCTCATCTCCCATGCCCTCTGCCTCGCCCTGACTTGCTCCCTTTGCTCTTCCTCTCTCCCAGCTCCATGACACTTATGTACATATCTGTAATTGTATTAATTTGTACTGAAGTCACTCTCCCTATTCTAGACTGTAAACTCATTGTGGCAGGGAATGTATCTGTTTATTGTTGTATTGTATACTTCAACATGCTTAGTACAGTGCTCTGCACACAGTAAGTGCTCAATAAATACAACTGAATGAATGAATGAATGAATGAGGTGACTGAAGGACTGTCAGAACCAGGAAGGTGAGAGGGTTAATCAGGGAGTGTCTAATGGAGTAGGTGGGTTTTTAGAAGAGTTTTGACAGGGGAGGGTTATGTTTTGGAAAACTCTGGGAAATAGTTCCAGGTGGGGTGAAAGACCAAGCAAAGAGAAGGAGAATTAAGAACAAGTTCATCAGGGAAAGTTGGTTGGGCAGAGTGGAGAGAATAAACTGAGGTGTGGTGGGAGAAGTGAGCAGGAAGGGAAGAGGGAGCCCTTTATTGGATTTTTGAGAAGAAAAAGAGGTAGTGCAAAACATTTTAGAAAAACCATACAAGCAGCTCTGTTATATCATACATGCTAGATTATTAACTCCTTGGGGAGAGGGATTGTTTGCACTATCCTAAGCACTTAATACATTACCTTGCACCCAGGCGGTACTCAATAAATACTGGTGATTTTTTAAATGGTATTTGTAAAGTGCTTACTATGTGCCCAGCACTCTTCTAAGCACTGGGATAGATTAAAGTGAATCAACTTGTATTGACTGTTTACCGATGGAAGAGAGAGAATCTGGAGATTGAGGAAGACTGGGAGGGTGGTCATTAAAGAAGCCTAGCTGGGAGGGGATGAAAGCTCAAGGCTGTGCCTTTGAACTCTTAGAAGGAAAAGTGCTAGAAAAGTACAGGGGATCATTGAGGATGACTCTCCATCCCATATAGGGGGAAGGAAAATGGGAACTCTGCTGTGGACTCACTGGGGTGGATGGGAATTGTGTTCTCCTCAACACCCATCACAGGAACAGGAAACCACATCTTGTCGCTGGATCCAGTTTAGGGATAAACAGCACTTGAGGGGGGGTGGAGGATGGGGTCCAGGCCATGTTGGATGGCAGGACAGGATCAGAGCAGTTTGCCCCTTCTCCCACTGACCCTGCAGGTCAGCATGGCTGCCCCACTCCATCACTCGGCAATGCTTCCTTTCTTGTGGATTAAAGCAACCCATTAGATGGAAGTTGTGTAAGCACCTGGCCAGAAGCATATGGAAAAGTGGGGGTGGAGGATTGGAAGGGGGAGTGGCTTCCCACCCAGCTCCCAAGGGTGCAGTGGAGTGTTCTCAGGAGCCTGGGGGAGGAGAGGGAAGAACTTGGGGCCATTGTTATGGTGGGCTTGGATATCATCTGGTTGCAATATTTCATTCCAGGAATAAAGGAATACTACAGTTTACCCCAACAGGGAACCCAGAACAAAAAGCGAAACATTAAAGGATATGAAGGAAAAGACAGCTGCTGTTGAGATCTTCAGCAATCCTTACTGTATGCAGCTTGAAATTATTAAAGTTTCTCTCCTCCTGCATGTTATGCACATGGGATATAAAAATAACCTTTACAAAGGATTAACGTCAAGAAAACATTTTTTCTTCTCTTTCTGTAAAGGGTCCCATGAAGTACTGAAAATTGTAGAGTAAATCCTGTTGGCTAGTGGGAGAGAAATATCTTTAGCTAAGTCTAATGTGTCCAGATATCCCCACCATGCAGGACCCCCATAAATTTCACCCTCCCATTCTCAAAGTGGCTGATGGAACCTCGTAAAGCTCCACCTTTGGCTGGGATTGGGAGCTACTATGGAAGCCCAGAGTGGGAAACAAATGACCAGTAAAGTGGAAGTGGGAAGCAGAATGGCCTAGTGGATAGAGTAGGGCCTGGGAGTCAGAAGGACCTGGGTTCTAATTCTGGCTCCGCCACTTGTCTGCTGCATGACTTTGGGGATGTCATTTCACTTCTCTGTGCCTCAGTTACCTCATCTGTAAAATGGGGTACAGTTCAGTGTCTGGGACATAGTAAGAGCTTAACAAATGCCATTTAAAAAAAAAGCCACACTGTCACGCTGCAGGATACTCCTTGTTGCTACTGGATTGGGGAAACTACATGCATACTTCTAGACTGTAAATTCCTTATGGGCAGGGATCATGTCCACCAACTCTAATGTGTTTTATTGTTCTCTCTCAAACACCTAGTACAGTGTTCTGCCCACAGTGAGTGCTCAATAAATACCACGGATTGACTGATTAGGTGGTGTATGTAGAAGCAGGAGCAGAGCAGAGCAGTGCTATAGCCAGGGATTGCGGTGGGAGAGGAGCTGACACTCTCTCAGTGGCTGAATGTGTCCTTCCAGCACCATTTCTTGGAGGTTTTTGATACGGTTGGTTTGATATGGTTCTGTTAGGAAGCCTTCAAGAAGTAGGTGAGGCAGTGGTCACAGGCTCAGGTCTGCAATTTCTGTTCAGGCTGTGGAAGCCAGGGCCCCTGTTGGGCTGGTGGTGTCCACGGTGGCAGCCCTGGCTGTCCAGTCAACTGACCAATCAATAGTATTTACTGACCACTTACTATGTCCGGAGCACTGTACAAAACACTTGGGGGAGTATAATACAGCAGAAATAGTGGATACGTCCCTGCCCATAATGAGCTTACAGGCCTGGATAATGTCGGACACAGAGTGGCCTGCTAGGTAGTGGTCGGAAGCTGCTAGCAACAATTCATTTGATCGTAATTATTGAGTGCTTATGGGGTATAGAGCACTGTACTAAGTGCTTGGGAGAGTACAATATAACAATAACTGTACTTCATGCATCCTGGATACCCAGAGACACATGACCACCACATCCGGCATGCAGTATAATGTAAGGACATCAGATGCATCATTTTGAGGAAGTCCATCCACCTAAACCTCAAGCATTCTTACAATTTTGCTCACCACTCTCACTACCAAAAAGAAACAAAGGAAGAGCTTTAAACAATTCTCCACCTATTAGGCTTGGAAGACTTTGGAAGTTAGACCTCTTGGGGATTAGAACTTGATTTTCTATGGAGTCAAAGTTCCTTTTACCTGGTGTTTAGAGCAATAAATCTCTTCTATGATTGGCCAAAATCCATCTTCAGGACCTTTTTTTGTCATTATTTGGATGATGGTCCTGAGGTTAGTTTGATAAAACTCTTTGAGTTTTTAATAATTTGAGACCTTATTCAAGTAAGGAATTTTTATCCTAGGAATGAATGAAGCAGTAAGTTTTGTCTTGGGAGCAGTTCATTTTTTGCTTATTTTAAAAATAAAGTAGTGAGAATGATTGAAGCTCTTTCATAAATATGGAGAAGTAATTTAAAAATAAAATGAAAAGCCTCTCATTTCTTTGGTTTAACTGTGTATGGGGGGAGCAAGGGGGAGGTGTCCATGTATCTTTTTCTTTCATCAAGTTATATAACCCTGCTAGGCAGAAGAACAGTGAACATCCAATCATGTACCAGAGGGGGATGCCAGGAAACTGAATTTCACATCCTCAAAAATGAATTATTTTGTATCCCAATCAATAAATTAACTAATTAATCAATCAGTCAGTGGTATTTTTGAGCACCTACTGGGTGCAGACCACTGAACAAAGTGTTTGGGAGAGTAAAAAAGACATGATCCTTGTTCACTGAAGCTTACAATCTAGCAGAGGAGATAGACAAATAAGAGAAAGAAGAAGTGTTCAAATAGTAAGAGAATGTAAAACTATATTTGCAATTCTGTGCAAAAATGCAATGGGAAGTAATGAGTGCTAAGGGGAAGCAGTGTTGCCTAATGGATAGAGTCCAGCTGTGGGAGTCAGAAGGACCTGGGTCCTAATCCCAGCTCTGCCAAATATCTGTGTGATCTTGGGCAAATCACTTAACTTCTCTGTGCCTCAGCTACTTCATCTGTAAAATGGGGATTAAGACTGTGAGACCCATGTGGGACAGGGACTGTATCCATCCTGATTAAGTAGATACGAGTCCATGTCCCAGAGTGCCTGGCACAAACTAAGTGCTTAAAAAACATCATTTAAAAAAAGGAAGGAGCAAAATGCAGAGATGATAGTAGGAGAAAAGAAAAATTAATCTGGCGGACCTGTAGTCCAGCACATTTGAAAAGAGGTGAATTTGATGGGAGGAAGAAGGGCTTGAGCCAGGTATCAAATGTCGAGAAGCAGCGTGGCTCAGTGGAAAGAGCATGGGCTTTGGAGTCAGAGCTCATGAGTTCGAATCCCAGCTCTGCCACTTGTCGGCTGTGTGACTGTGGGCAAGTCACTTAACTTCTCTGTGCCTCAGTTCCCTCATCTGTAAAATGGGGATTAAGACTGTGAGCCCCACGTGGGACAACCTGATTCCCCTATGTCTACCCCAGCGCTTAGAACAGTGCTCGGCACATAGTAAGCGCTTAACAAATACCAACATTATTATTATTATTGAATGTAGGAGGCCCAAGACTGAGGCACAGTGAGAAGATGAGCTTTGGAGGAAGGGAGAAAGCTAAATGGGGTGTAGTGGGAGAAAAAAAGGGGGCAGCTAAAATGGAATGAGCTAATGGAGAACCTTAAAGCCAATAGACAGGAGTGCCTATTTGATATGAAGACGAATGGGCAGCCGTTAGAATGTTTCTGAGGAGTGGAAGGACACGTACCGAATGAAAGTGTGAAGAAATGATCTGAGAAGCAGGGTGAAATGTGGACTGGAAAGAGGAGAGGCTGGAGGTTAGAAGACCACTGAGGAGGCTGGTAGAGTAGTCAGGGGGGGATACGAGTGCCTGCTCCTTCTCTAGACTATAAATTTGTTGGGGGCAGGGAATGTGTCTGTTTATTGTTGTATTGTACTCTCCCAAGTGCTTAGTACAGTGCTTTGCACACAGTAAGCTCTCAATAAATACCACTGACTGACTGGACAAGAGCGGAGACAGTGTGGATGTAGAAGGGGAGTTGTGAAAAATAGAGTGGCAGAAAAACCGACAGGCTATAGCAGCAGACTGGATGTGGGAGTAGAAAGAGAATGTGAACACTATCGAGGTTTCACGCACAAATATAGAAAAGGTGGTATTGTCAACTGTGATGGGAAAGTTTGACGGAAAAGAAGATTTAGGAGAGAACATGAAGAGTTAGAGAAGTAGCCTAGCCTAGTGGATAGAGCGTGGCTCAGTGGAAAGAGCACGGGCTTTGGAATCAGAGGTCATGAGTTCGAATCCCAGCTCGGCCACTTGTCAGCTGTGTGACTGTGGGCAAGTCACTTCACTTCTCTTTGCCTCAGTTCCCTCATCTGTAAAATGGGGATTAAGACTGTGAGCCCCACGTGGGACAACCTGATTCCCCTGTGTCTACCCCAGTGCTTAGAACAGTGCTCTGCACATAGTAAGCGCTTAACAAATACCAACATTATTATTATTATAGAGCATGGGGCTGGGAGTCAGAAGGACTTGGATTTTAATCCCAACTCCACCACTTGTCTGTTGTGTGACCTTGGGCAAATCACTTAACATTTCTATCCTGATTATCTCATCTGTAAAATGGAGTCTAAGACTGTGAGCTCCAAGTAGGGCATGGACTGCGTCCAATCTGATTAGCTCATATCTACCCCAGTGCTTAGTATAGTGTCTGGCACCTAGTAAGTGCTTAAAAAATACCATAAAGAAAGTTCAGTTTTCCACATATTGAGCTTGAGGTGTCAGTGGGTCATCCTTATGGAAATGTCTTGCAGACAAAAGGAAATATGAGAGTGCAGATTGGAGGAGCGTTCGGAGCTAGTACATTAGATTAGGGTTATCCTCACAGAGGTAGTAGCCGAAGCCATGGCGTAGATGAAATCTCTCAGGGAGTGAGAAGGGAAAGGAACCCAGAACCGAGTCTTAAGGAACACTCATAGAGAGTGCAAGAGAGAAGAGGAGTCAGCAAAAGAAGCTGAGGAAGAGTAGCCAGATAGATTGGAGGAAAACCAGGAGGAAACAATGTTGGAGGAACCAATATTAGATGGTGCTACCAGGAGGAGGGTTGGAATTGAGGCCATTTCCCTTTTAAGAATGCTATGGAAGGGGATTTTTTTTTTGTACATAAAAAAGCAGGGGCAATGAAGATATTGTAACAATTTTCCAGCAGGACCCTGCCAATTTGACCAACCCTGAAACCAAAGAATTAACCCCTCTAGATGAGAGTCGATCAATTTTGCTGATTCTTCTCATTGGAGCTTTCAGCAGAGGCTGCAAAAGGTGCCATTTTCAATACTAATTGTTCAAGGCAGCTGATCTACGTCTGAAAGGTTTTTGAACAAAGAAACCGTTTGAATCTTTCTCAGCGCTCGCTTGCTTCATTTAATATAAAACACACCATTGAGAATATGTAAGCCCTTTCTCACTAGGCAATGGATTAAGGCCATCTCATTTTAAGTCTCTCACAAAAGGAGCAGAGTATGCTGTGCTGAAAACATTTTTTTAAAGAAAAGCTCTAGCTCAAAAGTCTCAGGATAGTGAAAGAAAATCAAAAGTTCTTTGTACAGTTTTGCTTGGTTTGCATAGGGCGTCATCTGCTGGCAGAACGTTAAACTGCACCTCTACTTTTAAATTCATTCCTTTTTTAAAAGAAATGGTGTATTTTAAGCGCTTACTATGTGCTAGGCTTGTTCTAAGAGCTGGGGTTGATACAAGATAAGTATGTTGGACACAGTCCCTGTACCACGTGGGGCTTACAATCTTAATCGCCATTTTACAGATGAGGTAACTGAAGCACAGAGAAGTGCAGCGATTTGTCCAAGTTCACATCGCAGATAAGTGGCAGAGCTGGGATTGGAACCCAAGTCCTTCTGACTCCCAGGCCCGTGCTCTATCCACTAGGCCATGCTTCTTCCTTCTGCATTTCATTTTCAACAAGCTGCCAAGAAACGAAACTGTGGTGTTTGTTAAGCGCCTAATATATATCAAGCACTGGGGTAAGCAGTGGGATAGGTACAAGATCATTAGGATCAGACTCAATTTCTGTCACACATGAGATTGTGAATATACATGAGATTGTGAATATACAGCATAATTAGTAGTCATAGCCCCTCAGTGTGAATGAAAAAAATATAGTGCCTATGGGAACAATACATCATATTCTGTTACAGTCTTGTGAAGATGATTGCAATACAATAAGGAAACCAACCCCATTCTACAAAGGAAAACGGGATGTGGAAAAGCAAGGTTTGTAGTAGTGAGCAGATGAACAGAGGCAGGCCACTGCTCTATGGCCTTGCACAGGCTCCAGAGCAGTGGATATTTAAAAAATAAAGTTTCCTTGAAGACCTGGTAATGAGAAGCAGCACTGCCTAGTAGAAAGAGCACAGAACTGGGAGTCAAAGGACCTAGGTTTTAATCCCGGTTCCAAAACTTGTCTGCTGTGTGACCTTGTGCAAGTCACTTAAAGTGGGGGTTAATTTTAGGACTGTAAGCCCTCTATAGGACAGGGAGTAAGTCCAACTTGATTATCTTAGAACCCCAGTGCTTAGAACACATAGTAAGCACACAACAAAATACCAGACGTGAAGAGAGGCTTGAATGTTTATCAATAAGCAATAAGTTTTGGAGATTTATTGGGTCAGCAAAGACTTAACAGCTGTTTTTCATTTTCGCTGAAGACAGACAAGAGTAAATGTGCAAAAACTCCAGCAGGAAGGATTTCAAGTAGTGCTAAGGAAGAATTTCCATATTCCATGGCTGGCAAAACACTGGAAAGAGGTTCTGTCTGGAGAACTTTAAAAATCCAGAATCCTGCAGGAAAGTTGCACCTCTCTGACAAAGTTTGCAGGTGGCCCTGTCTGAGGTCAAAGGAGTGGACAAAGACAGAGATGTTCAACTTGTGGGCCTTGATACAGTTGGGAGTTTGAAGATATAGCCATCTTTGTCCTTCCTCTGCAGAACATTCACATTTTCTCAGATGAGCCAGATATAATAGTGCCCCAAAAGAGATGTGGCAACCCCAGAGGGGGTTCTTCCTTGTATTTAGAGTAGGGTGGCCACTGATGGCACATGTGGGTGCTAGAACCACCTTTGTCGACCTGGAAGTAACGGACACACCCTATGTTATGTGTGTTAGGCATGTTATGCAATGTAAAAGAGTGACATGAAAAAAAATAATAATACTTGCTAAGCACATACAATGCTAAGCACTTGGGTTGATACAAGACAATCAGGTTGGATATAGTCTCTGTCCCACATGGAGCTTGCAGCTTAAGTAGGAACAGTTTTCAGAAAACAGTATCTAGAGCATGCCCTGTGGTAGTGGCACCCCTTCTTTGCTCCAGAGCTGTGGTGTTCCCCTTCCAGGTCTATCTAAACATGATTTCTACTGCCAAGCTGTTGGCAAGCCCATGTTAACTCCCCCACTAGCCTGGGGCTAGTGGATTTTGCAGGGTTGAGCTGCATGATGCCTGACATTGTTCTATCACAGTCTCAAAATTAGCCCAGTCAAAATCAGTCACTCTTCGTCTCTTCCCCCACTCTAGACTATCCACATCTTTAATATAGCTATAATTTATTGTTCATTGTAAATTTACATTCTGCATAGTTACATGTTAAGTTATTCAGTGCTTATTAGTTAAGCTCTGTATTCAACCCTACAAGACCACATTACTCTAAAGTACAAAGGGAGGGGACCCTGCGGGAAGGACTTGGACACTGCCCCGATACCTCCATGCCTTTCATTTACTAATCTCTCACCTGGGTAGGGGCACACATGGGCCTAGAGGACTTGGAGAAGGAGATCCTAGATCTGCTCAGTGACTCTCTGAGTGGCCCCATTCACATCATCACCTATATCCAGGGTGCTCAATGTGCAGTAGTGATTGTTGGGTTGCTCCTTCTAGAGATTACTCCCAAAGTCTGCAGCAGCCTAAAAGAAAGAACACTGGTCTGGGAATCTGGTAACTGGGGTTTTGGACTAGAATGGGCATGGAGACAGCCTGCCAAGTTCCCCGTTAAAATCTCTCACTGAAGGCTGTTGAGCCACTCCTTCCTCCACTTATAAAGAATTAAACAACCCCAATCCCTTCCACATCTCCACAGTGTGCTTGGCACATTGTTTCCCAGTTTTAATCCCAGCTCTGCCACTGACATGCTGTGTGACCTTGGGCAAATTACTTAACCTCTCTGAGCCTCAAGTTCCTCAACTGTAAAATGGGTAGAAAATAGCTACTTTCCCTCTCTCATGGATTGGGAACCCATTGTGTGACAGGAACTGAGTCCATTTTGGGTCTTGTCTTACGCTGTCATCTCTCACTCATAGCAACACCATGGACACATCTCTCCCAGAATGCCCCATCCCCATCTGCAATCGTTCTTGTAGTGTATCCAGAGTTTTCTTGGTAAAAATACCTAAGTAATTTACCTTAGTCTTCTTCTGTGCAGTAAACTTGAGTCTCTGCCTTCGACTGTCTCCCATGCACTGGTTCCCAACACAGGTGAGTTTTGACTTGTAGCAGGTTGCCCAAGCTAGGAATGGAATGGATATGCCTCTGCTTGACTCTCCCTCCCATAGTGGAGACTGATAGAATACTGGAAACTCTCCAGGACCGACCCTGAGAGGGGACTGATTTGGGTACCTTTCATCTATTTCAGTGTCTGTCAAAGTTAAAGCATCTGACAAATGCCATTATTTTAGATCAAAATGAGAAACAAAGCCTCTCCTGAGGTTCTAGGCAAAGCAGTGTGAACTTCCTCCTCCTCTTCTCCCTCTTTCTCTTCCTTTTCCTCCTCTTTCTCCTCCTTTTGCTCCTTCTATTCTTCTTTCTGCTGTTGCTCCTCTTCCTCCCCCCTTCTTCCCCTCTCCTTTTTTCTCCAAGCAGAGGCCTCTCTCTACAGCGCTGGTGGAGAAAGCCAGGTGTGATTAAGTGGACATTCTGCTTCTCAGCTGGCCTGTACCCTGCCCAATCCTGTATCAATTCAGCACCGAACATCTTTAGGTCCAGTATATTTATTTTAACCCCCATCTCTCTTCACCTTAGTTCCTGACACTGAGGTCTGCAGCTCGGCACAGCATTCATGCTCCCGGGAGCCTAGAAGGGGAGGGCAATGATTTTGGAGGAGGGATGCAGGGATCCCTCACTTGAGGTTTGGGAAGACTCAAAAGGACTGCCACAGGTATCTGATGTAACTGCTTTGTGACTTGTACCTGGTTCTGTGTTGCTCGGGTGGTTCAGTGTCCTGCAACCTTGTTTCAGCAAGTTGAAATCTTTTGAGAAAATGAACTGAAACTGCAGTTCAAGCTAAGCCCCTTTCTACTACCCCTTGTCATCTGTTGTTTAATTAAATGTGCAGTAACTGGACTGCCTCTCAGGGCAGCTAAACAGCATGATGCCATCTTGAAGTAAGTGAAGGGAATTGCGTACAGACCTGGAGTTGGTGAGGGAATAAGGATGTTCAAATAAACGTAGGACAGCTGAAAGCACTAAGCAACTCATTTAAAGCTGACAGGGAACATTGCTCATGACTGAAATTGATTTATATAAGAACATGAATTGTTCCAGAGAGCAAGCTCACTGAATCTAAAAGAAGATCCTGAGGTTGCAGTGTTTACAAAGGAAAGGAAGAAGCTGTTTCCCAGCTTTAATTTGGCCAAGCATGAAGCGAATGACCAGAATATGATAGTCCAGAGATTTCAGAATTATTGTTTGCCAAGGAAAAAGTTAAATGACTTTTAATATATCTGGCAAAGAATGAAATTTTGCTAAATAAGAAATCAAAGTTGCAAATTTGGAATCATGAATAAGATCACAGATGAAATAAAATTAAGAATAAGAAATGTGAACATTTGGGAAAAACTTCTGTAAATGGACCAACTGAACTGGAACCAAACCATTAAAATATGACAACCATCTGAAATTAATTCATTGCATGTGAAATTGATGGGAAACAACAATAGAGGTAGTAATGTGGCAGAGGATAATCAGAATTAGGTCTGGATGAATCAAATGAAACATGAAAAGAGAATGAGAATGGAAAGACATTAAATTCAAAAAAAACATAGAGCAGTTCTAACCTAGAAAAAAAATCTGCTCCTTCATGGTATTTGTTAAGCCCTTACTGTGTATAAAGCACCGGGGTAGATACATGAAAATCAAGTTGGGCAGCACAGTCCCTGTCACACATAGGGCTCACAATCTTAAGCTCCATTTTAGAGATGAGGTAACTGAGATGAGAAGTGGCTTGCCCAAGGATGCCCAGCAGACACGTGACAGAGCCGGGATTAGAACCTAGGTCCTCTGGCTCCCAGGCCTGTCTTCTTTCCATGAGGTCATGTTGCTCTTGTGGCACTGGAAAAAATCATTGTGAAATGTAAATGATTGTGAATCATTGCCCACATGGGATTATACCGAAGCATCATTCCCAGATCCAGCCTGTACCTTCCAACCGCACGATGGCTACTCGGCCACTACTTGGCCACAAGATTAGCTCATCAAACCCTGAGATAAGTGACTCACCTGAAACGTTATCTATTGGCTTCTTCAGGCAACGTGGCATTTACTTGCCCTGTTTTCATGCCCAGAAACGAGACCATTAGTTAGGTGGCTTTAACGCTGAGGCAGGCAGGGGCAGTATCTTGGCATGACCTTGCCAGTGTCAAACCCATTGTTGCAATTAATTCATGTCTGTCTTCCCCTCTACACTGTAAGTTCATCGTGGGAAGGGAATGTGCATACCAACTCTGTAGTACAGTACCCTTCTAGCACTTAGTATCCTGCTCTGCACACAGTAAGGGCTCAATAAGTACCACTGATGATATACTGAACTTTTACTGAAAAGCAAACTCCCCACATGCTTTATGAAACAACTTTTTTTTATAGAATTAAACCATTTGCCTATGCTCCTGGGTCAAGCAGCTTGTGCTTGGGTGCTGACCTCTGACCTTTCTTCAGTATTTCCTGAAGAGACTTAAAAATCTTGGTGAAATAACTGCTTCGAAGAGTAAAATGTGGCCCAAATCCAAAGACTCTCCATCGAAACTAAGGGCAAAGGTTGTCTGTTCCAGTTTTTAGTTCGGGGAATCTGGTCAACTATTCCATTCATTTTCTTTCCTCCGGGTCCCAGAGTGTCGCTCTACATGCTTGTGTGTTGGCTGGCTGATATGGGTAGCCGCAATGGCTACTAAGGCAAATCATCTGCAAGGTCACAGCGCTATGGGACAAACTGGCATTAGGTGTAGTGTTGAGATCCCATGAGCATGTGTCGGGCATAGATCCTCTTATCATTTTTTCCTCTAACAACTTCTCAGAAGGAGGTCTGCAGTCCATACAACCCTACTGGAAATAATTACTTCCTACATCCCCACTAAAAAGAAAAACAACAAACACTGGGCTTACACAGAGTCTGCAAGCTGTTTTCCAATGTCCATGGAAGCAAACACCAAAAGAACTCTCAGGGCAAATGGATATTCAACTTTAAGTTCTCTTCTTTCAGGCAGGTTTACAGTCTCTTAGTTCTTTTTTTCTTCTTATAATATCTATTTGGCAGCCAATACATAGTTTGTCATATTTTAATGCAAACCTTTGCACGGGAGTTTTGTTTGATTTATGGACAAATTGTTTTCAGCCATCAACTATGTGTCTTCATTTTTACTAGGCTTCTGATAGTTCTACAGTGTCATTGTTTAAGCTTTTCATTAGTATAACCTGCTTTTTGATGTCTACCCATATTAAAAAAAATATGGAAGGTGGGGGATAAGACAAAATACTTAAATCAGCCTTGGATTCCAGAGGACCCAGACACCTGGAGTGTACTCACTAGACATTGAATGTCTAATTCCTTTATATACCATTTTACTACTACAATTTCCTGTAGCCTCATCGACAAGCTTTGCACATAAGTGCTCAAAAAATACCATTGGTTGATTGGTTAAAATAAATGAACACAAGTTAAATGATGTAGGAAAGATAGTTTGTGGGGGAAGAGATGAGGGATGCACAAAAGAAAAGTGTAAAACAAGAATAAGGAGAAAAATAAAAATGAATGACTCAAGAACACTTCTTTTCTCATCAGAATAGAGCTTGGCCAGTGTTTAGTTTTTTTATGGTATTTGCTAAGCGCTTTCTATATACTAGGCACTGTACTGGCGCTGGGGTAGATACCTCTGCCACTTCTGGGGTGGGCTGCAGGGCTAAGGTCCCCATAAAAGGTCACCTTGGGGAATCCTTCTCTAGTCACCCATACTAAATGACCAACTAGTCTATTGTAGCTGAGCTGATTGCCATCATCTTGGTTCCCTTGATCCCTCCATTATAAGTAACTGCATATTGAATAATCACTTGCATTAATTGCTAAGAAAACCAAAATAAGATTTTCTGGTGGCACTATCTATTGGGTCGGGCTTTTGAGACTCCTGAATATCCATTCATTCAATCATATCTATTACTGTTTGCAGAGCAGTGTACTAAGCACTTGGAAGAGTACAATATATCAATAAGCAGACACAGTCCCTGAGTACCAACAAGCTTATGGTCTAGAGGGGGATAGACATTAAAATAAATAAAAATGCTGTGCCTAGTCTAATCCATGCTGGAAACACAGGCTTCAAGCAAGTGTGGTGGAACAGGAATTGGCATACTTCTGCTGCCCCAACTATTCCATCGTGTTGTTAGACTTTAAGGAGAAGCAGTGTAGCCTAGTGGAAAGAGCACAGGTCTGAGAGTCAGAGGAAACAGAGGACCTGGGTTCTAATCCCAGCTCCGCCACATCTGCTCTGTGACCTTGGGCAAATCACTTGAACTTCTTTGTGCCTCACTTACCTCATCTGTAAATTGGGGATTAAGACTGTCCACCTGGAACATGGACTGTGTCCAACCTGGTTAGCTTGCATCTACCCGAGTTTAGTACAGTGCCAGGCAGAGAGTAAGAGTTTAACAAATGCCATTAAAAAAAAAGAGCTCCCCAAAATACTTCCAATATTTGAATCTCAGCTCCCCAGGGTGCTAGCAAGGTGGGTGTTTATTTTGAGGAATAGGAGACCCAGCCCTCCTGAGTAGCAAGGGTGGACCTAGTCCCTCCTGGGCCAGTCCTGGGAGCTTTCCAATCCAACCAGTTAAAATGTAAGATAAATTTCCATAGAGCTTGATTATATAGTGGGATAGCTATTTGTTTTGTTCCAGGAGACTCTCTGTGGGATTGGCCCACAGCTACAACCACATTGGACAGATGTTTTAAATTCTGAATGCACTGTAGAATTACCTATTATTTCTTTGCTCTGCATATTCAGTATTTGCACGAGCATTCGAAGACACATGTTTGTAGTTTTAACTTCTTATGTTTATTGTCTTCCACCTCAAAATAAACTCTACAGATGGGGAACTCAATCGCCTATGGATGGTGAGGAATGGCTGGGGATGGCAGATACCGAGAGACATATTGCACATAACTCTGGTATGGACAGGGCTGTGTGGTTATCAAAATATGCAAATGTGTAATACATATCCAAAAGAAGCTTTTCAGGAATGGTATTATTCTGCAGCTGGTCCTCTATCTAAGATATGGCCAATGAAAACATTAATTTTTTTTTCTTCCTGATCGCTCCCTGCTACTCATGATAAAGTGACACAATGCTGAATGCTACTGCAGCACTGAATTGCATTCCATCCTGCAGCAATGAAAGCAGGCAGAACAATTAAACAATATGGCCCTTTACAAAGGGAACAGTTACCTTTAAAGATCACCACATGGATTTTTTAGAGGGTTTGAAGGGGGACCTTCATCAAAGAGCTACTTTGGAGGGTTTGCCTCGAAACGCCACCAATAGCAGAAAATAAAAGGGTTGTTTTATGTTACTGGTTTAAATTGTTATGCTTTAAGTCCATATGCGTGCTTCAGAGAATTGGGAAGTAGGAATTGGGATTTTGCCAATTCCAAAGTTTCCAGACCAAGATTTACAATAAGAAGCATTTCTGGCTTGAGCAGTGAGCAGGGGTGAAGCCTTAAGTACCTACTTCCTTGGTCCTTCTGGAAGCCCACAGAATTTCACCTTCAGTGTCTCGGCTCCTGGAAGCATCTCCCCTAGTCGCTTTCATTGTTCCTAAGGGCGGTGCTGTGAACTGAAGGCAAGGAACAAACTAGGGATCAAGGTGCCAGGCTTGGTAGGTGGGGGTGTGGCATGCCTAGAAGAGATTATTTAAAGTCAAATCATCTATTTAGGCGAACGGGCTGGGAGGAAGAGGGGAAATAGGGAGAGGACCCTACTATGTGCCAGAGTTGCACGGTTTAGGGAAAGGGAGGTTATTCAGACTGCCACTAGACACTCCCCCAAGATGGTCCCAATTTCTGGAGACAGGGTTGTCTGGCCATCTTGCTGTAATCCTGGGTCCCCACAGCCATGAGGAATTTTAGAAACATGAACCATGAAACCAACCTGCAATTTTGCCTGTTGATAAGATATAACATACCCCCTAACTCATTAGCCTTGCCTATATTAAGAATGGATCTTTTAATCCCATTTCTGTGAACTAATGTTTTAGACTAAATCTGGTGGACTTTCTACATTTGGCTTTTTTGTACTACTTGCATTTCTAGTAGGTGGAACAGAAGAATGGTGAAAAGCAAATAAGTCAGTTTTTGTCATTAATGAGTTGGTGGAGGATAGCCAAAAATGAAGTTTGGATTATACATGCAATTTCAATAACCATATTGGCCTCATTTCTCACCCTTAAAGTTAACTGGGCTGTATTGTGAACCAGACTCAGCCTTTCTAATTGCTGTGTGCAGGTGAGATATTCCAATTAAGTGCAGAGTTCAAAATCATGTCATTTGTATGCTACAATTAACTTCCCATGATTTCTCTTCCTGCCTCAGTCTTTTAATTCTGTTTAAGAGGTAACAGTTTGGTCCAGCAATGCCTGGTATGTGGGATTTGATTATAGTGATAATGGCTCATGCAGTTTTGTTGACCCTGTCTCTTTCCCACCAGGGTACCACCCTGTGCAAAAAATGAATACGTGAGCAAGGATGGACAAAACCCAGAGATCTGTTTCTATGGTCTGTAATAACATTCCCTCTAAACTGACCACCCAAGGGAGGGAGCAATTGTGTACAGTATTTGCTTCTTTTGTTTTAAATGTTTCCTCAGCCTACTTAAGGGGGATCTTTCCTGTCAAGTCACTTCAGTCTACTTTCTGCTGTTTCACTAGGAATACAAAAGGGGAGGAAAGCAGAATTAGCAGACAGCTCAGGAAAAACTCACACTGTGGAGTCACACATCTGAGGCCAAAACTACTTCCAAAATGTTTGCACCTTTGATTATTTAAATAGAGTTTAATATTTCTCTTTAAGAGACAATGTTGCAGGAATAGTTATATTAGGGTCCAAGATACCTTTCAAAATTAAAAGTGCAAATAAGCAACAAAAATGTACTTAGTAAAAATATATCTTCTAGGACACATAACTAAGGTTTGGAAAGGTACCTTTCCGATTGACCATTTATGCCTCATAAAAATACTTCGGCATTTTTCCTGACAATATCTTATTAAGTTTTAATGTATGGCCATTGAATAACCTTTAGCAGTAATAAAATAAGAAACCTGAAAGCTTCTGCCTCTTTTAGAAGAGTTTTAGCCTATTTGGAATTTTTAAAAATGATATCCAGAAAACATATTGCTCTAATTACTATTCCCAATCAAATAAGATATTGCTGCAAATATTCCAAAGTGATGTGTAAGAACATTTAAACAGCTAATAAAGCACTATAAAGGTGTTTAAGAATCTCCTATTCAAATTCTTGTTTAGAATGGGAAGTTTCAACTACATGTCATTTCACTGATTAAAAATGGACTTTCGAAAAGTTTGCTTCTCAAGTTTATAGATGTAAGTTATTAACATTAAGCACTGAGTTAAGAATAATTGTACTTCTCAGCAGGTATGTAGGTATGGAGAGTATACTTGCAAACATTCAAAAAACTGCTGCGTTCTGCCTTTTCAAATTATGTTTATAAAGTAACACTCAAAACATTACAATATAGTTTGAAAGAACATTTACATGAGAAATCTGAAGTTTCATTTGATCACTTATTTCCTTGTACTTTCTTCAGTTACGTATTCAACACTGAACCATTCTAGAACTGAATAGTCAAAGAATAGTTTCAATGTAAAATAAAAACACTTTTTAAGAGAATTAACATAGTTTTTCACTTCACAGAAAGTATTTTAAATCCTGGAGTATCTGACACATTATCTTTCCATAAGGCCAGAAAACAGGAACTTTGGGGTCTGGATGCATTAAACGGGTTTAAGCACTCCTTTACTTCTTTTAAAGTGGTGAGCTCTTTTGTCCTGGAAGAAAATAATTCCATTTACTTCCAAAAAACATATCTTAGATGCAACTAAAAAAAAAAAGGGCACAATCTTAAAGATTTAGCAAGCAAAACTTAAATACTGTAGAAACAAACAAAACATCATGAAAACACTATGTGTTGTCCATAAAAAGATTCTGATGTTTCTGAAAATATTCCAAAATTTTGGAATATAAAATTATATAACTTTTTACATTTGGAAGTGACTAGGTTCAACTCACGGATAATTTATTAAAGGAGAAAGTGATTCTTAGAATAGGGCACTGAAATGGGACACCATTTTATTATACGCTCAACAACTTTAAATTCACCTTTTGATGAGATTAGCAATGACAACGATAATCCCATTGCTAATTGGTGGATATTTTCCTTTTAAATCATTTTGCAAAAAAAGGTACGCGTGGACCACTTAGATGAAATCGATAGTGAGGGTTCACCACCTAAATTTCCCTAATGCATCAAAAAGGGAGGTGATCGCTTTCACACATTACTGAAGTAATATTATGAGATGACACTTCAGGAGAGGACCTATAAAGTGATTCTATCGTCCACCCAGAGAACTCAGCAACAATTAATTGGAGGGGCCACACCTATTCACATTTTGAATGGGAAATTTAAGTATGGCTTCCTCCCAGGGCCGGGGTGATGCTCTCTTCTATCAAACATAAACCTGATGGGGAGAGAGACTGCTGAGGGGGAAAAAAAGGAGAAAGCTTCTCTGGGCTTGTGCTTTCCAGATAGCCCTGGATTACCCTATAGAACCCATGTCCATGGATTGGGAGCAGCACCCTGATCTCCTTAAATTAGAGTATTTAAGAGACTGACTTCATTAGCTCTCCTCCTCTGCTGGCAAGAGATTTCGGCCGAAAAAAAGATGAGACTATGTTAGAGTATGCAAGTTTGTCCGCCAATTTTCTGCTGTGTACCTTGGGCAAGTCACTTCACTTCTCTGTGCCTCAGTTACGTCATCTGCAAAATGGGGATTAAAGACTGTGAGCTCCATGTGGGACATAGACTGTGTCCAACCTGATTAGCTTGTATCTAACCCAGAGTTTAGTTCGGTGCCTGGCAAATAGTAAGTGCTTAAGAAATACCACTTTAAAAAAAATGAGATCAATAGTCCCGAATTTTGTTTTGAGAAAATGAATACAGTACTTGTATTAATGCCTCACCACTGTTTGAATAAGGTGGTGTTTCCAAGAAACAGGTCAATTCTATTTTACTTGCTAGTTGACTACTTTCCTAGTAAAGGCATTAAAACAGCCTTTTCAGAAGGGCTTTAAAGATGAGTAGGGCTTGTGTATTGGACTTTAAAGGGGAGGGAGTTCAAGTAAGGGAGAAGAGTGTGAGCAGGGCCTAGAAACTGGGGGAGATGAAAGCAGTTTCCCCTTGCTCAAACTTCTGATCTTCCAGGCTATTATTCATTTTCTTGTTGTCTACCAAATTACTTTTGATTCTTTCAAATCAGTTCTTCTTCCCTTGTTTCTAAAGACCTGCTTAGGTTAGACCTATTTAAGGATCCATGCATTTTTCTCCTCCATTATGCCTTCTATATCCTGAAACAAAGTCTTTCCCACTGTTCTGCTCAGTCAACCTACTTCTTCCAAGAAAACTTTCAATTATAATTGAGTATTAGAGGGTTCCTCCCTAAAGACAAACTACATTATAACTAGATTTTTTAAATCATCAAGAAAATGGCGGGGCATAACTCATTTGCTGTGATTTCCTGCTTTATGATTGAGTGCCAACAGCTTAATCAAGTTGCCCATACATAAAAAAGGGAAGGATTGTTTCAAGATTGAGAAACTTGCTTTCCTTCTGATTATGCACTCCATACCTTGAAGTAATCATCTTGAGATACCTGAGAGTTTCTCATTCTGTTGTCCGGATTAAGTAAACAGGATACAACCGTCTGTATGCTGCGGTCCACCGATTTCTGAAAAACATGACCTTTCAGTAGTGTACATTAAAAAGGCTACATTGATTTTAATATTTCTGGTTTTAAAGTTTAAATGAAAATTGTTGTAATCAAGTCTCTCGATAGACATTCAAGATTCCTAGCAAAAATCTCAACTCTGTAAGACGTTTCTGTTAAATTTAGGGGCTTTTATAAGTCTAACTGCAAAACACTGATTAAAGCTAATTTTTTAGGTGAGGGGTTGGTTTCTTTACTGCTACCTTTTCACAAACTTCACTTCTCTGTGCTTCAGTTACCTCATCTATAATATGGGGAATAAGACTGTGAGCCCTATGTGGGAAAGGGACTGTGTCCAACCTTATTTGCTTCTATCCACCCCAGAGCTTAGTGAGGTACAAGGCACACAGTAAATACTTAACAAATACCATAATTATTACTATTATTATTATTATAACTTTTTCCTCTTAAGATAACAAAGGCCAACTTAAATGTGTTAAAAACGTTCAGTTTGAGATTATAAAATTGGGATTCTGCCCTGAGAGAATTACAGAAACAGCAATGAATTAGAACAACACGACTTGAATTGTACATATATAGTCCTGCACAAATTGTTTTAAGAAAAGCCATATTAAACCAAGAAGGGTAAATTAATGAGTAAGGAAATGGACACAAACAATTGCAGGCCCTCCTCCTATAGACCAGATATCCTGATGCCACCTATTTGTCAGTATGTTCCTCCTCCCTGCAGTCCTCTAAATAGCTTAGTATATTCTGTATTAAAGCACTTTGGTGCTTCTGTAATGGTTACTAAATGAAAGGTAGATTGAAAACTAGTGATCAGTAATAGAATCAGGGACCCAGTATGGTTTGAATGTAATTTCATTCTTTCTATTGATATATGCTGGCTACTGCAAGTCAGATAACATCTGGGCCATTAGTGTCTCCACTTAACAAAGATGATCACCAAGCTCACAGGGGTGTTTTTAGGCTAAACACTGTCACTGTTTTTCAATATGGAGTCAATAACTCTGCAATTATAATGGCATGCAAGAAATAGGTCATACATGTCTAGCACCCTTTAATGTTTTTGAATATGGGACCATACCCCTTTGAACATAAAACCTAGAAAAAGGAGTTCTAAAAATGATACAGTAGTGATTCCAAGTTGCAAATCTACACAGACAAATAAGGCTATTAAGAATCAGCATTACACAAGAGTCAGCACAGGGGATGACAATAAATGCTTGACAGGTTTCATTTAGTGGAGTTCATTTTTTAGGAGGGCAAAGTCCAGGTAAGTACAAGCCATTTTATCTTCAGATACACATAATGAAATTATGCATTACCCACGTGAGTCTCACATGATTAGCAAATACAAACACTTTGGAGAAAACGACCCCTGGCCTACAGGCAAAGCTATATAATATTTTCTCTTCTAACCAGGACCTGAATTTACAGAAGGATCTCTGTGATAGATTAAATTGTTACTGAGTACCACAATCAGAATCAAAATAGTACATGGAGACAGCTAAGGGTGTCAGGGTTTGAATAATAAATACAGTAAGAAACATTTGTAGAGGCAAGCGAAAAGGAAAAGGACTCTTGCCTTTTGTGGGCCATTTGCTGAGGCCTGGGGAGATTCCTGAACTGAGCTTTCTGCTTGCGGAACTTCAACTCCTGGATCTACTTCATTGTACTGGTAGTTAACAGCTGAGTAAGCCTATATGGTATGTTTAAAAAAAAATGGGGATTAAAATATGAATGCATACTTTTCTATGTTTCTGAAATTACAGTTCTAAATATGAACTCTTATGACCGATTAAATTTAGGGCATCTTAAATTCCTCCAGAGAATTTTATGTAAATCCAATTAGCAGAGGTAAAGACCAGAAAAAATGAAGGGGTGGGGGTGGGGACAAGGTGGAGGAAGGAAGCAATGAATATATATGATGGGACCACTTTAAATTAAAAATTGCTCCAAGGATACTAATAATGTCTATCAGGTGAATTGTAGTCTCTCACGCCTTAACTACAGTGCTCTACACAGAAAGCATTCAATAAATACCTCCAAATGACCCAATGCACTATAACCGTATCAGTCTGATTATATTACTGAATGTCTGAATTTAGGCATTTATTCTCCCAGAAACGGATTTACAGTTTGATATTACCATTTGGAAGTTCCCTTCTTGCACCCTATCCCAGCACTGACTAGGCTGTTGTCCCAGGTCTGTATCTTAGAAATGTGAAAATAGTTAGCCAGAAAGTCTAGTAATCTTTAACGCAAATATCCCCTAAGCTAGGAAGACAGTTAAACATCAGACCTTTTTTTGGAGAATTTTCTTGTAAGATACAGCACAATCCTATTTTCATCCCTGTTCACTTGCACTGTTACTGCTCAAACGTTTGCACTGTTTTGGCTGTGGATTTATAAAGTTAGGGGTACTCTTGATGTTCAGCATTTAAAAAAATAAAGTTTACATTAAATATTTTCTGAAAGGGCTCATTTAAAATTCACCCACACTAAACTCAGATATTAAAACTGTGGGGCACTACAGAGCATCTTTAATTTTGATTATCATTTATCCAGTAAGGCAAACATTTAATCTCATATTAAAACATCAGTCAATGTAGAATGAGAAGATTATATTTATTCTTACCGGAGGAACCACAAAATTCCTTTGCTCACCAGCAGGCCATTGTGGCTGTACCTCAAAGACAGAAAACATACAAAACAAGCCCCCCACCCCCCAAAAAAACAACAACCCACCAAACAGAAAAAAACAAAAAACCAAACAAAAAAAACCAAACAAAAAAACACACATAGCAAATGCATTGGTCATATAAATATTCTCCTTTAATAAGATAGAATATGTGGGCAAATTATATTGCATTTCTAAAAATTAACATAATATATCCACTTTTAAAGACCTGGGAAAATGGTAATTGAAAATGAAAAATAAATATTAAATAACAAAAAACCATCTTTCGGTGAGCTCAGGCTAAACCAGAAATGGGTCCAGGCCCACATTTTAAGGGCCTTACCAAACATTAATTAGGTTGCCTCCAGCTTCTGGGAGGTTTGTCACCCTGGCCATACCAACAAAGCCTTTTCATCCAAAAACCTGCCACGTGGGAAGGGAAAGGAAGCAGAGGAACAAGACTGTGGGAGGCTAAAGTCCCATTTAAATTAATCTAAAGAGGACTGAGTTCATCTTATAACTGGTCTTGAAGATGAAGATCCCTTAAATTAGACTCCACTGCAGCCAGTGCACTGCAAAGTTCATTCTGGGGGATTGTCCAACTATTGGATTAAAGGGACTGGCAGAAGTTCACAATATGTATCTCGACTATCATATATCAACTATTATAGACATAAGTGCCAAGGACTGGTAAAATCTCAGTAGGGGGTTAGGATTTCCCAGGACCATCTGAGCAATTTGAACTGGAGCGCCATTCTGGGCTCCACAGGCAGTTTTCTGTCCAGGGAAATGCCAAAAAGGCCAGTGTGATTCCTGTACTTCTCAAAGATGGATTCAGACTCCAAACTTACTGAGGTTGGGGAAAGGCTTTCAGTCAAAACTGAGTTATGCTAACCTAAGAGTACATCACCTATCCTTTCTGTTGAAGCAGAAACTAAAATGGTTGGCTGGCCTAGACTAATAAAATATCCCTAGGTCTACTCTGACCCCAAATTCATCTTGCCCAAGAGCAGTCCTGGCTCATGGGTTTTTTTCTAGGCCTGAAAGAACTAAAAATAGGCACAGGCATCACCTTCAAACCAGTTTGGCATGCATGTGAATTTGCACTGGTGTGGTGGTTTCCATGGGCTGCTTGGAACAGTTAAGTACTCATTGATGGTCCCCTAGCTTCACACAAAGGACCAGGCAGATATGAACATGATCTCTCTAAGCACTGGGCTGTGATACGGCTTTGAGGTTTGCTATCAGAGAAGCAGCGTGGCTCAGTGGAAAGAGCCTGGGCTTGGGAGTCATAGGTCATGGGTTCAAATGCCGCCTCTGCCACTTGTCAGCTGTGTGACTCTGGGCAAATCACTTAACTTCTCGGTGCCTCAGTTCCCTCATCTGGAAAATGGGGATTAAGACTGTGAGCCTCACGTGGGACAACCTGATTACCTTGTATCTACCCCAGCGCTTAGTACAGTGCTCTACATATAGTAAACACTTAACAAATACCAACATTATTATTATTTAATATTCAGGTTTTAGTTAAATACAATGTCACGAGATCATTCTTTGCCTGCCACCAATTACTGTATTCTTCATTTTGTTTCTAACTCATTCATATACCTGAATCTAAAACAAAACACAGTACCATTTAAAACCACATTTACAGATTTATATCCAGGTCTCCTATAAGATGGGTTTCATGCTTTTGCAAAAACCCCTCACTAAGGGGAAACACACTAAATGCTCACCTTGTCAGCGCTGCACAAACATAAACTGTTCCTTTTGACACCAAGGGGCACTGTTTCCAAACAAGCTTATGTTGTTGGATGGACATCCCTTAATTCCCTAACAGCTTTCTAGCTAAAACACATAATGAAAACAAGTGTGCGACAAAGCTGAGTATTTGCAGCCCTTTGGCTATTTTAAAAATTACCTGATAATTGTATAATGGCATCTGGTATCCAGTAATGAACTGAACTTGAGAACTAGGATAAGAAGGGTATGCCTGCAAAAAAAGTTTAGAGAAAGGAGTTTGTCCCCACGAAAAATAAAAATAAAAAAATTAAGAAGGACAACAGGAAAGAAACTAATAATAGTGTTCTTTGACAACAAAATCTGAGCAGGTTCAGATGACCTGTTTCCGTTTCTCCTATGTATCAAACGTAGATTCACAACATATAAACTCCTTGTGGGAAGGGAATGGGTCTACTAGCTCTGTCATATTGTAGTCTCCCCCAATTGTTTAGTACAGTGTTCTGCACACAGTAAGCACTCAATAAATAGAACTGACTGATAAGATTTAAAGGATTCCAGGAAAAATGTTTCTTAAAGTCTTATTGCCAAACTAACCAGGGGGAAAATAAAAGGGCTACTTGGAGACAGAAGTGAAAAACTTCGGTGAGCAGCTTTATTGCTTTTTATATCCATCTCCATCTCTTTTCGGCAGTTAGGATGAACTCTCACTGAAAACACTAAGGTGGCGGGTGCTTGTATTATGTATGCTCTTGGCAAAACCCAAGTTAAGGAAAGTGTGCACTATACTACACATATTTTGACGACCCAGAACATGCAGGTTTCCTCCAGTATCACGCCATATTCTATCGACACAGACATATATTGTCAGAAGAACAATCTTAAGACTGTTCTACTGAAAAGAATAGTGAGAACATACAATACAGAAGAACGTGCATTTCACAGGAAACTATAAGACCTCACTGTACGGTCTCCTGAACAATTAACTGAGTTTTGCTGCATTTAAAGCTCCTGGACATTTTCACACTCCTTTGTGTTTCACTTCTAAAAATGGTTTCCAAAGACTTGAATTGCTACAGATTCTTGAAAGCTCTTACCTGAACATACTGAGTTACAGGATTCATCATAGCTGGAGGTTGAATAAAAGTTTCTGTATTGGGGTTACCCCAGACATTATGGAACTGTGGGGCAGGAGGTGGATTAAAAGCCATCGGGCGTGGCTGCACATGATAGTTACCTATTTATAAGAAAGTTATGATAAAATTTCCAGGCTTTAGAAATACTTGTTAAAAAAGCACTTGTTTTTAAAAACAAAAGCTCTTCTTTTACTCACACAAACTTTGTTTCCTGATTGCGGGGCCCAGTTTCAGTTTCTTACCATGGAAATTTACCTGCGACTGAAAAAGTAAATAAGGAAAGTAAGTAGATAGGGTTAAAAATTGTCTTCCTTCAAAAAATACAGCACTTGGAATCTTCTAAATTTTGCTACTAGTTGAAGTTATGACAGGAAATAAATGGAATGGAATGGAGGAAATCCCCTTGCCCTGTGACAAACCGTGCAACCATCAGCCAGAAAGAGGAGAGATAGGTGAGGCAAAAAACAAAATGTGCTTCTTCTGAGCAGTATTATTTCTGTAGTTCCCTTTCACTCTCCCTCTCCATGCAGACCTACCATTCCCCAGGAGAACCGTTCTCATCCTCTGCCTCTTTTCTCCTGGCTACTGCCCAGACGTACTGGCTCCCTTCTTTGCAGCTAGATAAGAAGCCTGGTTAAAAATATGTTCATGGATTTGAACTTCCATTATTCTAGGGGCAACATGACAAAACTGGTCATTTTTGCATAGCTGTTAGTAGAAAAGAAAAGATTTAGATTTCCAGTTGGAACAGGGGAGGACTCTCCATGTTCTCCACACAACTGTAAACAAATAGAAAACACAAAATTCCACCAACGGTCACTAAAGAACAATTTTGAAAAAGATTACTTACTTCTATTATTTTCTGCACATCCACATCATTATAAAATGAAACAAATCCATAGCTAAAAAACAGATTAAAATTAAATTAATAGATTCTCAGGCGACTCTAACTACAACATACATTCTGGAAGTTCAACAGCAATTTTTTAATTTTAAGAAGAAAACAATGATGTTAACAATGAATGAGACTTGCCTTCATTCATGACTGATTCCAAACACCATATACCCAGCAAATCTTCATTTACATAATCTTTGAGGACAATTCTCTGAATAACCACTTAACTACTTTGCTAAATAATTATTAAAAAAAGAAAAAAACAATGCCAATGTCATTGCTAAGATCTATGTCAGGCTCATGAATGACCTGGTTTCCCAGAAAAAGTATCTCCTATAGTCAAGTGCTTAATTTGGCTAAGCTTTCTAGGATTGAGAATAATTTTACTTTAATAGGGGAAGAAAAGGAAAAATCAGAGTCACTGGTTCACTGTTAGCTGCAATCTCAAATTCAAAGACAATGATATATACTTAAATGTAAATGTGAAAGGAATGCTGTTTACAAAAAATGCACCTCAATTCAAAGATTTTGCTGTAAAGAATACTGAATTGTTCTACAACCGGGGATGTGTTTATTTGCAAATCTGCCATTTGTTCTCTGATACACTTCTCAAGTAATAAAATTCTGCTTTCAGTTTAGCCGACAAAAACATAGCCCCAGAGATTTAAAAGCGGAATGTTCACAAGTTTATGGAATTATATAAAGATCAACTTCACATTTAGGGAAGCATTTTCAAAATCTATCTAAAGGTTTTAAAATGAACTGTACCAGTTTATCTGGAGTTTTTTTGGAATAATTATAGTCTAAGATAATCATTTTAGAATAAAAAAGTCTTGGATTAAGATGAGCTGGAAGTGTCACGGATAATACTTTGGAAATTAAAAGGACCTTCTGGCTAGTAAGGCTCTCAAACTCCAACTTAACTGCACCTCTGGGAGCCAGAGAAGAGGATGGAGGAAAAGGAAAGGGGAAGGTGTCTACTGCTAAGTAATGGAAATTGCAAAGGATATGTCTGAGTTTAATTTTTGAGCAGTTGTTTTGCTAAAGGATTGCCTAAAAGCATGCCTATCATTTTCAAACAAATAAAGTATATAAATAAATAGTTCTGCTATGTAGTGGGATTCAGTTAAAAATGTGCTCCTACTTCAGTATCATATCAGTTCCATGTTCTGACATAGGTATATTTCCCTTCCTCCCAGCAGGATTTTTGCAAAGACGAAGCTGATTATTTCCATTAATATCCAGATGATTATCTAGTCACATATGACATCGACTCCTTATTTTGCTTACCCCTTGGACACACCAGTCCGATCAGTAATTATCTTCACTTCTTTCACAGAACCATATCTGGTAAAGAAACCTCGTAATTCTGTTTCATCCATCTAAGGAAAAGAAAACTATCTTAAAAAGTTAAGTTCTGTACCTCAAATTCTCCTCTCTTCAAAGAAACTACTGATTTGCAGTAATAGGTACATCCTGAGAATTCCTATTAATACAATCCCCTAAAGTCTGCCTGATGCCAAAAACATCAACTCACAATTGTAGTGCTATAACGTAGAAGAACTGTAGTCAGGGAAACTCAACTCTCCCTTAAAATTAAATTAAATTCTTCTCATCTTTTTCTCCACCTATTTTAAGGTTTTATTAGCTATGTAGAAAAGCAAATGAAGACAAGCAGTCAAACCCTCAAGTCCAAAAAGAAATAAAAGCTACCATTACTTCAAAATAAATGTAAAAGGAATACAATACCCTAACATCTATTCCTCCAACAAAAATTGTATTCGGCATGATTTTGCCTTCTGGCAAAACATATCCCTGGCCGCTTGTTGAGGGCTGGGGGCTTGGCTCAGTGCTCGACTGGGTGGTCAGCTGGGTGCCCGACTGGGTGGTAGGCTGGGTGCCTTGCTGGGTGGTCGACTGGGTGCCCGTCTGGGTGTTTGCCACTCCTCTTGAGGTGGAGGTGGCTTGGGCATCAGAATTTGCAGAAGACTGTAATTTGAATAAAGCACATATTGTATAATCAGGGAAAGAAGAAAAAAGTAAAACTGAAATGAAAAAGCACTTTTATTCAGAATAATAAACCAATTTCCATTTGGCACAGAAAAGAGATTTTTTTTGGAAAATCATGGCTGAAATATAGCATTCTTTACATTACACTTTGTAAGCAGTTAAAAATATAACTTACTGAAATTAGAAAAGATAATGACCTCTAAGATCCAGAATGCATCTAAATCATTCTGTGGGATAAACTATTTCTTTCAGGCTTGTTAATAATCATTCAGTAATGGGCAGGTACTTTTTGTTCACCCATTGTGGGCGGGGAATGCTTCTGTTTATTGTTACACTGTACTCTCCTAAGTACTTAGTACAGTGCTTTGCACACAGTAAGCTCTCAATAAATATGACTGAATGAATGACCTAATGAAAGCACCTCTGTGAGGATTATTATTTATTAATAAGCATTCGGCTTGACTAAATTAACTAATGCTAAATTTAAAATCTATCAAAATTGCTTGGCCTCTCAAAATCTGAACTTGTTTGTTTCTCCGTACAGAAAATGTGATAAAAACTGAAAACAATTTTTTGTTGTGTCTTTACAAAACACAACTGTTAGTGGGATTCAGATAACGAGAGCATATCTATTTTCTACATCTAAAGCTCCAAGTCTAATGTTTCATTAGATTGTTTAAGGATATATGTAATTTTAATTTTAGAACTATATATATATATAGTTCTATATATATATATCCTTAAACAATACAAAATGAGACGAGGCTTGGCAGCAAATACTCAATTTCATTTGACAAATACTGAAAGTTAATCCGGATAATTCAGAGCCTCTCCTCAGAAAAAAAAATCAATTTTAGGGTATTGATAATCCTGATTGCCCATCAACACTAATTAAATTAAACCAGAGGTTTGTAGTAACAGGAGGCAAAGGCACAAATATATCTTACTAGTGGCCAGCAGGTGGAGCTCAAATCTTAGCAAGAACCAGAAAAAGATATTTAGCAATTACCTGGATTGCTGGAATTTTCTAGATTGCACGAGAATAGAATACTTAGCCGATTTCTACTTTTATTTTCGTAACAAAAAAATTAACTGGAAACTCATTTTACGTGTGCTCAGATTACTGCAATATCAGTGTTTAAGAACTACATTAAAATTATGAAAAATAGAAATGATAATGATTATTAGAAATCAATGGCAGTCAACTGCTAGAAGTGCAAAAACGAACATGACTTCCAGATGTGGGGCTGAGGCATTCTACAATTGTAATTACAAAATTTGTCATCTTTTAAATAGGAATCTCTTTAGGTTATGGCTTTTCAAAAGTTGACCCATAATGATATCTACCTCTTCACACCATTTATTAAAAATGTAGGCTAAACTACAACTCCCCATTTATTTTATTTAACATTTATTTTAAATTTAAAATGACCATCAACAATTCCACCCAAATTCACCCATGGTCAACTTAGTGCCAAATTTCATCATTCATTTGTGGAATCTCTAGAAAACCTACATGTATTTTAAAATGTCTAACCAGAACACTTCATTAATTGTCAATAAGAAATTTTTATTTTGGAGGGAGAGGTAAGACAGAAAAAGGAGCTGTGTAAATTTCTCTTCCCCAAGTAGAAAACCGGAGTTTTATGGGGTAACTAAGCACCTGTGATCCGTTTCCTATTTCTCCCGGGTATCCTCACTCCAAGAAAAAACCCTTCAGGAAAAACTGGAGTTGTTGCCCTAAATTAGTCTAGCTCACTTTAACATTGTTATGTATACAAGAGGTACTTGGGCTGTTTAAGTATTAATTAGCCCTTCGTGCCATTTGTAAAGCATTATCACCTTGTCGAATGCTTGCCTTACGGAAGCTGTATGTCATTGCCTTAGTCGATTAGTCTGTTTCCCCCCGATTTTGTAATAGACTTTTAAAAACTGAAAGCTATCCCCTATATACTACAAAGAAAAGTCACTTGGATTCCAAATTTTAACTTAATTACTAGAAGGGCCACTGCCATCCTGTTTTGACTGTTCCCTAATTCTGGGGTATAAGGAGACAAATTGAGGTTCTCACCAAAAGTATTTAAGGGGCATTAAGAGGCAAACAGAAGTTAACAAATCTCCTCTAATTCGAATGTCTTTGAATTATTTTATTCTGAATTTAAATTTTGCTTCCTGTTAAGTTTCACAATATCGGATTGCACCTGGACCTTTTGCTGTAATCAACAGGTAAATGAGACCTTGCCAAATATGTTTTACACACTAGAGGCGGCAGAAAATGGCTCATTTCTGATACACAACACTCGTTAATCAATTCATCTGCTTTTTGTTTGCTGTTGTGTGAAAGTATTCGTCTTTAAAATGCCCCGGTGCTGTAAACTCTCATCTTTTAATAATCCCATTAGTGTTGTGTTCACAAGTGAATTTCTAGGTTTCCCTTCTTGGTTATAATAATGTTGGTATTCGTTAAGCACTTACTATGTGCACAGCACTGTTCTAAGCGCTGGGGTAGATACAGGGTAATCAGGTTGTTCCACTTGGGGCTCACAGTTTTAATCCCCATTTTACAGATTAGGTCACTGAGGCACAGAGAAGTGCCTCAGTAAACTCATCCGATAGTTACTTTACCTTAAAAGGTAAAGATTAAAACCGCTTTAAAAAATCAATAGATAGAATGTAAGAAATTAATTAGCACATTTATATAATTCGTTCACCTTAATTTTAATTAAACTATCCGGGCTGCTACCAATAGCACCCTGCAACGTCCCCAGAATAGGGAATAGAAATGTTATTTGCTTCAGAAAGTCAAGTCCGGGGCATCAAAAACGCATTAAAGTAGGATAGGAAATAGACTTTATTTCAGAAAGTCAAATCCGGGACATCAAAAACGTAGAAAAAACTCCTAAAAACCTGAGAGGATTTTTCAATAAGCGGCATCTTTAAAAAAAAAAAAGGGGGGGGGGACCCCCGCGGCGGAGCAATAAAATCTTGGAAAGGCTATTGTTGAAGAGGCTGAAAGGTGTTCGTTAAATTTTAGAAACGACGGTCAAAGACCAATAAGTAGCTCACTTCAGAAAGTGAGAAAAACACATTTAAAATAATATGTTCAGGGCCTAAAATTGGCTTCGAAACGGGGGCTGAGGGGTCGACAGCGAAGAAGGGACGGGTCCCGCCCGCCCTTTAGCCGTCAGCGCCCAACAGTTTCTCTTGCCTCCATCCTGAAGAAAACATCAGGACGGCAGGCAAAGCCCCCCGTCTGAGGGTCGTCGGAGAAATCCAAGATCGGTCAGGGCAAGTGAAAAAAAATCCCATAACGGTTCTGAGCGTCGTTCCGTTTGGAGGGCCCACTATGGCCTGTCAGGGTGAGGAGAAAAAACCCGTTGGGAATCGGTCAAAACCGTTCTGAGGGCCTACTAAGATCGGTCAGAGTGAGTGGAAAAAAATTCCCCAAACGGTTTTGAGCATTGCTGCGTTTGGAGGGCCCACTAGGCCTGTCAGGGTGAGGAGAAACCGTTCTGGGGGCCTACAAGATCGGTCAGGTTGAGTGAAAAAATTCCCAGTTCTGAGCGTCGATCCGTTGAGAAGCAGCGTGGCGCAGTGGAAAGAGCACGGGCTTTGGAGTCAGGGCTCATGAGTTCGAATCCCAGCTCTGCCACTTGTCAGCTGTGTGACTGTGGGCAAGTCACTTAACTTCTCTGTGCCTCAGTTCCCTCATCTGTAAAATGGGGATTAAGACTGTGAGCCCTACGTGGGACAACCTGATTCCCCTGTGTCTACCCCGGCGCTTAGAACAGTGCTCGGCACATAGTAAGCGCTTAACAAATACCAACATTATTATTATTATTATCCGTTTGGACGCTCACTAGGGCCTGTCAGGGTGAGGAGAAAACACCCATTGGAAATCGGTCAAACCCGTTCTGAGGGCCTACTAAGATCGGTCGGAGTGAGTGGAAAAAAATTCCCCAAACGGTTTTGAGCACTGCTGCGTTTGGAGGGGCCACTAGGCCTGTCAGGGTGAAGAGAAAAAACCTGTTAAGAATCGGTCAAAACCGTTCTGAGGGCCTACAAGATGGGTCAGGTTGAGTGAAAAAATTCCCAAAACGGTTCCGAGCGTCGATCCGTTTGGAGACTCACTAGGGCCTGTCAGGGTGAGGAGAAAACACCCGTTGGGAAGCGGTCAAGTAGACGGAAAAAAAAAACCCCAAACCGTCAGAGTGGACGGAAAGCCATGCTTTGAAGGTAGGCCAGCCCGTCAAAGGGCAGGGACTGTCTCTATCTGTTACCGATTTGTACATTCCAAGCGCTTAGTACAGTGCTCTGCAGAGAGTAAGCGCTCAAATAAATACTATTGAATGAATGAATGGAAAAGGTCTGTTTTGGGGGTCCATTAGGGTGGGCGGAAAATCCCGTTGGGAAGATGGTTAAGGGCTTCGCTCTGAGGGGTGTTGAGTTGGGTGGGAAAAGTCCCCTTGCTAGAGGCGATCAGCGCGAGGGGGAAAAGGCCGTTCCGGGAGACGTTCAGGGTAGGCAGGAAAAGTCCCGTTCGGAGGGGCGCTTAAGGAGGGCAGGAAATCCCCGCTCGGAGGGGCAAAAAGGGCTCCGTTCTGAGGCACGTTTCAGATGACGAGGGAAAAACCCCTTCGTCGGGGGTGCTGGGCGGGAAAGGGGCCCGGAGACGAGGCTGGGCAAAATGGCGGCCCTTTCGTCGGGGCGAAGCCGAGAGGGCTGCCACCAAGCAAAATGGAGGGAAACACCTAGCAACCACACCGTCGTCGGGGCTGCGGTTCAAAATGGAGGACGAACCGTTGCTTTCGGCTACCCGAGTCGCCATCTCCGGCCTCCCCTGGGCCATCTCCCCGCCCGCCTTCACCCCTTTCTCTGCCCCGGACTCCGCCACATGGCCCTGGGTCCGGCATTAACGGGGAAGGGCCCGGCTGCCACTGCCCTCCGCCATCCCCTCCCTTCTTCAAGTCCCGAAGCCATGGCGGCCACTGCCCTCCCCTCAATCCCGAGGCCCCGGCTCCCACTCCCTGCTCTCGCTTCAGCCCCGGAGCCCATTGCCTCTGCCCTCCCTTCAGTCCCGAAGCCACGGCGGCCACCTCCTCCTCCTCCTCCTCCTCCCTCCATTCCCCTCCTTCCCGGAGCCACGACGGCCTCTGCCTGCCTTCCCTTCTCCTCTCCAGAATTCCGGGGCCCACGGCGGGTTCTGGCCTCTGCCCAGTCCTCTCCTGGATCCCGGGAGGCACGAGGGCTTTGCCTCTCCGAGGCCACTCACCATGGTGTCCGAAGGTGGCAGGGGCAACGAGCAGCAGCTTCCTGCAGGAATTAAAACTCCCCAGGACTGACCTCCCACCCGCGAAAGGTACGAAGGCAAAGGACGGCAGGTCCTTCTGATAAACGACGAGCGCTCCTCAGCCTTAAATACGAGGCAGCTAGTGGGGCGCTCCTTCTTCACACTTCCCCAATGGCTGCTTGGCAGCCGCCCCTTCTCAGCCCTGCCCCCTGGGCTCTCTCTCCCCCCCGCCTCCCTCTTTCCACGCCCCCAAGACAGTTTCCCGCCTTCTGCCCCTCACCGAGAACCTTAAACTCTTAACTACCTAGGCAATCCCCCCCTCCACCCCCACCCCAGGCGATCAACCCTAAAACTCTGAATTCACTGATTATCCGGATGATCAGAAAAGCATTTCCCTGATAGGTGCCCCCGGTACACCACTTTTGAACATTTCTGCAATTTCTTTATTTTTATGAATATCCGTCTCCCCTTCTGGAACGTAAACTTTGGGCAGGGAAGGCTTCTGCTTGTTCTAGAGTATTCTCCCAAGCGCTTAGTACAGTGCTCTGCAGAATGACTGGTCAATAAATACCATTGCGTGAATGAATGCACTTCTTGCATCCCAAATCATCCTGATAATAATGTTGGTATTTGTTAAGCGCTTAATACGTGCAGAGCACTGTTCTAAGCGCTGGGGTAGATACAGGGGAATGAGGTCCCACGAGAGGCTCACAGTCTTCATCCCCATTTTACAGATGAGGTAACTGAGGCACAGAGAAGTTAAGTGACTTGCCCCCAGTCACACAGCTGACAAGGGGCAAGCGTATTGCACCCCCCGGAGGTAGAGTTAGGGTTTGAGAGAATGGGCGACGGTCCCTAAAAAGACTAGGTTTAAGGGAAAGGCAAAGGGGAAGAGGAAAGGGCATCTCTAAATTAGGTCCTGATCATGCAATGCATTCAACTTTTTTTGCAATTTAATTTTTCCAACCGACTTTTACTGTTGTAGATACCTGGATGGCAGGAAGAAAGGGATGCTGTCTAAAAACCACTCTGCCACTAGCAGAAGGGCGAGGTGCAATCATGCAAAGGCAATTGAAGGGCTCGGATGGTACAGCAGTTTCTCCCGGAAAGGAAAGGGAGGAGGTTTTGGGTATCATTTCTTTTTAAATCAGGAATTACAGGGCTGCGACGCGTTCCTCCACACCTAATAAAAACAAAAGACTTTTTAGGGGGTGGGGGGAAGGCTCCGATTTACAGGGCAAAAAGGTAAAGTTTGAACTCGGGGGGGGGAGGGGGGCAATATAGGCAATGACCTGAGGGTAAGGGATCTTATCTATTCATTGCAGTCTCTCAGGCCTTCAGTGCATTGTTTGAGTGAATTAGATGCTCTTTATCCGACAGTGGTGAGCTAATATATTTCAGATTCAGGGAACCGGGTCAGAGAAGCCAAAGTCAGGAGAAGTGGGGCATGTTACCAACGGAGAGGCTAACCTGAAAGCGGTCATCCAGCCAGTGTTACTGGACTTTCTTAGGCCATACAACGCTTTTACCAGGCACTTGGTATAGACCTGGATGCTGGCCCTGCCCTCAGGACGGTAATTCGATTATTTTGTGTATTTTGAGTGTTTTATTTCGTGGTTATTTTCTTTTACATCGGGAGTGGGTGTAATGGAGGCTCTAAGCAGTTTTTCTAGACTTGGGCCGCTCCTGACTAAAATGTCCCCCGCCAATTAATCCACATAAAGATGAAATTAAAGCAGAATTACCAGTCAATTTTATTTATTGAGCGCTTACTGGGTCCTGTTTGCTCTGAGAAGCAGCATGATTTAGTGGAAAGAGCCCGGGATTGGGAGTCAGAGGATTTGAGTTCTAATCCCGACTCTGCCACTTGTCTGCTGTGTGACCTTGGACAAGTCACTTCACTTCTGTGTGCCTCAGTTACCTCGTCTGGAAAATGGGGATTAAGACTGTGAGCCCCACGCGGGACAACCTGATTGCCTTGTATCTACCCCAGCGCTTTGAACAGTGCTTGGCACACAGTAAGCGCTTAACAAATACACGATTATTATTATTACTGAGCGCTTGGGAGAATACCGAACAACGAAAAACAGACATATTCCCCGTCCACAACGAGCTGACACCCTGTGTATGCGCTTAGTCTTTATTCATTCATTGATTCAATCGTATTTATTGAGCAATTACTTTGTGCATGACACGGTACTAAGCGCTTGGAAAATACAGTACAGCAATAAAGAGAGACAGTCGCTGCCCACAACGGGTTTAGGGGCGGAAGGGAGGGGGCTCTGCTTGTGCCATCAATCAAAATAGGGCAGAATAACTAAATAGCTGAATATCCCTGAAAAAATTAAAAAAATAGGGTATTGAGAATAATTTAATGCATATACCATCCAGTTTATAAAATACACTGTAAATATTGGTCTGTGGCATCAATCATAAAATAGGGCATCCCGTGAATAACAAGAAAAAAGGGGGTACTGAGGATAATTTACTTGTATTATTCTATTGGTAGATTTTTATATTATAACACCAATTGTGATATTTTAATATACATTATATATCAATACATATTGTGTATATTTTATTGGAATATTTGTAAATATTCTTCTTAGAGACGAATCCACTGATGGTGAAATTCACGTATGGCTGCTTTTGTACATTTGTGACTGAAAAGATTATTCAAACTCAGTTTCTCCCTTTTGTAGTGTGGTGTTTGCTGTTGATAGCCCTCGGTGCTGCTTTCTCTTATGTCCATTAAAATGTTAGAAAATTAATTCATTCATTTAATCGTATTTATTAAGCGCTTACTGTGTACAGAGCACCGTACCAAGCCCTTGGGAAAATACAATACAGCAATAAACGGTGACAATGCCTGTCCACAACAGCTCACAGTCGTGGGGGTGGGGGACAGACATCAATACAAATAAACAGACATCAATACAAATAAATACAATTACAGATATATACATAAGTGCTGTGGGGCTGGGGGAGAGCAAAGAGAGCAAGTCGGCAACACAGGAGTGGGAGATGAGAAAAAGTGGGATGTAATCTGGGAAGGCCGCTTGGAGGAGACGGGCCTTCAATAAGTCTTTGAAGGAGGGGAGACTAATTGTCTGGCGGATTTGAGGAGGGAGGGCGTCCCGGGGCCAAAAACTTAAAAGACAAATTTGGAGACCCTTGCCCCATCCAATCAGATACTTTCCTAAGTCCCTTACATTGAAATAGGAAAATTACTTGGTTTACGTGAATCGTTTTATATAGGCAGTCTTTTTACTTATGTAATTATTCGTTCGTTATTTATTATTTACACTTATTAATAAATAATAAAGACTGCTATGTAAAGTAATTCGTATAAACCAAATACCATGTGTTTCTTTTATATATGCATTAATCTCAATTGTTTTTTTATGAGGACTTTATCTCTAAGTCTACTCTTACTGTATTTAACATGAGTTATCTTCTCTTACAGGGTAATTTTTAATTTAATTTTGTGTAAACCTTGGTTTTATTTTTAATTATAATCTGAACCACATCCGTTAGGGCTCTTCTGTATCTCATCCTGAGCCCTCTTTTCTCAGTGCTTAGTTCAGTGCTTGGCATTCAGTTGGCTTCTCAGAGAAGCAGTGTGGCTCAGTGGAAAGAGCCCGGGCTTGGCAATCAGAGGTCATGGGTTCGAATTCCGACTCTGCCCCTTGTCAGCTGTGTGACTGTGGGCAAGTCACTTCACTTCTCTGTGCCTCAGTTCCCTCATCTGTAAAATGGGGATGAAGACTGTGAGCCTCACATGGGACAACCTCATTCCCCTGTATCTACCCCAGCGCTTAGGACAGTGCTCTGCACGTAGTAAGTGCTTAACAAATACCAACATCATTATTATTATTATTCTCATAATTACTATTCTTTGACTCCTACCCCAGAGCCTAGACATGACCAGATGCTGACTAGGCCTAGCCCAGAAGGAAGCCCACACTTATCTGGGGTCGGGGCATGGGCTTGACCCCTTCCTCATCTTCAGTGACCCAGGTCCTCCTTCTGCCCGTAGGATTTCCCGAGAGTAATAATAATTGTGTTTTTTAACTGCTTACAATGTGCCAAGCACTGTTCTAAGCGCCGGGGTAGATACAGCGTGGCATAGTGGAAAGAGCACGGGCTTAGGAGTCAGAGGTCATGGGTTCTAATTCCAGCTCCACCACCTGTCAGGTGTGTGACTTTGGGCCAGTCACTTAACTTCTCGGTGCCTCAGTTGCTTCATCGGTAAAATGGGGATGAAGACTGTGAGCCTCACGCGGGACAACCTGATTAACCTGTATCTACCCCAGTGCGGCACATAGTAAGCGCTTAACAAATACCAACATTATTATTATTATTCTACAGTGTAATAATAATAATAATGGTATTTGTTAAGCGCTTACTATGTGCAAGGCACTGTACTAAGCGCTGGGATGGATATAAGCAAATCAGGTTGGACGCAGTCCCTGTCCCTGGGCCTATATCTCTTTCCCACCTCTTACCCTTGTTCTGTCCTTACTCTCTTTGACCACCTTTCTCTAGGTACCCATCCCACCTTTTTCTACTGTTGCTCCAGTGTATTCCCTTCTTCCATCCCTCTTTACTCACAGCAATTTACCAGTTCTGGAGTAGAAATTAAATCAGGTTGGACAAATCCCTGTCCCAGACGGGGCTCATAGTCTCAATCCCCATTCTTCAGATCACATAACTGAGGCACAGAGAAGTTGAATGACTTGACCAAGGTCACACAGCAGACAAGTGGTGGAGTGGAATTAGAACCCACGACCTCCGACCCCCAAGCCCATGCTCTTGCCACTAGGCCATTCTGGCTTCGAGTTAATAAATCAGGGGTGGGCGACTGTTTGGGCTCGGAGCCACCAACAACTTTTAATTTGCTGTTGGGGGCTGCACACGTTATGCACTTGTTCCTAAATCCGATCATTAAAATGGCGCGGTTGACTCCGCATTAAATTCCTCCTTGTTGTAGGCACACACATTTACACCACTTGCTAATAGGCTATTCAACTTGATTGCGGTATTCTTTGTTTTTTATCATTGTCCTCAGCCCTCAAGATCCCCCGCTGCCTGGAACACCCTCCCCTGCCCCTTTAAAATACCAGACCACAGACTCCCCCATCGCCCTCCATTTTTAAATCCCTTGTGAAATTCTATCTTTAAGGAGCCTTTACCCATTTAATTTTCTTCCCAGGTCATCTGCTCCCAACTGTTACCTCAGCAGTAATTTACTGATAGTCAAACGAAGCACATAAGTACTGATAGATTTACATACTTCACTACTTAAGAAATTATTCACGTGGATCATATTTCGTTCCCTTTCCCTAACTCTAAATAATTTTGCCACCTACTCCTCCATCAGATAGTAATCCCCTTGAGCATGGGGGTTGGTATTTTGGAAATAGCGTGGCTTAGTGGAAAGAGCATGAGCTTGGGAGTCGGAGGACATGGTTTCTAATCCTGATCTGCCACTTGTCTGCTGTGTCACCTTGGGCAAGCTATTGAACTTCTCTGTGCCTTAGTTACTTGATCTGTAAAATGGGGATTAAAACTCTGAGCCCACAGTGGGACAACCTGATTACCTTGTATCTACTCCAGTGCTTAGAACAGTGCTCAGCATATAGTAAGCACTTAACAAATACCATAATTATTATTTTACCTCTATTGAAGATATAGAGATATTTGTAGTATATTCAGTCATCTAGAGATATCTAAATCTATTTAATAATAATAATAATGTTGGTATTTGTTAAGCGCTTACTATGTGCCATGCACTGTTCTAAGCGCTAGGGTAATAATAATAATGTTGGTATTTGTTAAGCGCTTACTATGTGCAGAGCACTGTTCTAAGCGCTGGGGTAGACACAGGGGAATCAGGTTGTCCCACGTGGGTCTCACAGTCTTAATCCCCATTTTACAGATGAGGTAACTGAGGCACAGAGAAGTTAAGTGACTTGCCCACAGTCACACAGCTGACAAGTGGCAGAGCTGGGATTCGAACCCATGACCTCTGACTCCCAAGCCCGGGCTCTTTCCGCTGAGCCAGGGTAGATACAAGTTAATCAGGTTGCCCCACGTAGGGCTCACAGTCTTCATCCCCATTTTACAGATGAGATAACTGAGGCACAGAGAAGTTAAGTGACTTGCCCAAGGGTCCCTCTGTTGTTCAGTGGAAAGAGCACTGCTCTGGAAGTTGGGGAACCTGGGTTCTAGTTCTAGGCCTGCCTGTAGCTGGCTAATGTGGGTGAAAATTGCACAAGCACATAGTAAAAATGTTGGTATTTGTTAAGCGCTTACTAGGTGCAGAGCACAGTTCTAAGCATTGGGGTAGATACAGGGTAATCAGGTTGTCCCACGTGAGGCTCACAGTTAATCCTCATTTTACAGATGAAGTAGTAGTGAACTGTAATATGATGGGTGAGGAGGAGAGAGAGGCAGACCACTAGCAATATGATCAATTTGTCCACTCAGATTCTCAGATCTGAAGTCTCAGAGTCTCAGGGTTAACACTCATGGGGGACTCTATCCATCCAATTTCCATTCTTTTTTCTTTATTGTGGATTGCACCCACAGATGACAAAGAAAGGTAAGCAACTACTTTTCTTTTCACTTTCAATAAAATTGGACATATCAAGCAAATGGAAGAGATGGGTCTGCAACTCCATGGCACTGTGCATTCTATCTATACTCTCCCACCATAATAAGTGCATCATATATTGTACTCTATACTCTTCCACAGTAATGAGTGAATCCTATATTGCACTCTATACTCTGCCAGAGTAATGAGTGAATCCTATATTGTACTCTTCACGCTCCCACAGTAATGAGTGCATCCTCTATTGTACTCTGCACACAGTAAGCACTCAATAAATTCCACTGATTGATCGATGGGTTTAGTTTTATTTTTCTTCTCATTAATTCATTCACTGAATCATATTAAGTTCTTACTGTGTGCAGAAGATATTATTTCACCCAAGGTTTCCTAATGTGCCAAGCTGCATATTTAATTTCTACTCCAGAACTGGTAAATTGCTGTGAGTAAAGAGGGATGGAAGAAGGAAAGACACTGGAGCAACAGTAGAAAAAGGTGGGATGGGCACCTAGAGAAAGGTGGTCAAAGAGAGTAAGGACAGAACAAGGGTAAGAGGTGGGAAAGAGATATAGGCCCAGGACTTCCTCCTAGCTCTCTAACATCCCTTCTGCTTTAGTATGGTAGTGAAGATTAATTGGTAGGCTACTGCCACTGAAGAGTAACTCAAGTTCTCAACCAGCTAATATTTTGGTACAATTACCTTTTTCAAAAATTCATAGAAATTACGAGAGATTGATTGATTCCAGGGCTAATGGTCAAACTTTAAGTGGTTGTGTGGGTCTTTCTTGATGTTGAAGTTTAGTACTTATTTTCTTAAAAACCTTCAGTCGGTTCTTGTGGGTTTATTATCAGCTTTTGATTTTTAGAGGGTGCTAGGTGACTTGAACAGAAACACCCAGTAATTATCACAATCTGAGTTTTCCATATTTAAAGTTGTACCGATACCCTCCCATTGACTAGTTTGATTCAGAGCCTTTCCCTTAACTATATAGGGTAGCATCGCACACCAGATGGTTTTAAAAATCTTGCTTTCCCGTAAGCTGCAGCCTCTTGAAAGGAAGCAGCACCTCCTAAATAATCTTTAGAAGTAGGATGGAAGAACATTAAGAAGAAAAACCCGGAGAATAACATACAAAGATTAAAACCACGGGAGCAGTATGGACTACTGGATAGAGCACCAGCCTGGAAGTCAGAGAATCTGGGTTTTAATCCCAGTTTTGCCACTTGTCTGCTGTGTGACCTTGGACAAATCGCTTAACCTCTCTGGGCCTCAGTTACCTCATCTGTAAAATGGTGAGTGCCATGTGGAACATGGACTGTGTCAACCTGATTGCTTTTTATCTTCCCTAATGTTTAGGACAATGCCTAGCACATAGTAAGCGCTTAAGAAATACTTTATAAAAAATGGGAAACATCCTCCCCCCCAGAAAAAGTTATAGCTGGATTTCTGCCAAGCAAATTTACATCCCTCCTATTTGAAAATTTTGTCCTAAAAATGTAATATTTAGAGTGTTATAATGGTAGGATGTTTATTGATTTAAGAATGTTCTTAAGTCCAAAACAGTACTTCAAACTGTAGCTCAAATATTTTTCTTAACAAAATTAATTTAAGATATATTGTAATAACCAAAAAAGTTCCCAGGTTTTGCTAAAACCAGTTTAAAATAATTCTTGTTGTTACTGATATCTTCCAAGTGCTCATTTCATGTTTTAAAAGAGAATGTTTGTCCACGAATGCAGTATTCACTGGCTCGTATTATCCATCTGACAAAGGAAAACCAAACTTCTTGTAATTCTAGTTAATATAAAATGATTTTCAAGACACTTAATAGATGTGTATTTTTCTAAACATATTTGCACTAGATGGAACAATTTGAAACATTCTATTTTAAAACAAAAATCGTTCTACATCTTTTCAAACCAGATGCAATGTATTTCAGATGTTGGAATGGAAGAATAAAAAAGATCTGTTTCTTGTATTTATACCACGTGCATACGCCACTTACAAAATCATTGTAAGGTGTTACGACTAGACTTACTGAGTAAAGTAATCAATACTGAAAATATAAGAAACTATACATTAAATTTAACCAACAGCTTATCAGGCCCATAATTCCATTTCCAACAATTGGAAGAAATTACTGTGTTTCTTTATGAAAAAAAGCAAACAATTTGAAAAATATGATGTGATGGAACTATGACCATAGAATTTTCATCAGAGGACCAGGTTTCTGGGCCTGGCAATTTTGTATTTTTGAAAAATCAGATTCCAAAGATTGTATGAGTTTTTATGATATTGGACTTCATATACATATGGTCATTAGAACACAGGTCATCCTACTGATTTATTTCATGGGGGGGGCAGAAGCTAATAATGTGCACACTTTTGTGTGCTTTCTTTTGCTTTGCTTATCACTGGTACTCATTTCAGCAGCAGTTTATGTAGGGAGTGGGAGTTGCTGGGGAACACCCTTTCTGCTAAACTCTGTTGTATTTTACTCTCTCAAGCCCTTAGTACAGGGCTTTGCACAAAGTAAGTGCTCAATAAATACCATTGTTTGATGGTGACAGTTTACAGTCTGCCACAGCTAGCAAAATTGAATGGATCATACCTGCATCTTCAAAGGGGAAGCAGTTGTAATATCATTTCCTGATAGAATTTTCACTCTGGCTATCTGGAGAAGATGGAGGGAGTGGAGGCTAAATTGGATAAGCTTTTGAGGAAGCTACGGTGTTTCAGCAGCTGCCCGAGATTTTAGTAAGGCATACTGCCATTTCTACTGGAGGCAGGAATAGGCAAATTGTAAAGGGAGTTAACTAGTTTAGATTAACAGTAGAGAGCTGGACAGTGGATCTACAATACCCGAGTGTAGGATGATGATTTATAATTTAATTCTTCAAGGATATTATCAGTGAATTAACCAGGAATTCAGTCAAGTAACAAGGGAGTTTGATGACTCAAGGCCAAGAATGTCCATAAACTCCTTACAATAAAGAGTTTGCATAAGCATTCAGGATTCTAAACTAGAGTTCGAAACCACTCTCCTTGCCCTCAAGGGGTTTGAAATCTAGTGGGGGGAGAGACACAAAATAAATTACAGGTAGAAGAAAGAAGATAATGGAAAGATGGGTGTATGGATGAGTAAGTGTTTAGGTAGTAGAGTAAGTAAGTCTATGTAATAATAATAATAATGATGGTATTTGTTAAGCACTTACTATGTGCCAAGCACTGTTCTAAGTGCTGGGGTAGATACAAGGTAATCAGGTGGTCCCATGAAGGGCTCACAGTCTTCATCCCCATTTTCCAGATGAGGTAACTGAGGCATAGAGAAGTTAAGTAACTTGCCCAAGGTCACACAGCTGACAAGTGGCAGAGCCAGGATTAGAACCCATGACCTCTGACTCCCAAGCCTGGGCCCTTTCCACTGAACCATGCAGCTTTAAAGCCTGTGGTAAGGAGTTTCTTTTTGATGCAAAAATGGATGGGCAACCACTGGAGGTTCTTGAGGAGTGGGGAAATATGAACTGTGAATGTTTTTGTTGAAAAGTGACCTGGGCAGCAGAGTGAAGTATGGACTGGCATGGAGAAAGACAGGAGGCAAGGAAGTCAGCAAGGAGGCTGATACAGTAATCAAGGTGGGATAGATAAATGCTTGGATTAACATAGTAGCATTCCTTCATTCAGTCATATTTACTGAATGCTTACTGTGTGAAAAGCACTGTACTAAGCACCTGGGAGAGTACAGTATAGCAATAAGGAGACACATTCCCTGCCTATAAGGAGCTTACAGTCTAGAGGGGAGACAGGCATTAATGTAAATAATTAAATTACAAATATGTACATAAGTGCTGTGGAGCTGGGAGGGAGGTTGAATAAATGGAGTAAGTCACGGACTATGCAGAAGGGAGTGGGAGAAGAGGAAAGGAAGGCTTAATCAGGGAAGGCCTCTTGGAGGAAATGTGCCTTCAATAAGGCTTTGAAGGGGGGAGTGTCATTGTCAGTCTGATTTGAGGAGTAAGGGTATTCCGGGCTAGAGGCAAGACGTGGGTGAGGGGTCCAAGGTGAGAGGCGAGATTATGAGGCACAGTGAGAAGGTTAGCATTAGAGGAGCGAAGTGTGTGGGCTAGGTTGTAATAGGAGAGTAGCGAGGTGAGGTAGGAAGGGGCAGAGTGACTGAGTGCTTTGAAGCCAATGGTCAGGAATTTTTGTTTGAGGCAGAAGAGAATTGGCAATCACTGAAGTTTCTTGAGGAGTGGAATACGCTTCCTAAACTTTTTTGTAGAAAAATGAACTGGGCAGTAAAGTAAGTATGGACTGGAATGGGGAGAGTGGACTGGGAGATCAGCAAGGAGGCTGATATAGTAATCAAGACTGGATAGAATAAGTGATTGTATTAACATGGTAGCAGTATGGATGAAAAGGAAAGAGTGGATTTTAGCAGTGTTGTGAAGTTTGAACCGACAGGATTTAGTGATAGATTGAATATGCAACTTGAATGGGAGAAATGAGTCAAGGATAATGCCAGAGTTATGGGGCTTGTGAGACAGGAAGGATAATGGTGCTGTTTACATTGATGGAAAAATCATGGAGAGGACAGGGTTTGGGTGGGAACATAAAGAGTTCTGTTCAAGTAGAGATATCTTGAAGGTAGGAGGAAATACTAAGCTCACTGCATAGAGGTGGTAGTTGAAAGTAGTTCCCTTGAGCAATTGCACTAACATTATTCTTTCAAAACTAGCCTAAGGCCACCAACCTGTTGCCTCTGTTAGCTTTGGTAATAGCGCCTGTGTTCTCTTTCAAGACTTAACCCATCACAAGCTCCCAGACAGAAGATGTGTGTTAGACACCCCCTGCATTGTTAGGCTAACATTCAACCCAACTTTTTCCTTCCCCACTTTTTTGGTAACACAAACACCTTTGAGCTCCTACCCCTACCCTCAAGCCTACTAGTTCTCTGGCTTATCTTGCTTGTCCTCATTCTACTCTACACCCTCAGGGCTCTAAACTATTGACCTTTCAATTGCTGGGATTCATCTTTCATTCTTTCCAAATTCCACCCCTCTCTACCTGCACTTGACCTGTCTGGAATATATTTTAGAGCCTCCTCTTTTTCTCTTCTGTGTCTATCTCCCTCAGAAACAATGTCGCATACTTACTATTGATGGAAATCTTCACTCCCCTATCTTTTTGCTCAGGATGGCATCCTCCTTCTGAAGGGATAAAAAGACACCTCCCATATGGAGTGTTCTTCTGGTCCTTGCCATGCCTCTGAGACAGACCTTTCAGCCTTATTTTGGGCTTGCCCCGATGAGGATCCAGGGTTCCATTAAAAATATATATGCTCATGCAGAGCGTCTAAAAAGAGAACCAGGTGGAGTCTAAAGAAAATTCACCCAAAGAAGAGCAGAGAAATTATTCTTATTTTGTTTAGTATTTGTAGAACAATTCTGAGTAGGACAATCCTGAGTATATTTGCTCTAGGCAAATTCAGTGCTTGTTTACTTTATTCTAGTGTCAAGATGAGCAGAAGGAAGAGGAGATAGCCTGGGAGGAAGAGTAGGTAAAAAAGTTTAGTAGCAAGAGCACCTCAGTTTCCTATCTTCCCTGGAACACCTGTTAGTACAGAACAAAACTAGGACACCAGTAGCCACAGTGATTACCTTTGCATCAACAACCGAGATAGCTGATGTTGCTGCTGTCCACCTATTTTTGTTCCTTTCTAAAATTCCTTGTTGTTCTTTGCCTGCCACCCTCCTTCCCAGAAACAACTGCACAGAAACAAAATAATAAAGCACCAGACTGCCCCCGCCCTCCCACTTCTTGGTATGTGTGTGGGGATGTCTTCCAGCCTTGAGTCCCCTTTGCAGCTCTACTGGTCTCTCTTGCTGCTGGGAAGTGGTGATCACCTGCAAGACATGTAGAGCAAAGGCGCTCCAGAGCCATTCTCAGAATTAGGGACAGGTCATTTGCAGTTCTCCCCTACTGATTCTTATCCTAAAACCCTGTGTCTCCTTTTCCCATCATCCCAACTCCTCCTCCCTCCTGGCTTTGCAACAGGGCACCAGGCCCCCCCCAACCCCGGGCATTAACTCTACCCTCTGGTCTTGTCCCCAGCCCACCTGCACAATTCTCTGTCCTTAATATATTTCTCAGCAGTATGATTTGAACTGCATTTCTGAAGTATAATCTGGATGCTGCATAAGTAGTCTAAAGCATTGGAAAGGAATGCTGAGTTCATCTAGCCTGAAGTGCGTGAAAGATGGCATACTTTCATAGCCTCAGCCCCCTAAAAGTTCCTTCTTCCAGGAGCCAAACAAGAAACAGAGCAGCAGGAACTGGTAAGAATACAATCCAACTTCTCCAGCCACCTCCACCAAAAATAGTATTTTTTATGTCTGTCTCCCCCATTTCAGTGTAAACGTGTGAAGAAGAAATGTGTCATTTTGTTATTGCGTCCTTCCCAAGTGCCTAGTATAGTGCACTGCACACTCAGTAAATGCTGCTTCCTTCTACTAAAGAAGTAGCATGGCTCAGTGGAAAGAGCACGAGTTTAGGAGTCACAGGTCATGGGTTCTAATCCCGACTCCACCACCTGTCAGCTGTTTGACTTTGGGCAAGTCATTTAACTTCTCTGGGCCTCAGTTACCTCATCTGTAAAATGGGGATTAAGACTGTGAGCCTCATGTGGGACAACCTGATTACTCTGTATTTTCCCCAGTGCTTAGAACAGTGCTTGGCACTTAGTAAGTGCTTAACAAATGCCAGCATTATTATTACTGCTACTACTGCCATGGCTGCCCCAAATGGGACCTCTTCTCAAGGCAGAAAGAATAGTGTTTCAGTCGAGATTACTATGAAAATTTGGTCAAATAGTAAAAATTTGCAAAGAAGAAGGAGTCTGACTTTCTTTGCCTGAGATATCTTATCAGTAAATTTCTCTATTACTTGGTACATTTAATAATGTTGGTATTTGTTAAGCATTTACTATGTGCACAGCACTGTTCTAAGCGCTGGGGTAGATACAGGGTAATCAGGTTGTCCCACATGAGGCTCACAGTCTTAATCCCCATTTTACAGATGAGGTAACTGAGATACAGAGAAGTTAAGTGACTTGCCCAGTCACACAGTGACAAGTGGCAGAGGCGGAATTCAAACCCATTACCTCTGACTTCCAAGCCTGTGCTCTTTCCACTGAGCCACGCTACATTTCTGAGTAATGGGATGAGATAAGTATGATATCAGATGAGGCAAAATAAGATTATTTTTTTAAGGGTAACTGGACTCTAACAGGGTGTTTATTTCTGATTTTCATCAATTGAAGCAGAATATTCAAGTGGCTGGAGTTCTGGAAAGAGAACCCAACTGAAGTGGTTTGGAATTTGGTTTAGAACTCTGTGACCTGGAGCACATTACATTGCCTCTTGCCTCCATTTCTCCAAATCTGTTCTTACATTCTTCCCTGGGGTGTTGGGAAATTACAGGAAATTAATTAATTCATTCATTCAATCGTATTTATTGAGCACTTACTGAGTACAGAGTACTGTACTAAGCAGTTGGAATGTACAGTTCGGCAACAGATAGAGACAATCCCTGCTCAAGAGATAGAGACAATCCCTGCCCAACAGTGGGAAATGTTGCATGACATGTTGAACGGCATGAAATGGGGGAGTGGGAAGAAGGGGATGGAGCTAGGGACAAAGAGGGTGGTTTCAGAGCATGGCAGGACTCCTTAGCTCTCCTCCCACTCTTATGTAGGAGCTGAGGGAGTGACCCACTCTTAATGTACAGGATGAATGGCCACTCTGCTGCCTGATAGAGTCCTATGTGTCAAAGGGCTGCTAAGGTCCCAGAGTTGGAGTGGCCTCTAGCTTTTTTTCTGTTTTTAATAGTATGTGGTAAGTACTTATTATATGCCAGGCATTATACTAAATGCTGGAGTGGATCCAGGTTAATCAGACTGGACGCTATCCCAGTCCCACATGAGGCTCCAGTCTTAATCCTCAATTTACAGATGAGGTAACTGAGGCCCAGGGAAGTTAAGTGCTTTGCCGAAGGTCACACAGCAGCCAAGTGGTGGAGACAGGATTAGAACCCAGGTCCTTATGACACTCAGGCCCGTGTATTACCCACTAGACCATGTTGCTTCTCTCTTCAGCTGTTAATTTCCCCTGCAAGGTCATAAACTCCTTAAGAGGCAGGGATAATGCTATCAACTCTATTTTACTCTGTCCAGTGCTTAGAATAGTGCTCTATACAGAGTAGGTGATCGTTAAATACCACTGATGGATTGTTTCAATAGCAGTGATTTCTTATTTTGGCCTTGCATCCTGGATCATTCTGCTGATGTTTGAGTCCCCCACTGGATAGGCCAAGAATTCTATTGCCATTTCCCCAAGACCCAAATGTGATCATTATTTTCCCTCAAGGCACATCTGGGAAATTTAATCATGTCCAAAATTGTTAGGTTAAACATTTCATTATTAATAACAAGAATAAAATGAAATTTAAAAAAACCCACTAGTAACCTTTCTAAATTTAATGTGAAACCTCATCTTGATTCTTGAGAGAATTTGATATATGAGAGAGGTAAAATGAAACTGACCCAGAAGGGGACAGACTGATAGATGGAGAGAAAGAAAGGGAAACAATAAATGCTCTGTCTACCTCACTTGCTCAGATCCCATTGGGTGAGTGCTGCTAGTGTAGCCTGCTAGCTGTTTGCCAGGGATTTTTACAAGCTTCCACTCAGGACTTGGAAAAAATGGAATTCAAAGACAAGCTGAAATTAGTGTTTAGGATAAAAATTAATTCTGTTATTATTATATGTATTGATCAATAAAGCATTAGACTAGAGCTCAAAATTTCCAACTGCCTATTTTTGACTGGCTAGTAGGACACATGTAGATCTGTTTTCATAGTTACCTGGCTTCATTTTCCTGCCCTGGGTTTCACTATTATCACTACTATGGTTGCCATTTATCTTTGTTATGGGATCAATTTTCCACTCTTTTGAGCCAGAAAAAAGATGATGTTAGCAGTTGTAATGGCAGTAAGATGTTTGAAATGGCAGCAGCAGTGAATCTGGACTGAAGGCAGGTGTGGGGGAAGGTAAAGTCATCCCTCCCCATCCTTTTTTTTCCTACCCAGTCTCCTGTCCATTTTACATCACTCCAGAGAGAAAGACTGTTGCTAATAAAGGCTTTGTCACATACATTTATGGTTGGAAAATAATGCCTCCATTCAGCCAATCAATCAGTGGTATTTTTTGAGTGCCTACTCTGTGCAGAGGACTGTACTAAGTGCTTGGGAGAGGACAATACAACAGAGTTAGTAGCATTTACTAAGCACCGATTGAATGCAGCACATTTTACTAAGTTGCAGTTTTTGTCCTCTAGAAGTTTGCAGTTGAATAGAAGGGACAAGTGGAAATAACTTGACAAATATGCAGTAAGCTATAGCATGGCATAGTGAATAGAGATGGGCCTGGGAATCAGAAGGTCATGGTTTCTAATCCTGCCTCTATCACTTGTCTGCTGTGTGACCTTGGGTGAGTCACTTCACTTATCTGGGCCTCAGTTACCTCATATGTCAAATGAGGATAGAGATGGTTGAGCCCCATGTGGGACAGAGACTATGTCCAACCTGATTTGCTTGTACCCACCCTAGAACTTTATACAGTGCCTGACACATAGTAAGTGCTTAATACCACAATTATTATTATTATCATCATCATTGTCATCATCAGTAGTATTTATTGAGCATATATTGTGTATAGAGCACTTACTAAGTGCTTGGGAGAACTCAGAAGAGTTAGAAGATGTCTCTGCTGTCAAGGCACTTAAAGTCTAACAGGGGAAGCAGACATTAAAATACTTAAAAGACAAGAAAGAAGGAAAAGGTGATATGCATTTCCAGGTTGCTTATATAATAATAATTATTATTATAGTTATAGTATTTGATAAGCATTTACTATGTGCCAAGCACTGTTCTAAACACTGGGGTAGATACAAGGTATTCAGATTGTCCCATGTGGGGCTCACAGTCTTAATCCCCATTTGACAGATGAGGTAACTGTGGCCCAAAGTCACACAGCTGATAAGTGGTGGAGCCGGAATTAGAACCCGCTGACTCGCATGCCACTAAGCCATGCTGCTGATATCGAACAGCGGCCTTAAAACTTATATTTATGCACCTGCCCATAGCCCATATGCATGCTTCAAATGTATTCACTTATACACTAAACACTTATTCAATCATATTTACTGAGCGCTTACTGTGTGCAAAGCACTGTACTAAGCACTTAATAATGAATGATGGTATTTGTTAAGCACTTACTATGTGCCAAGCACTGTTCTAAGCACTAGGATAGATTATCAGGATGTCCCATGTGGGGCTCACAGTCTTGATCCCCATTTTACAGATGAGGTAACTGAGGCTCAGAGAAGTTAAGTGACTTGCCCAAAGTCACACAGCTGACAAGCGGCGGACTCAGGATTAGAACCCACGCCCCTGACTCCCAAGCCCATGCTCTTTCCACTGTGTCACACCACACTTATTTAGGAGGTAGCTTGGTCTAGTGTTAAGAGCACAGGTCTGGGAGCCAGGATTTTTTCTCTGTCTGCCTCTGGCCTTATGTATGTCCTTAGGGAGAAGATTGTGAGTTCCGATTATGTCTGATTTGATAACCTTGTATCTACCTCAACACTTAACAACAACAACCATAATAATAGTAATTGCATTTAAGTTCTTACTATGTGACAAGCACTGTACTAAGTAAGCACTGGGGAACTATGAAGATAATCAAAATAGATACAGTCCCTTTTCTACATGGGTCTCACAGTCTAAGTAGGAGAGAGGATATGTATTGAATCCCCATTTTATGATGAAGAAACTGAGGCACAGAGAAGCTGAATGACTTGTCCAAGGTCAGAGTGCAGGTAAGTGGCACAGCTAGAATTAGAACCCAGATCCCCTGACTCCCAGGGAAGCTGCCAAGAGGTGCCCAATTCATTTAGCAAAATCTAATGAATTTTCCAGCAAGATCTTATGGGAATTCAAACTTCTTCACTGGACACTCCCCTTCTCTCTCTTCTCTGATGTCTAGAAATGTGGTAGTGAAACTCCTCCCTTGACCCACAAGGAGTTCTCATATCTGAGGAGAAGCAGAGGATGGTACTGGTGAGTATCAAAAGGGCAGTGATCCCTGTGAGGGAAAGAATGGTGTGATAGGTTCCACTGTTATTTAGAGAAAGATTGCTGTATTTTTTCAGACAATTTCTCCTCTGTCTGAAATACTATGTTTTGGAAATAAAAATGTGTGGAGGCTAGGGAGGCAAGGAAGCAGCAATTTTCAAGGACCTTATGTCTGCTTGTAAGAGGACTTATTGTTCCACATCACCTATTTTTCCTTTACATAACTTGGTGGCAAGTACCTCCAGTACTTTGAAAAATTAGATGATAAAAAAGTGGATTAGCCAAGTACAAAATAATGTTGCTGAAGGTTTCAGGTGTCTGTTAAATATGTGTGCAGAAGGAATGGATATGGACCATTTCCAGGAGATATTATGATGTAGCAGAGTAAAACATGATTGTTTACAAACTGCAGTACAGTGAACAGCCATGGTTAAGTTACCAATGTGTTTATCATGGAAACTGAATTAACTAGCAGGTAGCTCAGAACATGCTGTGATCTCCCTCTTGGACATGGAGAAACAGAACAGTAAACTGACAGGCCGCATGCATAAAGTGCATTTTGGGTGGTGGGGTATCTGCAGTACTAATATAATTTCCTCAAGCAAACCACTCGCTTTGCCCTTGGTAAATCTTCACAGCGCAACAGTAACTTTCTTTTGAAAATGCAAGTTTCAAGCCCACTTTTTTTTATACTGCTTCATAGATGCTTTCTTATTTGCAATCCCACGGATGAAGAATTGGAAATTATTTTACATAATTGTTTTGAATCGCTTGAAAGCTGATTGATGGACCCTAGTCAGATTGTGAGTTAGAGGAGTTTTGATCCTAGTGGTTTGTCCAGTTTGTTCTGATTGTCCTGGAGTTTGTCCAGTTGTCCATGGTTGCCCAAGAATGCAGGGGCTTGGCATGAGGAGCAGTATGGCCTAGTGGAAAGAACACAGGGAGTTAGGGTGCCTGGTTCTGGTCCCATCTATGCCATTTACCTGTTCTGTGATCTTGGGCAAGTCCCTTAACTTTTTTGTGCCTCAGTTTTCTCATCTATAAAATAAGGATTCAGTGCCTGTTCTCTCTCCTACTTAGACTGTGAGCAGCATGTGGGACAGAGACTGTGTCCAGCCTGATTAACCTGGATCCACTCAGCACTTAGAACAGTGTTTAATATATTGTAAGAGTTTGACAAATATAAAAATAATAATTCATGATAATGTGCCCCTACCGTAGGTCACTTGGCCTACCGACTGTTTCCTCCTAATCTGGTAGTGACACAAAGTTTTCTAAGAAAACAGTGGATTGGAGTGGCAGGGAAAAGATTTGGAACAACTCAACATGTTATATTAATCATGTGAATGCCATGGTTTCTGGGTGACATTCTTGGGCTTGAATAATAGCCTCCAATGCTCTCCATGAATACACACTTAGTGCTAAGTGCTAAATGAGCAAGATGCAAGTCAAAGTGGATGTTACTGCTCTCCCAACCTCATTCAACAGCCTTATTTTGTGGAGGATAACAGGAGCCGTGGAGGATAACAGGAGCCGTGAAGGGACCATCTATGGCAATTCCAGTGAGGTCTAATTTTTTCAGTAAGTCCTTTTCATTCAATAATATTTATTGAGTGCTTACGGTGTGCAAAGCACTGTACTAAGCGCTTGGGAGAGCACAACACAGCAACACACAATGCCTACCAACTCTGTTGTAGTGTACTTTCCCAAGCACTTAGTACAGTGCTCTGCACATAGTAAGCACTTAATAAATTTCACTGATTGATTGTGTTCCACTGATGCTCCACACACCAGAATCCCCAGTTAACAGCCCACACTGGCAAGGCAGCACCCAGATAACCAAGACCCCACCCTCCTCCCTTTTGTTAAGAACAGACTCCATCCAATCAAGTAAAATTTCTCTCAACTCTTGGCACAAGTTCAGGTCTTGTAGAGGGTATTCTAAATTCAAGGGATGACAGCCGGTGCTGTAGGTTTCAGGGTTATTTGGAGTTCAAGCTGTACTTTCAGGTCTGGGTTTACTGTAAGTTCAATATTGCTCAAAGTTCCACCTACTAAACTTTCCCCCTATCTGGTGGCTTTGTAGTTGCTATTCGTAAGGCGGCAGATCTCTCAGAACAGCAGATTTCAAGTTGAGCAGCAGAGGTCAGGCTTCTAAGGAACAACGTGTATTTCTACTGAAAAAAATTATCTTCCCAAAAAACCAAATCCTGTCCATTGCAGACTTGCCCTTAGACACAGTTTTCTCATTTGAGAAATGAATTTAGCTACACCTACCCTATGCCTATTGCCTTAGAAAATGGCTCAATTAAATAGTACTTTTTGTGCGCTCATTATGCCCATTATGAGCTTATATTACAGTGTGAGAGACGGACATAAAACTGTAAAGAATATACAAGATAAATAACTGGTATAATAAGATTCATAACTGCTAAAGGTGGCTTAGTGGGTCAGCATGATTTAGGGTGCTCAGAATTCATCTGAAAAGATGGTTGGGGGAATTGGGATTTTAGAAAGGCTTTGAATGTGGGGAAGCAGTGGTCTGCTGTATTTGAGGAAGGAGAGAGCCCTAAGCAGGGGAACAGTGTAAGTGAAGAGGATGGAAGCAGGATGGTTGAGAGCAGGAAGCGATTAGAAGGTTGGCTTGGGAGGAGTGAAGAGAGGGAGTTGGGGAACAGCACATGAAGACTGACTATAGGTATGGTGGGATGAGTTGGAGAGCTTTGAAGCCAGCTGTGAGGAGTTTTTGTTTAATGCAGAGACACAGGAGTTTAGTGGAGGACTTTGGGAAGGAGAGAGCTGTGATGGAAGCAAAACTTTAAGAAGACAATCCTTGCAGGAGCATATAGTATAGATTGCAGCAGGGAGAGGGAGGAGTCATGGAGACCAAATAAGGAGCTGATGCAAGATCCTAGCCTTGATATGAGACCAGAATGGTTACCAGGGTGACAGCTGTGTAGGTGGAGATGAAGGGGAGAATCTGGAAGATGTTGTATAGGAAGAACCAAGAGATTCTGTCTACTAATTCAAATTTACTCTCCCAAGTGTTTAGTGAATTCTATGTGCAGGGTTGGCACTCAGTCAACATTATTGATTGACTGATTTAGCAGGAGATTGAATGTAAGAGTTGAAAGACCATGAGATGTTGAGAAAGACCCTGAGATTTGGGGTTTCTGAGACAGGGAGGATGGTAGTTTTGGGAAAGTTATGAAGAGTGGGTTTAGGAGGAAAGATTAAGAATTCTGTTTTAGACATACTGAGTTTGAGGTGGCAGGGGGACATCCAAGCGGAGTTGTCTTAGAGGTAAGAGGAGATAAGGGATTGAAGATCAGCTTAGAGGTTAGGGGGAGAGAGGTAAATGTGGGGGTCAGCCACATAGAGATGGTTGTTGAAGCTGTGTGAGTGGATGAACTCCCTGAGAGAGTAAGTGAAGATTGAAAAGGATAGTAGACCCAGAACAGAGCCTTCAGAGATATCCATAGTTGGAAAATGAGAGGCAGAGGAGGAACCAGGGAATGAGTCTGAGAGGTATAAGCAGAACCAGGTTAGTACTGTCAGCAAAACCAAGGCCTGATAGTATTTCAAGGAGAAGTAATCTACATGGCAAAATTGGCTGAGAGATTAAGGAGGATCAACATGGAGTATAGCCCTAGGGACTTGGCTTTTGTATATGGTATTTGTTAAGCATTTACTATGTGCCCGGCCTCTACTAAGTGCTGGGGTAGACACCAGATAATCAGGTTGGACACAGTCCCTGACTCTTTTAGGTCTCATAGTCTTAATCCCCATTTTGCAAATGAGGTAACTGAAGCCCAGAGAAGTGAAGTGACTTGCCCAAGGTCACAGTAGAAAAGTGGCAGAGCTAGGATTAGAATGCAGGTCCTCTGATTCCCAAGTCTATGCTCTCTCCACTAGGCAACACTGTTTCTCTTGGCTATAAGGAAGTCACTGATGACTTTAGGGAGTGAAGTCTCCATGGAGTGAAGGGGTCGAAATCTTGACAGCAATGGGCCGAGAAGAGAGTTGGTGGAAAGCAAATAAAGGTAGCAGGTTTATATAAGAATGGCAGCAGAGAAATGGGGTGATAGCTGGAGGGATCAAGGGGATAAGAGAGACCTTTTTTAGAATCAAGGATACTTGCATGAGTGTGAAGGCAGAGGCAAAGGAGCCACCCAAGAGTGAGAGGTTGAAAATAGGAGAGAGGGGTGGGGAGGAAAGGAGGCGCAAGTGATTTTAGAAGGGGAGGGGACTGGGTTTAGAGGTGCCGATAGAAGGAGTGGATTCGAGAATAGGTGGGAGACCTCTTTTTGAAAGACATCTGGTAAGCAAGAGAAAGATGAGAAAGCAGGGAAAGAGTGTTAAAGGTTGATGGGGTGACTTCAGGAATTTCACTTGTGGCTTTGATTTTACCAACAAAGAAGTTGGAGAGGTCATCGGGGGTAAGGGAATGAGGGAGTTGGGAGGGGAATTGAGGTTCCAGAAAGGAGCTGAAGGTTTGGGAGAGCTTGTGAGGGTTGTAGGCGTATGAGTTAATAAGGGAGGAATAGTAGAGTTGTCAAGCAGAAAGCAGAGCTGAGTTAAAGCACAACAGAGTGAATTTGTAGAGGCAGAAATTGGCCCAACGCCTGGATTTCCTCCAGCTGTGTTTATCCACTCGGAACAGGAGTGGAAGAAGTGGACTGGGAGTGATTGGGGCAGGTGTTGGAGGTGAGAACTGTGAAGATAATGGGGCAAGGAAATTGAGAGTGGTGGAGAGGGCAGAGCAGTGGATATGTACTTTCACATGAAGGGATAGAGTTCTGTGTCCCCTTCTATTCCATGAAGACACCCACTCCTTCGGAAAACTAGTTTGCTCCCACGGCTTCACCTGTCATCTCTATGTGGATGATTTCCAAATCTAGTTATCCAATCCTGACCTCTTTCCTTCCCTGCAATCTCGGATTTCCTTCTTCTTTCAGGACATTTCTACTTGTATGTCCCACAGATTCCTCAAACTAACCATGACCAAAGCCAAACTCTTCATCTTCCCAATCACTGTAGACAACACCTCTATCCTCCCTGTCTTCAAACTCTGTAACCTTGAGAAGCAGCATGGCCTCATGGATAGAATATGGGCCTTGGAATCAGAGGACCTAGGTAACCTTGGCTCTGCCACTTGTCTGCTGTTTGACCGTGGGAAAGTCACTTAACCTTTCTATGCCTGTTACCTCATCTGTAAAGTGGGGATTAAGACTGTGACCCGCATATGAGACATGGACTGTATCCAACTTGATTAGCTTGCATCTACCCCAGTGCTTAGTACAGTGCCCGGCACATAGTAAGTGCTTAACAAATGCCATTAAAAAAACCCAAAACTTTGGCATTATCCTTGACTCATCTCTCTCATTCAGCCCACATACACAGTCTGGCACCAGAGCCTGTCAGTTCTCCCTTCTCAACATTGCTAAAATCTTCCCTTTCATCATCATCCAAACTGCTTCTAAACTGATCCATTCAATTATATCCTACCTTGTCTACTCCATCTGCCTCCACTGAACTCCCTGCCTCCTGTCTCTCCCCACTCCAGTCCATACTTCACTCTGCTGCCCTGGATCATTAAAAAAAAATACTTTCAGGCAACATATCCCTATACCTTATGAACTTCCAGTTGTTGTCCATCCATCTCTGTCGCAAACAGAAACTCTTTACCGTTGGCTTTAAAGTTTTCAATCACCTTGTCCTCTCCTACCTTATGTCACTGATTTCCTATTACAACCCAGTCTGCACACTACGCTCCTCCAATGCAAACTTAGAAAATCTTCATCTCATCTTTCTCACAGCTCACCATTTATCCATGTTCTTTCCCTGTCCTGAATCTCCCTCCCTCTTTATATGTGACAGACCACCACTCTCTGCATCTTCAGAGTGTAATTAAAATCACATCTCCTCCAAGAGACCTTTGCCAATTAAGCCCTCTTTTCCTAAACTCCCTCTCCCTTCTGTTTTGCCTATGTACTTGGATCTGTACCCTTTAAGCACTTGACAATCACCCCACCCTCAGCCCCATAGCACTTATCTACATACTCCTAATTTGTCGTAATGTCTCTCTCCCCCTCTAACCTGTAAGCTCTTTGTGGTCAGGGATCATGTCTACCAACTCTGTTGTATTATACTCTCTGAAGCACTCAGTACAGTGCTCTGTACACCTTAAGCATTCAACAAATAACATTGATTGATTGGAGAGCCTTGGATGGGTGGAGTGGAGGTCACAGTATGGGGTGAAAACTGAATTTGAGTAACAGGAAGGATGGGTGAAGTGGCAGTTATTATAAGGTAGTCTCAGAAGGAGGGCAGAAAGTGTGAGTTGAGCTCCCAAGGTTAATAACTAATAATAATAATTATGGTATTTGTTAAGCACATACTATATGTCAAGCACTATTCTAAGCATTGGGGAAGATAGAAGTTCATGAGGTCAGACACAGTCTGTGACCCACATAGGGCTCACAGTCTAAGTAGGAAGATGAACAGGTATTGAATCTCCATTTTACAGATGGGAAAGCTGTGAATCAGAGAAGTTAAATGACTTGCCCGGGGTCACAGAGCAGGCAATTGGCAGGGCTGGTATTAGGCACCAAGTCCTCCAACTCCTAAGCCTGTATTCTTTCCAGCATAGTTAAAAATGAAAACGTTGTTTGGAGCTGATTGGACCCGGGTGTACGTCAATGTCGTTGAGAGGCTGAGATGGGGTGTAGCAAGATAGCAGGATTGATGATCTAAAGGAAGCGGGTAAGTGGAGGTGTTCAGTGGGATCATCAACATGGTGGTTAAAGTCACCAAGGATCAGGAAGGAGAAGATCAGAGAGGTGAGGTAGGAGGAATATAGCTGATCGCGAGTGTCTTAGAGACGTTGGTAAGGCGTTTCTGGTTAATATGGAGATGGATGGGCAACCACTGAAGATGAAGAGGAGGTATGGACTGAATGGTTTTTCAGAAAAAATGATCTGGTCATTAGATTGAAGTATAGACTGGAGAAGGGAGAGACAGGATGCAGGGAGGACAGCAGTGCTGATCAGGGAAAGTCTCCTGGAGGAGGTGTGATTTCAGAAGGGCCTTGAAGATGGAGAGAGCAGTGCTCTGCCAGATGTAAAAGGGATTGGGAGTTCCAGGCAGAAGAGAAGGAGAAAATGTGTTTTTAAAGTTCCCTATTCCTACATGCCAGTAGGCACGCTGCCCAGCTTTCATTCCTCATTAATCCACCCTTGTCACTCAAAATAATATATGAGAATATTATATTAGAGATACAAATCAGATTTCTACATAGAAAGAATAGATTCTCCAACCAGGAATATCAAATGGAAAACTGATTTTGATTTTAGGGAGATAATGGGGAGAAGAGTCAGCTAGCAATCTTCCCTCTGTAATCAGATTTCATATGAAGTCTATGGTGAAATAAAATCCTCATTGTTTTCCAATGAATGCTGAAACATATAGGCAATAGGTTTGATATAAATTGAATGATTAATCATTGTTGTCCTCATAGCTATACCATCCTAACAATTCATTCTCCTTTTCCTGTGAATCCTATTTATTCCATCTCTACCACCCTCTTTGGCTACTAATTATCATCTACAGCCCTCTTGGTTCCACCTCTGAATTTCTTGCTGATTTTGTTGCTTTTCTCATCTTTCTACTGTCACCCCTTTCTCCATCCTGATCTTTGGGGAATTTAACCTCCATGTTGATGATCCCACTGAACCCCTCCAGCCATTCAGTTGCTTTAGCTCACCAATCCTGCTGACATCTTGCTATACCCCTCCTCGGCCAGTCAGCAGCATTGACACACAACTGGTCCAATCATCTCCAAACAGTGTTTATTTTTAACTATGCTGGAAAAAGCATAGGTCTAGGACTTTGAGGAACTGGTATCTAATCCTGGCTCTGCCATTTGCTTGCTCTGTGACTTTAGGCAAGTGAGTTAACTTCTCTGGATCTCAGTTTTCCCATCTGTAAAATGGGGATTCATTACCTGTTCACTTTCCTGTGTCTGACCTCATTAACTTGTATCTAGCCCAGAGCTTAGAATAGTGCTTGGCATATAGTAAGTGCTTAACAAATATCATAATTATTATTAGTAGTTATTAACCACACAAACTCACCTTACCACTTTCTGCCCACTTTCTGTCACCACCTTCTAAACTGTGACCTCACCCACCTCAGCCCAGCCCACACAACTCCGCTCCTCTTATGCCAACCTACTCCCTGTACCTTGATCTCGTCTATCCCTCCACCACCTACTTTCATTCCAGTCTGAATTATCTTATCACATATTTATTTCTCAGTATCATGTTTATTTTATAATTTACTTTTTTTGGAATTGGTTAAGACTTTAGAGAGCAAAAGTATGTGTTCTCTTTTTATATACTTTGTTTTATGATTTCATTGATTGTTGGCTATTGGAGGAAAGGAAGGGGTATAGGTAAGAAGTAATGGGGCAGTGGTAGGAGCCACCATGGAGGTAGTGGAAGGGGTACACAGAGAGCTGGCCTAGGGCAGATTGTGGGGAGAGAAGAAAGAGGCAAGAAACTTGTCTTTAGGAAGCCCACTTCTACTAGCCTCTCCTTGGCTCCCTGTGAAACCGAATTGTGGAGAATTGCCAACTCTTCCCTTCCTGCCTCCCTTTGTGACTGAGCCTCCCTCTGGTCCTCTTGTTACTCATTTCCTAAGCTCTACCAGGTCAGCTGTTCCCCAGCCCCTGATGCTGTTACCCAAGAGCAATAATAGGTTGATTGTTGTTTGGCCAGAAACTCTTGATGCATGCCAGCAAACAACACACATCCTTGTAATAGTAATATCAAATCAGTCAATCAATCAATGGTATTTGAGCACTTACTGTGTACAGAGCACTGTACTAATGCAACAGAATTGGTAGACACATTCCCCACTCACAAGGAGCTCACAGTCTAGAGATATCTACTGTACTCATTTTGATATCTACTATATTAGTGCAATAAGAGAATTGGTTGATTGTAAGAACCCCCTGTTTCTACTTCTTAGCATTTCTGTCCAATCATGCAGCAACAGAAGAGCTGGGAAGAGAATCAGCCTTGGGATTTCAGAGGATTAAGAGACTGGCCTATTAATCTAGGAGAATTTAGCTTAATGGTAAACATTTGATTTGCAGTCAAAAGATGAAAAGAAATATTTCTCCTCTAGCTGGTAAGCTTCTTGTGGGTCGGGAATGTATCTACTCCGCTGTTACATTCTTCAACGTGTTTAGTACGATGTTCTGCACACAGTAAGTACCCAATAAATACCATGGATTCATTTCAGTTTTTATGGCAGGAGATTCCCCAGCTACAGGGAACTTGGAGAGGGCCAGCAGAGTCAACATCCCCAAAGCCAAGCATCCCTTCCTGCCTCACCTACTCCAAGATCATCTGAACACCAGCTGTTTTTGAATACAATCTCCAGGGAAACTAACAGTGGCCAGCTGCAGGGAATTTCCCCATTCTCCCTACTCTTCCATCCCACAGAGCCAAATATGCCATTTGATAGGGACTTTTGCCTAGGCATATCTAGTTTGGTGGATGTGCAAAGAGAGGAAGGCCCTGAAGCAATATTTGCTCTACTAATGCATAGATTTAACCTACAGTGGAAGAGAAAACAATGATTCCTCTTTTTGTCTAAATGTACCCTAAAAAACAACAACAAGGTAAGACTAAAAAGATTCTTATTTTAAATGTCATCTCACTGTTGTTTTGGGTAAAGTTAACAGTGATAAAGGTCCAACACTTTTTGAGTTGGATTCTATGTAAAGATTTTGCTCTCCAGCAGATGTAAAGATGTAAAGGTGTGGTTTTGATTACTATTCATCTTTTATTGGAACTAATGTTTTCTCTTTCTGGGGCACTGAAAATCTACAGTACACAAAGATATTCTGCTTTCTGATGAAATCATGCTTATTTTCCATTTTTGTGTGGTGGACCTTGCAAGTTCTAAGCAGAATGGCATAAAGTGGGATAGATTTTCTCAGCAACTCAACAGAAGCTATGGGCAAAGGTTGAGACACTAGTTTAGCTGCTGCAGGGTTTTGCCACATTTTGGCTCCAGTTGGAGGCCAGCTTCATATGGTAAATAAAGTAAACCACTGCTTTGGGCATAGCGAGGATGGGCCAGCCACGTGTGATGTTTAAAGGTGGTGGTTGCATGGCTTCTCTCAGAGATGGTCACATTTCTTCCCCTCTTAAAGGTAGTAGTGGGATACAAGTGATCTGTTGGTGGGGCATAAGTTGGGGTCTTGGAGCTGAGCAGCTTGGGGCCATCCATCAAGGGGAGGTGATAGAGAATTGCTCTTCCACAAAAGGGCACATATATGATGGCATTACATTATGTGGTGTGAGCATGCAGCGTGAGTTGATGGCATCATCTCTCTGAATATGGTGGGCAGCCAGGTGTGTGAAACTGTTCCTGTTCAGGGACCAATCTTCTTTTCAGCCTGGCCTGGGAACTGACCCCTTGACTCTGGGTCCCAGTGCAAGTATCTCCCTTGATACAACAGAATAATTTTCTTAGGAAATATTTTTGTATCGGGGTTATATTTTCCTATATGGCAAAACTGGCTTCTCAACTAGAGTGCAGAATTTGTTCAATGTAAGTTAACTGCAGCCTTCTTCTTTTCTTCCTAAAGAATTTTAGAGCAAGCTAATACTTGGTGAACACCTCTTCACCTTTGAACTGCTCACAAAGCACCTTATATTCAGGGTGTTTCTGGCCTAGATTAATTGTACCTTCCCACCATCTCCTGCTCCCACGAGCACCTCTGCCCCTTTCCCCACATCCTGAACTTGCTCCTCCTCTTCCCCAGTTCTCCCCTCACCACCCTTGGGTTCTTTTTTTCACCTTCACCTCCAGGCAGCATTCCCCTCCCAATATTCCACTTCCTCATTTCTCTCTCTATTCTCTCCAGCCATCCTTGTTTCTGTTCTTGCAATCCCAGTGGGAGAGGGGAAAGTGGGTCTGCCAGCCAGTGAAGGTGAAAGAAGCAGGTGGGATCAGGGGTGGTGGAGGTGGTTGCTGGGACCAGAACTGAACACTAACATACAGCACAGTTTAGCACAAAGGGAGAAGTTGATTATTAGTTAAACTGAGAGTCCTCTGAGGAGCAGGGACTGTGTCCTACCTGATTAACTTGTATCTACCCTGTCCTAAGAACACTGCTTGACACATAGTAAGCGCTTAACAAATACCATACAAAGGGGGAGTGAAGGTGGGCAGAAAAGTGGTTAGGAATACTGCCTGGAACTTCTTTCCCCTTCATATTTGACAGACTATCACTCTCCACATCTTCAAAACCCTACTTAAATCATATTTCCTCCAAGAAGCCTTCCCTGAGTTACCGCTTTCCTCCCCACCTTAACCTTCTTCTTTTCAGAATTGTCTGTGTACTGGGTTTCTACCCCTTAAGCACTTTGATACCCTACTCTCATCCCTACAGTACTTATATTCAAATCCTTATACTCTGCAGCTTCCTCTATCTGTAATTTATTTTTAATTCCTGCCTCCTTCACTAGATTGTAAGCTCCTTGAGAGCCAGGATCATGTCTACCAACTCTCTTGTATTGTCCTTTCCCAGTGCTTGTTTAGTGCTCTGGCAGCAGTACATAAAAACTAGCACTAATGGATTGATTGAACTGGGGAGCCTGGGGAGATAGGTGGAATGGGTTGAGGGAATTAGCTTACCTGCATTGATTGACCTGAATTCAGGGGTGATGTTTACAAATTCTGGGATGTTAGTAAACAATGCGAATATATCCCCTGGTTGTCTGTATTGTGGGGCACTTGAAATCTGGTGTCTTGACTGCTTTTCTCCAGGTCAGTCTCTGGTCACACCCCACTCCCAGTTACTGCTTCTTGTCTGGAGGACCTAAGTGAAAAGGTAAGTTAGGTGACAGAGTGAGAGACAGGATGTTGTGAGAGGGAGTGCAAAGAAAGGGTAATGGCTGTAGACAATGCATATCAGGCAGTAAATGGCAGATGCTGGGCCAGGGCCTAAGGGAGATGCATATACGATTTGCCTGATAGTTCATTTGTCCATTTCTGTCCTGGACGTGAGTCTGGGAGGTGAGGGAGCAGAACAGCAGGGTGAGTGGTGCTGATGATGTGCCTTCTTCTCTATATGCCTTTTTCTTTCTGGGTCTGTCTTTCTCTGTAGTTATCTCTCTTTTTATTTCTTTCGTACTTTTTCTCCTTTCTCACTCTCTCCTTTCCCTAACTTTTTCCTCTCCCAGTTTTGTACTCTTTGCACATATTGGACCACTGGTCCTATGTCCTGAAATCCCTTGAAGCCTCACATCCTGGAATTCCTATTTGTCTTTAATAAAAACTCCAAAACATTTGGCAATTTTAGGCGTAATGCAAAGCTGGTACCTAAATAACAGTATTCAGCCTAGAGCTGTGATTAAGAAACTCATGAGGCATTTCTTCTCGGAAAGTTATCGTGATCCCCTCCTACATAAAGCAGACTCATCAGAAGTAAGGCGAAAACTATGGTTTAATAAGGAAGAAGAGGTTCCAGGATATATACAAAAACCCAGACTCCCAGTGTTTAGTTCAGTGCTCTGGCAGCAGTGCACACTCAAAAAATAGCTTAGATGGATTGATTGAACAAAGGGTGGGGGGGACTGAGGGTATTGACTTACCTGTAGTGAGTGACATAAAATGAGGGCTGAAATTAACAAAATAGAAAAAATATTAAGTCCTTTGATCAGACTCAGTTCATGAAAGCCCATAGAAATCCTCTCTGAATCAAATGGGCTGAACTTGGTTGGCTCCAGTGCATTGACTGGCCAGAGCTCACTCTGTTTTATAACATCCCAAACCAATGAGAGATTTCTAACCATTGATAACCTCTATGTGTAGGAAGAGGTTATGGAATAAACCTCATCCCAGGACACTTTTTGATTAGAAGCTCCAGGTAATTCCAAAATGGAATTCTAAGCCAAACCAGTTATGTAAAAAAAACCACCATTTGAATAATGGTATTTGGACAGAGTGCTAATAAATTTCCTATTACAGTTCACTTCTTACCCTGCTTGGAATGCACCCAGATCTGAAGCTGAAACAATCAATGTGAAATTGACTCTGAAACTCAACAACACTAGGGATGTTTGTTATAAGAGGTAGGACTTGTGATTTTTGAATCCAAAATAAAAGGCCTTATGGAATTGAGTGGGAGGGAAAATTACTTCCTCATGCAAGTGCTTATATGGTGAAAATTTGTCAATTGTTTTCAGTAATTTGGGGGTTCTGAATTCATTACTCAGAATATTGTAGCACAGGTATAGCTTATTAGGTCTCTAGCTCTAACATACAGTTAACCAAAGAAATGTGGAATTGAGTTTAAAAGGATCATTTCTTTGTCGCAGGCCACTTCCATTTCCTGCTCTCAAACACTTCTTTCTTTGTACCATACGTCTAAGTTCCAGGTCTGTGAGAGCTGGTTTTTCATTCTAAAATTCCACCAGGTAGCATTTCTCTTTTTCTCAGCCTTCCCTGCTGAACATATGCATACTCTTTCAGTGCCAGAGGAAGATATGTACTATCCAAGGATCACTGAATGGATAAATAATAATAGTAATCATTGTGATATTGGTTAAGGGCTTACTATGATTTAAGCACTCTATTAAGCGCTGGGGGGGGGTACAAGATAATCAGGTCAAACACAGTCCCTATCTGATTTGGGGCTTACAGTTTAAGTAGGAGGAGAACAGGTATTGAATCCGCACTTCACAGATGAGGAAACTAAGGCCCAGAGAAGTTAAGTGACTTTTCCAAGATCACATAGCAGAGACAAGAGTAGAACCCAGGTCTTCTGACTTCCATGCCTCAGCTATTTCTATTAGACTACACAAATTCTACCATTTTCACATCATGAGGCAGTTGCTGGGTAGAAAGTGTGTGTATTTGGTTTGCGTAGGAACTATTAACTAACCTTTCCAGATCCTTCCAAGCTGTGGCTGAAGTTGAATTGGAATTGCTTTCACGGCATTGCAGGATACCAAGAAGCGTTAGTTGTATTCAGTCATCCTGTAACATGTTATATGTGGTTTGTGAATTGGCTGAAAGAAAGAGTTAGGTTTCCCCAGGACTTTTTCTTAGTCCATTTTATACCTATTTGACACCTTTCCCAAGACTGAATAGCACTGGCCAGTGAGCTCTATGGGTCTAGACCATTGTGGATCATTTTGTACCAAAGGGTCCCTGAGGAGACTATGGTGGTACCAGGCCCTCCACTGGACATCTGGGTCATTTTCTCATGGATATAAAGCAATCAGTCAATGGTATTTATGAGCACCTACTATGTGCAGAGCACTGTACCGAGCACTTGGGAGAGTACAATACAATAGAGTTGGTAGACATACTCCCTGCCCATAAGAAGCTTGCAGACAGGTGGGGGAGACAGACACTAAACTAAATTACAGATAGGGGAAATGGCAGAGTATATGAATATGTACATAAATGATGTGGTGATGGGATGAATATCAAAGTGCTTAAGGGATACAGGCAGAAGTGCATAAATGATACAGAAGGGAGATCAAGTAAGGATAATGAAGGATTAGTTGGGAAAGGCTTAATGGAGGAAATGCGATTTAAGAAGGGCTTTGAAGGTAGTGAGAGTAATAAGATAGAGAAGATAGGGAGCATATTGGTTATGGGGGATGGTGGGGGTGTTCCAGGACCAAAGGAGGATATGGGCAAGGGTTGGCAGTGGGAGAGATGACACTGCGGTATAGTGAAGCAGCTTGGCCTGCAGTAAAGAGCACAGGCCTGGGAGTCAGAGTCCCTGTGTTCTAATCTCAGCTTTGCCACTTAGCTGTGGTGTGATGATAATAATAATAATTAATCATAATAATAGTTGTGGTACTGCTAAACACTTACTATATGCCAAGCACTGCAGTAAGCATTGGTTTAGACACAGTATAATCAGGTCCCTCATGGGGCTCACAGTCTAAATAGGAGGGAGAACAGGTATTGAATTCCCATTTTGCAAATGAGGGAACTGAGGCACTGAGAATTTGAATGACTTGCCCAGGTCACCCAACGGGTAAGTGGCAGAGACAGGATTAGAACTCAAGTCCTCTGACTCCCAGGCATGAATTCTTTCTACTAGGTCACAGTGCTTCTCTAACTTCTCTGTACCTCAGTTCCTTTATCTGCAAAATTGGGATCCATTACCTGTTCTCCCTCCTACTTTGTGAGCCCCATGTGGGACCTGATTACCCTGTATCTACCCAGCACTTAGTATGGTGCTTCGGATGTAATAAGTGCTTAACAAATACCACAGTTATTATTATTAGTGAATATGTTGGTGTTAGAGAATCAAATCCTCTCCTTGCCCCCCTCCAATCTGGCTTCTGTCCCCTTCCACTCCCCAGAAGCCTCCCTCCCAAAAGTCATAAATTATCTCTTTCTTACCAAAGCCAGTGACCTCTACTCCATCCTAATCCTCCTCAGCCTCTCAGCTGTTTGACTCTGTTGACTGTCCCCTTCTCCTGGAAACATTATCCAAGCTCCGCTTCATTGACACTGCCCTCACCTGGTTATCCTCCTATCTCTCTGCCCACTCATTCTCAATCTCTTTCATGGACTCCTATTCTGCTTCCCATTCCCTAATTGTGGGTATCCAGTAGTTAAGTTGAGTTAGGATAAGTGCTTGGATCAGTGTGGTAGCAGTTTGGAGAGGGAAAAAAGGGTGAATTTTAGCAATCTTGTGAAGGGAGAACTGACAGGATTTGGTAGCAGGCTGAGTATATAGGCTGAATGAGAGAGATGTTGAGGATAATGCCAAGGTTATGTGCTTGTGAGGCAAGAAGGTTTGTGATGTTGTGTACAATGATAGGAAAATCTCTGAGAGGAGAAGGTTTGGGTGGGAAGATAAGAAGTTCTATTTTGAACATGTTAAGTTTGAGATGGCAAGAGTAGAGAGACTACAGATAGAGAGAGAAGTCAAGGCTGAAGACATAGTCATACACTTTGCCATTTCCCCCATATCTTAGTTTAGTCTCTGTCTCCTTGTCTAGTCTGCAAGCTCCTTGAGGGTAGGGATTTTGTCTACCAACTCTATTGTATTGTACTCTTCCAAGTGCTTAGTACAGTGTCATGCACACGGTAAGTGCTCAATAAATACCATTGATTGATTGGAGAGGTAGATTTGGGAATCATCCATGTAGAGTTGGTAGTTGAAGCCATGGGAGTGAATGAGTTCTCCAAAGGAGTGGATGTGGATGGATAAGAGGAGGAGACCCAGAAAACAGGAAGAGACCCAGAAAACTGAGCCTTGAGGGCCTCCTACAGATGGATGGTGGAAGGCAAAAAAAGAGCCTGTGAAAGACACTGAAAAGGAGTGGCCAGAGAGATAGGAGGAAAACTATGAGAGGACAGTGTCAGTGAAGCCGATGTTAGTCTTCCCAGGAGAAGGAGGTGTTCAATAGTGCCGAAGGCAGCTGAAAGGTTGAGGAGGATTAGGATGGAGTAGAGACCATTATAGTTGTTCTGATGGAGGTCATTAGTGACTTTGGGAGGTCAGTTTCCTTGGAGTGGAGGGGAGGGAAGCCAGATTGCGGGGGTCAATGAGAAAATTGGGAACAAGTGGAGGTAGCAGATATAGATAACTTGTTCATGGAGTTTGGAAAGGAATGGAAGGAGAGGAGAGAGATGGGGTGTTGACTGGAAGTGGAAGGTTATTTTTTTTAGGAAAGGCAGCGGTGGAAAGGATAAACTTTAAGAGAAGGCAGGAGGTTTCCTTGAGATACTGAGATATAGTTGATATGTCTTTGATATATATTTGAGATATAAAGTGGCCTCAGAGACATGGAATGAACCAGGTCCTTAGGGAGGTGGAACTGTTAATACAAGTTATCAGGTTGGACTTTGTCTCATGTTAGGCTCACAGTCTAAGGGGGAGGGAAACAGATATTCATTCAATAGTATTTATCTAATCCCCATTTTATAGTTGAGAAAACAGAGGTACTGAGAAGTTGTGACTTGTCCAAGATACCACAACAGGCAAATTGTGGAGCTGGGATTAGAACCCCTGTCCTCTAACCCCCAGTTCCATATTTTTTCCACTAGACCATGCTGCTTAATTAGAACTCAGATTCTCTGTCTCCCAGGCCCTGCACACGTTCTGCACACAATTCGGAGATTACCCTAGCAGAAAAAGAAAATTCCTGAGATCATGTAAGGGGCCGCGGAGCAGTCTCATTCATCCTGAAGAGGCTGAGCCAGGAGGCCAGGAGCAAGGAGGACCAGTCCATGTCTGCGGAAGAAGCACACGAAGAAGGCGTCGGTGCTGCCTCTGCTCTCAAAGTGTTTGCATCAACAGCTCGGAATTGCCAACGTCCAGCTGCAGAGGGCATTTTATCGTGGAAACTCAAAATCATTTGTAGGTACGGATGCCAGATCAACAAAGCAGCTCCGGGACCTCAGACCAAGGAGTTTGTATTAATTATTTAGTGGAGAGTCCAACCTCGTCTTGTCTTATGCCATCGAGTCATTTCTGAACCATAACGACACCACAAACACATCTTTCCCAGAACGCCATGCTCTCCATCTGCAATCGTCCCGGTAGTGGATCCATAGAGTTTTCTTGGTAAAAATACAGAAATGGTTTACCATTGTCTCCTTCCGCGCAATAAACTTGAGTCTCCTCCCTCAGCTCTCTCCCATGCCGCTGCTGCCCAGCACAGGCTCATATCTTCTCCTGCCTCCAGGACTTATCCACCTGGATGTCTGCCCACCACCTAAAACTCAACATGTCTAAAACTGAGCTCCTTATCTTCCCTCCCAAACTCTGTCCTCTCCCTGACTTCCCTGTCACTGTGGACGCCAAGACCATCCTTCCCATTTCACAGGCCCGCAACCTTAGTGTCATCCTTGACTCAGATGTCTCATTCACCCCACACATCCAATCCTTCACCAACACCTGCCGGTCTCACCTGAACAATATCACCAAGGTCCTCCCATTCCTCTCCATCCAAACGGCAATCGTGCTGGTACAAGCTTTCATAATATCCCAACTGGATTATTGTGTCGGCCTCCTTTTGGATTTCCCTTCCTCCTGTCTCTCCCCCTCCAGTCTATTCTTCATTCTGCCTACGGATCATCTTCCTACAGAAATGCTCTGGGCATGTCACCCCCCTCCTCAAAAACCTCCACTGGTTGCCTATCAACCTTCGCACGAAACAAAAGCTCCTCACTCTTGGCTTCAAAGCTCTCCATCACCTTGCCCCCTCTTACCTCACCTCCCTCCTCTCTTTCTACTGCCCACTCCATGCACTCTGCTCCTATGCCACTCACCTCCTCACCATTCCCCGTTCACTCCTATCCTGCCATCGATCCCTGGCCCACGTCCTACCGCTGTCCTGGAATGCCCTCCTTCCTCATGTCAGCCAAACTAATCTCTTCCCCTCATCAAGCCCCTACTGAGAGCTCACCTCCTCCAAGAGGCCTTCCCACACTGAACCCCCCTTTCCCTCTGCTCCTCCTCCCCCATCCCCTCCCCTCAGCACTATGCTCATTCATATATATTATTTATTACCCCATCTATTTTCTTAATGAGGTTTACCTCCCCTTGATTCTATTTATCTTGATGATGATTTTGTTTTGTCTGTTTTGCTTTGCTGTTTGTGTCTCCCCCGTTTAGACTGTGAGCCCATCATTGGGCAGGGATTGTCTCTAACTGCTGCCGAATTGTACATTCCAAGTGCTTAGTACAGTGCTCTGCATATAGTAAGTGCTCAATAAATACTATTGAATGAATGAATGAATGAATGCTCGTTTTAGACCCAGAATCAAGGTTTCTTCTGATCAAGTCTATTTGTCCTCATGTACTTGTATGCAAATGTGTCATCTAGACAATAATAATGATAATTCCAGTATTTGTAAGCACTTACTATGTGCCAGACACTGTACTAAGCACTGGGGTAGTTACAGGCAAATCAGGTTGGACACAGTCCTTGTCCCACATGGGGCTTACAGTTTCAGTCCACATTTTACAGATGAGATAACTGAGGCACAGAGAAGTTGAGTGACTTGCCTAAGGTCACAGCAGGCAAGTGACAGAGTGGGGATTGGAATGAGGTCCTTCTGACTCCCAAGCCATCCATGCTCTATCCATTAGGCCATGCTGCTTCTCAGAAGATGCTTGATACAGATGATAAAAAACTGAGATTATACTGTAAAAAAGATTAAGGGTCTTTTTTTCTTGGAAGAAAAAGTAAATCAATTTGAAAATCTAATGGAAGTCAGGTCAAGAGAAGAGGGTAAAGTCGGACCTAGTAACAAACCAAGTACTTGTTGTTTACTGCCACCAACAGGTTATCCAACACTGAAATGCTGCGAATCAATGCTAAAACACTTGAACAAATAGGCTTGGGCTGTATATGACAGGAGGCTGTTTTATGGGGTTGGAAATACCCTGGGCACATCTAACCAGGGCTTGGGAGCTACTGCTTCCTTTGCAATTCCAAGGTTCATGATAGCTTTTGCATCTTCCAGCATTGCTGTTTTCCACCTCCCAAGTCACCCTGAAGTGCCATCCTAACAGAGGCAGGTACAGAGAGAGGAGCAGAAGGAAGCCCAATTTGGTACCAGGGACCTGGAAGTGATGATGCAAAAGATTGCAAAAGCAGTTTGTACACCAGAATGACAGGAACCAGCGAGCATGACACTCATGCAAGAAGCTGCATGCTAGGCAGGTTGATGGAGAAGTGGCATGGCTTAGTGGATAGAGCACAGGCATGGAAATCAGAAGGACCTGGGTCCACCACATGTCTGCTGTGTGACCTAGGGCAAATCACTTAAATTCTCTGTGCCTCAGTTACTTCATCTTTAAAAAATGGGGATGAAGAGTATGAGCCCAATGTGGGACAGGGACTGTTTCCAACCTGATTAACTTGAATCTACCCCACTGCTTAGAACAGTGTGTGGCACATAGTAAGCACTTTGTCTTGTTTAAGGCTGATGAGTCACTTCCAATCCACAGTGACTGCATGGATACATCTCTCCCAGCTTGTCCTGCTCTCCATCTGCAACTGTTCTGGAGTGTATCCATAGAGTTTTCTTGGTAAAAATATGGAAGTGGTTAAGCATTGGCCTTCTTCTGTACAGTAAACTTGAGTCTCCTCAACTCTTTCCCATGCTGCTGCTGTCCAGCACAGGTGAGTTTTGATTTATAGCAGATTGCCTTCCACTTGCTAGCAACTGCCCAAGCTAGGAGTGGAATGAGTATGCCATTGCTTGACTCTCCCTCCCAGGGCCGAGACTAGTAGAGTACTGGACACTATCCAGGTGTGATCCTGAGGGACAGTAAGTGCTTTACAGTATGGTTATTATTATTGTTATTGTCATTATCATCATCATTGTTATTATTATTTGCCAGCTTATGGGCTGGTTGTGCATGCCCAAAAAATGGTATTTAAACTAAACGTTGTCAGGTCTTAGCACGTCAGTGGCAGCCCAGGCCATCCAGGCTGGGGTGCCATTAGATAGTAAACTCCTCAAAAATCAGGCCTTTCATTTAAGCAACCAGTATGGCCCTTGGCCTAAAGTAAGTTCAGTAAATGGCTGGGGTGGTACCTTTGCCCATATGTCAGTTTACTTGCCACTTTGGGATTGAGGCCTGCTCCAGTGTTCTACACAGTAGCCCTGGGCACCTCTGTTGCTTGTTTTTCTTCCATCAATCTTCCTCCATTTGGTTCCTATGGAAACCCAGGTCACAATGTGGGGCTTGGGAGTTGTTGCTGTCCGACCCAGAGATGATGGCAGCAACTGAAAAGCAGGCTGAGTTCCTTCTGAGTGACTGGCATATAGCCTATTCTCTTCCCTAGGCCCACTGCTACACAAGCTACTGTCTCACTCAGATTGCTATCTTTATTTTTCTTTCTTCATCAGTCATCATCAGTGGTATTTATTGAGCACTTACTGTGTGCAGAGCACTGTATTAAGTGTTCGGGATGGTACAAGACAGTTGGCAGAGACGTTCCCTGTCCATAACTAGCTTACAGTCTAGAGAGGGAAACAGACATTTGTTGTTGTTTTCAACTGCCTTTGAGTTGTTTCCAACCCATGGCGACTTCATGGACACATCTTCTCCAGAATGTCCCATCATCATCTGTAGTCGTTCTGATATGTAGGCCAAAGTGTTTTCTTAGTTAAAAAAAATACAGAAGTGGTTTACCATTGCCTTCTTCCCAGACAGATATTAATTTATGAAGTTTATAATACATAATTTAAAGTATATATGTAAGTGCTGTGGGGTTGAGGGTGGGATGAATGGCAAATACCCAAAGGTCACAGATCCAAGTGCATATATGACTCAGAAGGAAGAAGGAGCCAGGGAGAAGAGGGCTTAATCTTGGAAGGTCCCTCTTGGCCAGTATTTCAAAATTTCCAATTTGGTCTGTCACAAAACTAGCCACTTAGGTATAAAACTTGGGCACTTTAGGCTTGCAGTGTGCCATTTATACTCAAAGGCAGATTTTGGTGGAAACAGAAATTTTGAGATCCAGCCCCCCAAAAGCATATAAGCTCTAGGAGTGTGATGCAGACACAGCACCAGGGCTTTGCAATTTGTCCAGAGAGTACTTACTCCAAGAACTATTTTTACATAAGCGAGAATTATGTGCTTAATTGTCAGTTTATTTTCTACTAGTGGCTTCAGCCTAATAGAAACTGTTCTTCTGCACATTGCTAGCTGATCTTTAATGCTGCTCACTGGTATAAAATGTTCCATTTTAAATGAGTATAGCCGAGCTCTGGGGTAAATAAAAGCCGAATCAAATGAGTTTTGTTTACATCTGCAAAAAAAATACATTGCTGAAATGAAATGCATGGTACAGTTAGAGAAAACTCTTCTACGTCTTAAAATTTAATTGTAAAATTCTGGAACTCCCCTTCTGGGAACAGAAATAATGCAGATACCAAGGGGGTAGATTGTTGGGATGAGATGCACACACAGCTTCCATTAACTGAAGGAGGAATTACAGCGGAGACCTGAAAATGTACAGTGTTTAACATCCCTACCCAACCTGTACCCACAGACCCTCCTTACTGGTTCAACTCATATCTGCAAAGAAAGTTTCCGCACTGCACTGTACCCACCTTACCATCTAGACTGTAAGCTTGTTGTGGGCAGGGAACGTGTCTACCAACTCTGTTATAATGTACTCTCCCAAGCACTTAGTACAGTGCTTTGCACACAGTAATCGCTCAATAAATATGATTGAATGAATGAATGAGTCTCAGCACCCAGGAAGGGCTCCATAAATACCATTGATTGATTTGTGATGGCAGTTAGATCATAGTCGAGCCTCTTGATTTTTCAAATTTCTACCCAGGAGATATTAATCATCACTCCACTTGTTTTCTTTTTGTTCATTTGAAGAGGATCAAGATTTGATCTTTGATGTGATTTGCTCAGTAATTGTTGCCTGCTCTTTATTAAAACCTGGCCCATAACCACCTAGAAAAATTCATCACCCAACCTACAATTTTATTGCAAGGGCTTTTAGGATGAGTCAAGTAAATTGCAGCTGTGCAGCTTCCTGAATTATAGAGAGCCCTCATTTAGTTAATCATATTTAGTGAGCGCTTACTATGTGCAGAGCACTGCACTAAGCACTTGGGAGACTGCAATTTAACAGGCACATTTTCTGTCCATCACAAGCTTACAGTCTAGAGGGGGAGACAGATGATATAAATAAAAAAAATTACAGATCTGTACATATGTTCTGTGAGGCTGGGAGGGGGGATGAATAAAGGGAGCAAGTCAGGATGATGCAGAAGGGAGTGGGAGAAGAGGAAAGGAGGGCTTAGTCAGGGAAGGCCTCTTGGATGTGCCTTCAATAAGACTTTGAAGTTGGGGAGGGTAATTATCTGTCAGATATGAAGAGGGAGGGTATTCCAGCCAGAGTCAGGATATGGGTGAGAGGTTAGTGGCAAGATAGATGAGATCAAGGTAAGATGAGAAGGTTAGCATTAGAGGAGTAAAGTGTGTGGGCTGGATAGTAGTAGAAGAGAAGTGAGGTGAGGTAGGAGAGGAAAAGTGATTGAGTGCTTTAAAGAGTGGATTGCATTTGGTGAAGCCTTGATGCAAAGAGATGGCATCTCATGTCAGGAAGAACTACTGAGCCTCCATCTCAAAGTCAAGACCAAGAACCCGTGCAAAGGAATCAATTATAGTTCTGGTGGTGTACACAGTATCCGTTGCCCTTTTGCCCCCCCGGTCAATCTCTTTGGGGTAGAGGGCAGCCAGCAAGTAGGTAGACAGAAGTGCAGCACATTGCAAAGTATGGGTACAGTGTTTGCCCACATTAGCCAGCTACAGGCATCTAAGTTGAGAACTCAGGTCTCCTGCTTCCCAGCGCGTTATTTTACTTGTCCTTTAATCCCTTGAAAATCTCTTGCCAGCCTTCTAGCCAGGCCTGTTAGAAAGAGTTTTAAAGCACATCACTACAGTGTGATTTTGACGACTAATTATCTGGCCCCAGTACACAGGGTAGGAGCATGGTTATAAGACCTGCTGGGGAATGTGTTTGAAGCTGAATGCTTTTGGAAAGAAATCGCTGCAGGAAAATCTGCTGTTCTAATTGAGCAATTTTATACTCGGAGGAAAAATCAAATATTGTTCAATGTTTATAACGTTCTGTGTTCTATGTTCTTAACGTTCTGAATACGTGTTAAGCCCTGCTCCTTCAGGAAGCTTTCCATGACTCATTTCCACCTTATTCCACATCACCTAATAGCTACCCTTAGCAGTTTTTCCTTGTATCCTCCTCAGCACTTTAATACATATTGATATTTAGATCGATGTTATACTTTGCATGTAGCTGTCTGTCTCATTAGATTGTAAATTCCTTGAGGGGAGGACCCAGGCCTTTTTGGTTCTGTTGGGAAGCAGCATAACCTAGTGGGAAGAGCATGAACCTGAGAATCAGAAGACCTGGGTTCTAATCCTAGTTCCACCATTTGTCTGCTATGTGACCTTGGACAAGTCACAATTTAGTGCTTCAGATGCCACAGCTGTAAATAATTATAGTTATGGTACTTGTTAAGTGCTTAATATGTGTCAAACATTGTTCTGAGCACTGGATAGACACAAACCAACCAGGTTGGACACAGTCTCTATCGTACATGGACTTCACTCAATAGAGGGAGAAGAATTTAATCCCCATTTTATAGCTGGGGCAACTGAGGCACAGAGAAGCTAGGTGACTTGCCCAAGCTCGCACAGCAGACAGGTGGCAGAGTGGGGACTAGAACCCAGGTCCTCTGACTTCTAGGCCCATGCTCTTTCCACTAGGCCATGCTGCTTCTCTTGTAAAATAGGGATTGAATTCTACTTCCTCCTGCTTATAGTGTGAGCCCTATGTGGGACAGGTACAGTGTCCAACCTGAGTATCTTATACCTGCCCCAGCATTTAGTACAATGCTTGGCACGTAGTAAGCACTTAACAAGTACCATAATTATTGTCATTATTCTACTTCTCCAAGTACCTAGTACATTGCTCTGCACCCAAGTGCTCAATATATATACCACTGACGATTGCATTGTGCAAATGAATAAAGCTTTTCAGGAGAGAGGAGAGGGATATCTGAAATTATTAATAGAAGTATTATAGTCTAGAAGAAGAACTGAATGAAAGGAAGTGAACAATATAAACCAAGGAATGTGAAGTTACACAGAGGAGAGCAGGTGAGGTGTGGGCAATGTCCAGTGAAAAGGTGCGGTAAAGAACTGACTTTCCAAAGCTATAGAAAAGTAGCGTAAATACATTTCCTTCTTTCAGTTTGAAATAAATCAGTTCAACTCCAGTAGTTTACAAGATTGCCACCGTGATGCAGGTTTATGTTTTCTAGGGCTTGATATTTTGAAGGGAGATTTTGGAGATGTTATTTTGTATCTTAGAATGTTGGCGTAAAAGGGAGTGATAGTAGTTAACTGCCTTTGGCTACCCTAAATCTTCACTTGATTTTCTTTTGTGTCTTTTAACATCTGAGACCCAAGATCAATCATTCAATCTATCGGTGGTATTTATTGAGTGCATACTATATGCAGAATACTGTTTTAAGCACTTGGGAGAGTACAGTATAACTGAATTGTAGATTTGCAAGTTTTTAATTTATTTTTTAAGCACTTACTATATGCCAGGCACTGTTCTAAGCTCATGATAATTGGGTTGGACACAGTCCCTGTCCCACAAAGGGCTCACAGTCTTAATCCCCATTTTACAGATGAGGGAACTTAGGCACATAGAAGTGAAGTGATGTGCCCAGGGTCACACAGCAGACAAATGATGGAGCGGGGATTGGAAGCTATGACCTTCTGACTCCTAGGCCCCTGCTGTATCCAATAGGCCATGCTGCTTCTCTGATATGCAGAGTTTGGGCTGCTGAGAGGCTGGCACTATAGCAATAGTGCTTGCTTTGGTCCAGCCCATGGGAATACATTAGCCTGCTCTGTTGTGGTCTATTATGCTGACTCGTTTTTGTTTGACCCAGCCTGCCTTTTGTTCTTTACTCCTTAGCCAAGTGAAGCAGCAAATTGAAATTAATGAGCTCTAAATTACAGCCGTGCTGGTCCAGCAGGGCTTATTAATTTCCTTCCAACCCAATGCCTACTCGCTTCCACAGGTCTTCCACTGGTGCAGAGTGAGAAGAGGGTAGTTTGAAGGGACATTAAGGGATGTTTGAGTTTCAATTTTCAGTTCCCCTTTACCGGGAAGTGGTGCAGCAGGTGGTGGGGATGGAGCATGGCAGGCAAACTTGTAGAAAAGAGCAAAGAAATAGCAGCAGGGAATAAAGAGATTGGAAAAGCAACTTTGCCAAGGAAGGGAAAAACTGAAAATGGGGTGGACAGAGAAACAAAGAAAATAGAAGCAATTTAATGAAAGGTAAAGAGAAAGGGATGTTACCATGTGACAACAGGAAAGGAGAAAATGAAAAATAAAAAGGGCAAATTAGAACTTGAACAGGAGCTTAAGCAGCATGGTCTAGTGAAAAGAGCATGGATCTGGGAATCAGAGGGCTTAAATTCTAATCCCAGCTCCACCATGTCTGTAGTGTGACCTTGGGCAAGTTACTTCATTTCTCTGGATCTCAGTTTCTTCGTCTGTAAAATGGGGATTAAGACTGTGAGCCCTGCGTGGGACAGGGACTGTGTCCAATCCGATTATCTTGTATCTCCAGTAAGGCCAAGGCTAGGCTTTTGGATCCTGGAGCTTACCCAGGCTAGTTGCTGGGGTGAGGAACTCAGGTTGAAGGAGGGTCCAAGTCTGGAATGCACCTAGCGAATCAGGTGATGATGACAACATGCTTTATGGGCTGGGCCCTGTGTATATAGCATTGGAGTTATGTGGCTCCACAAACATTCTTTGGCTCTGCACATTGCTGTTCCCACAGCTATTTGTTTAATGCCTGGTAAAAGTTTTCCATATGCAGATCTGGAGTAAAACTGAAGGTGTTTTTGGAGTCTCTTAAAAATAACTCCATGCAGACTCAATCAGGTAGTGGTTTCTTGGGAGGAAAAGAGGAGTCTGGTTAGAAGCAAGAGCCAAGGGAAAGGTGAAAATGGGGAATATGTGACCTCTGATCGTTTGGAGAACTCAGGAATCTGAAAAATAATAATAATAATAACTATGGTATTTAATAAGTGCTTACTATTTGTCAAGCATGTTCTAAGTGCTGGGGTAGATACAAGGTAATGAGGTTGGACATAGTCCCTGTTCCACATGGGGATCACAGTTTTAATACCCATTTTACAGTTGAGGGAACTGAGGCCCAGAGAAGTGAAGTGACTTGCTGAAGGTCACACAACAGACTAGTAGTGGATCCGGGATTAGAATCTACATCCTCTGACTCCCAAACCTGTGCTCTTGCCCCTAGGCGATGCTGCTTCTCTTGTGTCTGAAACCTATTAAGGGGGGAACATCTTGTGTAGTGTTAAGTCTAAGTGCCAGTTTCATTTGAGCAGTCACAACCACAGGTTTCTGAGCTGGACTCCCTGCCTTGTTCATTGCTTTTCTCTGTCAAGACCTGGGAGTTTCCAGTCACGGCTGGAAAGACCTCAAATCATGTCTTCCTGAACTGTGAGCTCTTCGACAACGGTACTTTGCCTTGAAATCCCTGCCCCTTTTTTGCTCCTGAAGTCAGTAGTATTTTTTTCAATTAATTGTATTTATTGAACACTTATTGTATGTAGAGCAGTGTAATAAGTGCTTGGGAGAGTACAATTTGAGAGATTAGGTAGACATGCCCTGCCCACAAGGAGTTTACAGTCTCAGAATGAAAAGTTTGTACCTTTGTTAAGTATATTGTAAGAAGAGAAGACTCTAAATGCCTAGTGCCAGATACCTGTTTTCGAAGTTGAAAGTGAAAATTAATTGCCTACCTGATAAATGATTTAGTTCTGTTTGTATGGATGGGATGATGAAAATAATTCAAAGAATTGTAAGGGACCCCCTTAGTGTTAAAATATTTTAGAAACTTAAAAATGTATTTAAAAGTTGTAAAAGTTTCCATAGTGTGAAAGAATAACTGCCTCATTCCTGCTAGTCTTTTCTTTCTCCATATATTCCACTTTCTAGTTACTCATTTGTTATTTATCTCAAAAACCTGATCCCTAATCAGCAATCTTAGTTCAAATTTGACTAAAGCAGACTAGCCAGGTGCTAGGCATTTGGATAGGATTGTCTGCTGTGTGACCCCAGGCCTGTCACTTAACTTCTCTGGGCCTGTTACCTCATCTGTAAAACGGGAATTAGGACTGTCAGCTCCAGGTGGTTCAGGGCCTTGTCCAACCTGATTAGCTTGTATCTACCTCAGTACCTGGCACAGTGTTAAGTGCTTAACAAATATGATTTAAAAAAAAAAAGTCTGTGTGTATTTGCCAGGCCTGAGATGTAGGAAGTACAAAATATTTAAATGGTTTTACTAGTTGTAGTGGGAAACAAATTTTACAGATGAATTATGCCAAGTGGAAAGTTCCACCCAAATTGCTGTTCTTTAAATATTTACATTGGGTTCTAAGAATACACCAAGGGTGGCCGAGACTCCTGAACCAAAGAGCCACAAACCAAAATTCTACTGTGGCCGAGAGCTGTAGATCGCAAGTGGCAGAGGGTAAGGGTTGTGACTGGATGGCGGGGTGGTGATGGTTCACATGGGAGCAGCTGTCTGGACTCACAACAAACTCCACACTGGGTGGAGGGTTCCACTGGGGAAAGGCAAGGCTACTGGGGTCATGGGTCAAGGCTGAGATTGTGAGCCCCCTGAGAGCCATGACCAGGTTTAATTCTTGCACAGTGCTCTGCACCCAGTAAGCACTTAATACATACTATTTCTACCACTACTTGTTGGCTCCTCCTATTTGTCGGCTCAGCGGCCCAGTCGCCTCTGCCTCCTCTGGTGACTCCTGGTTCAGGCTGCTGTGCAGGGTGACACTGGGAACATGTTGTTCCCTCCTGGCTGGAGGGGAGTCCCTCTGGGTAGATCAAATAGGGCTTTAAGTGAGAAGATGGAGGTGGAGTAGCAAAGCAGCAGCAGCACTGGGGGTGTTTGTTAGCTTGGCAGCCGGAATCCTTCCATTAGAGACAGCTCCCAGGCCATATCCCACCCTGGCCCTAGTCCATAGGGGCTGGGGGTGCTGCTGCCTGTGCTGCTGCTGCTGCTGCTGCTGCTGCTGCTGCTGGAAAGAGTGGAGCAGAGCCATGCTGCCTCTCAATACTTTTGGGAAAAGTTTTGTGTCCCACATCCTATTTCTAATATATTTGAATGTCCGTCTCCTCTACTAGATTGTAAGTTCCTTGAAGACAGGGATCATATGTCAAGCCTCTACTGTATTATACTGCCTCTCCCAAGCACATAGAGTGATTCCTATGGAACTGAAGCTTTATAAGGACCATAAGATAAACAGGCAAAAGCAAAATAGTGCCAGGTATGGCAAACAAAAAACATGATACTACTATAGATGGTCTTTGTACCACAATATGGTTAATCATGTTAATAATGTTGGTATTTGTTAAGCACTTACTATGTGCAGAGCACTGTTCTAAGCGCTGGGGTAGATACAGGGTCATCAGGTTGTTTCACGTGAGGCTCACAGTTAATCCCCACTTTACAGATGAGGTAACTGAGGCACAGAGAAGTGAAGTGACTTGCCCACAGTCACACAGCTGACAGGTGGCAGAGCTGGGATTTGAACTCATGACCTCTGACTCCCAAGCCCAGGCTCTTTCCACCAAGCCACGCTTCTTCTCTATGGGCTCCTCATTTCCCTTTTTACACACACACACACACACACACACACACACATCAGTGGAATCTTGAGTGTTAAAATGACACTGAAACATATTCTTATTTTTCTTGATTGTGTACTTTTTATTAATAGAGCAATTAGTAATAATAATTATTATAATAATGGTATTTGTTAAGTGCTTACTATGTGCCAAGCATTGTTCTAAGCACTGGGGTAGGTACAAGGTTATCAGGTTGTCCCAAGTGGGGCTCATGTCTTAATCCCCATTACACAGTTGAGGTAACTGATGCACAGAGAAGTTAAGTGACTTGCCCAGAACCACACAGCTGACAAATGGCAAAGTCAGGATTAGAACCCACTACCTCTGACTTGATTGTATACAAAAGAGCAGTTCTTTTCCTTAACACTCATCAGTGTTTAGTACAATGTTATGCACTTTATAGAGCCTCAATCTATACTTGTGGCTTAATAATGTGGTTTAGTTAAATTACAGCAATTATTAAGCATTTACTGTGTGCTAACGGCTGAGATAGATACAATGCTCTCAGACTGGACAAAGGCTCTATCCTACACAGGGATCACAATCTAATCATCCTCATTTTACAGAGAAGTTAGGTCACTTGCCCAAAGTTACAGAGCAGGAATCTCCTGATTCCTGTTCTTGTGCTCTTTCCAGGGAGAAACAATATTGGGGGAAAATAACATTTATTAATCATAAAAACTCTGTCCATCTTTAGGAGATGGAAAAATGAAGCTAATGTACTATTTTTCCTTTAACTAGCCATATTTCTAATATACAAGGCAACAGCTGTGAACTGCAAGAACATTGAAATGTATTGAAATGAATGGAAATATACCACACATCCCACTTAGCTTCAGCAGTCCTAGATCTGTTACTGCTAAACAGGTAGCCATTTGATCATGAAAATTGGTAACTGGTGGCAAGTGACTATGTTAGCACGATTAATCCACACATCACCACAACCTGATCTATTGGAGGTGAGGTTGAAGATTAATCAAATTGCGTATTGACTGGAGAAGAGAAGATGATAATGTGGATTCTATTTTGGGTGTGCTGACAAAAGATAAAGCACCACCACCATCAGTAACTCCCACTTCCAGCTGGGAAAGCTAACTCTTCCTGTCTCTCAAATATCAGAGGGAACTCTAAATGACATGCTATGGACTCTTTCGGGCCCTTGATGTGGAAATTAACCCTAATAAACCAGGAATTGAATTCAAACCTGCCTCACATTCCTCTCCTGACATTCCTCCTGCCTCTTCACTTCCTTAGGGTTATTTGGACCTGTGTCAAAACTTGTGCCAAGCTGAAGAAGAAGGGGACTTGGGGCAAAACATGAGAATCTGAGGCAGAGGTTCACAATTCCACAGCTGACACTTTGTGAGACCTTGTCTTATTCAATTTATCTCCCTGCCTCAGTTTCTTCACCTGTAAAATGGAAAAAATGGGAACTAATTTCCCCCCCTAAGTCGCAGATGGTTTGAGTCTATATAGAGATGCTTATGCCCTTAGATGTGTGTGTGTTGGAGGGTGGGGAGGGCCATGTGGAATCCTTGTCCAAACCGCCGCAACTGGTCCTTTCCTCCAGAACACCTCCTCCCTAAAGCTAAGAGAGTCCTCTGGGGAAGGCCAGCACCAGAACCAGAACCAGGCAAGTTTCCTTCATTGGTAGCAAACACTTGCTTAGTGAACAGGGAAAATAAGAAGGGAAGGGAGAGCTTGCTTTCCTCTTCACAGCTGTGAATAGAACAACTAAGTTCTAGTTTTGCTAACTCCAGACACACTCTAGACCAATCTGTTCAAAAGGAATGAAGAATTTATATGGCATTCATCTGACTCTGCCAAGGTTTTAGGAATGGCCTATCATTATTACTAATAATAATGATGGTATTTGTTAAGCACTTACTATATGCCAGGCACTGTACTAAGTGCTCCTACTCTCATTGTCATAGGTGAAGTTCACCACCCAAGATGTCTTCTTTGAATATGGTGAACAACTATATCTCATTGATTAAGTGCTTATGATGTGACAGCTCTGAACTATAAACACTGAGTAAATTATAACAAAGTTAATTCAACCATATTCTCTGTCCCATAGGTACTAAGGGGAGAGTACAGAGGCAGAAAGCAATGAATAAAATACAAGCCCAGTGAAAACAAATTAAAATTAAGCAGCTAAATTATGAACAGTCAAATATTTTGATTGATGAAACAGTACTCAGAATGTATTTTTTTTAATACACATTCTGAGTAGACTGTAGTGACAGAATTTGGGAACATTCAATCAAAAAGATGTCTGTGTGCACACAGTATCAATTAATCAGTGATATTTAATAATAATAATAAATATCTGTGGTAGTTAAGTGCTTACTATGTGGCAGGCACTGTACTAAGTGCTGGGGTAGATCACAAGATAACCAGGTTGGACACTGTCCCCGTCCCACATGGAGCACACAGTCTTAATCCCCATTTTACAGATGAGGAAACCGAGGCACAGAGAAGTTAAGTGACTTGCCCAAGGTCACAGAACAGACAGTTGATGAAGTTGGGATTAGAACCCAGGTCCTCTGACTCCCAGGCTTCAGCTCTTTCCATTAGGCCACACTGCTTCTCTATTTATTAAGCATTTACTGTGTACAGAGTACTAAGGGCTTGGAAGAGTACAATACAACAGAATTGGGGGTGCAATTCCTGGGCACAAGGAACTTACAGTCTAGAAGAGGAGCTCTGCTGCTTTGCCAGCTACTTTGGGCAATCACTTAACTTCACTGTGCCTTAGCTTCATCATCTGTAAAATGGGGAATCAGTACCTATTCTTTCTCCCCCTCAAACTGGGAACCCTTTGTGGGACAGTGACTGTGTCAGACCTGATATCTATTATCTACTTCAGTGCTTACTAAAGTACTTGGCATTAAGTAAGTGCTTAACCAATACCACAATTATTATTATTGTTGCTATATTGGTACCTTTCTTAGATGGTTTAAGTAGTTTATATTTGGCTAAATATATATCCCTACTTTCAGATGCATTCAGTAGACAGAGATATTCCAGATGAGGTGGAATAAAAAGCATCTGCCCAGCCATTTTTTCTGTTTTCTATTTCTTTGTCTTCTTTGGGTAGCAGGCACAGGTACTCTTGGGAAAATTAGACTTTAACTATGTCCAGTTTCTTCACCAGAACTTTCATCCACAATGTGTATGAAGAGCACTTCCATGACAGGAAAGATATTTCTATGGCTCCAAACCTATAGCAAGCCAGGATATGGAACCCCAGGGACACCTACTTGGGCTTTTTAAAGATGATTTGCTGATACATTTGGCTTGTCAATTGCATGTCCCAAAACAGTTGTAGTTATTGTATAGTGCCATCAGAGGTACCCTCTTGCAAGGATATGCGTAAGAAATTTAAATTCAGTAATAACATTGGAAAGACCCAAGTTTTTACTGTTTGGCTAAAGCTAAATGTTTAACTAAGCCCAGTGGTGCTGGGGGAGTGGAAGACAGGTGAAGTGACAGACGGCCTAGGGAAAGGCCACTGAATCCACATCTGAGTACTCTGAAGTGACCTGAAATTTGCACCCTAGCCGAGCTGTTGATTATCCTGCTACAACTTTTAATGTTTAATTTTAATTTGTTTTAATGACTATCTCCTCTTCTAGACTGTAAGCTCCTCATGGGCAAGGATCATGTCTATTGACTCTGTACTTTCCCAAGCGCTTAGTACAGTGTCCTGCACATAGTAAGTGCTCAATACCCCTGACTGATACAACTGCCCAATCCTACTGCAATATCCCTTTGGACTGATGGGGCTGCTCCTCAGGAGACTGAACTTTAAGGTTGGTCCAGGGGGAACTGAGTCTGTTATTTTGGGCTAAATCACTTTCTCAGGGTAACACATCATTTACCTTTCCTTTATTTGTTGACTCTGATTAGTAGAACCCAGTGTGGTTTACTAGGGAATTACCAGTCCTTTTGAAACTTGTGTACCCGGGTGGGTAAGTTGCATAGCTTCACCAAACGGACAGATAGTTAATAGCTTTAAGAGAAATGTCTGGAATTTTGTTTGCTGTTGAAGAGAGGGAATAATTACAAAGACCTGGGTCTTAGTTATGTAGAACTCATTTTCTAAGATTGTTAGCTCTGTGTAGGCCGGGATCATGTCTACCAACTCTATTGTACTGTGCTTTCCTAAGCACTGAATGCAGTGCTCTGCACGTAGTTAGTGCCACCAACTAATTAATAGATAGGAGAAAGGGGCAGATGGTAGTTTTATTTATTCACTCTGTGAGCTGCCACTCTGCCCCTAATTGCCTTAATCTGTTCTGTATACTTCTCCTGGAGTCCACCTGCTCCCTGAAGCCCTGAACCAATCAGATCTCTTCAAGATAAAATTGTTTTTTCTATTTTTCCGTGAAATAAGTAAGATTGCTATCATCCTTTTTTGTTTGTACTTCCCCAAAGTGTCATTAGGCAAAAAGCCCTGTGAAGGACATAATTCACCTGTGGTATGAATCCTTGTTTTAAGTAACCGTGGATCTAGCATTAGCTTCCAGCACTCTGGTCTGCAAGACATCAGTGGCCTAAAACAACTTGAAAATCATGTGGTAGCGAGGTCAAGTGGAAGAAAGATGGTCATCAGAGAGAACTGGAATAGACTCAAGGTCCGATATCTCACAAAGTGCCATGATTAGAAATGAATCAGTATGTTTTGAAAGCTGTAAATCCCAGTTTTCCAGTGACATACTGAGTGCTATGAGACTCCTCAATCAACAGGGCCTTCTTGGGATTGATCCAGAATTTAATATAGTATGGCAAGGCTTGGATCCTGGATCAGTGTGATCCTTTTTTCAATCCTATGTCTTTCAAGCTGTGAGTAAAAATGGGCATTTCCATTCCAACTATGGTATTTGTCTCATTTATTTCATCAGGGTCAAAGGTGTCCCTTTTTCTCACTGCTCAATGAGAGTATTGGCACTCCTAGTCCTTGCAGTGGAACAGAACTAACAAATCATCTGGCTAAAAGTAGGAGATGAAACTTTATGGTGGCAAAATGTATGCTGATGACAAGTGTTTATTTGTAGTGAAGCCAGAACAAACTGTTCCCAAAATAAGCTCTCTTCTGAGGGAAATTTAGTTGTCTTTAACTCTAAAAACTAACTAGGGAAAAATCTAAAATTTTTCCCATTTAAAAGATTGCTTTGGGACATCTTTCAGGAATTGTCATTTCAAGTGGAGCTTTGTGTGGCCTTAAAGCATCTTCAATCTTACCTCCCTCCGCCTCCCCAGCCGAACTGCTTTGTAGATGGATCTAACAATCAGTTCTGGGTACGCCAGTTTGTACTGATGAGAAGAGCTGTGATTTAAATAATGAGGCAAGAGGAATATTTTAGAAGTGATTGGATTCTCCCAATTCTTTATAGTTCCAAACCTTCTCTTTCACCCTGCCCCTTGCATTCTCTTCACAAAAGTGGCATATTTGTGAAACTGGGCCAAAATAAAATATTGAAATGTATCAATAGTGTGAATGTGAGGGTAATTTATGAAGTATGGAGTGAACGTAGGAATGACCCCAAATTCCACTGGGAAGTTAACAAACGTAAACCTTTCCCAGAGTGACTCTTGAAACTTTTGGAACTAGACAAATGAGAGTTACTCACTTAGAATTATATAGACCAGCCAATTCCAGTTCCACCATATATCTGCTGTGTGACCTTGGGCAAGTCACTTAACGTCTCACCTGGCCTCTGGAAGTTTCTGATCACTGTTTCTGGGGAATATGTTGAAGACAAAGAGGACTGCATGATTCAAGGCATCGATCTTGAGTAAAATATTAAAAAGGTGAAAAGGAGTTGAGTGAAGCTTTCTTGAAAAGAAAGGTATACAAAAATGAGGACAGGAAACAAGATGGAAATAGGCAAGATTTTGATAAATGTTGGACTCTCAATTCTTTAAAATTGGACTCTCTCAAGCACTTAGTACAGTGCTCTGTACACGGTACACACTCAATAAATATGAGTGATTGATTAAAATGATTCTGATCTCGATTCCAAGCCACCAGGACTTAGTGAAAATCCATGTGACATTTAGAGAGAAGTGGTCTGCCAGAGTTTATTGGGGAAGGATTCTGAGAAAAGCTCATGGTACAGTTAGACATTTCCCAAACATTCAGAACTTAGGCATAGCATTTAGAAAGAGGGGAAAGCCAAGCTAGATCCAAATGCATGCTTAACCACCCCGCTAGATATACAGACTTAAATATGCCATGAGATATTACAAATATATAAGCAAACTTTCTCAAGTATACATACAAAGAACTGAGCATATATGCTCACCCATTAGCTCATGGGCATAACATTTAGTGAAGCTTCCAGTGTCTCCCGGCTGGCAGGCCAGAAGAAAGAGACGGAGGGAAGACAGTTTTTCATTGCAGAATGTAAAATCCTCCTCCCCTTAGACTATAAGCTCCTTGCAGGCCGGGATTATGGCCACTAACCCTGTCATAGTGTAGTTTCCCAAGTACTTGGTATAGTGTTCTGCGCACAGTAATTGTTCAATACATTCCACTGGTAGATTATGGAGGGAACGAAGGCGGGAGAGGGGAAACTGTGCAGAGTCGGACATATCCTTCCCAACCTTCTAAAGAATGGGAAGTCAGACTTTACTCCTGTAGTGTTGGGCAGGAGGAAAGAGGCTGCTGTGACCACTGAGCAGACAGTCCCCTGAGACATGTGCGATTGAGGGGACTCTAGTCACTTGTGTCCCAGCTTCTGGCCATTGCCTGCTTTTGTGGGGCTTCTACACTGCTCTGCTGCAGTATTGGGAGGGAAGGGAAGGGTTCCCCTGGCCACAGGTGGTCCCCTGTCCACCCTAGAGCTCGTAGTGAGTAGACAAAGGTCACATGGGACCTAGAGAGGTGTAATCATACTGCCCTCCCTGCTGCCACCTCAGATATTCCTGTGCATGGCCCTGCTGCTTCTCTGTAGCTGTAGCTGAAGACTGAAGCTGGGATGATCCAGGAAGAGGAGAGAGAAAGTGAGGCATGGAGAATGCCTTCAGGTGCTTTTGCTCCAAGGTCTGGAGGGAATGGAAAGCTGCTCTGGCCTGGCAAAAGACAGAGCAAGGAATCCCAAGACTAGAGTCCCTGCCTTAGGGACAGAAATGTGAGCTTCAAGGTGTGAGCATGTATGCCTGAGGAGATGCATGTGGGGGTGGCTATGCATGAAAAATGTAGATGAATGTATTTACAGAATTGGTTAATTAAAAGTGTGGGCAAGTAAAAAGGTGTCGTAGGTGGCTTCATTTTAAAAACTATTTCCAAGTCTGCCTTAAAGAATGTCTAATTATATGTCATTCAATAATTATGTACTAATTTAGGTATTGAGCCAGCTGAAAAGCACTTTAGTCTATCTGTAAAACTGTGAAGCATTTTAATTATTAGATATTTGTGCAAGGAAAGGCTGTTACCTTCTCAGGGTTAAAAACATGAACAATATCGAATGTGAGCAAAGGGTCCAGGTCACCCACAAACTGGATATTGAGTCCCAGAATAGCGAAGAATTGATTTACCTAGGATATTATCAACCACAAAGCACTAGAACAGTTCTAGTAGTCATAATGCCAACTTACATACTCAAGTCAACTAAACAGCAAAGTGTACTTCGAGAGCCATCAACCTACTGCAGAAAATGTTGAGAGTACAGAAATGAAACAGGCCACCTTAGCAGTGGAACCCAGCAAAGAGCAGATTGAAGGAATCAAAGGGAAACTTAAATGCCCCTTTTTCTTCCATAATGATCATCATTGTTAGAACTTTCTGTATTACTTTGTAAGCCGTACTTATCAGTTGAGCTTTCCATGTTGTTCTTTTATTTTTAACTCTGGACTGAGGATTATGGATTTAAACCCTACCCAGAATTTGTACATATGTCCTGGTTGGATGTTGCATTGCAGTAATCGGGGGAGGAATGAAGCTATCAGAATGGGGAACTATCTTTCCATTGCAATACTAAATTGCTAGTCTTTGGCGACTCTCCCAGTACAAGATAAGGAATAGAAAAAAATGGGTATTTGAAACAGCCAAAACCTTCAGAGCACCAGCTGTTCAAATATATCAAGTCAAAAAAATTGCTAGACCCTTAATTTTTTATCACATGAAGAAAACTTAAATCTGTATTCATTTCCTGAGCTTTATTAAAACCAAATTCCACCCATGAAAGCTAGTGAGAAAAGTAAATTCGGCTAAGGAATAGTAGTCTATAAGGAAGAGAAGTCTAAAGCCTAATATGAGTCTTGTATCAGTAAATCAAAATTGCCTCTTAAAATTGCCTATTAGTAGTGGAAATATGACAGGCAATTCTAGTGGCTTGAAGAGGTTATTTTTATTTTTATTTTTACTATACTGTGCTGGGGTAGATGCAAGATAATCAGGTCCCATATATGACTCACAGTCCTAGTAGGAGGGAGAACAGATATTGAATTTCCATTTGCAAATGAGAGAACTAAGGCACAGAGAAGTTGTGACTTGCTCAAGGTCACAGAGCAGACAAATGATAGAGCCAGGATTAGAACCCACAACCTCTGACTCCCAGGCCCATGCTCCTTCCACCGTGCCATGCTGCTTTTCCTTGTCTACTGTTCAGAGAAGTGCAGAGGAGACTGGAGTCTATTAATGTTTTCCACTTAGCATTCTTTCATAATAGCACTCTTAAATGTCAATGCATTTGTTGTTTAAGGAGCCCTTTCACTTCACAAAAACATTCTGGTTTTGCCACATGTGTGCTCTGAGCAGCATACATGTGTACTGTGTTTTTGGCCCACTGTGTGACAACATGGCACCCCAGTACACACAGATGATGGGTTTGGCTTCTATGCTACCCCTCAAATACATACATCATGATATCCAAGTGTGTTACCAAAGGTCAAGGTTGTGGAGTGATTGTAGGGAGTAATTGCATGGCAGATGTCAAAGGGTTCAAAGAGGCTACCTTGACTGACAGAGAATATCATTGCCCTTGGAAAGGATAGGATGCATGGGTGACTTAGAGCCCATTGACACTGATGAATGGAATTTCACCATCCAGAACTATCAGATGTGGATCTGATTAGCATGAATGAGCCAAAAACTGTGGAGGAAGACCATGCCAAAGTCAATGACCAAGATGCATCAACCAGGAATCTCAACTTGGACATGCATTGACATTACGTGAGGAGGTGTGTTTTGAGGTCTAAAGCTCTATGGCCATCAGAGCTCTGCATTGTGCAGCAAATTTCCAAAAAGAGCTGCAGATGCTGGAAAGATAAAGGCCCAGAAACAAATGAAACTCCATCAAGATTTCTGTGCTGTTCAGGAGGCAGATGGAGAAGTTCAGAATGCTGTCAAAAGTCCAGGTCTTAGAACTAGAGTTTCTCTAACACTTTCTCTAACAATGGTCATTGTTTTAAAGGCACATTTCTAAGTCATGCTAGAAAATCTTAAGGAAAAAATAAAAGTCTGTTTTAGCCTTAAAAGGGGGAGGAATAAGAAAATAGCCTTAACTTCCACTTAACTTTTAAGAGAGAATTGCCCTGTTCTAGAAGCTAAGGGCAGAATCAAGATCATTTTCTTCTCTCCATACTCTCTTCTTATCTGGGGTTCCCTGAGAATCATCTAGTTACTGCCTCTACTGAAGCTTTGTCTGAGCCATAATGGCAAGAAGAAAAGTGTTCCATTTGTCCCTCCCCTCCAGTCCATCTCCATGCCAGGACATCATCAAATGTGAGAATGGAGGAGGTCTTAAGGGATGGGGAAAGAGGAGCAAGAGGAGAGTGGAAGCTGTTTAAAGCCTCAGGTGTTCCTAACCAACCAAAACACATGCGCTAAGTCTCAACCCCAGAGGTCAGGGTGCTCTAGGAATTGTTTCAGGCCCTACCTATTCTTTGTGGTAGAGAGCGTCTGCAACCCTTCAGAGGACATGGATAGACCCCCTCCTACCATTCTTCATGATGTTCAGCCGGGTTTGGTTAGTGAAGAGAGTCACTTCCCGGCAAAGGCTTTATCGGGGCCTTTCTCCTGCCATGAGGAATGGGGCCCCTAAATCACCAGAGCTCTGAGGCAGCTTCCCAGGCTGCCAGAATTTTAAGCAGCATAGCAACGTGGTCGGAGCACAGGCCTGAGAGTCAGAAGACCCTTGTTTTAATTTCAGCTCTGCCACTTTTCTGCTACATGACCTTGGGCAAGTCACTTCACTTCTCTGTGCCTCAGTGATCTCATCCGTAAAATGGGAGTTGAGACTATGAGCCCTATATGGGACAGGGACTGTGTCCAACTTGATTTGCTTGTGTCCACCCCAGTGCTTAGTACAACTCCTGGCACAGAGTAAATACTTAACAAATACCATCATAGATCTGCCCTGGTGAGCCTCTCAGTCGTCCTGGTCGAAGGAAAAATAAAAAGATCATATGGGAAACTGAGTCATAGAATTACCTGGCAGAGTTAAAGTAACAAAAGTGAGAAAAAACATTCCCAGCCAGAATCTGGGATTAAGTTCATATGACTTAATTCCTCACCTTAAAGCCAGGCCCTCTTACTTCACTTGATCATTGTTTTATGGACATTTGTATCATCCCTGAACCCTTATCCAATTGTACAATCCCTGATATTTCTTCTGGTTTAGTTAAATGAGCAGCATATATTATCCACTTATTCAAATGAGAGCTGTGAATTCAATACATTACTGTCTGTGTCCATTGTTCACTGAAAATATCCCAAAGTAACTATTAAGGCATAAATAACTCAGGAGGAAAGCTGTGCATTGGTTTTACACAACAGATGGGAAGATGACATTTAACTTTTTAAATTACCTGCCACTAGAAACAGATTGGGATAGTAATGTAGCCATCCAAACAAGAGAGTAAGGAGTCCCTATGAACTGCTTGGGGGAAAAAATTACATAGAATATTTACATTTGCATATGTCTATTTCTCCATAGAAAATCCGTAGAATAAAATTCCTGGGGTTACTGCACTTGTCTTTAGAAATTATAACAACAAAGGGCTCTTTTGACATGGTATGCTGCAAATATTTTCACTATTAAAAACTAGAATTGGATTTTTAATGCATTATTAAATGTGATAGAAAGGCAGGCCTACTGCCTGGTATTAGGTTAGACAAGTATTTGGGGAATTATGGTGATTATTTTATTCATCCCTGAGTACTTAGTAGTGTGTACAATGCAAAAGATATTTCCCCACTAAATGTCTCCATTTTAACCAACAATACTGGGAATGATTTGCTCTGCCTTCTATTTCTATTGGTTCATTAATTGATTTCTTTTTTTCCTCCCTTGGGTGCTTCAGCCCTTTTATTCAGCACAGGTGCTTGGGAGCAATCTTCCTCATTTTCTCCCTAGAGTCAGTACCTACCATATGGACTCTGTAGCTTAATAGCATTAATCTTCCGAAGAGCCACACCAATATAACAATAACAGTGAATTGCAATTCTATACTTTTATAATATGTCCATTTTTGTTCCTTAATAAGTGGAAGAATTGTTCTTGGGTTCAAAGATGATACTACTGATGGTGAGACTTCATCCGGCCTTGAGTGTGAGTATATTTTGAGAGAGAATCTCTTGAAAGCTACACAGTTGACCCATGGAAATGTAAAGTACAGTTTTCCTGGCCCCTTGCCATTCATCAGTGGATGATTTACTGTGAATCATTGGAATTATTAAGAATGGGGAAAATATTTACTTGACAAGAGCTTCCATGTAGTACTTCATGTTGGCATAACTCCTCTTAGCTCAAAGGTACTATGCTTACCCTCAACTCAGAAGCTGTTTGGGTGTGAGGCTTCTAGGTACAGAAAGTACATGTGACTCATATCATTCAGACTCATCCTGTGCTTGGGCAAGAGAAAATGAAAATTTGGCCCATTTCATTTAAATAAATTGAGATGCTGAAATTATCAAAGCATATTCATTGTCCTTTCATATTCCCAAAAGATGCTCTCCACAATCAAGCTCTGTCTTCGTGAAGTGCTCCTCCACTCTTCCTCATAGTTCTCTGGGTTGCAAACAGCTTCAAAGACCCTCAACCAAATCTCTATATTTGTGAATTATTTTTTAAATTTGTAACACAGTGACTGAACTGAAAATCTGAGCTTATATATCATGAAAAGGGCTGCTTATAAACATTTTTCCACTTTTCAGTCATTTTTCATAGCTACCATATGGGGCAGTAAAATTTTATCTAGAGAACAATACTTGCTGCCAGAATGTCTCAGTTTTCTCAGCATGACCACACTGGCCTGTGGTGACCTTCACCTGGAATTTGAAATCTGTATGTCTTGGCAGGATTTTGATTTTTGTGTATTATTGTCTTTTGTTTTAATTAGGTTCTGCCCAAAATCCTGAAGGGAAAAGTCAAATCTTTTTCCAGTCTCCCTTCCCCTCCTCCCCATCCCAACACTAAAAGATGCACTGTTTTTCACAAAATAATAATAATTATGGTTTTTGTTAAGCACTTACTAAGTGCCAGGGACTGTACTAAGTGCTGGGGTAGTTACAAGATAATCGGATTAGACACAGTCCCTGTCCCATATTGCCATCATCATACCATGTCAAAAGAGCCTTTTGTTGTTATAATTTCTAAAGACAAGTGCAGTAACCCCAGGTATTTTAATCTACTGATTTTCTATGAAGAAATATACATATGCAAATGTAAATATTCTATGTAATTTCCCAATCAGGTTGTCCCACGTAAGACTCACAGTCTTAATTCCCATTTTACAGATGAGAAAACTGAGGCACAGAGAAGTTAAGTGACTTGTCTAGGGTCACACAGCAGACTAGTGGCCGAGCTGGAAATAGAATTCAGGTCCTTCTGACTCCAAGCCCCAGGCTCTATCCACTAGGCCATGCTGATTCTCTATTCTCTGCCCATTTCCCCTGTGAGTCAATAAACTTAGCTTCTTGCCTAGCCCCTCCAACTAGATCCATTTTAATATATGTATCAAATTTATAAAAAAATATTTCAAAAGCTGTAACAGTTGAAATATCATTTTCATCAAACAAGTGTCTGTGTTGTTCAGTGCCGCAGGGCACTCCTTTCCTTGTTCGTGCAGCTAATGAAATAGTGAGCAGAATTATAGGGTGCTTCATGCTTCACAAACAGAATTGTCAACCAGATTTTGATTCCAGAATCTTTGTTACTGGAGTTGCTGATGAAGAGGTAAAAAGAACACAGTTTGATCTTTCAAGTTCCCAGGGTGCATTTACAATGTTGGAAGTTAGAAAAAAAATCTTTTGTCTTGCAAATTGAGAAAATTTGATATGGAAATCACCGGGAGAGAACAGGTGTGCCACCCCACATTGTCATTTTTTTAAATACCAAAATCACTTTCGTGACTGCACTTTAAGTTTGACATTACATTGGCTTTTCTGACAACTTTAAAAGATAAAAATCAAGACTTTGGCATATAAATTGAACAATTTAGAGAGTGCATCAACTGGATGGAATGTCTCTTGGAAAGCCTGGGGGAGGATACTTGAAAAATTAGCTCCTCAGGAACTTGATGTTTCTTTCTAAGCCGATTGTTGAACCGTTTACCAGTCCTGAGAGTAAGGAAGAGCAATTGTGAGAAAAGGGATTTAGGAATATGACACACAAGTATCTGGTATTCCCCCCAACAGGGAGACTATGCAATTCTGCTAGTTTTGTGATATGTCTTCTGAACTGTAAGGTTCTGATATTTTTTAAAATCCATTTGGAATCAAAAGATGGCAATATGCTTGAGTATATAATATGGTACTTTAGATTTATCTGGCCTTTTTCCCCCAAAAAGTTTTCCACTCTATCCTCACATTATCCCTGTGGGCAAGAGAGAAGACAGGTTTCATATTCTTATTAAACCCATTTTACAGATGGAAAAACTAAGGACCATTGAGTGATTGAATAAAAATGGTGGTATTTGTTAAGCACTTACTATGTGTTAACCACTGTACTAACTGCTGGGGTAAATACAAGATTATCAGGCCAGACGTGGTCTCTTTTCCTCACTGAGCTCATAGTATAAGTAAGAGGGAGAATGGGAAAATTTTACAGATGACATAACTGAGGCACCGAGAAGTTAAGTGACTTTCCCAAGGTCACACAACAGTCAAGTGATATACTCAAAGCTACAAATCAAATTGGAGACACAGATAGAGCTCCCAGATTTCCCGGGCTCAGTGTATTCCATCCCAATCCCTCTCCACTAGAATAGGCAACGCCTGTTGGACTCCTCAGTCCCTGAGTAGAGAGCTCAGCAACACTTTGTCTGTTCTCCCACTGTGAAACAGACAACACGGGCCTCAGAACAATGGCAAAAGCCTAGTGTTTGAAAAAAAATAATGCTGGGAACTTCCAGATCTTTCTTCCTTTGACAAAAACTAAAGGAAAAGCTTTGATTTCAGCAAAAAAACTGTCCAAAAAAAACCCCAAAAAAATCTTCTGCCAAGCGTTGCACTGGGCACATTAGCAACTTACCTTTCTTAAAATCATCATGTGCCTTTAGCACCTGGAGAGGAAGGTTGAAGCAAAAGACAGTGGTTTTGAAACAGTGGCGGGGTATTGAATATTCATTACTATTTCGATGTAAATGAGAGTTTCAGATGAAGTTGTTGTGGAGAGGTGCTTTTAGAAACTTATATGGTTATGAAATAACTTATTGGATTGTTGGTGAGGTCCCAGCTAGTTTTCCTGTTTACAAGTCTCCCAGAAAGTTTTCTGGGATAAAGGTTTGGCCCAGGATTTCAACTGTTTTCTTTCGACATCCACACCAAACCAGAGCTGTGGTTTGACTTAATGCATTAGGAAATCACCGCTTTGTTTAATTGGCCACTGGATCTATCAGGCCGCCTCATTCAGTGTGTATGGCAGCCAAGAAGCCTTATCAGCTCATCAGATTCTGCTTTTCTTTGAGGTGACTTAAAAACAAGGCTCACTGTTCCTTAAAAAACAAAGAAAGGGCTGTCTCTTGTAGAGGGAGAGAGAAGGGAGAAGGAGAGGTCACCAGTGACCTCCTTATAGCCAAATCCAAATGATTCAACTCAGGGCTAGCTTCAGACATTTGACTTCCCTGAAGTAAGAGCCCAGTCGACCACCTACCTTCAGAGCAGCTTGTGATCTCATGGGTAGTGCCATATGACATCATATTAAATTGCCCATCTGGGGGCCCTGGTAGTAAACCAGGGCCACTCTCTTTGATCCTGGGAAGTACCTGGCCTCCCGCTAGGCTCTGGGGGGATAAGCTAGGTGCCAGACTCAGGGAGATGGGGAGTGGGATGGGTGACCCTAGCCAGCACAGTGTAGTGTGAAGCAGTGTGGCCTAATACATATAGCATGGGCCTGGGAGACAGAAGGACCTGGATTCTAATCCCGGCTTCACAAATTGTCTGCTGTATTACCTGGATCAAATCACTTCACTTCTCTGTGCCTCAGTTACTTCGTTTGTAAAATGGGGATTAAGAACATGAGCCCCATGAGGGACAAGGACTGTATCTACCCCAGCACTTAGTATAGCGCCTGGCATATAGTAAGCGCTTAACAAATACCATAAAAAAGTTCTCAGCTCAGATACCACTTAACCTCAGGGTGGGGGACATGAGCCACCCCGCTCTCAGGAAACACAGTAGGAAATGGTCCTAGGCCGTGCAGATAGACAGTGACCAAGTCTTGCTTTTTGCCCCCTAAGCACAGCTGAATACTCCTGTTCTCTAAAGTTCTGTTCCTCACAAGCCCTTCCTTTGCTTCCCTCCCAGGCTACAGGACCTGTAAGTTGGCAGTGTAGATATTGCCACCTCACCAGGAGCAGCTTCACTCTGTTTGCCCAGTCTCAACCTTAGCTTCACTCTGGGAAGAGAGTTTCTCTGGGGTAGCAGGCCTTAGTGCTGAGTTTCCTGGGCCACTTGCCAGAACATCACCCAGTGCTCAGGGCTGGGGCAACAGCTGTGAATTCCTATGGGTGGTGGATTCTCAAGGGACAGGACTCAGGATGCAGAGAGATGGAGAAGGATAGGGGACCCTGATGGGCTGTATGTGTCTTCATGCCTAGCCCCTGAAGCTGGAATTGAGGCTGGACTTCATGTTCCTCCACTTGTTGCTTGCTCCCCTGGACCCTGGTTCCCTCAGCCTCCCATCCGCTCACCCACTCCTGCCACTCCTGTTTTCATTGTCTGCCCTGTGGTATTTAAGAAAATAACCCCCAAATGGCAGAGATGTTTTCACTTCAAAGGACAGGGGAAGGGAGAATCACAAAACAAATATGGAACCTACCGATACAATTGTCTAGCTGCAGAGAGGTGTAGGCTGGGGCTTGGCATATGTACTGTAGTCATCTTGAGTGGCCTGGGTGTGTGTGTGTGTGTGTGTTTGGAGGGGGGGGAGCAGGTGCATCACCTGGCCTGGAAACCAATTATCTTGCTTGCCACCTGAAGATGAGCCTGGTTCTACTATGTTCTATCTCCCTTGACCTCTCAGCAGCTTTGACACTAAACCACTCTCTCCTCCTTGAAACTCTCTCAGGCCTCGGTTTTGCTGACACAGTACTAACTTTGTTCTCCTGCATCTTTGTCTGCTCCTCAGTTTTCTTCACTGGTTCCTTTTGCCTCTCCTTTGACTATGACTGCTCCGGAAGGCTCTGTTCTGCCCTCCAGTGTTTCTCTAACCCAACCTCAGCTGTTCACAAGGCTTCATCAATCACCTCTAGGTGAACAATTTCCAGAGCTACTTCACTAACCCTTATCTCTCATCAATTCCTAGTCCCACATCTCCTTTTGCTCTGAGACATTACCACTTGCATATTCATTCAGTCAGTCATTCAATTGTATTTATTGAGTACTCTGTGCAGAGCACTGTAGTAAGCACTTGGAAAATACAATACAACAATAGAGACAATCCCTGCCCATAGTGGATTTACAGTCTAGAGGGGGGGGGAAGACAGACATCAAAACAAGTGAATAGGCGTCAATATAAATAAATAAAATTATAGATATGTGCATATATACATAAGTGGAGCTAGGAGATGGGGGGAAGATCAAAGGGAGAGAGTTGAGGTGACGTGGAAGGGAGGGGAGAGGAAAGGGGGGGCTTAGTCTGGGAAGGCCTCTTGGAGGAGATGCATCTTCACTAGGGCTTTGAAGTGACTCTTGTGCACCCTTAGCCTGTGGGAGAACTCATGCGCAGTAGAAAGATGACATAACATGGCATGCTAACATGGCCACCAGGGAGAATGTACAATGATTATCATTATTATTATTGTTATTATGGTATTCGTTAAGTACTTACAATGTGTCTAGAATTGTCCTAAGCACTGGGGTAGATCAAAGTTAGTCACGTTGGACAAATCCCACCAGTATCTCAAACATATCTAAGAATTGAAATACTCCTTTCTTCTCTTAAATATAATCTTCTTAACTTTTCTATCTCAGTCAACAAAAAATACCTCCAACCTCCTTGTTCCAGAATCCTGCAGGCTGGGTGTCATCTTGGAATCCTTTCTGTTCTTCAACTCGTATATTCCATCCACTGTTAAAATTCTTCCAGTTGTTCTTCCATTATGGCTTCTGGCTCTGCTCTTCTCTATCCAAATAGGTACCACCTTGGTATAAGCTGTGACCACATTGCAGCTAGACAATTGTATCGGCCTTTCGGCTGTCTCCCGGCCTCCAACCTCTCTTCCCTTCAACCTAATCTTGATGCTGCTGCATGGACCACCTTTTGGAAGTGTCGTTTGGAATACATCTCTCAACTCCTCAAAATCCTCCCCTGGCTTCCTGGGTCCCCATGTAGCAAACAAAAGCTCGTTCCACTTAGCTTCCAAGCTCTGTATCAACTCCCCCCACCTTATGTAAATCTGTTGTCTTTACCAACTACTCCCTAACTGATTCTCTAAGTTCCTCCAAAGTCATCCTTCTGTCTTGTTCTTGAGTCTCCCACCTCTGTCTCCTCGTTGATGCTCTCCTCCTGGTTTGGAACTCACTCCTTTCCTCCCCAAATCTGGCAGATCCATAGCTCTCCCGAATATCCATATCCCTCCTAAAATCCCACCTCCTCCAGCTTTCCTTGATTAATTCCAGCATTCCAAACCATATGAATTATAATAATAATTGTAGTATTTATAGAGTGCTTACTATGTGCCAAGCACTGTACTAAGCGCTGGGGTAGATACCAAGATAATCAGGGTCTTATATAGGGTTCACAGTCTAAGAGGGTGGACAGGGATTGAATCTCCACTTTTCAGATGAGGGAACTTTGGTACAGAGAAGTTAAGTGATTTTCCCAAGGTCACAAAGCAGGTAAGTGGTAGAGCCAGAATTAGAACCCAGGTCTTCTGACTCCAAGGCCTTGTTCTTTCCACTAGGCCATGATGCTTCTCATGGGCACAGCTATGTACCCATCTGTACATCAAATGCCCTAAACAGTAGGGAGTCCACTAGATATAACACCCTTAATTAATTAAACATCCCCAAACACATAGTAATAGTAATGACTGTGATATTTGTTAAGTGCTTACTATGTGCCAAGCACTGTTCTAAGCATTGTTAGATACAAGCTAATTGGGTTGGACACAGTCCCTGTCTCACACTGGATGCACAGTCTTAATCCCCATTTTACATATGAGGTAACTGAAGCACAGAGAAGTTCTGTGACTTGCTCAAAGTCACACAGCAGACAAGTGGCGGAGCCAGGATTAGAAACCCAGGTCCTTCTGATTCCCAAGCCCTTGCTGTGCACTCAGTAAGCACTTAATAAATGCTATTGATTGTTGAGGGGTTTAATGTTTTAAATAAGAGCTGAGTAATTCTGTAAAAATAAAAAGGAGATTGTTATAAAAATAGAGTGGACGGCAACCATAGATGGAGCTGCTTTGGAACAAATTCTCCAAATATATGTGAATTTTAAGAGTCCTTGAGGATCAGTTTTAGGCAAAGTTATGTTTATTGCTATGCATTCTCCAGTTGTTTTAGTAGATTCAGCACAGAATAAGTATCAGCCTGAACCCAAATTTGGTAATGTTGCAGAATGGATCTCCAGCAAAAATAAAATCCCAATCCTTGCTCTCCCTGCAACATTTCCTATCACATTTAGAAGAGATTTTCTCCAGATTTAACACTAGGGCAGATGCAGGCAGCATTTGATAACTTCTTTCGAGGGAGGAGGTGGGGATCCAGATATTCCTGCCGGACTCCACGTGGACCAATCAGAGCTCAGCTGGGTTTCCTCTACCCACGCTGACTGCTGAATCATCCTTGTCCCTTCCAGAATGGATCCAAGTAGTGCACCCCAAAATGGTCTAATGGTCTAAACGCCTATTTCCCATGCATCTTGGGGTTTCAAGTCCTGTAGTGATAAAAGCCAATTGCCCAAAGCAAAATGTGATTTTCCTGAAGTAATGGGTTTATAACAGATATCACAGAGACCCTCTTTAGAGGGGCAGGGCTTTGAGGGGAAATGGGGAGAAAGAAATGGAGGAGAAGGGAAAGAACAGAAGAGGGTAGGAGTGGAAAAAGGAGGAAGGGAAGGACTAAGGAAGGAGAGAGGAAGGGCGAGTTTGTTCATTCAGTTGTATTTATTGAATGCTTACTGTGTGCAGAACAGTGTACTAAGTGCTTGGAAGAGTACAGTATAACAATTTATAGACACATTTCCTGCCCACAATGAGCTTACAGTCTAGAGGAGTGAGTAGCTCTCATTACCCCTATCTCTTACCTCACTCGGGCCCAACGGTACACCCCACGGGATCATATAAGCACACAACCACACCTTTCTGTCTCACAAGCCTGTAACCTTGGTATTATCCTTGACTCATTCATTCAACCCACATATTCAGCCTGTCAGCAAATCCTGTCATTTCAACCTTCACAACATCACTAAAATCTGCCCTTTCCTCTCCATCTAAAGTGCTACCATGTTACTCCAATAAATACTATTGATTGACAAAACCTTTGCCATAGTAGCTGCATTGTTGGTCTCGTTGTGGGCAGGAAACAGGTCTATCAACTCTGTCGTATTGTATTCTCAAGCACACAGTAAGTACTCAAAAATTATCTTTTTTTTAATGGTATTTGTTAAGTGCTTACTTTGTGCCAGGCACTGTACTAAGCACTGGGATAGATAGACGCAAATCAGGTTGGACATAGTCCTGTCCCACTTGGGACTCACAGTCTTAATCCCCATTTTACAGATTTGGGAACTAAGGCACAGAGAAGTGAAGTGACATGCACAAAGTCACACAGCAGAAAAGTGACAGAACTGGGATACAACCCAGGTTCTTCTGACTCCCAGGACTGTGCTAAATCCACTAAGTCATGCTGCTTTTCATAGACTGGGGTTTTTTATTGTATTTGTTAAGCACTTACTATGTGCCAAGCACTGCTCTAAACGCTGGGGTAGATTCAAGGTAATCAGGTTGTCCCACGTGAGGCTCACGGTCTTTATCCCTCTTTTACAGATGAGGTAACTGAGGCACAGAGAAGTTAAGTGACTTGCCCAAGGTCATACAGCTGACAAGCAGCAGAGCCGGGATTAGAACCCATGACCTCTGACTTCCAAGCCCATGTTCTATGGTTCCAGCCCATGCTATGGTTCCAGGAGTTCCAACCCCTGCTCATGTCCAGCTCTTTCCTGTTCATGTTGTAGAGAGGCCAGCCCCTCAGCCCCTGTGAGGACCCCAGCTCCAGCTGCCAAGGAGCAAGAGGTGAAGCCACCAGCTTCCATCCTCTCTGATTCTTTTCCAGTACAAGGGCAGGGTAAGCCTGTAATGGTGCCCTTCCTGTCTGAAAAACCATAATAATAGTACTTATAGTGGTAATAGTATTTCTTAAGCACTTAACTGTGTGCAGAGCACTGTACTAAGTGCTGGGAAAGAGTATATGAGTAAGAAGTAGATCTGGACCCCATCCCACAAAGGGCTCACAATCTATGAATAGAGATCGGGCAGACACATTGGGACCAACAGAATAATAGAACATTAAGAACAGATTGAGTCAAGGTCAAATACACAATATACAAAGTAAAAGTACAAGTCAGAGGAGGAGAATTTCAGGTTCCTTGTGATTCAGTGTCTATGGCATACCTGAAGTTGCAGCAGTGGCCAATCATCTTCCCGAGATTGTAAGGAGGCCACATGCTGAAGGTGAGGCTTTCTTTTTCAATCAGTCAAACAATCGTGTTTATTGAGTGCTTACTGTGTGCAGAGCACTATACTAAACACTTAGGAGAGTATAATAGAGTTGGTAGACATGGTCCTTGTTCACAACAAGCTTTTTTGCCAGGGTAATGGACGGCAGGATGCGATGGGGTGTGTAGGGGAACCAGTGCCAGTTTCTGGGGAGGCAGCATGGCAGGCACATAGAGCACACTGGGGGCAAGCAGAGAGTGGGGTGGGAGGGTCAAGGGTGTGCAGTGGGGCACCGCTGCAGTTCCCAAATGTTTCTCTCAGCTGGAGGTGAAGAGGGTCCAAAGAAGTGCACGCAGAGCAAGGTGGGTACAGTCAGAGAGTTCTTCAGCCAAGGTGGGGCATGGGAGGTGAGAGCAGAGGGAGGCAAGTTACAATTGCCAAATGTTTCATGCAGTTGGTGGTGATGTCAAAGAGAGGAAAGTCAGTGGTTTCATCCCCACAGTGCTATGCCCATGGAGTTCATGGTCCCCATGGCCATGGAGTAGATCCCTATGATTGGGAGTATGGAAACTAATGGCAATATCAAAATACTGGTTTTAAGTGCAGACCCACCCTTGTCTAGTTCTGGTCCTTTTCCCAGAAATTGTAAAATCCATGTATTTTTTTCTCCTCATTTCAGGCCCAGCATATGTATCCTCTTCTTTGGCCTAAGAAGCCTAGATGCCATCTTCACTTTCAGGTGGGGAAGTGATTAATGCCTCTGTCTTCTCTACCTTCCTTTTTACATCTTTTCTTCTGACCTCCCCTTTGCCTTACTCGGTCTTTTTGGCCCTAATTCTTATAAAGGAATTCATATACAAAAATACGGTAGGTTTAAATGGTCTTTTGAAGACCTTATGTTAAGAATTGGGCATACAGTAGATCATATGAAACGTCTCTGAGGGTTCTTTAAATGCAAGTTAGAGTTCAAGATGGCTTAAGTCAAACTTTTCCTTAAGCCTACACAGATGCACCAGCTTAATTGTCTGTCTCTTTTTGAGGTATTTTTACTTCTGCAAATTGCCTATTAAGTAAAACTTAAATAATAGGAAAGCTTTCAGGATAAGGTACAGACACATTTATTTTCCTGAGTTAATCAGAGCTGTGGGTTTAGATCTGCAATTCAATTCAGTGCAGGCCAAGTCTTTTAATAGCAGCACCTGCCTTTGTTAGATCGACAACAGACTGTATTTATTTGAATGCCCTCTTAAACTATAGAATTACACTCTGAAATAGCTGGGTGTTTATTTCACTGGCTGGTGGTGCCTGGTGTATCAGGAATTCTCTCTCTAGGGATGTTGTTAAGAATTAGGAGAAATAATTCTGCGCCTGCATGTCATGTTTTTGGGTTGTTTTTTTTTCCCAAAACACATTTCACTAAACACATCAAAAGGATTATCTTCTCAAGACTAATACTGTGCCATTGAAAAAAATGGGATTTATGTGAACACCCAAAAAATAAAAGCAGTTTAGTCTCCGCTAAAGGAATCCTTCTTTAGACACTGCATTTTATTGGTTTCCGAGAATGTAAGAATCCTCAATTTTATCATCAAATCTTCCCCAAGGTGGAAGTCTAGTGACTCTGAGCTGACCCCTTGAACCAACTACCCTTGACTCTGTATATAATTGTGAAACTTGTTAAGCACTCACTATGTACCTGCTGCTGTACTAAAAGCTGGGGTAGGTACAAGGTAATCAAGTTGGAGAAATCTTTGTCCCACATGGGGCTCACAGTCGTAATCCCCATTTTACAGATAATTTAACAGAGGCACAGGGATGGTATTTATTAAGCGCTTACTATGTGCCAAGCACCCTTGTAAGCACTGGGGGCGGGGGGGGCGGGTGGTGGGGGTGACGGACGGACGGACGGATACAAGGTAATCAGGTTGTCCCACGTGGGGCTCACAGTCTTAATCCCCATTTTACAGATGAGGTAACTGAGGCACAGAGAGTTAAGTGACTTGCCCAAAGTCACACAGCTGACAAGTGGCAGAGCCAGGATTAGAATCCATGACCCCTGACTCCCAAGCCCGTGCTCTTTCCACTGAGCCACACTGTTGTTTTTACTAGCTGTCTTTCAGGGTATGCCACTGAGTATTCATTTGTTCATTCATTCATTCAATCATATTTACTGAGCACTTACTTTGTGCAGAGCATTGTATTAAATGCTTGAGATAGTACAATACAACACTAAATAGTGATATTTCCTGCCCACAACGAGCTCACAGTCTAGAGTTGGAGAGACAGACATCAATTCAAATAAATAAAATTATAGATATGTACAAAAGTCCTTTGGGGCTGAGAAGTGGGGAAGAGCAAAGAGATAAATCAAATTACAGATATGTATGTAAGTGCTTTGGGGCAGGGAAGAGGGAAGAGCAAAGGGAGCAAGTCAGAGCATTGCAGAAGGGCGTGGGAGATGAGGAAAAGCTGGGCTTACTCTGGAAAGGTCTCTTGGAAATGTGCCTTCAGTAAGGCTTTGAAGTAGGGGAGAGTGGTTGTCTGTCAGGTTAGAGGAGGGAGGGCGTTCCAGGCCAGAGGCAGGATGTGGGCTAGGGGTCAGTAACGAAGCAGGTGAGATCGATGCACAGCGAGAAGGTTAGCACTAGAGAAGCAAAGTGTAAGGGCTGGGTTGTAGAAGGAGAGAGACAAGGTGAGGTAGGAGGGGGCAAGGTGATGGACTGCTTTAAAGCCAATGGAGAGGAGTTTTTGTTTGAAATGAAGGTGGATGGGCAACCACTGGAGTTTGTTGAGGATTGGGGAGATAGAACATCTGATGTATCAGGGGAGAGAATGTGGATGGCTCAGCACAAACCATCACAACTCCTATAAGAGCAACCCATATGCATGTCCTCCTGGCAGTAAACAGACCTTTACCCTCTTAATCATTGTATCTGAGTAATACTCACCCAAACGGCAGGGGACCAAAAAGGTATGCAACTGTATTTTCATGAAAAAGGGAGCAAGTGTACAGGAGATTCCCCCTCATGGATGCAGTCTCACCATTGGCAGCACTACCTTTGAACTGCACAATTCTAACAGTGCATGAAAGTCAGACTTTGAGTTTTTGTGTCCCTCAAAATTGTCTTGAATTTTTATACCCTAGAACTGCCTTGACTATTTATTGAGCTCCTCTGAATATGAATCACTATACTAATTGCCTTGGAGAAAACAGCAGAAGCAATACATAAGGTCACTGACCTTTAGAAACTTGCAGTCCAATGGGGTGGACAGACAAAATTATTTACAAATAGCAGGAGCAGGAGAAAGAACAATTTAGCCAGAAATAGTACAAATTAGTAATTAACATTCTCAATAGAGACCAAAGGCTCACCACAACTACCAATTTTTCACACCCACTCCAAAATATTCAAATATCACCCATTATTTAGCAGTCTAAGGCCATGTGTGGTTTTTCCTTCAGAAATTGCCTTCAGTCAATCTGTGGTATTTATAGAGCTGTACTAAGTGCTTGAGATAGTACAGTAAAATAGAATTGGTGGACACATTTCCTGCCCATAATAAGCCTATAGTCTAGAGGGGGAGACAGACATTAAAATAAATTAAAGCCAAAAGAAATGGAAAAGAGAAATGGACAGAAACCATAACAATGTTACAAGTTATGGCAGAAGATAGGATGTTCTGGAGAAAATATATCCACAGAGTTTTTAAGAATCAGAAATGACTCGATGAAAAAATAATAATAATAGATGTGGCAAAGTGTAAGGATATGAATATAAGTGCTGTGGAGCTGGGGTGGGTTGAGTATCAAAGTGCTTAAGGGGTCCAGACCCAAATAGGTGATGCAAGGGGAAGAGAGAATAGGGTGGGGAAAAGTTTCGTGGAGGAGATATGATTTTAGAAGGGCTTTGAATATGGAGAGAGTAGGGGACTGTCAAATATGAAAGGGGGTGGAAGTTCCAGGCCAGAGGGAGTACTTGGGCAAGAGGTTGGTCTAGAGAGAGATGTGATCAAGCTAGAGTGAGTAGGTTGCATTAGAAGTGCTAAGTGTTCAGGCTGGTTTGTAGTAAGAGATAAGAAATGTAAGATAGGAGTGGGGAAAGCTGATTGAGTGCCTTAAAGCCAATGATAAGGAGTTTCTGTTTGTTAAAGAGATGGATAGCCAACCACTTCAGGTTTTTGAAGAGTGGGGAAACATGGACTGATTCTTTTTTTTTTTTTAATGATCTGGGCAGCAAAGTGAAGTATGGATCGGAGTGGGGAGAGACGGGGCCGGAAGGTCAGTGAGGAGGCAGATGCAATAGTCAGAATGGGATAGGATAAGTGCTTGGATCAGCATGGTAGCAGTTTGGATGGAGAGGAAAGGGTGGATTATAGAGATGTCGAGAAGATAGAACCGACAGGATTTGATGACAGACTGAATATGCAGGTTGAATGAGATTGATGAGTTAAGGATAATTGCCTTTCACTAGTTTTCTCTCAATTTATTCCTGGGCAAAATGAAATTGCCTGTGTGCACCGATCTTCATATTTCATAATCTCAGTCTCCAAATTGTACAATCACAGCAAAGATGCATTTTATATTGTATTATATATATAAAATATATATATATGTAAATGCATATGTTTGTGTGTGTGTGTGTGTGTGTGTACATGTTCAACATGTCCACATTTTGCTTGAATAATTTGAATGCTGTACCATTGGCTACTAAAGCAACTGGGATCCTCCCCTTAATGAAGGAGGGTCTGGAAACACATTTAGATTTCCCCTCACAGCCCCAGGTAGCTAACGCATTATCAAAGTGTATTCTAAAGATGCTGGTCTGGAGATACTTTGGTACTGGCAAATTACAAGATGATTAGCTTCAGCAGGGTCAGACTTTGATATTTTTACACTTGGAGGCTTCTTCTAAGCCTCCCCCCTTTACTTGCTCTTACTGCTGTGTACAGTTGAGCAGCAGCAGTAGCAAAGTCACCAGCGGGCATGTGTAAATGGGGAGGGGGATGCTGATGGGAATTGTTACTTACTTGCCTTTAGGGTTTGGTGGGCCATGATTTCTTCCCCCAAGTTGATGCATCCCTGGAAAATGTCACATCTATCATTCCCTTGGCATAGTTTTGAGCTCTAGTATTACCCATATCCCAGTATTATGTAGCAGAAGTTCATATTTGGCTATGCCTGATTATTCAAAGTCTACTTCACTATGCTGAATGGTCCAAACTTCTTCCTACTTCTTCCTTTTTTATATGGTATTTGTTAAGTGCTTACTATGTGCCAGGCAGTGTCCTAAACACAGGGGTAGATCCAAGCCCTGTTCCACATAGGGCTCACAGTCTTAATCCCCATTTTACAGATGAGGTAACTGAGTTACAGAGAAATTAAATGATTTAGCCAAGGTCACACAACAGACAAGTGATGGAGCCAGGATTAGAACCGAGATCCTCTGACTCCTCCCAGGCCTATATTTTTCCACTGGTCCACACTGCTTTCTCTCTTTCTGCCTGGCTCTGGACCATTTCTTTGCTTGTTTATCCCAAACTGAGCTAAGAATAAGTAGAAGGGACATTCATATCCATTATTTTTTTTTCTTATCAACATCCCCAAAAGGTATAATATCATGAATAGTGCATTTAATGAGCATTAATCATGATACTGAGTGCTTGAGAGATTACAGTAGATGCAAGACTCATATCACTATACTCCTATCACTGCCCAAATTTATGATCTATTAAGGAGTTAACTAGAGGGAAAGGTTTGAAGCTACTGGCTTTAATCTAAGTTTTGAATCGTGTGTGAATTTTGATTAGCCACCTAGTCTTCCTCCTGTCTATCAGTAGTTGTAATAGTATTTATAGAGTACAATGTATTAAGTGTTTGGGAAGGTACAACAGAAACATAAAACCAGTTCCATGCCCGCAAAGAGCTTTCACTCTAATGGAAGACAGATATGAAATGGTTATAGGCAGTGGAATCAGAATAAATAAGTTGAATGTTCCTTCGAATGTAGAGAAGATGGGCATAAATAAATATGTACGTGTAGGAGGCAAGTGGGGTGCTGAGAACTAGACATGGAAGGCTTGTTGGAGTAGGTGGGATTGAGGTTAAGATCTTGTGGATTTGCCGGAGGGAGTTCCAGGCCTTGGGGACATACCCTGTCTACGTGTTTTGTTCCGTTTTGTTGTCTGTCTCTCCCCTTCTAGACTATGAGCCCATTGTTGGGTAGGGATATTCTCTATTTGTTGCTGAATTGTACTTTCCAAGTGCTTAGTACAATGCTCTGCACACAGTTAAGTGCTCAATAATTACGATTGAATTAATGAACAAATGAATGGAGTAGATGGGCAAGCCAAGAGTGGGATACAGTCAGGTTACCAATGTATCCTGAATTAGCCATATTCATTGATTCTTATTCAATCGATGGTATTTATTGAAAATTTACTGTGATCCCAACGTGATTCATGTTTTTTCTTCCCCAAAAGTGACATCCTTCTTGTCAGTCGCTTGTATTTATTGGGCACTTATTGTATGTAGAGCATTGTACTAAGCACTTGGGAAAATACAATATAACAGAATAACAAACACATTCCCTGCCCACAGTGAGTTTACAGTCTAGAGGGGGAGACAGACATTAATATGAATAAAATTACATATATGTACATAAGTGCTGTGGGGCTGGGAGGGGGAAATGAATAAAGGGAGCAAGTTGAGGTGATGCAGAAGGAAGTGGGAGAAGAGGAAAGGAGGGTTTAGAGAAGGCCATTTGGAGATGTGCCTTCAAAAAGACTTTGAAAGTGGGGAGAGTAGTTGTCTGTTGGAAATAAAGAAAGAGGGCATTCCGGGCCAGAGGCAGGATGTGGGCGAGAGGTCGCAGGGAGATAAATGCTGAGATCAAGGTACAGTGAGAAGGTTGAGATTAGAGGAGCGAGATGTGCAAGCTGGGTTGTAGTAGGAGAGTAGTCAGGTGAAGTAGGAAGGGGCAAGGTGTGCTACCAGAGGAATCGAAAAGATGGGGTGAATTTTGGAAAGAACTTCCAACTTTGGAATTAATGCTTCTGTCTGAGAGACTATTACTGCTCTATGATCTCCCCGTGCTGCACACTACATATAGGCTGAGTATAAGCATTCTTCACCAGGCTTTGGCATAGGGAAAGGTCTGTCTCACTTTCACTCACAGAATGGCCTTGCTCCCCCTTCTAAGCCTAACCTCCCCACTCAGCTCAAATTGCTCTATATCAGCAGACTGGCAGAGCAGTGAATCTGGTCTGCGCTTTAATATGGCAAATTAGTTAATGGAATTGAGATTCAGTTTCTTTTTTCCAGTATGACCTAATAGGTACTCTGCTGAATGCATCATCATCAGGACCTGAGAAATTGTAGCGGACTGACAGGAACTTAGTTTGAATTATAGGTCTATTTGGTCCAATTTCAGCATATTACATTGTAATCAGATTGCCTTTTACAAATAGATGGAGACTGATAAAATGCTCAGATTGCATTTAATAAGGATAATGCCTACCTTCTATTTGCATTTTAAAACTAAAATGCAAGCAATTATGAGGGAGTGCACTTTTGCAGAACTCACACAGGCAAGCTTTTTCATAAAATCCCAGACAATTGGTAAGTACAGAAATTTAGACTTCATATGGTAATGCCTGTGTAGTTTTTTTTCTTATTTTACTCAGCTCTCCGTCTTTTCCAAGAAGTGCCTAGGACTCTGTATGAAGGGATTCTCAGGTAATCGCAATTACAGTGTATTATGGTCCAAGGAGTGAAGGAAACCTCTCACTAAGGCTCCCAGGAACCTTCGTCTGACCAAATCCAGTGGTCTCTTCTGAGTTCTTATTCTCCTTGATCTCTCTGCTGCCTCTAGCACTGCCAACCACCCTCTCCTCCATAACTCTTCCTTAGTTTGTTTCAAGGACACAGTCCAGGACAAACATTCTGATTCTTTGTTGGCTTCTCTTCCTCTTCTCCTGCTTGCCAATTGTGGGGATCCCTCAAAGCACCTTAGGAAACTCATTTTCTCATAGGCCCATTTATCACTCTTTAACTGTACAGTGCTCCAGTGGCAATACCTCACCCGACTTGGTCTCTAGCTCAAACCCTAACCTGGTCACCCTTCTAGTTCCTCCCATCAGTGGGGCATCCCATTTGGGCATCCTAGTATTTTTTCAGGTCAGTATGTTAACAGTTGAATGCCTTTACTTGGTTTATTCATTCACTCAATCGTATTTATTGAGCGCTTACTGTGTGCAGAGCTCTGTACTAAACACTTGAGAAAATGCAATACAGCAATAAACAATAAGCTGGTCTGATCATTACAGCCCATAAAAACAGTTGTATATCCATAAATGTGGGTGGTCGCCCCACCAAAGTAGAGGTGGGAGGAATCCTGTGCATTACCACTTCTGTGGCACGGCTGATTCGCCGCTTCAGTGGGACTTGAGAGCCTTGTGGAGGCCTGGATGGGGAGCTAGTCATCAGGCTGATGGTTATCACCCAACCCCTCCTCCTCCATCCCACCCCAGGAATGCCTCCTCTCTGCTGCTTTGGATCTATGGCTCTTGCCTGTAATTGCAAAATTATGTCTGTGAAAATGTTTGAAAGCCAATCATTTTTATTCATCCAGTTTGCAAAAATCAGCCTCAGCAGTTGGCAACCCTATTCCCCTTGGATTTTGCTTAGTAAATCCCTATGATGATCACAAAATGATAGAAAAAACCTACAAATTCAGCCTCATATCTAAATGTCCTTCTCTCTACACACACACACACACATATATATATGTATATATTATACACATATATATTTTTCTATATATATATGGAGAGAGAGAGAGAGAGGGGTCATAGGGGCTTTGACATCTAGGGCATGGGGCTCTTAACAGTAAACAGTTCAGAGGTCTGGTGACAAAATAACCATGAAGTAACTAGTCATCTAAAGCTAGTCTTTGCAAGAGGTAAAACCAACTGAGAAAACAAAAGACGAAGTCTGTCCCAGACAGGAGCAGTGTTTGATGGATTTTCACAGGAATATCTATGTCCAATGCAAACCTGCAATGGGGCAAGCCTTACCCTGAGCCACCAGCTCAGTGTTTGCAGAGAGCACTCTGCAGGCTAAGGGACTCTTTGGCTGCCTTGGGGATCCTGGGCTCCTCACAGCCAAAGTAATGGCCAGAAAACCATTTGGGGCTTTTAGAGTTTCCATTTGCTGCCTCTCTAGGTGCTTTACAGCAGTCCCTAGGAACCGAGAACCTGGCAGGATGTAATAAAGGGAGCCCAGTGCAGGGCTATCAAATCCTGGGCAGGTGAATCATCTAGCCAGCCAGAAATCCCACCTATGTCCCATCAGACCAAAACCTTTTGGTCAGTCTGTAGCGATTCACAACTGTTAGTTGCAAATCCCCCCTTTGTTGATTTGCAAATGTTGGCCTGAGCATTTGCCCCAGGAAGAAACCTAAGGCTTCTACTTTTTCCTTTCAGGCAGGCTTCCGTTTTTGTCTGGTGTGAGCAAGACCATTTTGTGGGTAAAACCATCGGTCTCTGTTTCTTCCTAAACTTCACTCTATTTCTACTCTTGCCCCATTCCTACCTGGTGTGAAGAAAGGACTGCCTGACTAGCTCCTTAGGCAAGGACTTGTATTTGTCTTGAACAAAACTTCAGTGGATGACAGAATACCAGTCCTGCCCTTTTTAGCTCCTTTTTCTCCTTACTAGTGGAAGTCAGAATTCCACCCTCTTCATACAGTCAGTCAAGCAGTCAGCAGTATTTATTGAGTACCTACTGTATGAAGAGCACTGTAGTGGCCACATGGGAGGATACAGTACAGTTGACACAATCCTTGCCCTCAAGGATCTTGCAGTCTAGTGGGACTGTAAGAACTGTTTTTTAGCGTTTCCCAAGTCCCTTTATTAGGAAACATCCCGGCAGGGGATATTGAGCTTATTAATAACCTCAAATGAGTACTTTCTTCCTGTCTCTGAATCCAGGTACTGACTTAGCAACAGCGGTGGAGCTGTTTTGCAGTGTTTGAAAAGCACTGTATACATTACAGCATTTATATCCTGCTGCACTTTTTGTAGGTACAACATAACTGGGACACTTAGAAAGTTATGGAGAATTGCTTTAGGGATGGAGAAAGAACTGAAGAGGGATATATCCACAAGGGGACAGTCCAAAATTAAAACTGAACTCCCTACTCTCAAAGGATTTCATCTGTAATTAACTCAGGGAAATACTCAGGTAGGCCAACACAGACATTTTTACTCTACCTAAGGTGAAATAATATGAAAGGTAAAATTCTGGAAGTGAACTGAGTCCCTTTGGGAGCAAAATAAATGTACCAAGACTATGTTGTTATTTTTTTTAACAACTCAGAATGGTCTTTATTGTACAGCATGCATTCTATCATGGATCTTCTGAACACTGTTGATTCTTCCTTGATATCAATCAGTCAATTATTGAAAGCCTAAAGTGTACAAAGCACTTTCATAAGTATTTGGGCTAGTACAGTAGAAGGATAAGCTTGGCCTAGTGGGAAGAGCTGGGAAGTTAAGATCTGAGAAGTTAAGTGATAGAGAGTGGGAGTCAGGAGACCTGGGTTCTAATCCTGGCTCTGCCACATAATAATTTTGCTAGGCATTTGCTATATGCCACACACTGTACTAAACCCTGGAGTAGGAACAAAGTAATTGGGTTGTACATAATCCCTGACCTACAGTGGGCTCACAGTCCTAATCCCCATTTTATACATGTGCTAACTGAGAAAAGATAAATGAAGTGACTTGCCCAAGATCACACAGCAAAGTAGTAGAAGTGGGATTAGAACCCAGGTCCTCCTGACTCCCAGGCCTGTGCTCTATCACTTAACTCCTCTGAGCCAGTTTTCTCAACTATAGAATGAGTATTAAATACCTGTTCTCCTTCCCCCTTAGACTGTGAGCCCTGGGTGGGACAGAGGCTGTGCCTGATTTTATTGTATTGTATCTATCTGCACCAGTTCTTAGAACAGTTTGGCAGATAGCAGCACTTAACAAATACCACATTGTCATTATTATTATTATTATCATTATTAAAAAGGCATGATACTTGTTTGGGGAATGTAGGGTGTCTGGGTTCAGGAGGAATGGTAATAAGTTTGGATATCTGGGAAGAGGCTGGGGAATTCAAGAACTTTCTGTGTTTCTCTACCTTCGACTCTGATCACTTTCCTCCCACCTGGGGGCCAGTAAGGGTATCTCATATTCCCTTTGCTCAAGGAAAGACACTAAGGGGTGGGTGGGGTTAAGTATGGGATCCCCAGTGTCCCACAAGGATGCCTGTTGGACCCTTACATGGGACATCCACACAGGCTGTCTTGGTTCCTGTGGTGGCCTGGCTTTTTAGCTGCGTCATCCAAATTTGGAAAATGAGGAAATTGAGGCAGAGAGATGCAGGCAAAGCCAGGCTGCATCATCCTAATTTGACATCGACAGTTAGGCATCATTTACTAAGCATCCTTTGCTTCCTGACACAGGCATGCCAAGTGTAATTCAACATGATGCTGCAACCGATTACCCAGGCCGCCCACCTTGTTATTTGTTTCTCTTGATTCACCCCTCCTCTTTCTCACACTCCTTTTCCTGCCTGGGATTTTGAACTTTGAAATAACCTCAAATGAGTACTTTCTTCCTTGCTCTGAATCCAGGCACTGACTAAGCAGCAACAGTGAAGCTGACTTCGGGTATTCAAAAAGCACTGTGTACATTACAGCATTTACATCCTGCTGTACTTCTTGTAGGTACAATATAACTTGGACACTTAGAGAGTGTCCTGCCCTCCTAAGATTAAAAAAATACAGTAATCAAGTGCTAACAGTCGGTCAATAAATGCTATTTATTGAGTACTTTATTTAAAGGACTATGCTAAGTGTGTGGGCAAGTATAATGCAAAAGAGTGGGTATAAAGGATCTCTGCCCATAAGAAGCTTACAGACTGGAGTGGCAGACAAATGTTAAAATAAATAACAAATGCCTATGTATTTAGTATGTGTCAAGCCCTAGAGTAGATTCAGGATAACAAGATTGAACATAGTTCCTATCCCACATGGGGCTCACAGCATATATGGGAGAGAGAGCAGGTTTTTAATCTCCATTGTTATAATGAGGAAACTGAGGCACAAAGCAGTTAAGTGACTTGCCCAAAGTTACACAACAAACAAGTCTCCTGAATCCAAGGCCTGTGCTCTTTTCTCGAGGCCATGCTCCTTCTATGATTTTTTAAATCTCCCATCTTGTTTTCTTCTTCTTGGCTTCCCTGTACCTTCCTGCCCCAGGCTGAATTGGCCTCATGCCCTGTAATCTCAAACTTTCTCTGCACAAATACATTTTTAATTTCTGTCACGTCACAGCCATCCCCATCCCTTTGTTTCCCTTCCTCTTATAGCCCTCAAAGCCCCAGGATGGCAGAGAAGGTATTTAGGCAGAAGAGAGGGCCCGAGGTAGGCGATTGCTACTGAGGGAGCTAAGCTAAGGGCATGGCTTTGGGGGCTGGCAGGAAGCTGAAGCTATCCTGGCCTGGCCTGCCTCAAAGAGCCACCATATCGCTCCATTTGTTGCCCTCTGCCCGCAGGCTGTTGTCTCCACCCACCTCTGGAGCCTGTGGGGTGTTCTCATCATCCTGAACGGGCTCCAGCACCTAGCCAGAAGCTTTTCTTGTCCTTGGGCTCGGACCCAAGTGAGGCCAAACCATACATCTGCCCACCCAAGTCCATCCAGGGATCCACTTCAGGGATGATGAGGCTGTGGGGCTCTGGGGATCCTGTGGAGGAATCATCCCTGCAGATATGATGCTAACTAATGTTAACCTTCTCACTAATACTAACTTTCTCACTCTACTTCAATTTCATCTATCTCGCAGCCCACCTCCTGCTAATATCCTGTCTCTGGCCTGGAATGCCCTCCTTCCTCAAATCAGACAGATAATTGCTCTCCCCCACTTCAAACCCTTATTGAAAACTCATCTCTTCCAAGAAGCCTTCCCTAACTAAACCCTCCTCTCCTCCCACTCCCTTCTGCATCACCCTGACATGCTCCCTTCATTCATCCTCCCTCTGAGCCCCAGAGCACATATGTGTATATCTGTTATTTATTTATTTATTTATTTATTTATTTATTTATTTATTTATTTATTTATTTATTTATTTACTCATTTATTCATTTATTTATATTAATGTCTGTATCCCCCTCTAGATTTGTGGGTAGGGAATGTGTCTGTTTGTTCTTGCATTGTACTCTCCCAAGTGCTTAGTATAGTGCTTTACAACAGTAAGTGCTCAATACCTTTGAATGAATGAATAAATGAAAGGTATACACAGCCCCTGTCATGTTTCCCTGCCTGGAGCTGTGATCCCTCCAAGGCCAATCCCACTGAAGTGAAACTGCTGTGGTAGAGGAGGAAGATGATATGGTGGCAGAGGTGGCTTGTGAAAAGCAGTGTGGTCTAGTGAAAAGAGCACAGGCCTGGCAGTCAGAGGATCTGGGTTATAAACATTGGGCAGGGATTGTCCCTATCTGTTGCTGAATTGTAAATTCCAAGTGCTTAGTACAGTGCTCTGCACATAGTAAGCACTCAATAAATACTACTGAATGAATGAATTAAACCCATCTCAGCCACTTGTCTGCTCTGTGACCTTGGACAAATCACTTAACTTCTCTGTGCCTGTCACTGCATCCATAAAATGGGGATTAAGACTGTGAACCCCATGTGGGACGTGGACTGTGTCCAACTTGATTCTCTTGTTTCTATCTGTTCTCAGTACAGTGGTTGGCATATTTTAAGTGCTTAAAAAATGTCATTAAAAATGGTGGAGGGGGTGCAGTGGAGGACCAATGGCCTCTTCCTCTCACCCATTCCTTTTCCGTCTTCTCCCCCCTCCTGCTTTTTCTCTTCCTTCATCATCCTCCTTTACCACCCTTTCTGTTCACTCTTGTCTTTTATCTCCTTTTTTTCTCCCTTTCTCTTTTCTGGTCTCTCCCCTTTTCCTCTCCCTCTTTCCCCTATTGCCCTTTTTTCCCCATCTCAGTATCTTATCATCTCCTTTTGTGTCCCAAGCTTTGGTCCCCCTCTCTCTTTCCTTCTCTCACAGTTTACCTTCTCTACCTGCTCCCTCAGTGCCCCAGTCCAAGTTAGCCTCCAGGTCCAAAATTAGAAGTTGGAGCCTCTGGAACTGGTGAGTAAAGAAAATGAAATAGCTGGGCAGCAGTGGGTTGATGCCCTGTTGAATTAGATTCAGTGTGCCTGTGACAGAAGTACTAGATGGCTTTCTGACCCTCACAACCCCTAAATTCTGCTGTTCTGCTCCCTGCAGATTGGAAAGTCTGCTAGGTGTCAGGAGAGGGCAGAAGGACTTCAGAGGGGGAGGGCTCTCCTGAAGTCTTCCCCTCTCCCAGACCACTCTCCAATATTCATTCTAGGGCTTGAATCTGGAATCAGGTCAGGAAATAGCTAACATGTTTACTATGTCCTTGATAAAGGCCACTTTTTGCAGTCAATTTTTTATTGTTATTTCCTGTTACTGCACCAAAGCCACTTATGTCTATCACATTAATCCAGCAGGCTGTTGGAGTTTATCAGAGATTCCTGCACATTAATCAGCAGTTTCTGATTGACCATCATTAAAGCTGCCTAAGGGCAAGTTTCAGATAGTTTGGGAGAGCAATGGCAGGGAGTAGGGAGGGGCCAGGGAGAGAACTGGATATCTTGCCAATCACTAAGGCCTGGGAAAGCTCTCCTGGCCCTCCTTCCTTAAGCTATCATGGACTCATTTTTTTCCCAGCACCTCTTCTTTCCCCATCCCTGCCGTGGCTGTTTCAGTTCCTTCTTTGGACAGGGAAGGAACAGTAAGGGAGACCTGGGGGAAATTCTGCCAGAGGGCTTTGGTGAAATTCCACCAAGGGTAGTTTGTGAGAATAATACAGAGATGCTCTGTCTCGTTTCAGCCTCCCCACCAATGGCTAGATTTATTCCTTCTCTCCCTTCTTCCTCTTCCTCTGTAGCCTACCACCTCTTGGCTGCTCTGTTTGACTTTCCAGCAGAAGCTCCAGACCCTGCCTGGAGTGATCTGCAGAGTGAGCAGTGGAACATGAAGCAATGGAAGGAGCATGGGTCTGGGAGGTTCTAGTTCCAGGTCTGTTGAACTGGCCTTCTAGCTGAGCAAGTCAATCAATCATATTCATTAAGCACTTACTGTGTACGGAGCACTGTACTAAGCACTTGGGAGAGTATAATATAACAGGGTTGGTAGAAAAGTTCCCTGCTCACAAGAAGTGTATAATCTAGAGCAGGGTCACAACGTCTCTAATAGCTCCGATTCCTCATTTTTAAAATGGATTTCTAATAGTATCCTTATTTCCCTATCTCTCAAGGCTGTTGTGAGGACAAACCTGATATCAGTAATGTCAGAGAGCTTTGGGAATAAAGGTGATCTGTAAAATCAAGATATTATTTTTATTATTATAAAGTTATCCCAGATGGATTCTACATTTCTTTTCTCATGGCTTTCCACAAAGGTAGAGCTTTCCGGTTTGGGTAAAGGTTTGGCTGCTTTGGGCAATGGCTGCATTATTTCCTAGTCAAATTTTCTTGTGTACCTGGGAAAGCCTGGACAGGGATGGTGGGGTGGAATACCTGGGTCTCCTTATTAAGTGAAATCCTGCACTGACTGAAGGAGACCATGACAGCAGAGGGAGAGCTTTTGCCTCGCAGAAGTCTTAGTTTAAGCTGGAATGGTCTCTGGAGTTTACGGCAGTATTGAGCTAGAGCCAGGGAAGATCCATCCTTGCTCCCTAGGCTGCTCCATCGCAAGCCAGGGTTTCTACCCTGCACCACTCCTGCAGTCTCCTGTTTCTTCCTCAGTTGCCTAGGCCTAGGGAAGCACAGCATTCCAGACCCAGGTTAGAGTGGGCTACAGAGCAAGTTGTGGGGCATGGAGCGAGACATGGTTGGCATCACCCTCTAGAACCTTCCTGTCATGGCATGTCATAGCATGAAGGGTCTGTTGGCTAGGGCAGTTTTAATATTAGGTAGCTATCTAATCTTAAAACCTCACTCTTGTGTTCTCAAAGACTCTCAGAGGTGTTGGAAAGAAAAAGGAAAGGAAGAATTCTGTCAGGAAACTGCATGGCACAAGTATGATTTAAGGAAATCTGTGAGAGGGTTGGAAACAAGGCACTCCCAGACATAATGAAGTTGGTGGAGTCATTTTGGAACAAATTGGGTTGGATTTTCTCTGATCATTTTTCCAGTAATTGGACGGAAAAATGTGAAATCTGTGTTCAGTAGGGATCAGGGGTTGGCAGCTGCTTGGTATGGGTGTACTTTGGCTAAGCTACTGAATGTTCCTTAGTTAAATTGTTCATTTAACTGTTCATTTTACACACCCAACCTCATTTTCATTTTCTTACTTGAGATGAGAAATTGCAGGGCCTAGCAATGATGGAGAGAGGGGTTAGAATACAGAGAAACTGAGGTTTTTTTCTTTTAACTTAAAATTTTTTCTTTTAACTTAAAATTGAGAATCTATTGTCTTCTTCTTTTTGTACTGGAAATAAGGGAATTCCAACCCCAGATACAGCCCTCTCATCTTAGTCACATAGTGGGGAAAATGAGTTCCTAAGTGGACTATATTCCATTACTGAAATCATAAGGGAAAATCTATGTTACCCTGAACAGAGACTAGGTTGTAGTCATGGTTTCTATTTAATGTGGAGCACCTAGTCAAACATTTGGAAAATATCCACCCAGAAGCCATTAAAAATGGCTTCGTTCATCTGTTTGGGTTGGCCAAGTGATGGAAGCAGCACAGGTAGGAAGAGTGTCTTAGTACCTTCTAGTGGTGAGAAGGTGATCCATTTGCAAAGGCAGAGAGAATTTAAGAATTTAGTGAGAGGAATAATGATAATGGTATTTAAGCGCTTACTATGTGCCAAGCACTGTTCTAAGTGCTGGAAATCAACATGTCTCCCAGTGATATCTGAATTTGGATAAGAGTAAAGACTAAATAATATGTCCTCAATTTGTTTTAGTAAATCTCCAAGAGGCCAAATGAGAATCTAAATAAAAGTGCCAATGAAGCAGTTATCAGAAGCAGCATCTCTGATCTCCACAGCTGCACGGTGAAGCAGAGAGTCATTGTTTAATTTGTTGTTAGATAATCAGATTTTTCTCTTTTGTACATGGTAGGGCCAATCATGCAGGCTAGGAAAAGATCTGGGCTGGAATTTAAAAACGCCTTCAAGGAAAAGGCATATTATTACTATCACCATGTTGTTATACATTTAAGAATACTTTATAATAATAACTTTGTTGTTTAGAAAGGCCCTAGAGGACAACTTTTGAGAGTTTGTACAATGCATTCTACTCAGATATGGCAAGTTGGACCTTGAAGCGAATTCCTCAAGGATGTTAGACACTTAGGAATAGTTAAGAAGGACAAAGGATCAGATGATACTCTAGCTTCTGAAGGTGACTCAGAGAGTACATGAATTCATTTGAAAATGACTTTTTTTGGCAGCCTATTTTATCACTGTTTCTAAGCATGTCTGGGGTCCAGAGGAGAAAAACTCCACTATCTTAGGAAACTCTGGAAGCCAGTGATTCCCTCTAGTATGCTGTGGCCTACAGTTAGAATTTAATAAAACATATATAGAAGGGGGGAAAAAAGGAAAGCAGGATGAAGAAAAAGGAAAACAAATGTAAAAGGTATCAGCCCAGCTATAGCCTTGCTTTTGGCCCGTTCCCTGCCCGACTTTCCCTCCTCCCCCTTCCTGCGTAGGCTTTCTTCTCTCCTCTCCGAGAGGCTAATTTACAATCTGCTAGATTTTAAACTTCTTGAGGACAGACATGTTCTCTACAAATTCTATTGTACTTTCTCAAATGCTTAGTTCAGTGCTCTGCACAGACCGACCATTCAAGAAATTATATTGAGTGACCGAGGTGGAAAAGAATGGGAGTTTTGAGCTTGAATTTTGCTGTCAGCTGCTTTTAATGGCAATACAGCCAGCTCAGGTTGGAACAGAACAGCTTCCAGGTTCATGATGCAGGATTGATCACTGGATTAGGCTCCACTCTCATGGAAGAGGCCAGAGCTCAAGCCTCATCTCAGTGTTTCTACAAAAGTTTTCTCCATTTCCCACTACTAAATCTAGCCATGGATCCCATACCATGTGTGATTGTACTAATTTAGGGAACTTATTTACGTTACATTTTGATCGTTGTCCAGCAGGGAACCTCTTGTTATTTTTAATGGCATTTGTTAAGCACTTACTATGTGTTGTGTAGATACAACTTAATCAGGCCAATATGGGGCTCACAGTCTAATTAGGAAGGAGAACAGCCATTGAATCCCCATTTTGCAGATGAGGAAACAGGCACAGAGAAGTAAAGTGTCTTGCCCAAGATCACATAGCAAGCGTCAGAATCGGAATTAGAACCTTTGTCCTCTGGCTCCCAGGCCTGTGCTTTATCCACTGGGCCACACTCCTTCTTGCTTTCTACCTTCAGTTTGTTGTCTCATAGGCAATATCTTCCTTTGTTCCTTAGCTCTAATACTCATTTTGTTTGTTGTCCTGTAGAGGACATCTCTCTTCTCACCTTGGCTCTAACCCCATCCTGAAGGCACTCTTCCCAGACCCAGCCATCCCCCCACCGCCTCCTCCCCCAGCTCTTGGAATAGCTCATATGGGTGCTGTAGGCTGCTCCCTTTATGCCTGCACAGATCAGGACCCTAACTCCTGGCAGCAGCTATCAAGGTAGTCAGTATACTGGGAGAAATATGGCCAAATGGGCTGTGCCCAGAGAGAAGAGACAAAACTTCCTCTGGACAATGGGGAACAGGCTGAAGCTCCATGAGGTCTCTTTTTCCTCCTCCTTTTTTTCTTCCTCCACCTTTCTCCCCCTGCTCCCCCTCCCACCCCCCTTCTCTGACTCTAGCAGCCACAAGAGCCCATCTGGGGACATAGCTGAGTCACTTCCCATACTCTGCTCCTCCCAGCCACTTGAGCCACAGATGACTCGATGCCAGTTGCCACCTGGAGTAGGAGGGAAGGTGGAATGCACAAGCGGAGGAGTAATCAAAGGAAAGGTCATGAGGGACAGAGTCAGCCAGTGGGCAGGCTAATTGCATGGCACTAAAGTGGGAGGTCAGACTGCTGTCACTGTGCTAGGAGGAGCCGAACACCTGGCCAGCCCAACTCTCTGCCTCTTTGGAGATCTACCAGTCTGACTGCAAATTTTAAGTGAAAAAGAACCAAGGGAACTCTAGAAAGCTAAATTAGAGAAGGAAGAGGGCCTTGTTTACAACATGAACTTGTGATGTCATCATTTGAAATAGTGGTGCTGTTGCTGTGCTTTTTTATGCCCCTCCCCTTCTCTCTCTCTTTGTCTCTGTCTCTCATTGTTCAGTTTGAGCATGTTCAATCTAAAGGAAGCAACTTGTCCAGTTCCTGTCCCAGATTATTCTATCTATTCTACATATTCTGATTTATTAGCTCATATTCATATCACATGAAGCAGCATGGTCTAGTGGAAAGAGTATAGGCCTGGGAGTTAGAGGACCTGGGTTTTAATACCAGCTCTGCCAATTGTTTTCTATATGACCTTAGGCAAATCACTTAACTTCTCTTGCCTCAGTTTCCTCAACTGTAAAATGGGGATTCAATACCTGTTCTTCCTCTTGCCTGTACTATGGGTCCCATGTGGGACAGGGACTGTGACCAACGTGATTAATTTGTATCTTCCCCAGCACTTAGAACAGTGGATGACACATAATAAGTGCTTAACAAATACAATAATAATAATAGTATGCACAGGACTTAGATTGAACAGAGTATTTTATCAATCAGTCATATTTATTGAACACTTACTTTGTGTAGAGCATTGTACTAAGAGCTTGGGAGAGTACAATATAACAGAGTTGGTAGAAAAGTTCCCAATCCACAATGAGCTTACAGTCTAGAGGGGGAGACAGAAGTGAATATAAATAATTAAATAATGGATATGTACATAAGTGCTGTCTATGAGACTGAGGAAGGGGTCAATAAAGGTTGCAAGTGCAAGGGTGACATCGAAGGGAGTGGGAGAAGAGGAAATGAAGGCATAGTCAGGGAAAGCCTCTTGGAGGAGATAAGACTCTGAAGGTGGGGAGAGTGATTGTCAGATATGAAGAAAGAGGGCATTACAGACCAGAGGCAGGACTTGGGTGAGAGATCAGTCGTGAGATAGATGAGATCCAGGTACAGTGAGTAAGTTGATATTAGAGGAGCGAAATGTGCAGGCTAGGTTGTAGTAGGAAAGCGGAGAGCTAAAGTAGGAGGGGGCAAATTGATTTGAATCCTTCGAATCAATCTCAATTCTTCTAGAATCTCATAATTTTTTTGCCTTTTTGGATAAGCTCAAGCAGAAAAAGCTTGGGTGAACTGGAATTAGATGGGCTCTGGGAGGGAGGAAGTAGAAGAGGAAAGGACAAATGGGACTTCATGGTTTCACAAGCAGATCTTGATTCTGTGCCCATAACTCCTATCTCCTTTAGTCACAGTGGAATTGAGGCCTCATTTGGAGTCGGGAAAGAGATCCAGGGCCTTTGATTTTTCCTTCTTAATTCACTTTTTAATTTCCAGATTCCTGGACATCTGAATAATGTTTTTTAAATCTAAATGCCAGCTTTTTTTCCTACTTATTTCAGTTCATTCCTATTTTCTCTTTTTGTGTTGCTAGGTATGCACGCTTCCAGAAGAGGTCAGGTGCTGTTCTGCCTCCTTTTCCAAACAAATGCGTATAGCGATTGTGACCATATGGTCTTTTCTCCAGTGTTTTTACTTTTTTTTTTTTCAGAATTGCTTACCTGGAATCTGGACCAGAGTCCAGTTTTCTTTCCTGGCCACCTGAAACCCCAATACCACATGATGCAGATGGGTAAAGATGTGCTATGTATACTTGCTTGATTGGTGAAATTTCTAAGAAGTTATTTTCTTATAGTTATTTGTGACTTTTTGAAGCAGAGAAAACAATATTGGCCAACTCACTGATTGCAGAAAAGGCTTTCCAATTTTTTTAGCCAGAATCTAAATGTTTCTACTGCATTTTTCCCTCCTGTAAACTTGGACAGTCCAACAGAATTTCAAATGCATTGCTCTTCAGTAACATAAACATTACCACATACTTGAGTTGGTAATTCCTTGAGATTGTTTTATACAAAGTATACATAACACCCTGCAAATGGCCATGCTGTAATTGTTAATATTCATCACATGTTGTTGTTTTCTTTCCTTGAATAATCCTGTCGCTAGCTCTCTACCAGGCACTGGTTATATTTCTGGGCCAGGAATTGCTCAGTTTGCGGTATTAAGTGCACTGCTCTCTTTCTCTTCACTTGTCACCCAGCCTCTATTTATAGTAGACAGATGAACAGAAGCCAGTGTCAAGTGCAGTTGTTGTTTGGTCAAGCCCAGCTGTTGAATGGTGATTTGTAATTGGCAAAGTCTCTGATACTGCCATCTGGACATACCAGGCTTCTGATAGTGTATCTTGTTGGGACAGATGAAAGTAACTGACTAAAAATGAAAACAGTGATGTCTGTAGGCATCGAAGAGTGGGTAGAGACTGCCTGCCCTTCTTCTTTTTTAATACTAGAAAATTGGAGCCTGGTGTCCTTGAATTCCATCCTGAGAAGCAGCATTCAGTCCCTTTACAGGACAAAAATGAGAAAACTGATCTCTTTAGACTGAGCAGCAGATCAGTGACATTGCTATTGAGAAAGTAATGAAAGACTTGAAAGAGCTGGATACATTATTAGTGAGCATTTAGCCTGCCATGCACATTAGCATCAGCCCTCAGGACCAGGTTCAGAAAAAAATTAGGTCAGACCCCAAAAAGTCAGCCCATGAAAAATTTTTATCGAGAAAACTAAAAATGCCGAACATGCTTGGCAAGTTATTGCAGACTTCTGATACTGGTGACAGATGTTCTAACATTTGTAAGCGTGAGAAAGGCTTCTGGAAAATTTTGGGGGAGGGTCAGAATTTTTCAGACCACTATTTTTTTTTAACTGGGGCTATTTAGGGCTCACTTTTCATCAGAATTATAGATAGATATTTATTGCTTGTCCACAGTGGGAATGATAGTGTAGTAGACTTCATAAAGAAATCTGGCCCACCGTACCACTAGTGAAAAAGGACAAAGAGTGATGTGCTCTGATGATAATTTCATAAAGATGATTCCAGCAGCTGTAGATAGGTTGAAATGGGAAGAGATTGGCAGCAGGGAGACCTTTAGAGACGCTCTTATAACAATCTGGCAAAACTCCTGAAAAATAGATAACATGAATAGCCAAGTCCACAGTGACTGCCTAAGCACTTACCTGCTGGTTTATGGCACTAAGGCACAGCATCAGTACTAAACTGCCCTTCCTTTGGCTATACTTTGGTTTTGTCTGTAATGCAGTACAGTCTTTGCGTGCTCTTGGCCGTGTGCAGCATCCTGCCGCTGTACGCTCACTGCACTCCATGCCCCAGAGGGAATATGATTGGCAGGGTCAAAACAGTATTTGTGGCATGGAACAAACAACTAGCTCTATAATCAGTTCTTTTGGTAAGATTCTTGGTCATCTGTCGTTCTTGACAGCAGAATCCATCACCCCAGTGATCCACTGAGAGGTGATTAGAGCTTGTTCCAAGATAGTAATTGTGAGAATGAAAAGAAAGAGGAAATGCTGTTGTGGAAAAAAATCAGCAGAGTTTAGAAAGAGATTGAAATACGGAGTCTTAAAGTGAAGAATAAAAATTGACACAAAGACTAATTTTGTATGATATGCAGGGCAGTGGTAATGTTTACAGTAATAGGAAAGTTGTCGTTAGAATTTGGGAGGGAAGATGAGTGGCTCTTTTGCAGACACACTAAGTTTAAGGTGTCCACTGCTTGTCCAGGTGGAGATGTTGCAAAGACAGAAGAAAATACAACTTAAAGAGTTGATGATAGGTGTTGGCTAGCGATATTGTCTGGGGAATCATCTGCCTGGAAGTGGTGGTAGAAATCATGAAAATTGATGAGCTGCCTGAGAGAGTGAGTGAACAGTTATAAGAGCAAAGGACCAGGCCTTACTTCTGAAGGACATATACTCACACACAGAATTAAAGCTTGAAGACCACATCTATATCCAACCTGGGTATTCCCTCCCAGTGCTTAGTACAGTGCTCTCTCCACAGTAAGTGCTCAATAAATACTATTACTAGAACTACTAGTGAAGAGAAGAGGAGCCAACAAAGACAGAGCTCTTATCTGATGGCCTCAGCACATATCTTTAAATTATGTATTATAAATTATTCATAATGTCTGCCTCACTCTCTAGCCTGTAAGCTCATTATGGGAGAGAGGAGGGTCAGCATTCAGTCATGTGCCCCCCCCACCCCTCAGCTGCATGAACTGCCTCAGCTCTCTCCCCTAACTTCCCAGAAGCCCCTTGGGATAGCCATTTGGGCTCAGAAGATTTTGACTCAGCTTTAGACGTTTGGAGAGAAGCAGAGGCAGAGGATCATTCCCTCACTGTTCTCTCTTGCCTTTTCCCATCCCAAAACTCTTGCTGTGAGAGAACTAACCTGGCCACAGCTGCAGCAGTTGTGGCCATAAGAAACACCTGCCCTGGGGCCAAACGTGCTAATATCTCCATTAGCAATGTTAATGAAAGCAGCATCCATAACTCAGCAATCAGTTTCTTCCCACCCATCTCCCTCATCTTCTGCTCCTTCTCCCCCCAACACCCTCATCCCCAAGGTGGACTGGGAGAGTGGTACAGAGGAGCTAGTGTGGGGATAGGGGAGATTCCTTGTTGAACGCTAACTAATTAGTTGAACTGGAGAGATATTTCAGTATCATTATAGTGCAGTGGAATATAATAATGTTATGCATCTTTTGCCAGGGGCCCTGAAAAATCCATTAGTCTCAGTGAGGTTAACAGAGCCCTCGTTAACCCATTCTCCCACATCCATTCTCTCTACAAAGAGTATCACATTGTGTACCGTTGGGCACATGGGGACCAGGCAAGAGAGTGTGGATGGTTCAGCACAAACCATCACCACTATAGGAAAAAAAAAATTCAAGTACAGGCCCAATAATGGTAGGCCATATCTAGCTTAACAATTGGTGTCCTCTGCTCCCCCACCCCACCCCCCACCCGCTGCTCTTCCCCCTTCCCCTCCCCTCAACACTGCTCATTTATATATATTATTTATTTCCCTATTTATTTTGTTAATGAGGTATATATCTCCTTGATTTTATTTATCTTGATGATGATGTCTTGTTTTTGTTTTGTTCTGTTTTGCTTTGCTGTCTGTCTCCCCCGTTTAGACTGTGAGCCCGTCACTGGGCAGGGATTGCCTCTATCTGTTGCCGAATTGTACATTCCAAGCGCTTAGTAGAGTTCTCTGCACATAGTAGGCGCTCAATAAATACTATTGATTGAATGAATGAATGATAATACTCACCAAAATGCTAGGGGATTGGAAAGGTGCTCTAATGAATTTTCGTGAACCTAGTGTGCAAGAGTACAAGAGATTTGCCCTCAAAGACCCCACTGTGGCTGCAGTCGACCCCTGGCACTTTCAATTTCCAACTGAAGGACAACTTTACTACTAGTCTGTGAGCTCACTGGGAGTTAGAGAGGGAGGACTGGATCAAATACGGGTCTGGGAGTCAGAAGGACCTGGATTCTAATTCCAGCCCTGTCTCCTGTCTGAGTTGCAGAGAAGTTAGATGATTTGCCCAAGTCACACAGCAGTTACCCCATCTGTAAAATGGGAATTAAGGCTGTGAGCCCCATGTGGGACATGGACTGTGTCTAATCAGATTAGCTATCCCAGTGTGTAGTACGGTGCCTGGCACACAGTAAGCTTTTAGCAAATACCATAAAATAGGTTGGAGTTGAATGCCTGGAGTAAAAGAGCTGAAAGGGACTAGGAAGTCAACTTAGAAACTAAGATGTTTGGGAAGTTCCATTGGCACTGGTCTCTAAAAGACGGGACTGTCCTGAGAAAAGGAGGGTGAAGGGTCATCTGTTTTTAAATGTCGTTTGATAACATTTTGTGGTCGATTTGGCTATGATTTGGCTAAACCAAAAGTTACCAGCAGAGGGAGCCCAGCACCCCCTCTCCTTGGGTGTCACAAGTTCTTGGGCAACAAGCAAAAAGTTTGGGTCATGGAGGGGCCTGTGGCTCTGGGTAACGCTGTTATCGTTGATTACCAAAGTACATTTCTGAACCCCGAAAAAACTCCCTCATTGGTAAATTCAATTTTTGAAATGACGTGAAGCAGTGTGGCTTAGTGGAAAGAGCACAGGCTTGGGAGTCGGAGGACCTGGGTTCTAATCCCAGCTTCTCCACTTGCCTGTTGCATGCTACTCTTTTATAAGTTACTTCCGAAGACAGTGGCATCTCCCTTTATGCTGTGTAGTCTCAACTCACTATTGATTTGATTTTTAGCTTTATCTTTAAAATAAACATTTGGGTGGGTGTTAGAGTCTAGGGAAGATGTTTTCTCACTGTATTGAATTTGGGGCCGCTTTATCATGAAATTAAGGCAAGTTACATCATCATCATCATCATCATCAATGGTATTTACTGAGTGTTTACTATGTGCAGAATGCTCTACTAAACACTTTGAAAAGTAGAATAAGACAGAATTTGCAAACATGTTCCCTGCTCACGCGACTTAGATTTGCTGTGGCACAGTTTCCTTGCCTTGTAAAATAATGATTCCAATACCTGTTCTCCCTCCTATTTAGGCTGTTGGCTCCAGCACCGTGTGGGACAGGGACCTGATTATCTTGTATCAACCACAGTGCTTACTACCATAGTTGACACATAGTAAGTGTTTGACAAGTACCACAATTATGTGTGAAAAAGGCAGAGACCTGTGAGAAATTTAGAACTGCCAATGTCTCTTTTGAAAGGGCCGGTTCCTTTTTTAAAACATTTTTACCAAAACCCCAAGGCTTCGTGGGGCAGAGAAAGCTCTTCTGTTTTTACATGTGAAGACAGGAATCCAGATGCAAATTTTCTATCATCTAGCATCCAAAAAGACTAAATGTAATTTGGGGTAGAAGTAGAGGGAGAAGCAGAAAAGTAGGAGATACTTGTATATTTTAATCTTTTGCCAAAATTCTTCCCATATTTTTATGCCTATGTTACATTCTCTACTCTTTTATATTATGTTACTTCAGAAGACAGATGGCATCTCCCTTTATGCAGTGTAGTGTCAACTCACTATTGATTTGATTTTTATCTTTATCTTTAAAATAAACATTTGGTTGGGAGTTAGAGTCTAGGGAAGTTGTTTTCTCTCTGTATTGAATTTGGGCCCACTTTATCATTAAATTAGGGCAAAGATTACTGACCACCCCAAATTCAACATCATCAAGTTACCATTGATTGATCACTATTGTGCACTTTGTGCAGAACACTGTATGAAGCACTTGGGCGGGTACACTACAGTTAGTAGATATGAGGCCTGCTTTCAAGAGGCTCACAGTCTAATGGGGGAGAAAAACCTTAATATAAATTACAGATAAAGGAAGGGACAGAGTATAATAAGGATATGTACATAAATGCTAGAGAAGCAGCATGGTCTAGTGGATAAAGCATGGGGCTGGGAGTCAGAAGGACCTGGGTTCTAATCCCAGTCTGCCACTTGTCTGCTGTGTAACCGCGGATAAGTCACCTACTTCTCTGTGCCTCAGTTACCTCATCTGTAAAATGGGGATTAAGACTGTGAGTCCCATGTGGAACAGGGACTGTGTCCAACCTGATTAGCTTGCATCTACCCCAGTGCTTAGTCTAGTGCCTGGCATAGAGTAAGCTCTCAACAAATATCACTATTTTATTATCATAATTATTAAGTGCTGGAGTATTATTAAGGGTTGGAGTGGAGTGAATATCAAGTTCTTAGGGGTGGGACCAACGGCATGGATGCGGCAATAGGGAAGCCTAAACCAATTTGTGACCTCGCTAACAGTAAGATCAATCAATCGTACTTAGTGAGCGCTTACTTTGTGCAGAACACTGCACTAAGTGCTTGGGAGAGCACAATATAACAGAGTTTGTAGGCATGTTCCCTGGCCACAATAGCTTACAGTCTAGAGGGATGATTCTAGTTTCCACTCCTTTTAAGAAGTCCCTAGAACACTTTTCCTGGATTCCCAGTTAGTGCCTTTTTTTGATCACCCTAATCTAAGTATATTTTTAATCACCCAAAACCTTCACAGTGCAGATAATTATGCCCTTACAGTATTATACGGAAGCTCTAAGAGTTGTCTAGGGCATACCTTTGACCACGAAGGTGACCAATAAGGTAGATCATAGTCCAGAGGTTTAGATTCAATTGCTCTGGGCCCTTGCCTTTCAAAAGAATCTGGAAAGTCTCTTCACTTCCCGTCTAAAGGTACCAAGGCCACCATCCAGAGAGCACCCTAACGTTATTCTGCAGGGTGAACTGTTCCTCCGAGGTCTGAATATTCTCCCTGTCCCTGCTTGTTGAAACTCTGCATTCCAATTTCCTTTACGATGGGCCTCCTCCCATTGCCCACAACTGTGGTGAGGGAGCCTTTCTGAATTGTGTAATTTAATGGCTAAGTAAATTTTAAATCAGAAATGTCTTAAAACTTAAAAGAACAAAACATGATTGCTAAACCAGGAAAAATAAAAATTCCCCCACCATCTCTCTCTCTAATTGTGACTTAGCCTGAAAGATCCATCATCATCTTTCCACCCCTCTAGGAAGAGAAGGGCACACCCCCATTTAGGGACAAGCAACCTAAAAATCTCTCTCTTTCAAATTCCTGCCCAATTATGTTTAGGAAAGAGTAAGATACAGTATGGCAAAAGAATTGTTGTGGATGAATCTCATAGCCCTATACCATTCAGTGAACAATTGTCTACCTACTGAAAGATTTCTAAAGAGATACCATCAAGACTTAGAGTCTCTAATGTTGATCTCTCGTAAAATAACATTTGCAGTCGCTTCCCTTCTGAGCCACCATTTCTGTTCCAGCGTGACGAGAGTCCCAGCTTCAGAGCTTCCAACATCAGAAGAGAGCAGCAATAGGAGAGACCCGAGCAAGTTTTCCATAACCAGAAACACCTTTGAAAACTTCAGTATGCATGTTTCACACAGTTAAATTTTGGGGCAGGGGAGTGTCCTTTTGACTCTTGAGGTACTAAAATTGATTTTAATGCAGTTTGTTCTATCAGCTAGCTTGGTCCCGAATTACCATGTGTACTCTGATAACAAATGAAACCCACTGCAAACAAGAGTCAGTACTTTCTGACTCCTACTCTGCTGGGGAGCCACCTGTGTTATGAGATATTTGATTTGGGGCTGGGCCCCACAGGAAGCACCCTGCTTCTCTGGAGGTAGCTGTTCAAAGTAGCAGAAGGAACCCGCCCTTGTTTGTTACGGCTATTGTGTTTAGTTTCTGTGACTGAGTTTTGGCAAACAGGAGGTTGAAAAGAACACCCGGGGACAACTCAAGGTACAGTGTTTCAAATTAGATCAAGAGCTGAGACACTTACTCCTGAGAGTAGGAAGAAGAGGAATAAGGGGTGAAGCAAAAAAAGAGAAACGCAAATCTAATATGAGGGTGTTTGTGTAGAGGAGGGTTATGCTAAACTGCAGGAGGAATTCGGTAGGAAGAAGGGTGGGATCAGGATGTGAGGTGATCCACTATCCAGAATTCTTGCATCTCCTTCTTTCTTCCTGTTCTTCATTAACTCATTAACATCAGCAGAGGATAAATGGCACAAAGAAAAAAAAAAGGAGGAAACCCAAATCAGTCCATTGGGCTGGATATTTGCAGACAACAAAAAGTTTGTTTTGTGGTAACTAGTGGCCTAAATTGAAGTTTGGGGCTGGGATTTCAGTTAACCGTACTCTGCCAGTCCTGATCTCTGATGAATGAAGTTGACTGCCCTGTAGCTTAGAAAACGCTGATCCTGCTCTCAGAGATCAAAATGAGAAGCTGAGGAAACAGAGGAATCAGAGGACATGCAGGAAGCGAGAAAACCACTTGGGTAGGCCAGCTGGGACATGAACTGAACTTTCCTGGCCACGGTGGTTTCTGCAGGAACCCTAGATGGAACCAGAGAGGTAGTTTGTCTCCCCAAACAGGCAGCTGGTGACCACGGCTCTGCAGTTAGTTCTTGACGTGAGTAGAAAGAAAAATATTAATGTTATAGTTGATTGTGTTTTGGATTTTTGACAGCCCTGTGTGTTTTTCTTATTTGTCAGTTCTTGCTGAAAGTAACTTGATCCCATGTTGTGGGAAGAAAACTCATAAATGGCAAAATCCAACCCCAATGAAATAATAATGTAGTGTGTTTAAACATTTGGGTTAGGAAACTTAGCATTTGCACTATTGGTCTCACCCTGAATCATGCATTTAAGCGGTAGTCACATTTTCAAAGTGCATTAGGATTTAAATTGAAAGGGATCACAGAATCTCAGACTGATTTTTTTTTTTTGGTGGTGCTGAAGACAGGGGTGAGAAATGTACATTTACTGCTCTGAAGAGAAGGGCATGTGTTATCTTTGAAATACAACCCAAAAAGCAAATCTGAGTGCCTCATGAGCAGCCTCATCTTAGTATATACCTTGTTATGGTTGCACAGTATTATGTCCACAAACAAATCATGGATGTCAATGGCTAATTGCCAGCAGAATAGCATATCCAATCCTCACCCTGTATTGCCTTGCATAAGTTCCTTGCTTTAGTTATTTCTGAGGACCCTTCAGATAAGTGAAATTTTCTCCTGGTTTTGAAGAAACTGCTGATTATAAGTCATTTTAGGGATTTGACTTATTTCATTTCTTGTTCCCTGGAGGATTGGAAACCTATTCCCCACTGTCTGACCATTCCCTCTCCCTGGGTAGGTGCAGACCCAGGAGGAGAGCTGAGTTCAGGTGAAAATGAAGCAGAGCATGCAGCTCAGGCATGTCCTGAAGTTCTCTTAGCCCACAGGGAAATGCAAATTTCCCTTGGAAGAAACTGTTCTGAAGGCCAAAACATCTTTAACCTCGTTTTCAACACAAAGAATAGAAAATCCACAATGGAGGTTTCTGGTGCAGTTTTGTTGCAGTTCTGACTGGATTGCAGACTTTAGTCAGAAGGAGTTCAGACAAGATTTTTTCCCAGCATGATTGAGTTGTACCTAATGTACCTAATTAATAGGCCCCCATGCTTAACGCCCCCTTCAAACCTTCTATTCCCCGGACACTCCCCCTCCCCCCACAACCGCTCTCTTGCCCCTCATGACCTGGTCACTTACTTTATTAATAAAATTGAAACCATCAGGTGAGTTCTCCCTAAAATCTCCCCTGCTCCTCTCCAGTCCCTCCCTCCTCCTGGCCCTTCTATGACTCTCTCATCTTTCCCAACAGTATCTGAAGAGGAGAGCTCCCTCCTCCTCTCCAAACTTATCACCTTCACCTGTGCCACGGACCTTAAACCTTCACACCTTATGAAAACACTTGTCCCCTTTCTTCTTTTCTGCTCACAGCCATCTTCCACTATTCACTTTCCAGTGATTTCTTTCCCAGTGCTTTCAACCATACCATGTATCCCCTATCCTAAAAAAAAGCCTCCCTTGACATTACCTAACTTTGGCTTCACTGACACTGTCCTCTCCTGGTTACCCTCCTATCTCTCTAGCCACTCCTTCTTAGTCTCCTTCACAAGCTCTAACTGTGGGAGTCCTTTGAGACTCAGTTCAGGGTCCCCTTCTATTCTCCATTCCCACTCTCTACACCCATTCTTTGGAGGCCTCATTCACTCTCATGGCTTCAACTACCATCTCTACAAGGATGATTCCCAAATGTACCACTCCAGCTCTGACCTCTCTCTTTCTCTGAAGTCTTGTATTTCCTCCTGCCTTCAGGACAGCTCTACTTAGATGTCCTGCTGACAGCTGAAACTCAGCATGTCCAAAACAGAACTCCTCATCTTCCCACCCAAACTCTGTCTTTCCTATTACTATAGACAACACCACTATTCTCCTTGTCTCCCAAGTCTGTAACGTTGGCATTATCCTCAAATCATCTGTCATTCAACCCACGTATTCAGTCTGTCACCAGATCGTGTCAGTTCTTTCACAGTATCACTAAAATCCACCCTTTCCTCTCCATCCAAATTGCTACCACCCTGATCCAAGCATTTATCTGATCCTGCCTTGAATACTGCATCTGCCACACTTCAGGAAATACTTCACTCTGCTACCCAGATCATCTTTCTAAAGCACTGTTCAATCAATGTTTCCCCACCCCTCAGTAGCCTCCAGTGGTTGCTCATCCACCTCTGCATCAATCAGAAACTCCTTACCAATGACTTTAAGTCACTCAGTTGGCTCTCCCCTCTTATCTTACCTTGCTGATTTCCAACTACAAACCAGCCTACATACTTTGCTCCTCCAGTGCCAATTTACTTACTGTACCTTGGTCACACCTATCTCACTGCCGACACCTTGCCCATGTCCTCCCTCTGGCCTGGAGCTCCCTCTTCCTTCATATCTGACAGACCATGACTTTTCCTGCCTTCAAAGCCACATTAAAATCACATCTCCTCCAAGAGGCCTTTCCCCGACTAAGCCTCTCTTTCCCTACTCCCTTTCCCTTCTGCAACATCATATGAATGTGAATTTGCATGTGAATTTGTACCCTTTATTCACCCCACCCTCAGCATGTATGCACATATCCATAATTCATTTTAACGTCTGCCTTCCCCTCTAGACTGTAACCTCCTGGAAAACAGGGAACCTGATCATTCATTCATTGTCATATTTATTGAGTGCTTACTGTGTACAGAGCACTGTACTAAGTGCTTGGAAAGTACAATTTGGCAACGGACTATCAACTCTGCTATATTGTACTATCCTAAGAACTTAGTAGTAATAATGATAATTGTGGTATTTAAGCACTTACTTCATGACAAGCCCTGGGGCAGATACAGATAATCAGTTCCTACATAGGGCTCACTGTCTAAGTAGGAGGGAAAACAGGTATTGAATCTCCATTTTTGCAGAAGAAGAAATTGAGGCACAGAGAAGTTAAGTGACTTGCCCAAGGTCACAGAACAAGTTAGTGGCAGAACTAGGATTAGAACCCAGGTCCTCTGACTCCCAGGCCCATATTCCTTCCACTAGACTGTTCTGTTTCCCAAGTGCTCTAACTCAGTTAGTGTTCAATAAATACTATTGATTGATTGATTGATTGACACCTTTTTCTATCTCCATGCCTCTTCAGAAAATGGAATGTAACAAAGCTTGATTCACATTAATTTCATCCTTATTACATTTAGAGCATAGCATTTGGTGTCGCCGAGCTTTCACATCCAAAGATCACTTAGAATAGAGCCAAACAAAAGTATTAAGTTTAAAGTTTAGCACTGGGATCAGGAAGGGCACAGCATGGTCCTGGGGAATGAAGAAAGTGAGCTTCTAATGTGTGTTTAAATAACATCTCTTCCCTGTGGTGCTTCATACCTCCTTGCTAAATAGAAAATGCCTCACACTTCTCTGCTACATGCTGACCTTCATACTTCCTCCCTGCTAAATGCTTAACTCCCTTTCCTTCCCTCCCCCCCCCCCACCTCCCCAGCCCTTTCTCCTTCCCCTTTCCCTGCCCTTGAAGCCTCCAGGCAGCTGCCAGACAGGACAGCCAAAAGCGATAGGGAAGAAAGCATGAGGGAAAAATAAAAACTGCAATTTTCTAGCAAGACTGGGCACAAATAAAGTCACCAAAAGGAAACTGGCCTCCGGTATTGTCAGGTGCAGTCCATCATTTTATCAAGTAAAAAGGAAAATTCAGATTTAATTTTTCTGATATACCTTTTGTCCAGAAATTCCTTCACCAGAAAGAAGAGTGTGGTTGGCACAATGTTTTCGCTGTTCTTTGCTAACATTCTTTGTTAATGATCAGAGCAACAGAAGCTGACTCGATCAATCATTCATATTCATTTATTCTGATCAGAGCACTGTACTAGGCTCTTGAGAAACATGTTTCCTGTTCACAAGGAGTTTATAGTTTAGGAGGAGACAGACATAAAATAAGTTATGAATATGTACAGAAGTGCTGTGGAGCTGAGGATGGGGAGAATAAATGGTACAAATCCAAGTGCAAGGGTGGCAAAGAAGGGAGAGGGAGTAGGAGTATTGAGGGTTTAGTTGGAGTCTCTTGGAGAAGATGTGATTTTAATTAGACTTTTAAGGTGGGGAAAGTTATGGTCTGTCAGATATACAGGGGGAGGGCGTTCCAGGCCAGAGATAGGATGTGGGTCAGAGATGGTGGCGAGATAGATAAGATCAAGGTATAGTGAGTAGATTGGTATTAGAGGAGTGAAATGAGTATGCTGGGTTGTAGCTGGAAATCAGTGAGGTAAGTTAGGAGGGGGTGAGTTGACTGAGTACTTTAAAGCCAATGCAAGGAGTTTTTGATTGATGCATTGGAGGATGGGCAACCACTGGAGGTTCTTGAGGAGTGGAAAAAAATGGATTGAACTTTCTTTTAGAAAAATGGTCTGGGCAGTGGAATGGACTGTGGACTGAAGTGGTGAGAGACAGAAGGCAGGGAAGTCAGCAAGAAGACTTATGCAGTATCAAGGTGAGAAATGTCACTCTCCTCAAAAATCTCCAGTGGTTGCCTATCCACCTTCATATCAAACAAAAACTCCTCAACATTGTCTTTAAAGCACTCCACCATCTTGCCCCTTCTTACTTCACCTCACTTGTCTCCTTCTACAACCCAGCCCACACACTTTGCTTCTCTGGTGCTAACCTTCTCACTGTGCCTCAATCTCACCTCTCTTGTCATCGTCCCCTGGCCCACATCCTACCTCTGGCTTGGAAAGCTGTCCCTCCTCAAATCCACCAGACAATTATTCTCCCTGCTTTCAAAGCCTTACTGAAGGCACATCTCCTCCAAAAAGCCTTCCCAGATTAAGCCCCACTTTTCTTCATCTCCCACTCCCTTCTGCAGCACCCTGACCTCTTCCCTTTGCTCTTCCCCCCTCTCCCCATGACCTGTTCCCTTTTGCGCTTCCCCCCGTTCCCAAGGCCTGCTCCCTTTCCTCTCCCCCCCTTCCCTGCCCCACAGCATTATGCATATATCTGTAATTTTATTTATTTATATTGATGTCTGTTTATTTATATTGATGCCTCTCTCCCCACCTCTAGACTGTGACCTCACTGTGGGCAGGATTTGTCTCTCTTTTTTGCTGTATTATACTTTCCCAAGTGCATAGTACAGTGCTCTGTACACAGTAAGCGCTCAATAAATACAGTTGAAGGAATGAATGAATGAGATAGGATAAGTGCTTGGATCAGGGTAGTAGCAGTTTGGATGAATAGGAAAGGGTGAATTTTAGCAATGTTGTAAAGGTAGAACTGACAGAATTTGGCGATAGATTATGTGGATTGAATGAAAGAGCTGAGTATAATGACATGGTTACAGACTTGTGAGGTGGGGAGAACAGTGGTATTGTCTACAGTAATGGGTAAGACAAAGTTTAGGTGGGAAAATGAGAGTTCTGTTTGGGACATCTTAAATTTGAGGTGTCGGTGGGATGTCCAAGTAGAAATGTCCTGAAGGCAAGAGGAAGTGCAAGGCTGCAGAGAAAGAGGGAGTTAAGAGCTGGAGAGGTAGACTTGGGAATAATCCATGTGGAGATGGTATTTGAAGCTATGGGAGAGAATGAGCCCTCTAATGGAGTGGGTGTAATTGGAGAACAGAAGGGGAGGGGACCCAGAAATGTGCTCTGCACATAGTAAGCGCTCAATAAATACGATTGAGTGAATGAACTGTGCCTTAAGGGACTCCCTCAAGTATCGGGTGGGAAATAAAGGAGGAGCCCATCAAAGAGCTGAATGAGTGGCCAGAGAGATATGAGAACCAAGAGAGAACAGTGTCAGGGCAGCGAAGGTTAGTTAATGTTTCCAGGAGAAGGGGTTGGTCCACAGTGTTGAAGGTAGCTGAGCGGTTGAGGAAGGCCCTTGAAAGATTTCCGGACTGATCAGATGAATTTAGCAGAGTGTATGTGGCTTTCAACTCCTCAAATAAGGGTCCCCAGCCTCTCTAGAGGTGAGTTTGCTGTAATTCCACTTCTCCATAAAATTCCATGAATTCAGAAAGAACTGTGCTAACCAAGTTAACCAGTCTTGATTAAAGAGATTTATGAACAAGCATCTCACCATATTTTTTCCTACTCAACTAAAATATGACTGGAAGAATTTTTTCAAACATGATTGAAATAAATTCATGACAAAGGTAGACATACGAATTTCAAATCCAAAGCGTGGGAATTTTTATGAGTTAATGAAAACAGGCTTTAAAACAAATACCTACTTTTAATATCAGCATAACATCAAGTTTGTGGCCAGAGAATAGTTTGGCTACTGCTAAATCCTTCCAGTTCTTCCTAATAATAATAATAATAGGGATACTTCTTAAGTGTTTGCTCTGGGTTTAGCACTGTACTAAGAACCGGGGTAATTGCAGGATAATCAGTTCTACACGGCCCCTGTCCCAAATGGGGCTCGCAGGCTAAATAAGAGGCAGAACAGGCATTGAATTCCCATTTTACAGATGAGGAATCAGAGGCACTGGGTGGTTAAATGAGTTGCTCAAAGTCACACAGCAGGCAAATGGCAGAGCTGGGATTAGAGTTCAGGTCCTCTGACTCCCAGACTTATGCTTTTTCCATTAAGCCACAATGCTTGGCCACAACATTTCTGGCATCCTCCCATTCCTTTCCACCCAGACTGCTACAACTCTGATCCAAGTGCTTGGCATATTGTGGCTAGACTGTTGTATCAGCTTCCTTACTGATCTCGCTGATTCCAACCCCTTCTCTGTACTTCCAGCCTCTCCTACATGTTGCTGTATGGATCATCTTCTTGAAACAGCACTCATCTCCATATCTACATTGATCCTTGGGGATTTCAATGTCCACATATATGATCCTGAAGACCCTTCTGCTGCCTGCCTTTTATTACTCCTCAACTCCACTGACCTGCTGTGCAGAGCACTCTATTAAGTGCTTAGCAGGGTACAGTATAACAGACTTGATAGACACATTCCCTGCTCATAAGCTTACAGTCTAGAGGACAAGCTCAGTATTTATTTATATATTATATCTATATATGATCTATTGCATAATCATTTTGTTCTGTTTACCCTACTAGTAAATATTTATCTGTCTCCTTATTAGAATGTGAGCTCCTTGTGGACAAGGAGCATGGCTATTAGTGTGGCTTAGTGGAAAGAGCATAGCCTTGGGAGTCAGAGACATTAGTTCTAATCCCCACTCTGCCACTTGTCTGCTGTGTGACGTTGGGCAAGCCACTTAACTTCTCTGTGCCTCAGTTACCTCATTAGTAAAATGGGGATTAAGACTTTGAGCCCCTCGTGGGACAACCTGAATACTTTGTTTTTACCCCAGTGCTTAAACAGGGCTTGGCACATAATAGGTGCTTAACAAATACCATAATTATCATTATTATTATTATTATTATTGCTTCTGTTGTACTTAGTACTACTCATGACAAGCTGTCGGCGTTCAATAAATACCTTTGCTGCTGCTGCTGTTACTATGAAGATTCAAATCAATCTTCCTCTCGTAACCCCTTCTAGATGATCCCATGTACATGAAAACAGACAGGAAGAATGAATGTAATTGTAGGATGGTAGGGATTTGAAGGTCCTGGTTTCTCCTGCTGTTGTATATAGCCAAATTTTTTTTTTTACAACTGAGTTTTCACCCACATTTCGTGTGCATGTGTATACACAAGTGCATACAAATAATATTCAAATTTTGAGGGGGGAGGGGTTTCAATTTCTTACCACACCTACTCTACAACTATACTATCAAAGAATAATTTCCTAAAGTGTAATCTAAAAATTGTTTTTCCTATCATTTTTCTCCTTATGGAATATAGGGTAATCTTTTTTTTTAATAAAGGCTTCAACAAAAGCAAAACGTTTTTGTTGTGTTCTGGGTTCGTGCTATCTCCTTGCTCTTGGAATTTTCTTTAGATGCTCCTTCCTTGAAAAAAAAATGGAGTCCCTTATGTTGGTGATTTTTTCCATTGAATCAAAAGAAAACAGCCTCAAATTAAAATTCAACATCAGTTAATTCTGGTTTCACGTTCATGACAGTACTATATTGTTGCCTGGCAACCCGTGGGCGGTGCCTTAGAGATAGAGAGGAAGAGAAAGCTCGACAACAAGCACTTCAATCGGAGTAGTGGCAATAGTTTCGGATGGTCTGGAGCAGGCAAATTATATAGCCCTATTTAGCCCAAGTTGCGTACATTTCCTCTTGAACTGAAAATAAAACTGGCTTACTGCAATGTTCACATTTTTAACCAAGCCTACTCTGGCATATCATTTGAAAAAAAATATACGTCTCTTTTGGAAATGGGGAGGGAAACATTCTGATTGCTTGATTGTTTCATCTTCTTTTACATCTTGTTTTTATGTGAAGATAGATCGGGTTTCAGGCTATTAGCCCTGGAGAGATAAAGGGCCTGGCCAAATGAAACCCACAAGGGAAAAAGTAAAAACGTTTTTAAGTGTTAACTAAAAAGACCATGGTTATTATACTAAGTATGTTAGCCTCCCAGAGAAATATTTTCTGCTATAACGTGACCACTATTCAAAAAATTCTACAGTCAGCTTCATTGTTCAGTGAAGTGTTGAGTCAGCCTATCTTGGCTTCCTTGGCTTTACAGTAATTGAATGTCCTCTGCTAAGGGAATGTTCAAGGGAGAGTAGGGAAGAGATGGGGAAATCTTAGGAGTAGAAGAGTCACAGGTACTCACCTAGGGACAGCTAAATTTAGACAAAAGTGGATTCTAATCCAGCCCTCCAAGATCTCTCTGCCAGCGTAATATTCACATATTCATTCAATCATATTTATTGAGCGCTTACTATGTACATATCAGATGATTGATACACATTTGGGTAAATTTGGGAAAAGTCATCTGTTATGGGCTCAGTAACATGAAGGTTTCACATTTTAAGAGTTTCATTGTACATTTTTTTAAATGGTATTTGTTAAATGCTTTCTATCTGTCAGGCACTGTATTTAGTGCTTGGGTAGATACCAAATAGGTTGGACACAGTCCCTGTCCGATATAGGGTTCACAGTCTTAGTCCCCATTTTACAGATGAGGTAATTGTGGCACAGAGAGGTTAAGGGACTTGCACAAGGCACAAGCAGATAAGTGGCAGAGATGGGATTAGAACCCAGGTCCTCTGCCTCACAGGTCTGTGGTCTTTCCACTAGGGCACACTGCTTTTCACTTAAGTTCCTTATGAAAAGGAGAGAGAATACTGACTAGACTCTCATGTTGGTGAAATGCTTTGAACTAGCTATGGCTTTGCACTCTCTCAGGGCCACTCTAGAACAGGGTGGCATGGACAATTCTTCAAGACCTGTGTTTTAGGAAATCCCACCACTCCCTACTTGAGTGGACCAAATTTACCCTTGAAATCAACAGTTCATGAACTTATATTGGGGTCTTGGTTTAAGAAACAGGACAACTGCACTGATAAATAGTTGGGCACCTTAATTACGACTCCCAGCACTTAGTACAGTACCAGGCACATAGTAAGCACTTAACAAATACCATAATTATTATCATCACCCAGACCAAGCACAGAAGTGAGACACCACACAGGCAGATCCCCCTGGGCCTCTGCCTCTTCACCATAAATTGAATTTATAAAAGATTTTACTCTGCTTCTGTCTTGAATTCGTGGCTCAGTGGAAAGAGCATGGGCTTTGGAGTCAGAGGTCATGGGTTCAAATCCCGGCTCGGCCACTTGTCAGCTGTGTGACTTTGGGCAAGTCACTTAACTTCTCGATGCCTCAGTTACCTCATCTGTAAAATGGGGATTAAGACTGTGAGCCCCACGTGGGACAACCTGATTCCCTTGTGTCTACCCCAGCGCTTAGAACAGTGCTCGGCACATAGTAAGCGCTTAACAAATACCAACATTATTGAATTATTTTTCATTTCCCCTTAGCGTTAATGGATAGACCACCCACGGAGGGTGCAGAGTTACTTATTTGAACTTGAGATGTAGCAGCTTTCATATTCTTTGAGACTCGGGCCTAGACAGGACCTAAAGCTAAACTGATCATATTATTTCTGATGAAAATGTGGACATCAGGAAACCATCCCTAGGTTGTATCTCTTCTCCTTCCCTCTCATTGATTGTGAGAGTGGCAAAGAGAAGTGTCCAAATGACAAGTCCTTAGACAGTGAGCCCCATGTGGTACAGGGGACTATCCAATGTAATTATCTTGTACCTACCACAGGTTTTAGTACAGTGATTGGCACATATTAAGCGTGTAACAAATGCCACAATTATTTGAAGGACCTGAACTAAGACAATATTGAACATGCTTCTTTCAAACTGTGGTCCAAGTACTTAAAGAGAACAAGAGTGTCTGCCTGATGGTCGATTCAGGGGAGGCTGACCAGTTGAGCCAGGAAAGTCCAAATTCGGTGACATTTATATATTTTCTAAAATTGCCTGGGACAGACTTTGCAGAATTCCAAGAGTGACCCAGATTATCTGGGATATATGGTCAGCCTGTCCCAAGAGATTATCTAGTCTTTACCTGTGCTGGCAAGACTGCACCAAAACTATTTCCTCAAGAAGGGGATTCCAAAATCAGGACAGATGTATTGAGATTAGAGTAGAAGATAGTAAAAATCAAATGATCACAACTCTATGCACACACATTCAAAGAGAGGTGAGAAAGAGAACTGAAATCCTGAATGTGATTGAAATTTCTTCAAACATGAACTCCCTCATCTGTCTTTCCTATTGAAATAGATGTAGTTTCTGCCATCTTGCTGACATAACATCATAAATATCAACTTGTATTAGAACTCCATTTTTTTGGCTAGGGTAATGAAGTATAAAAAAGCATTCAAGCTTGCTCCTGTTGAAAAATTCCTATATACATTATAATAGGGTTATCTTAAACAGTGTGAATGTGTTCCAAAAATATTTGTCAAAATATTGAGTTAAAGATCTTTCGGCTGCCTCAGAAAAGCAGAATTTAAATCACCTGCTTTCTAAAGGAAAAACATGAGTCATTTAGCTTGTATTCTTAGTGGGTGGACTTCATACATGCTGTTTTAGAACTCTTGTCTTCACCTGCCCCATAGATCACTGGTTGATCAGTGGTTATTGCAAGACCTAAGAAGGATAATATCAAAACAATTTCCAGAACTGATCTTGGTACTTGATGTTTAGGGCAAGTCAGTCAGCAGTGTCTTGTGAAGGAACCAATCTTTTTTTCATGCATTCAGTGGCGTTTATTTTACTCAATTTCATACGTTGCCTTCTTTACTTCTCTGATGAAACACTGTTTTATTGTGAAAAATTATATTTATTAATTTGAATTCGAAAAGATCATAACAGCATACTTATTGGAAAGAGTATGGCTCTGGGAGTCGGAAGACCTGGGTTCTAATCCCAGCTCTGCCATTTGCCTGCTTTGTGACCTTGTATAAGTCACTTAACTTCCTCATCTATAAAAATGGGGCAAGATACCTGATATCCTTCTCTCCTCCATGTGAGTTAAGGACTATTTCTGATCTGCTTGCCTTGTATCTAACCCAGTGCTTAGTATAGTGGTTGGCACATAGTAAGCACTTAACAAATACCACAATTATTATAATTAGAATTATTCAAGGCAAAGGTGATGGATAAATTTCAATTGATGGTGAATTGTAGACTGTTTGTACTGGAGGAAATCTTGAAAGACCTTTTGTCCAAAGATTCAGACAGCCTTTTTGGGGGGAGGGGGTAGGAGGGTTTATCTGTGAAGCCTTTACTATGAACCTGGCACTGTTCTAAGCTCTGGGGTAGATACAAGGTAATCAGGTTGGGCACAGTCATTGTACCACATGGGGCTCACTATCTTAATCCCCATTGCACAGATGAGGTAATTAAGGCACAGAGAAGTTAAGTGACTTGCCCAAGGTCTCACAAGAGCCAAGTCATGGAACAGGGATTAGAACCCAGATCCTTCTCACTCCCAGGCCCATGGTCTAATTACTAGGTCACACTTCTTCAAAGAAACAGTGAGGTAAGGGGGCAAAGAAAAGTCACAGAACTATTCCTATGCAGAAGAAAGATAAAGTAAAAGGAAGATTCACACATTTGTTCAATCATATTTATTGAGAGCTTACTGTGTGCAAAACATTATACTAAGTGCTTGGGAGAGTACACTATAACAACAGACATATTCCTGCCCACAGTGAGCTCATATGAGTTAAATGAACTAAGTACTTCATAAAACAGTGCAGCCTGTGGTCAACTATGACCTCAATATAATGATAAATAAAAATAAAGTGACTAACATAAACTTTTCAACCAAATAAATCATTTGATGGGTTAAAGAGTCAATTCACCCTAACTAAAATAAACTCATTTAGGACAACAGTAAGTCTGATCATTTCCCCCTCAGCAACTTCACCTCTCTCTACCATGGCTCCTACTTCTCCCTTTGAAATGCTTGTATTTGTCCACAGTCAGAATATTTGCTCCTGCACCTTTCAGTGGAACTATGACTGAGGGACCTACTTTTCCCATTGCTGGAATCTCCCCTTCAGATGTGGTTCTTCCTCTGACTTTTGCTTTCACTTGTTTTTCCTGTTATTATACATGCTTTGCATGGATGGAATGTTCCTTTCCTGACTCTTTCATTTTTTTGCCACAGCTCCCACTATCTGATGATTTAGTAATTGCTGATTCTATGCTTACTCCGTATTTGCAGGAGACTATTTATGGCCCTGTAGCAAATCTCCTCTTTGGGACTCTATATAAAGAAGAAATAGGATGAGAGGGAGCTGTAACAAAGAAGAGGAGCATCAGATGAACCTGAACTTCATGCTCTAGAAGGAACATTCATCTCCAATAGCAGTTTTTCTAATGCAGAAGAGACAAGTTCTGGCCATAATGGAGAGGAGGTGAGGAGGTGAGGTGAGGTACCCACAAGAGAAGCAAGGTGAGCACAAAGAGTGGAACCTATTGCCATGAAAGAGAAATCCTAAAGGAAATGGAGGATGGTCACTCCAGAGGGATGGGAGCCAAGCACAGGAGGAATGGCAGTAGGAGCCGAGAGAAGTATGGTAGGAATTGTTAAAGGTTGGACCCTGAACATTTCCAAGAGGCAGGAATGAAATGTAAATAGTGAGATCCCAACCACTTGCAGGGATTGACAGTTGGTTTGGGTGATATCTGACCCATCGCTGATGGACGGTGGTTGTGATAGATTTGTTTTAATGTAAATTTAACTAGTTTAGTTTTGACAATTAGTTTCATGCCCAATACCCCCTTGATCTTTTTTGCTCAATTATACAAAACCAAATTGTACTGACAGGCTCTGTGATAACAGGGCTGTGTTCCCAGAGGGGACCATTGGACTCCACTCCCTTTAGGGCCACAAGCTAGCTGGTACTGAAAGCAGCCTACTTGCATAAAGTTTTGTGGCACATGAAGGTCTCTGGCCACTCTGTAGTCTGCACTGGCTGCTTGCTTATTTCAGAGAGCAATCATGAGTATTGATTTTATGCTCTTTAAGTGACCTTGTACATCCTTTTTCTCCATAAATCCAAGGAACAGCCATGGCAGTGAGTCTCGGGTTTGCTTCAGAATTGTAGATAGGGCTGCATGTTGAGCTCCCTCTCCCTTTGTTGGACATCTTCCCAACATGGAGAAAGAATGTCGTTTGGCCAGATTGATTCACAGGGAGAAGAGACATTAATTTTCCCTTTAGCTGTGGAAGTGAGCATTAGATATTTACGGCGAATCAACTCTACGTCAGGTTTCATGAGGACAAGGACTGATGATGGATGAATTTTCAGTTGCAAAAAAGGTGTACTATTCCATCTTCTTTTATCAATTATCTACTCCTTCCTCTGATCTCAAATCCCACTTCTAAGAATTTGTACTTAATAAGGCTGAGATGAAAAGATTTATTGGTCATAAACTCAAATGAACAAAGGGCTTTAGAATGTGCACTTGGCTTTTAGTTTCACACATTCATTTGGGTGAGGTATGGTAGCCAAGAGAACCATTTGTAAATAGTTCCCTGATGGTATTTGTCATTGTTACTCCATAACAGGCCTCAAATTACAAGGCTTTAAAGTATGTTTGGCTGGAGGTTTGTCAGCTTCTGTTGCCAGCTTGTGACCAATTTCCTTCTAGGAAACTTATAGGAAAACCACAAGTTATCGAAGTTCAGAAGCTGTACTCATATTCCTAACATGAATCAAGCTGTTTCTTTTAGCAAACAAACAATTATTCCAGGTTCTCTAGGTATACTTTACTACAACAGTGTCTGGATGTTCTTTCATTTGTGTCTTTGTACCCGCATATATGTGTGAGAGAATTTCATTCTTTTTTTTAAATTTGGAGACTTTTCACTACAAATTCAAAATCTGAGACAGTGTTCATTTGAAGTCAGTTAGGTTGTGCCTTATATTCCAACTGCCATGACAGTCTTTCAGATAAGGGATAATAATGCTTGTTAAGTGCTTATTATGTGCCAAGAACTGTTCTGAGCTTTAGGGTAGATATAAATTAATCAGGTTGGACACAGTCCCTTTCCCACACGGAGCTCACACTCTTATTCTCACTTTACAGATGTGGTAACTGAGGCACAGAGAAGTTAAGTGACTTGTCCAAGGACACACAGCAGACGTGGTGGAACCGGGATTAGAACCCAGGTCCTTCTGACTCCCGGGCCTGTGCTCTATCTACTAAGCCATGCTGCTTCCAATAATTGTGGTATTTGTTAAGTGCTTACTATGTGCCAGGCACTGTACTAAGTGCTGGAGTAGATACAAGGCAATCAGTTTGGACACTTTGTTTTTGTAGAAAGGGATTTATCATTTATTTACAAAATATTTTCCAAAATTTACGTGGCAAAGAAATAAAAAAACCATAGGAACTGCCATGAAAGAGCTATTTCTAATGTATATATTCATACCGTGAGTATATGTATCATTCAGAATACACAAGAACTGTAAAGAAGTGTAAAACTAAACACTGCTCACAAGTTAACAAAACAAGACTAAGTCTTTACCAAGACAATCTGCTTTTTGTATTTTTGGCTAGAGCAATGTAAAAAAAGTGATTATTTCTGAAAATGTGCATGTGCCAAATGTGATCAGTGACTAGAGAAGCAGAGTGGCTCAGTGGAAAGAGCACAGGTTTAGGAGTCAGGGGTCATGGGTTCTAATCCCAGCTCCACCACCTGTCAGCTGTGTGACTTTGGGCAAGTTACTTAACTTCTCTGTGCCTCAGTTACCTCATCTGTAAAATGGGGATTAAGCCTGTGAGCCCCACAGGGGACAACCTGATTACCCTGTATCTACTCCAGGGTTTAGAACAGTGCTCAGGACATAGTAAGCACTTAACAAATACCAACATTATTATTATTATTATTTCCAGTGCTTAAGGACTTCATCAATGTATCACTACAAATGATAACAGTTTGCCTGGTTCTTCAGAAAGGTAGAAGATCATTTGTGTGTAGCAAGTGTGAAAAAGTGAATCAGCTATAAGTGTTTTTTCTCAAGAATCATGGGATTTGGGGGACTTCTACTAATGGAGAAATGGAAAAAGTATATCAAGGAATGTTAACAAGCACAGTTGAGGGTTTTGTTTTTTTTTTAAAGAATCATCTTGCCTTGGTCAACATCAAATAGTTGTAGAGCTTCCCAACTATTCTCTCAAGTTCCAAAATTATGGAGGAATTTATTCAGTATTTTCCTATTTTCACTTACCCTTCCATCCTCTCTTCTTTACTGTAACTCACTCTTCCCCAGTTTAGCAGCCAAGGAAGCTTAAGTTGATTGTTCCTGGACTCTTTTGGGTAGAAAAATGGCAATGTTCAGTGATATTCCTAAATTTAAGCCCTCATTCCATGCTTCTAAGTAAACTATCATCAAGTAATGCCGATTTTTACCTGAGTAAAAGTTCATTTTTTCTTAAATTAATGGTGCCATAAATAATACTACTGAACTTGTAGTATAGGGACATATTTAGTCTATGAAAACATTATATCAGTCAGAAAACTTAGTAATCATCACCATGATCTTGGCTAAATATAAACTCCATTCAGATAATAATGATAACAAGCACTTAGTAGAGTGCTCTGCACGTAGTAAGCACTCAGTAAATACAATTGAATAATAATGGGTTTTGTTAAATATTTACTATGTGCCAAGCAGTCAACAAAATGCTGGGGTATATAAAAGAAAAGGGAGGATTTTATTTGAATTTATAAGATTTGGTGACAGATTGAATATGTGGGTTGAACGAAAGATGACTTGAGGATAATGCCAAGGTTAGAGACGTGATGTAAAGAAATCTGTTTTAATTTGGTCTTTAAATCAACCACAGTTCACGTTATGTGTATGAGTGAGAACAGTTTTTGAATCCCTATTGTACAGATGAGAAAACTGGGGCACAGAGAAGTTTAGTGACTTGCCCAGAGTCATGCAGAACTGGGGTTAAAACCCAGATACTCTGGCTCCCAGATCTGTGCTCTTTCCATTAGGCCCTGCTACTTCTCAATCCATCCCAGCTCCGCCACTTGTCTGCTGTGTGGTCTTAGGCAAGTCACTTCATTTCTCTGTGCCTCAGTTACCTCATCTGTAAAATGGGGATTAAGACCTTGAGCCTTATGAGGGACAGGGACTATGTCCAATCCGATTTGCTTGCATCCACCCCAGCACTTAGTACAGTGCCTGGTACATAGTAAGTGCTTAGCAAATACCATAATTATTATTATTACTAATAATTCCCAGGGAGCCTTCAACTTTCACTTTGTTGGGCATCCCAGCAAAGCAGTCATAGGCAGCCATTGTAGGCAAGAAGTGAGGTTAATTTGATTAGCAAACAGTCTAATTCAGTTTTAGTAACTGGACTCAGGAATGAGCCCCACCTAATCCGTAAACTTTAGCATGATGAGAATTCAATTATCAGTGAGCTTTTTCTGGCTCACGCAGTGACTTGTTTCCTAATCGCGTGACTTGTGTGACTCCATAGGTCCTATGCTAAATGCCCTCCTGGGAGTGGTTCCTGGGGCCAGTCCCACCTCAGAGAGCTCTCAATTAAGCAGAGTCTGAATATATGTCTGTCCTCTATATTAGACGATGATGTTATTGACAGTGAGACCTTATTCTTATGAGTGATTCTGACTGAAAAGTCTTAAGCATGGCCACTAATCCATTCCACATTGCTGGGTTCACATAAAGCTTGTCCTTTGCCATCTGCTGCACCTGTTGCTCTTTTTAAATCAGCCGGAGGGTATTCTGATATCCTGGAAGTTTGTTAATGGAGAGCAATCCTTCTCCTGATTGCCACATGCCAGGCTGTTGACCTGTCTGCTGCAGTTGTCTCCCAGGAATGGACTGCTGCAACACACTGTGTATAAATTGTATTTATTAAGCATGTACTGAGAGCAGAGTACTATTACTAAGTATTTGAGAGAATAAAGGGAGTAGATCTGACTCCTGCTCTCAAGGAGCATACAATCTAGCAATAGTTTGTGAAAGACAATCCTTGGCTGCAAGCCTGAGTCCTCTACAACAGTCTTTTTGGTAGCTGCAGTCATACAGTCTCCTCCCACATCCCAGCAAAACCGTTGCAGTAAGCACTGGGTCAATGCTGGTGAAATAACTGTCCTCCAGAGCCTCACTGTTGGCAGTCCTTTATATTCTTGTCAGTTCTCCATTTTCCATTTTACTTACTTTTGATGTCACTGAAGTCCATTGTTGCAAAAAAAAAAAATCCACACTAGTTCCCATGCATGCTTTCAAAAGCTGGATATTGTTTGTCGAATGATTTGAGCCAGAACTTTTGAAGTAAAATGTGATTTGTTGCATGGCTTACTGCCCTTTAGTCATGGTTTTATTTTCTTTTCATTTCTTGAAGTCATTGGACTTACCACTCTTTTCTTGCCACATCACAGGGAAGGCACTGTCTCCAATAAATGAGAGTTGAATAATTATTTTTCTGCCAAAACATTAATGTAGCAAGGATTATGCTATTTTTTCAAACAGTTCAGATTTCTCTTTAACCTTTATGGTATCAAATTCTCCAAATGCAGGAAGGGAAAGGACATATGAAGCCAAAGTTATATTGGGTTAAACAATGAGTACGTGGCCAGTTGGAGAGTAATACAGTTTATCATTGATATTTCAAGGAATAACTTGAACTGTGGTATTCTGCAGCTGTATTTTTAATAGTCAATGAATAATTGTCTGTGGAAAGAAACCGTATGCTCTCAAAATCCAAATTGTTAGAAAAAGGCCGAGTGCTATTTTGAGTGTCAGTACATTAGAATTTTATAGCACGGTGAATTGTAGTGTCGAGCGGGATCCATATACAATATATTTAAGCTGGGAATTACATTGTCTCATGTTTCTGGGGGATATTTGAACCTCTGGATAAGTCCGAGCTTGACCTTTATTCATAACTGAAAGATGATCACTTTTCAGCACAGCTCCCTGCTAACAGAATTTATTGTGAGGGATCATATTTTTTGCAGTTTGCAATGGCTGAGTAGAGGTAATACCAAGCTACCTAGGATTTTGTTTTCAATGACATGTGATTTAATCACCTAGATAGCCTTTCTTTCACCTTTGTGGGTGGAACATGCTCTTCAAAGCATTTCAAGAGTCTTGAGCCAAAGTGTAAACTTCTTTAGTTTCACCTGCCTGTGATTTTAGAAGGCATATACCCCATGTAGTCCCCCATTTCTTGCTTATTTACAGAGTTCTTTGCCTTTGTTTAGGCTTCCAGTCAAAATAAGCACTGACTTTCAAGAATGATTTTTGAAAATCAATTTCAAACTATTGAGTTATAAATTGTCACCCAGTGGGTAAAAGGAAGTGAAGTATGTTCACAGACATTTGGATGCAAGTGCCAGAAGTAAAGAAAACCTAGTTAAAACTGGCCCTGTGGGTGCAAGTTCAGTTGAAAGTGACCTTTGTGACCCGATAAAGGGAGATTGAGTGAGATTCAGGCCTGATCTGAAGGGAGTTGACTCTGAGAAGGCCCTTGGAGGTATGGCTTGTTTCAGGAGTGTCAACCCAGAGGTTGTCCCTGAAACTGGTCTGACTTCACAGGGATGAGAATGTGTCAGGCTGGGGACCTGAGCAGATTCCTCAGCCTCAGTTGGGGCTCAAGCCCTTTGTAATTACCGCAACAGCTTGGGGGCTAAATGGAAAGTTTGCCGGGATGTGCACCTATGACTTTTTCCTTGCGGACAGACATTCTGTATGGGAGATTAGGTTCTCGAGTTAGAGCTGAAAGAAATTTAATTCTCTAAAAAGTGCCAAGCTTCAGGGAAATCCATCAAGCACTTTCCTTGGCAAAAGAACAAAATACACCTCATTTTAGGGTCTAGACTCAGACAAAACTAAAAATATAAAGTTTCGCTGTGAATGAGTCTTGATTTATGCCTCCAGATTAGGATATTTTCGCTACATAAAAATTGGTCTGTGATCTTTGTAAGAATATCCTAACGTGTTATCTCATCATGATCCTTTTCTTCAAGGTTTTCCATGCAAAGGGCTGTTATCTCTCAGAAGTAGCAAGTTCCATGCAGTTGCCTGTCAATAAAGGGTTATGTCAATGCATGGCGCACTATTTCAAAGAGTATGTTCTAGCCCATCCCTCAAATAACTGTAATATTCATTCCAATCAGTCTCTGCAGTTGCAGCTGTGTTCAGCATAACTCAAGTCCCAAAGTAGATTCCCAGAGATCCTGACTTCTATTTTTAAGTGTCCCATCTCTACATTATTATTCTGCACTCCAATACTTGTGAACAGTATTTAGTTCACACAGAGAAGAACCTGGTCTTTGTCCTCAAAGCAAATGCCTTCAAATGGACAGGCCAGAAATAGATACATATAGCTGCCTTCAGGTGAACGATGACACAATAATGAGATGTTTATTGTTGTATTCAAGAAGGTTTAGCGTGTGTGTCTGGAATGAGTCGTTGTCTAAGCTCCTGCATTTATTACTCATTGTGTCTGGTGCTGTTTTCATTTCTATCTCTTGATGTCTTGATCTTCCCAAAAGAAAGACTTGGCTCCAAGATGATCAGAATTATCCTATTTTTGATTGGTGTGTGTGCCGACTAATCTATCTTTCACTATTTCTCCCAACTGTCTACTTCTCTGCCAGTGTTTGAAGCTATGATTTAGTGTGTCTTTAATGATCTCTCTAGAACAGATCTCCTGTCCACTTTCAAACCCTAACCCCCTTTCCCTGTGCTTCCAGTCCATCCTTTCTCACATACTAAAATTCTTGTGTCCACTCTTCTTCCCTCCATGACCATCATTGTCAACTGCTCACCTCCTAATGGCTCTTTCCCTGTCTTCAAACATGCTCACATCTCCCCCATCCTAAGAAAAAACTTTCCCTGAATGCTACTGCATCCTCTACTTACCACCCCATAGCCTTCATCCCATTCCTATCCAAATTCCTCAAATGGGTTGTATACACTGGATTCTTCCACTGCCTCTCCTCCAATTTACTTCTCAACACTCTATAATCTGGTTTCCACTCTCCTCACTCCTTTGAGACTTCTTTCTCCCCCATCACTACTGACTGCCTCTTTCCAACACTACTGACCACTACCTTCTCTTGGAAACACTCTCCAGCCTTAGTTTTATTGGCACAGTTCTCTCTTGGCTCAAGCTCTCTGGCTGTTCTTTTCCAGGCTCTTTTGCCTGCTCTTCCTCTACTCCCTCCCCGTTTTCTCTCTTTACACTCACTCTCTTAGCAAGTCCATCTTCTCCCTTGTCTTTCACTGCTCCCTCAATAATAACGGTATTTGTTAAGCAATCCCTTATTATGTGCCAAACACTATTCTAAGCGTTGGGGTAGATACAAGGTCATCAGGTTGTCCCACATGGGGCTCACAGACTTAATCCCCATTTTACAGATGAGGTAACTGAGGCACAGAGAAGTGAAGTGACTTGCCCAAAGTCAAACAGCTGATAAATGGCAGAGCTGGAATTAGAACCCATGACTTCTGACTCCCAAGCCCCTGTTCTTTCCACTGAGCCACGCTGCTTCTCTTTTTCTCTTCCTAACTTTCCCATCATAGCAACACCAGCATCCTCCCTTTCTCTGAAACCCACAACCTTGGCATTATATATTTTTTTAAATTGCCATTTGGTAAGCACTTAAACACTGCTCTAAATGTTGGGGTAGATACAAGTGAATTAGATTGGACGTAGTCCCTGTCCCGCATGGGCACACATTCATTGACTCATCCCTCTCTTTCAATCCTAATAGTTAACTAGTTTTCAAATCTTATTAGTTTTTCCTCCATAATACTTCCTAGATCTTTTTTCATTTAAATGGCTATCACCCTGGTTCAGGCATTTGTCATATTCCAGCTTGACTACTGTATCAGCCTTCTCACTGCTCTCCCTGTCTCAAGTCTCTCACCTATCCAGTCCATACTTCCTTCCACAGCCCATGTCATTTTTCTAAAACTTGATTCTGCACACATTTCCCCATTATTTAAAAACCTCCGGTGGTTATCCATTTGTCTCTATGTCAAGCAGAAACTCCTAAACATTGGCTTTTAAGGCACTAAAACAGCTCTCTCCTTCTCCTACTAATCCACTGTCTTTTCCCACTACACCCCACAATCTTCAATCCTCTCAAGCTAATTTACTCACTGAACCTCATTCTCTTATGCCACTGACATCTTTCTCATGCCTTTTCCTCTGCCTGGGCCTCCCACCCATTTAAAATCCAACTGACCACAACCTCTCCTCATCTTCAAAGCCCTTCTGAAATTACATCTTCTCCAAGAAGTCATTGCCAATTAATCTCTTGTCTGCCCATTTTATATCCACCAACTGACACTTTAGCACTTCTGCCCCACCTAACCACTAGTGTGGTCACAACTTCCTGAGACACGTATGTACATATCTTACATACCCTATTACTTGAGCACTAACTTATGTTATGTCACCCTTTCTTACTTTGTCCTGGCTGTAAATTATTATAGATCCAGTCTTCCTGTCTGACTGTAAGATCTTTGGGGCAGAGATCATGTCTTATCTTCTCTGCTAATTCTCCCAAGTGCTTCGTACAAAGTTCAGCACATAATACATGCCAATAAATAAAGTGACTGATCAGGTTATTCTTTTTTTCTACCTTATTTAGTCACCCCATTTAAATTTATCATGAAACAGCTATCAGGTATTTTAATGTCATCTATTCCTGCTCAACAAAGCTGTGGTGTGCTGAACCAGACAAACTCAGATTTATACATCCAAGGAAAATGGTGGGGACAGTGTCAGCAGGATCAGAAAAGATGAGAGAGAAAGGGAGGGAAAAGGCAGAAAAGAGATTGACTCCTACCCTGTTCCTATGAAAGAGATAGGATAGGATAAGGTGAAGCTCTCAAGAAGAGAGAATGACAGAGGAGACAGTATCATCATGTAAAGGCCAAAGGTCGGGGATGCTGAGGAGATAGAGTGAGTTGGCTAGGAACAGGTCAAAGATGAAGGGGAATTTGTCCATGCTGAAGTGGGTGTTCCACAGATTATAGTGGTATAGCATTGTGGTAAGGGGACAAGGAAAGGTAGAGGATAGTGGGAGGAAAAGCAAGGGATGAGGTGGGCAGGGGCACCAGAAGATGTCGAGAGGAATCAATCAAACAGTGATATTTGCTTTGTACAGAGCACTGCATGAAGTGCTTGAGAGAGTACAATATAGTTGGTAGACATGATCCTTGCCCTCAAGGAGCTTGACAGAAGAGATAACAAGAAAAGGGAATGACGTGAGACGGAAAGGACATGAGGAAACAGACCATCCGTGCTACTCTCTTAACATTCTGAATTTTGTAATAGTTAGTACCTTTGAATTCTCTGCTCCATTTTGTGGGGAGGGGAGTAAGGGAAGCCGCTGTGAACTTCAGTCCTATAGGGTCTGCCAGTCCATCAGAGTTTGTTATTGCTCCCAGTCTAGCCTGTCACAGAGCATTATCCCTGAATGCAAGTGCTCGGCACACAGTAAGTGCTCAATAAATATGACTGAATGAATGAATGCAACCCCTCACCCATCAGCCAGCCTCCAGCCACTACTCCCCCCCAAGTCTATTCAGCATGCTTTTGCATGAATCATCAATCTGAACCTGCACTTGGCCTTCATCTCTCCTATCGACACCTCTTCCCAAATTCAAAACCCTCCTAAAATACTGCCTCCTCCAGAAATTAATGAATTAATTTTCCTCAATTAGTTTTCCCAAAATTTAAATCATATAAACCCATCCGCCAACTCTGTCATTCAGTCGATCAATCAGTTATATTTATCGAGCACCTCCTGTGTGGGGAGCACTGTACTAAGTGCTTGGGAGAGTACTCAGAGAAGCAGCATGGCTCAGTGGAAAGAGCCTGGGCTTTGGAGTCAGAGGTGATGAGTTCGAATCCCAGCTCTGCCACTTGTCAGCTGTGTGACTGTGGGCAAGTCACTTAACTTCTCTGTGCCTCAGTTTCCTCATCTGTAAAATGGGGATGAAAACTGTGAGCCCCACGTGGGTCAACCTGATTCCCCTGTGTCTACCCCAGCGCTTAGAACAGTGCTCTGCACATAGTAAGTGCTTAACAAATACCAACATTATTAGTATGGTACATCAGAGCTGATAGATACATTCCCTGCCCACAAGGAGCTCTAGGTCTCAAGGCGGAGATAGATAAACATTAAAATAAATTACAGATATGTACATAAGTGCTGTGGGGCTGAAGGTGAAGTGATCATCAAATGCTTCAAGTACAGATCCAAGAGCATGGGTGACGCAGAAGGGAGAAGGAATAGAGAAAATGAGGGTTGAGCTGGGGAGGGCCTCTTGGAGGATGTGTGATTTTAATAACTCTAGTATTTACGATCATATTCCAACCCATCCTCAGTACTGTTGTAATGATGTCTATTCAATTGTACATTAAAGTATTTGGCTCCTGTACCTGTAAATACTTTGATGTCTACTCTCCCCACTAGAGTAAAAGTTCCTCGTGGGCAAGGAAGCATATATCCCTCCTTTATTTCGTACTTCCCAAGTGCTTTGTACAGTGTACCACACCAAGAGGATGCCCAATAAATATGAATACTAGGACAAGTCCAGCCTCCCTCCCAAGTCGGGGGGGGTTGTGCTGGTCTCAGCTGTAGTGTTTTACAGACAAAGGTTACAGAACTCCCTGCTAAGTCTTACATTCAATTCCAAGGTGATGGTGAGACGTGACGGGTGCTCGGTGATACTTTGCCTTTACTACAATTTTAGGTTTGAATAATTCAGTGTACCACTCCAAAACTTTGTTTGGAGGCTCTATTATGACATACTGAGCCTCATCTGCCTCCAGTGGCTCATGCTGCTCTTGCATGATCCATAGTTGAAGCTGATTATCACCAACATGCTCAGCCTTGACCTTTGAATTGGTGAATCAATCAAAGAATAAATGGTATTTACCATGTGCTTACTTTGTGCAGAGCACCGTACTAAGCATTTGAGAGAGTACAATATAACAGAAATAGCAGACATATTCCCTGCCCATTACAATGGTTGGATTAAGATAATGAGGAGAAGGGCAATTAAACTAGTCTTAAAAGCATTTGAATGCATATACTAATAATGCTTCTTTCAAAAACCTTTAAAGGCTTCTGTCTCTCCATTAGACATTTTAAAAAAGGACAGGCTTTGTCTCAAACCAGTTGCTGCTCCCCCATTCTTCACCCCATCCCCCCACTTTCCAAATTACTTCTCCAAAGCTCATTCCTTTCATAAAGTCTGTGTGTCATTGATCTTTCTTCCCAAGAAAGGGGCTGTGGAGAGGAAATCAGATCACAGGCATCTGGAGAAGAATAACATCCTGTGACTATCTCAAGGCCCTTTACCTCATCCTGTGTGGTGTGTGTGTTTCCAACAGCCTCAGTCAAGCTTCCTCACCCAGGGAACCTTAGAGATTTACACAGGATGATTAGTTCAAACCAAAAAAACAGTGGTCTCCGTGTTGTAAGAAGATGAAAGGGAAGAGCAGCTGTAGACCTGAGGTTTTTTAAGGCACTTGGATTAAGATTGTTAGAAGGGTTGTTTGTGTTTTCTAAATTCAAAATAAAATGCAACTCTTTTCTAGCCTCTGAGGGCCAGGGAAAATCAGGGAGGAAAGGTAGTTGGGGGCAAGGTGACTGAGTGCTTTAAAGCCTATGGTAAGGAGTTTCTGTTTGCTGAGGTACATGGATAACCATTGGAGGTTCTTGAGGAGTGGGGAAATGTGGACTGAATGATTTTATGGAAAAACGTTTTGGACAACAGAGTGAAGTATGGATTGGATTGGGGAGAGGCAGGAGGTAGGGAGGTCAGGAAAGAGCCAGATGCAGCAATCAAATTGGTTTAGGATAAGTTCTGGGTTAAATGTGGTAGTGGTTTGGATGGAGAGGGAGGGGTAATTTTAACGATGTTGTGAAGGTAGAACCGACAGGATTTGGTGACAGATTGAATATGTGGGTTGAATGAAAGAGACGAGTCAAGGATACTGTCAAGGTTATGGGCTTGTGAGACAGAAAAGAGGGTGGTACCGTCTATGATGATGGGACATTCATGTGGTGGGCAGGCTTTGTTTGGGAATATGAAGAGTTCTGTTTTGGACATGTTAAGTTTGAGGTAGATATGTCCTGAAGGCAGGAGAAAATATGAGACTGCAGAGGAGAGAAATTTGGGAGTCATATGTAAAGGGATGGTAGTTATGGCTGTGGGCGCAAATGAGTTCCCCAAGCAAATGGCTGCAAATGGAGAATAGAATTACTTGGAGTCACTATGCTAAAGTGTGTCATCTAGAGTCACCCCTAAAATCCTGAAATAGATTTATCCCTATTGGAGTAGTTATAATAATGATGATGTTGGTATTTGTTAAGGGCTTACTATGTGCCAGGCACTGTACTAAGTGCTGGAGTGGATAAAAGCAAATTGAGTTGGACACAGTCCCTGTCCTATATGGGGCTCACAGTCTCAATCCCAATTTTACAGCTGAGGTAATTGAGGTACATAGAAGTGAAGTGACTTCCCCAAGGTCAACCAGCAGACAAGTGGCACAGTAGGTACCCTCACCTTAAGTTTCCCTGGTGCTCTTGTTCCCTCTAGACTGTAAGCTCGTTGTGGGCAGGGAATGTGTCTCTTATATTGTACTCTCCCAAGTGCTTGTACAGCACTCTGCTCACAGTAAACACTCAGTAAATATGATTGTCTGACTGACTCTGATAATGCTAGGTCACAGTTCAAAACTGGAACCTAGGCTGGTCTCTGTCCTAATCTCTCTGGATGACTGAGTGTTTATCATGAAGGTGCTGGAGTCCACAATATTTGCCCTCAACAAAAATATGCAGGTAGAAGTGCAATAATGCCAAGAAGGAGCTTCAGTGGAGTGGTCACATTTTGGGAAGAAGGATCAATCCACCAAGCAGCGTGGCTCAGTAGAAAGTGCACGGGCTTGGGATTTAGAGGACATGGGTTCTAATTCCGGCTCCACCACTTGTCTGCTATGTGACTTTGGGGCAAGGCACTTAACTTTTCTGTGCATCAGTTACCTCTGTAAAATGGGGCTTAAGAGACTGAGCCTCACATGGGACAACTTGATTACCTTGTATCTACCCCAGCACTTAGAACAGTGCTTGGCACATAGTAAGCACTTAAATACCATAATTATTATTTATTGAGTGCTTACTAGGGCATGGCACTGTACTAAATGCTTAGGAGAGTGAAGCAGCGTGGCTCAGTGGAAAGAACACGGGCTTTGGAGTCAGGGCTCATGAGTTCGAATCCCAGCTCTGCCACTTGTCGGCTGTGTGACTGTGGGCAAGTCACTTAACTTCTCTGTGCCTCAGTTCCCTCATCTGTAAAATGGGGATGAAGACTGTGAGCCCCACGTGGGACAACCTGATTCCCCTGTGTCTACCCCAGCGCTTAGAACAGTGCTCAGCACATAGTAAGCGCTTAACAAATACCAACATTATTATTATTATTATTATTAAGTACAATAGAGTTGATAGACTTATTCTCTGACCACAGTGAGCTTACAATCTAGAGGATGGAGAATGCTTGGTAAAATCAGGGAACTCTGGAAGAGGTGATCTTGAATTGAGATTTAAAGGATGTGGTTGGGGGCAGGAGATATATAATGGCAGGGACAGGGTCAGGAAAGTGGTCCCTGCCTAACTTAGACTTGGAAGAGGGAACATGGGCTCTAAGTATAGGAGACTACCAATCAGTCAATCAATTATCATGTTTATTGAGTGCTTATTGTGTGCAGAGCACTGTATTAAGCACTTGGGAGAGTACAATATAACAGAGTTGAAAACATGTTCCCTGCCCACAAGGAGCTTACAGTCGGGATAGGGAGGCAGATGTTAATATAAATAAGTAAATTATGACTACGTTAGTAAGTGCCGAGGGGTTGAGATTATGGTGAAGAAAGGGTGCAAGCTTCATTAGAGCAGAAAGTGTATTGTGGAAAGTGAGAGCAGACAGGGAAAGGTAGTAAAACCTGTTTATGAAGAGCTTTGAAAATGGCAGAGAAGTATAATCGATCTGAAAGGTAATTGGGCAGGGAGTAGTGGAGTAGGAGTTGAAGCAACAGGCTTGAAAGTTAATTTTAGCTGCGGTGTGAATTGGGAAACCCTTCTATAGAGTGGACTCTTCAGTTAAATTCCCTAACATAATAATGTTGGTATTTGTTAAGCGCTTACTATGTGCTGAGCACTGTTCTAAGCGCTGGGGTAGACACAGGGGTAACATGTAACCCCAGGTAACATGACTAAACATCGTACAGGAAAAGGAATGATTGGGAATTCGATGGCATGTAGTACTTTGCACTTACATAGTAACTAGTGAAGAAAACAAACCTCAGAATTTATTCACCTGCATTACAGTCCAAATTTAAAGTCACTGGAACTGAGAAAAGAGTAGAAATGAGCCTCCTGTACTGTATATTAACACAGCCAGGAAAGAAAAGGAATCTCTTGACTCCCCAATCCTGGAGATTTAGCAAGTGACCACAAAATCTTTAATGCATCTGAGGACTTTAAAATTATTGTTATTAATTCTTGATTTTTATTATTACAAACAGCTTCAGTGAATTTGTTTTTTTATGAAAAACTGATTTTTGCTATTCTTCACACCCTTTTCAGGACTATCACTGCCGTTTGAATTCATCTCTGTAGTTGAGAACAGGGAGATATGCTGAAGCCGATTTACTCTCATGCTGTCGAGAGGTGTCTCTAGTTGTAAATGCCTTTCTTGGCACTTTCAAAACACCTCCTTCGTCCAATATTCTGAAAACATAACTGCTTGTGCAGCGAAGACTAGTTCCAAAAAGAGAGGAGCTGAAAGGATTTTAGGCATTTTAATATTTGAAGAAATCACGTTCATGGTTTCCTTTGCACATTATCACGTGGGTTTCTACTTGAATGCAGTCTTCTATTGAAAAGCAAGGCTACATCAAAATTGTTTTTACCAGAGTTTTGCTAAATAAAACTGACAGGCAGTGAAGCAATCACATCTCAATAAAGAGTTCTAAGAAGTCTTTCAATAATTGTAACCATAAGTACTGAAGAAAGTTCCAGTTTTCAATGTTCATTGTTTAGATGTGGAGTAAGGTGTGGAATGTTAGTAAGGCTATGTTCTAACTAATCTTCTTAACTAGCTAGGCACTGGTTGGACCCTCCACTTATCCTGGCTCCCTAATAATAATCATAGAAATAGTATTAATATTTAAGTGCTTACTATATGCCAAATGCTGTGGTAGATGCAAGACAATTAGATCAGATGCAGCTCCTGTACCACATGAGGCTTACAGTGTAAGGGAAGGGGAGAACAGGTATTTAATTCCCATTTTACAGGTGAGGCATAGAGCAGGTAAATTACTTGCCCAAGGTCATACATCAGGCAAGTGGTGGAATCAGGATTAAAACCCAGATCTCCTGACTCCCAGCCCTGTGCTCTTTCCACTAGCCATGCTGCCTCTCTGTCCATCAGAGGAGTTATAGGTTTTTGGAGTGCAGGGTCCATGTTGTCTTCTTTGTTATTATTCAAAAGACTTAGTCCAGGGATCAGCTCAAAGATAATTGTGAAATTGGCTCCAGCAACAGTCTCCATAGGGAGCTGTTCCTTCCTGAGGTGCTACTCCAAAACACTGCCCTCCCAGTGTGAATGAATTATCCTAAATCTGCAGCATATAGGTGAGAGGCTCAGTGGATGACTTAGTTCTTCTTTACTAAGGAGGATGTTAGACAAATTCCCACACAAAAATTATCTTTTGTAGCAGGAAAGAAACTGGATCGGATTGTGTGATCACACAGGACATTTTATACCGGATGGATAAATTAGATGTACATAAATAACAGACTGGATAGAATTCAACTAAGTGTTCCGAAGGACAAGGAGGAGACGTTGCAGAGCTCCTGGTCAGATTGCATAACCTCTCTTTACAAATGACCACTGTAATGTAAGTCCGGCAGGCTGCCAGTGTAATTCCCATCTATAAGAAGAGTTTCAAAAGATCCTGGAATAAGGGACCAGTGAGTATCCCTTAAAAAATGAGTAGACTTAATAATAAGTTTAGGATCAGGGAACACCTCCTGTTAGGGGAAAGGTAATATAGTTTCTTTAAGATGATGATGATGATGATGGCATTTGTTAAGCGCTTACTATGTGCCAGGGGCTGTACTAAGCGCTGGGGTGGATGCAAGCTATTCAGGTTGGATTGGACACAGTCCCTCTCCCACATAGGGTTCATAGTCTTAATCCCCATTTTACAGATGAGGTAACTGAGGCCCAAAGAAGGGAAGTGACTTACCCAAGACTATACAGAAGACAAGTGGCAGAGCCAGGATTAGAACCCATTACCTTCTGACTCCCAAACCTGTGCTCTATCCACTACGTCATGCTGCTTAGTCATGCCTCACTAATTTGTTAAAGTTATTTGATGGAATCAGTAAACATATGTTCACGATATATTTAGAATTTTCCAAAGGCCTTGGACAGGTTCCTTACCAATGATTAAAACAAAACCAAGTAATAATAGGATTGAATTTTCCCAAGAGCTTAGTACAGGACTCTGCCCACAGTAAGCACTCAATAAATATGATCAATTGATTAAATTTTCTGTTATGGATTAAAAAATGTTAAGTAGGGAACAAAAGGTCACAATAAATGGCCCCTTTCAATATGGAGAAGAATAATTAGTGGAATGTCCAGGGATCAGTGGTAAGAAAGGTATGTTTAATATCTTCACAAATGATCTGGAAGAGGGAGAAATTTTTTCACTGCAGGTGACATTAAAACACTTCCAAATAGTGAAATGCCCTGAGGATGGGAATAAAGTTTAGGAAGGCTTCAAAAGTTCTGCCAACTCTATTGTATTGTAGTTTCTCTAGTCCTTAGTACAGTGCTCTGCACACAGTAAGTGCTCAGTAAAGACCATTGATTGGTAAAGGTGAGATGCGCTTCAGTGTGAGTCAGTGCAAGGTAATGCACATAAGGAAATAAAAAAAAAGATTCAGATTACAACTGTTTGATGATAGGCTCTGAATGGTCAGTCTTATCACAAGGAAGAGAACTCTGAACCATTGTTGACTGTTCTTTTAAGCAGCAGCCCCAAAGGCCAACCAAATTCTAGGCATTATATTGATGGGGTTAGGAAGCAAAACAAAAGGCATTAATTGTTTTCCAGTCTGTAAAACCATGGTATGTCTGCACTTGAAATACTGAATACAGTTTGGGTCATGGCTTCAAAGGAAGGACATAATAGAGCTGGAGAAGGTAGAAAGAAAGGTAACCATGATAATCATGGAGATGGAGAAACTTCCTTATGCGAATAGACTGAAAAGCCTAGAACTTAGAGAAGGGTGAAGGCTGAGAAGAGACATAAATGAAGTCTACAAAGTCATATAGGCAGAATAACTTATGGAAGTGCATTTTGGATGCAGACTATGAGCCCGTTGTTGAGCAGGGATTGTCCCTATCTGTTGCCAATCTGTACATTCCAAGCACTTAGTACAGTGTTCTGCATACAGGAAGTGCTCAATAAATACAACTGAATGAATTGTTGTCCACTACATCCAACAAAAACAGGACCAGTAGGCATGCATTTTGAACCTAAAGATGGTTCAAAAGATGGTGGTGGGTATAAGGAATTTTTATCACGGGAGATTTTATAGGCCAAAAATATTTAACAGGTTCAAGAAGTGCTTGGATAAGCAGCCTGTATCAAGTTACTAAAGGAAAAGTTAGGGATGTTATATGGAATATCCTGAAATATTAGAGTGATGACAAGGAAGTCAGTCAATCACATGGTTTCTTCAAGTACTCTCATTCAGTTGTTGGAGACAGAATGCTGCACTGATGGAAAATGGTATTAGATCTGAATTTCCAGGCTGTTGCTTGGCTCATTGAGACATGTGGCTTCTCACTTAAAAAAAAGAAGATGGAAAATGGAATTTTTAAAAAGTAACAGTGATAAGAGCAGTATAAATAGATAAAATTGTTTACACAGCAAGGCAAAGAGGACAAGGAATAGACAAACCCAAGGATATATATGTGGTTTAGCAATAAGAATGAAGCCGAATCTTTAAAAGGAAAAAAGGTATAATGGAGTCTGATGAGATCATTCTTATAACTGAAACACTATTGTAGATGCAAACCATCTATGTAAGGAAGCAGAGGGAAGTAAGTGAGGGGGTGGCATTCTGTGAAAAGAATTTATAAAGGTAGTGAGGTGTAATTTGACACTGTGGAGTGTGATGGAGAAATACTATTGTTCAGAATATAAAGATGTAAAACCGAAGAAGAAACTGGGAAGGATATCTACTATATACCCTCAGACTAGAGAGATGGTATTTCAATAAATCCCAATGTATGTAAATTTTATGTTCTAAATTATGTGAAAGGTGTAAAATTCAGACCAGGCCTCTTGCAAATATAGCCTGTTTACAGCATGAAATCCCTTACTTCTTTGGGAAATAATACATTTATGATTCATAAAATAGAGACTCTACCCAGAGGAGAAACTATCCTGGGATCTTTGATTCACTGATAAAGAAATATGAATTCAGAATGATAAGACAATGAGTGCCAATTATCTTAAACTGCTAAAATTGAAAATAGGAAAAAAAAGATTTATGGAAACCCAAGGTGTAATAATTTCCACAGAAGGAAATTTAGAGAATTGGGAAATGCAGTGAGAAATTCATGTATGGAAAGAAGAATAAAAAATCCTAAATACCTAATTAAATTTCAATACATTATGGTTCTGCTAAAAAAGATATATATATCATATATATATCAATCATATATATACATATAAAACTCATGATATATACAGACACACACATACACATATAAAGAATAAGAAAGTGGATGTTGCTTCCCAAAGAACTGAAATCTACTGTGGTTAAAATCACAGAATCACATGACTGGAAGACTTATCTCTCTTAATCTCTTGCCTCTAGGCTATTGTATACCAGACCACCAAATCAAGGACATAATTGTCTCTCTACTCCAAAGGATATACAGAGAAGAAGAGTCTATAATTTCTCTTGATAAGGCATTCTGGTGTATTACAACAGGAGCTAGATCCTTTTTTTTCTAATTTGAACCCAAAGTCCTTTGGTTATAATTTAATCTCCCACATTTGTGGCAATAAAATAACTGGTCTCCATTTTTGTAATATATCACTTTGTATGCTTGAAGATTTTGTCACTCCTCAATCTTCTCTTCTCTTTGCTAAAACAAGAAATGTGTGAAGAATAAATGGAGGAGAGGAGAGAGCAACAAATGGAAATATGTTACATCAAAGACAGAATCTACTTAAATAAAGAAATGAATAAATGTGAGTCAGTGTTGGGGAAGAGCAGGCTTTTTTAACAATGTTGTTGGGGTGTAGGGGGGAAGAGACTATTGAGAAACATGCTTCTTTGTAAATCAGAAATCGTATGAAATGAGTGATGACCATAACATTAACCAACTCATGATTAAAAGCCTTTTCTCACTAGTAGAAAATAGGGAATCATGAAGACCTATGAGTAGCTTTTGATGGAAAGCAGGTTTGGGGTACAGTGGAGCATCAATTATCCAACTAACAGGGGACCTAAGGTCTTTCAGATAATTGAAAGTTCAGGTCACTGACCCTGTCAGTCATCTGAAAGAGGATAAGAATTTCAGCCTCTTGTCTGCCCTATCTCCCTGGTATTTGTTGTGCTAATTTCCTGTTTGGTTTCTCATCTTTAACTGGTAATTTTTTTTGGTTTTCTAAATGCTTCACCCTACAAGAGTAGTTTAAGAAGGAATCATAATACCCAGTACTAAATCCTTCTCTTTCTCCACTGTCCCCAGAATTTTACTCTATGAGGGTTACTTTTATGAGGTACATTTTCTCTTCCGCTTGAAAATTCCTGTGCACATTGTACTAAACCCTTGAATTTACAGAAATCCCAGGACAGAATCAGAAGCTTCTTTACTTACAAGTAGAGGATGGAGAGGAGTCTAGTATGCATGCCCCCATCTATATTTTGATTGACTGGTGTTCCCCTAAGGTGTTCTGCTTTCCCTGGCATATGTGAAATCTGGACGGCGTGCATCTGTTTGTCTTGCAAGGAATAAAAAAAATAGAGGCCTTCCCTTACTTTGGAAGAATCCCTTGGGAAAAGAAATGAAAGAACACCTGAGGGATTAGTTATAAATTGAAAAAAAGCAGAGTGGACTGGGAGAACACCAGATGATTAAAAAAATGCAAATCTTCTGATCTTCATTAAAATTAGCAGACTAGAAATTAATTTACCATCTGCAAAATTGAAGTCAACAAAATACTTTGTTCAATGAGAGACCATTTTGTAAGCTACTCCTGCAGTGCCCTAAATAGCTCCCCAATGGTGGCTGAAAGTAATGCACCTTTCACAGGGCCCAATTTACACTCAGGGACTCATTTATGCATGACTATGGCTGAGCATAGAAAGGGTGAAAAGGTTAGCTCAAAAAGGTGAAATAGGGAATTCTGAGGAAAAGTTGCTTCCCCAGAGAATACCTTTTCCCCACAATACCAACTTAGAAGTCCCTTTCTGGATCTCATCTATCTTTACGTGCTTCGGAGAAACATCATCTCTTAAAGGAGGCTGTGGTTGAATGTGAAGATGGTGTAATAACCAGAACCAGTGAAGGACTAATTCACCCTTAGTTTGGCCAGAGCTGTAACAGTTTGAATAGGAAAGAAGTGATTCTGGAAATTTCATGAAGATAGAACCAACAGAATTTCGTGGGAAATTGAATATGGCAGTTGAATGAGAGTGGTGAGAATGACAGAGGAGAAATGGTCATAGAAACATAATTCGAATTGAAGGAGGACGTGGGAAAGGGATTGACAACGAGATAGATGAGATCAACTCACAGTGAGTTAGCTGGTGCTAGAGGAGTGATAGCAGTGTAGCAATATTATACCAAGATTTTGAAGATATCAACATAAAGGGGCGGGATAGATTCAACTAGTAAGAATGATGATTGGATTCAAATAATAAGATTGACAGTTAACTGGAGAGGCACTGGAAAAAGTTTTCTTGGAGTGAGAAAACCATATATTGGGGTCAGCAACCTTTTCCTGCAGAAGAGACAGGCAAAATGAAACCTATAAGCCAAGAGAGTCATTTTTACGATTTGAACGCCCCTTCACACAGCTTATCTCCTAGAAAGTCAAACAGTGTCGAATGCCTCATCTCCACCTTGTATCCCTACGCAACACCCCTTAACCACCGTCTGGGCTGGATTGAATGTCCCCACCTCCTGGAGATTCAGAGTTATTCAATTTTTGGGTCCCCCATGTGACATTTTTATGGGTCAATCAATCAGTTGTATTTATTGAGAGCGTACTGTGTGCAGAGCACTGTACTACCAAGCTCTTGAGAGAATGCAGTATAACAGAGTTGGTAGACACATTCCCTGCCCACAGTGAGTTTACAGTCTAGGAGGGGAGGCAGACATTAATATAAATAAATAAATGAATGCCATATCTATAAGTGTTGTGGGGATGAGGGTGGGATGAAAAGGGGTACAAGTCCAAATACAAGGATGATGCAAAAGGGAGTGAGAGAAGAGGAAACAAGGGCTTCCTCAGGGAAGATCTCTTGGAGGAGAAGTGCTTCTAATAAGGCTTCGAAGGTGGAGAGAGATCACCTCTTGGCTGTGAAGGGAGAGGGAGTTTCAAGCCAGAGGTAGGATGTGGGAAAGGGGGTTGACGGCGAGATAGGTGAGATCGAGGTTCAGTGAGAAGATTGGCATTAGAGGAGCGGAGTGTGTGTGCCGAGTTGTAATAGGAAATCAGAGAGCTAAGGTACGAGGTGGCGAGGTGACCGAGTGCTTCAAAGCCAATGCTGCGAGTAGCACTGGGAAGTGGGTCCCTCAAGCTTCCCCCAAGTACAACTAAGTAGTCTGCCCCTTTAGACCATCAGCTCACTGTGGGCAGGGAATGTGCCTACCATCTCTGTGGTACTGTACTCTCTCAAGTGCTTAGTACAATGCTCTACACAGAGTAAATGTTCACTAAATACCAGTGATTGATTTGAGGGGTGATTGCTTCACACTGAATGGCACAATGTGGTGGTGTTGCACTGCATGATTGCTTTATAGCATCCACTGTTAGTAGAAATAGAGGTAGCAGAACTAAGTCGTATTAGTAGGAACGGCAGTAGAGTCATTTACTGAGTGATCACCGGCTGCAAAGGTGGTATTTATTTGAGTGCCCACTGAGTGCCACGCACTATAGTGATGGGCTGGATGGAACTCCACAACCTCCCTCAGCTTTAGATAGGTTGTGAGGGTTGAGCCACATACAGTAGTGGCACCGAAGTTGTGGGTTTTTTGATGCCCTCCCAGCTGTAGCCCAAGGCCTTGAGCACCACATTGAAATGCTTCACTACCTCTTCCCTCTCTTCCCCTTGTCCCCCTCTTTCCCTTCCCTGCCCCCCACCCCCAGCCAGCTTAAGAGCCACATCGGTTTCAGGAAATGCCAGATATGGCACCTGAGCCATTGGTTACCCTCCCCTGCACTATCCACTGCCTTATTGAAAAATAAACTGAACTGACTTTTAGACAGTATATTCTAGGCCTTTATTCACTTGCAGAGGAATGATGCTATCACTTTTTAGATATTTCCCAAAGTTAATTTTTCTAATCCTGTGCTTAAGAAAAAAACTTGTTGATTTTGTGTATGTTAAAATATTCAAGAATTCCTTCAGTATTATAGGACTATGATCATTCTTGAAAGGAATTCTGGAAAGGAATTGAAGAGGGGATATAGGGGAAAATGTGCTAAGGAAAAAATGAGGTTGTCTGGTCTAAAACATCAATCAGCACGTGTCTCTCCTCACCTCAGAAACCCTCAGTGGCTACCCATTTCCTCCTTACCATTGCTTCAAGACTCTCCATCAGCTTTCTCCATCTTCCCTATCCGCTTTTCACCACTTTTCACTCTTCATTTCTCCCAAACTCACTTTCTTACGGGGCCTCTCTCTTGGGTCTTTCACTTCAGATCTCTTGGTCATCCTGCTCCCCAACGCCGGAACTCTCTCTCCCTTCGACTCTGCCAGACTGCAGATCTTCAAAATCCCAACTCCTCAAAAAAACCCCTTCTAGTACCTACAGTACCTTACAGAACTTCTAGGTGCATCAGCCCAACAGTTATCCTTAGCATATATCTATTTGCACCCATTCTCAGCACCCAGTATTTGGGTATTTGGGGTAGATGACCTTGTATCTACCCCAGTGCTTAGAACAGTGCTTGGCACATAGTAAGCACTTAACAAATGCCACCTTTTTTTTTTTTTTAGTACAGTGCATTGCATGCAGTAGTCACTTAATAAATCACCATTATTTCTACTACTTCTACTGCTAAAATAGCCTGGTATTCTCTTATGACATTGGCAACAATGGATGACTGGGAGAATATCCTTATGGTGAGACTGTACCTTATGCTATGCCTAACTTTTAAAATAACTCTTTGTGAATTTAATGAAAAGGACTCTACCTAAAGTTTTCTTGTGCCATCTGTCGTCTCTAACTTTTCTCTCTAGTAACCTAGTAGGAAGTTCTTGACCGTGAATGAGTCCACTTTTTTTGAACTTGATGATATTTTCTTGCCACTACAAAACTTTTTTTAAAATGGTATTTGTTAAGCACTTACTATGTGCCAGGCACTGTACGAAGCACTGAAGTAGATACAAGTTAATCAGTCCATGTCCCACATGGGAGTCACATTCTTACTCCCCATTTTACAGATGCCATAAGGGAGGCACAGAAAAGTTACATGACTTGCCCGAGGTCACACAGCAGACAAGGGGGGGAGCCGGCATTAGAATGCAGGTCTTTCTGATTCCCAGGCCTGTGCTCTATCCACTAGCCCATGCTGCTTCTCTATGATATAAGGCCATTCATTTACCTCCTGTTCAGTTAAAAAAAAAAAGTCTTTCTTTTTATTTGCTTTAATTTACCATTCTCAGACGCAGTGGTGCTTTGCAGTAGGCTGGACTGTCCCCCCAGCGGGCCTGGAAAATCCCTGTTGCTGTAGTCTTATGCTGTCGAGTTGTGTCTGACCCGTAATGACGCCATGGACACATCTCTCCCAGAACGCCTCATCTCCATCTGCAATCGTTCTGGTAGTGGATCCGTAGAGTTTTCTTGTTAAAAATCCCTGTAGGCAGGTGCTAATGTGGGCTGATCTAGGCTGCAGGTATGAGGGATAAGGGGGAGTATGGAGCTCCCAACCACCAGAACTCAGTTTTGCACAAGTGCTGATTACCTATTACAACTCAGCATACTCACTTCACTCTTCTAGTGCCAATCTACTCACCTCGATCGCGTCTATCTTGCCGTCAAGCCCCCGCCCAAATGCTGCCTCTGGCCTGGAACTTCTTCCCTCTTCATATTCAACAGACACCACTCCCCACCTTCAAAGCCTTGCTAAAATCATATCTCCTCCAAGATGCTTTCCCTAAGTTCTCATTTCCTCTTCTCCCTTCCCCTTCTGTATCATCCTTGCATTTGGACCTGAACCCCTAATTCCTTCACCCTCAGCCCCACAACACTTACGTACGTATCAATAGTTTATTTGTATTAATATCTGGTCTCCCCTTCTAGAATGTAAGCTCCCTTTTTAGTGGCATTTGTTAAGTACTTACTATATGCCAGGAACTGTACTAAGCTCTGGGTTAGATCCAAGCTAATCAGGTGGGCACAGTCCATGTTGCCCATGGGATTCACAGTGTTAATCCCCATTATTCAGATGAGGCAACTGAGGCACAGGGAAAGTGAAGTGACCTATGGATGTCACAGATCAGCCAAGTGGCAGAGCTGAGATTAGAACCCAAATCCTCTGATTCCCAGATCCATGATCTTTCCATTAGGCCAGGTAACTTCTCACACTCTCTGTGGGCAGGGGACATGTGTACCGACTCTGTTAAATAGTAGCCTCCCAAGTGCTGGCTTAGTTCAGTGCCCTGCACACAGTAAGCTTTCAATAAATGTGATTGCTGGGCAAAATAGAGGAGCTGCCACAACTCACAGCCCCCCCGCTCCACTTCTATCCTTCCCGCCCTTCTTAAGGCGCAACGCAAGGTATACATTAGTATTTCCTAGTAGTGTTTATTGAGCTAGTCCAATCTTGCTCTAAAGCCCTGTTACGTGGGACTTGATGAACAACGACTGAGAAGCAGCATGGCCTAGTGGAACAAGCACAGGCTTGGGAGGCAGGGAACCTGAGTTCTAATTCCAGCTCTGCCACTTGCCTACTGTGTAATAATCTTGTGTAAGCCATTTAATTTCTCTGGGCCTCAGTTTCCTCATCCATAAAATGGGGATTCAGTACCTGCTATCCCTCCCTCTTTGCCTGAGTCCCATGCAGGATGGGGACTGTGTTCGGTCTGGTTATCTTCTATCTACTTCAGACTTCAGTACAGTGCTTGGCACATAGCAAATGGAATTATTGTTCACCCTGACCGTACCTTTGTTCTAACAGTTCTATAATTTTCTAATAGTTTTTTAGTATCCTGATATAGGTCGTCAGCTCCTTGAAGACAAGGACCTTACCTTTTACTTTGATCGTGCTCTGCATACAGGAGGCATTCAATTAGTGCTATTGATTAATTCATTCTGTAATTCAGGTAGTTTCATTATACTTAATAACTCAACTTTGCACTCTAGAGAGCAATAGGATTATCCATTGTATTGAACTGGTGATCCTGGTTTGTGGAGTTAAGGGACTTTTCCTAGGCTCTTCCCCAGATGTGATGAATAGTACATCTCCAAAGAGAGCCGTTCAGACATCTACCAAGTACTGTGGCTGCCTCTTCAGCGATTGGGAAATTCATACCTAGGGTTTGGACATAGTATTGTCAGCGTGACGGTTGTTTATCCGGTAACTGTGACGAGTTTCACTGATTTATTCACACTTTCTCACCCAGTCCTCCTGGCCCAACCAAGCTTTGCTGGACAGATGGCAGGGGTTGCGTGTGCAGGCTGTGACCGTAGAACAGAATATCTTCCTGCACCCACTCCAACAACAGACAGCTGATGTGCCCTCATCTTCTTCATATGGTGTTGTTAGCAGGGCACTCAAAATGTGCTGTGCAAATCACTGGAGTCTTTGTTGCTAATCCAATAGGAGTGTGCAGTCTTTGGCCATAGAATAAAATATCTCTGTGTCTTTTACAGCAGCAGATGACTCTGTGCCTTTATTCATTTCATTATGCTGTTGATAAGCAAAAGAGACTCACATCTGCTGTTCAAATCGTTGAGGTCTTTGGTATTACCCCAGACTCTTGGCCACTTGTTAGAATTCACAATATTTCATATGCAGAAATGAAGGCAGTGCTTCATAAACACACATATTCAGAAAAAGCATACCCAGATTTTGGCCATCGAATTGATGAAATAGTACTTGTAAAATAAACATGACTGAGACCAGGGTTATACAGGAGACAAGCACTTATAGGGAGTAAAAAAGGAATCTGGCACAGATCTCAAGGACCTGGCATCATTAGTTACTTGTCTGCCAAGATGCTTTGGGAAATATTTTAATTTAAATGCCTACTTTGTTTCAATGAAGTCTCCCTTAATCTGTTCAGAGGAGTGAGAGAAGCAGCTATTTACTTTAGAGAGGGTAAATATGCTCCTGAAATGTTCTTTCTTCACTGAAATTGTGCCGTGATTTTCAAGAATTATTTTAAGGGTTAAAACTGTAGATTTTTTTCTTCAGACTACAGAAGAAGCAGCGTGCCATGATAAATTAGTATTTTCAATTTTCAGTTGGTAAATCCAGGAAATTGAACCTTCCGATAATGTGAGAGATGAAGTACATGTGAGAAATGAAGACACACCTACAGATTATTGTTTAAAGACAAAGTCCATCTAGATTGGTCATGAGTCTTTTTTTAGATGCTTGGGTAATAGCAAAGGTCATCACATTCGAGCTCATTGAAGGTGAACTTGACATTCGACCTATTTGTAATCCTAGGGCATGAGGTTTATTACTATCTGTTCTCAGTGCTCGAAAGCTTCAATAATCCCCCAATTTTTGTGTTCCAGAGGACAAAACTAATTGCTCTGCAGAATCGATCATCTGGATTTTACTTGCTCACACACAGGTCTGCGTGTGTCCAGAAAACTTTTTCTATCTTTATGTGTTGGCTCCATCCCCAATTCTCGCTTCTGAAACCTGGAGTGGTTAGGATTCATGATCAGAGCGTGAACCACCTCCCCCAGTCCAAAAGTTGTCTCTGAAGATTAGGGAGAAGGTTATCAGGGCTACTTCCTAGTAGGTCTTGGAAAAATAAGAGGTCGAAGGACCAGCAAGAAACTCTTCCCCTACACTTTTCCTAACGGATCATCCTGAAGCTCTCCTTTCTAGAGGAGAGAAGGAAACGCATCTGTGGAGTGGGCGAACAGCTGTGGGGAAGTAGTTGACAGAAGGCACAGGGGAAAATAAAAAGAAGGCATTCCTCGGGCACTCCTCATCGCCTTCTTTTTCTTCCTCTCCACTCTTAGGTTTCTGAATCCCTCAGGGATCTACTTTTACTTTTAGAGAAGCAGCGTGGCTCAATGGAAAGAGCACGGGCTTGGGAGTCAGAGGTCATGGGTTCTAATCCCAGCTCCACGACTTGTCAGCGGTGTGACTTTGGGCAAGTCACTTCACTTCTCTGTGCCTCAGTTCCTTCATCTGTAAAATGGGGATTAAGACTCTGAGCCCCACGTGGGACAACCTGATTACCTTGAATCTCCCCCTTCCAGTCCTAAGAACAGTGCTTGGCACATAGTGCTTAACAAATGCCATCATTATTATTATCTGTAAAATGGGGATTAAGACTGAGGGCTGTGTGGGTTGAGAAGCAGTGTGGCTCAGTGGAAAGAGCCCGGGCTTGGGAGTCAGAGGTCATGGGTTCGAATCCCGACTCTGCCACTTGGCAGCTGTGTGACTGTAGGCAAGTCACTTAACTTCTCTGTGCCTCAGTTCCCTCATCTGTAAAATGGGGATTAACTGTGAGCCTCATGTGGGACAACCTGATTACCCTGTATCTACCCCAGCGCTTAGAACAGTGTTCTGCACATAGTAAGCGCTTATCAAATACCAACATTATTATTATTATTCATTCATTCATTCGATAGTATTTATTGAGCGCTTACTATATGCAGATCACTGTACTAAGCTCTTGGAATGTACAATTTGGCAACAGATAGAGACAATCCCTGCCCATCGACGGGCTTACAGTCTAATCGACGTAAGCTCCTCGTGGGTAGGGGAGGCTACTAGAAGCAGTTTGGCACAGTGGAAAGAGCACAGGCTTGGGAGTCAGAGGTTCTTATCCCGGCTCTGCCACTTGTCAGCTGTGTGACTTTGGTCAAGTCACTTCACTTCTCTGTGCCTCAGTTATCTCATCTGTCAAATGGGGATGAAGACTGTGAGCCCCATTTGGGACAACCTGTTTACCTGGTATCCCTCCTCCAGCATTTAGAATAGTGCTTGGCACATAGTAAGTGCTTAACAAATGCCATCATTATTTTTATTATTATCATTAACGAATACCATCATTATTATTTTCGCAGTGATTACAGTTCATTTGGGAGGTAGCAGAGTTGGCCCGGTAGAGGGGAGGTGGCCCACATGCTGAAGGGGTTAGGGACCCACCTTAGTCTGCTGGGCACATTTGCAGGGGCTGTCCTGGGGGCATGGGTTCGAGGAGCCGAATGCACGATGAGGTGGGCAGGGAACGTGATGACCCCTGGGGGGGCAGAGCTTTATTCATTCATTCATTCATTCAATAGTATTTATTGAGCGCTTACTATGTGCAGAGCACTGTACTAAGCGCTTGGGATGAACAAGTCGGCAACAGATAGAGACAGTCCCTGCCGTTTGACGGGCTTACAGTCTAATCGGGGGAGACGGACAGACAAGAACAATGGCACTAAACAGCGTCAAGGGGAAGAACATCTCATAAAAACAATGGCAACTAAATAGAATCAAGGCGATGTACAATTCATTAACAAAATAAATAGGGTAACGAAGGGAAGGGGGTGGAGCTTTAAGGGAGGGAGGAGCTTTAAGGAAAGGGGCAGAGCTTTAATGAAAGGGGTGGAGCTTTAAGGATGGGGCGGGGCTTTAACAAAGGGACGGAGCTTTGAAGGACGGTGGGGTTTTAAGGGAGGGGCAGAGTTTTAAGGAAGAGGGTGGAGCTTTAAGGAAGGAGGGGTGGAGCTTTAAGGAAAGGGGTGAAACTTTAAAGGAAGGGGGAGGAGCTTTAAGGAAAGGGGGTGGAGCTTTAAGGAAAGGAGTGGAGTTTTAAGGGAGAGGGTGGAGCTTTAAAGAAAGGGGAGGAGCTTTAAGGAAAGGGGGGGAAACTTTAAAGGAAGGGGGAGGAGCTTTAGGGTAAGGGGGCGGAGCTTTAAGGATGGGGTGGAGCTTTAAGGGAGAGGGTGGAGCTTTAAAGAAAAAGGTGGAGCTTTAAGGAAAGGGGGTGAAACTTTAAAGGAAGGGGGAGGAGATTTAAGGAAAGGGGTGGAGCTTTAAGGAAAGGGGGTGAAACTTTAAAGGAAGGGGGAGGAGATTTAAGGAAAGGGGTGGAGCTTTAAGGAAAGGGGTGGAGCTTTAAGGGAAAGGGGTGGAGCTTTAAGGGAGAGGGTGGAGCTTTAAAGAAAGGGGAGGAGGCTTAAGGAAAGGGGGTGGAACTTTAAAGGAAGGGGAGGAGTTTAAAGGAAAGGGGGTGGAGCTTTAAGGAAAGGGGTGGAGCTTTAAGGGAGAGGGTGGAGCTTTAAAGAAAAGGCGGAGGTTTAAGGAAAGGGGGTGCAAGTTTAAAGGAAGGGGGAGGAGCTTTAAGGCAAGGGGGCGGAGCTTTCAGGAAAGGGGTGGAGCTTTCAGGAAAGGGGTGAAACTTTGAAGGGGGGGGAGCTTTAAGTAAAGGGGTGGAGCTTTAAGGAAAGGGGTGAAACTTAGAAGAAAGGGGGCGGAACTTTAAGAAAAGGGGTGGAGCTTTAAGGGAGAGGGTGGGGCTTTAAAAAAAGGGGCGGAGCTTTAAGGAAAGGGGGTGCAACTTTAAAGGAAGGGGAGGAGCTTGAAGGAAGGGGGCGGAGCTTTCAGGAGAGGGGTGGAGCTTTAAGGAAAGGGGTGAAACTTTGCAGGAAGAGGGCGGGGCTTTAAGGAAAGGGGGCGGAGCTTGAAGGAAAGGGGCGGAGCTTTAAGGAAAGGGGGTGCAAGTTTAAAGGAAGGGGGAGGCGCTTTAAGGCAAGGGGGCGGAGCTTGAAGGCAAGGGGGCGGAGCTTGAAGGGAGAGGGTGGGGCTTTAAAGAAAGGGGCGGAACTTTAAGGAAAGGGGGTGCAACTTTAAAGAAAGGGGGAGGAGCTTGAAGGGAAGGGGGCGGAGCTTTAAGGACAGGGGAGGGGCTTTAAGGAAAGGGGCGGGGCTTGAAGGGAGAGGGCGGGGCGTGTTGATCGGCAGCTGCTGCGGGGGGGGGGGTGCGGCCCCGTCTGGGGGAAGGGGCGGAGGAAGAAGAGGCGGGGCGGGACGGGACTGGCCCCGACCGGGCGGAGGGCGGCTCCGGGGCCGGCGGTGGCGGCGGCAGCCGCCGCTACTTCTCGGCCGCCTCGTCCGGCGGCGGGAGCCGTTCGCGCAGGGAGGCGGAGGCGGGGCGGGCGGCGGCGGCAGCGGCAGCCAGATGAGCGGGCCTCCCTCCATCCGGCTCCGGACAGGAGGGATCCCCCCCGGCCGACCTGCACCAGCTGTCCCGGAGGAGGCGGCGGCGGCTCCGAGGTGGGCGCCAAGGCGGGGGATGCTCAGCCGGGGCACATGCTGGGCTAGTGCGGGGGGAGGCCGGTCCTGCCGGGGCCTCCGGGCCAGGGTGGACGGAGGGTGATGGGGTGGGAAAGGGGCGCGGGAGAGGGCGGCTGCTGCAGGCTGGGGCAGGGCGGGGAAGAAGGGGAACAGGAAGATGGGGGAGGTGGGGAGGGGATGGAGGAGGAGGAAGCGGAGGGGCTGGGGTGCCCCGGGCAGGGGAGGAGCTGGGGACCGGCTGGGGGGGGGGGGGGTCTGGCCGACCTTGCCTTGGGGAGGAGGGGGATGAAACCGGGGCGCCCCCCGCCCCCCTAAACCCTGGGTCCCTGGCTCCCCTCCCTACCCACCCCCAAGACAGACTGGGAACCCGTTGTGGGGCCGGGATGGTCTCCCTCTATTGCCGATCCGTCCGCTCCAAGCGCTTAGTCCAGGGCTGTGCACATGGTAAGCGCTCAGTACGTTCGCTGGGAATGAACACGCGCCCTGCCAATGTCACTGCGGCGACGACAAGCCCCCATCCCGGCCTCTCCTTGTCCTGTCCTGCCCCGCCTCCCTCGGGGCCCTGCAGACCCGGGGGGGGGGAATTGGGGGAGGGGGGAGAGGCCGCATTGAGGGGTGAATGTCCACCCCCTCCGAAAAATAAAAAAGCGCAGGCAGAATTCCTGGTAAGTTTTGTTTGCTTACCCCCCCCCCCACCCCCCCCACCCCTTCCTCGCCATGCTACGAGGTTGATCGGGATGACTTCTTTTTGGAATGTCTCTGGAAGGAGCAGAAGGGAGAGCATCCGAATAGACGTGTGTTCCTGTGTGTATATATATGTGTGTATGCATGTATATGTGTGTGTGAGTATGCATATGTGTGTGTATGTATGCATGTGGGTAGGCATGTGTGTGGGTGTGCATGTGGGTATGTATTTGTGTGTGCATGTATGCATGTGGGTAGGTATATGTGTGTGCATGCATGCATGTGGGTAGGTATATGTGTGTATGCATGCATGTGGATAGGTATGTGTGTGTATGTATGCATGTGGGTATGTATATGTGTGTATGCATGCATGTGGGTATGTGTATGCGTGTATGAATGGATGTGTATGCATATGTGTGTATGCATGTATATGTGTGGATGTGTGTGTGCATGTATATGTGTGTATGCATGTGTGTGTGTGTGTGTATATGTGTGTATGTATGTATTTGTGAGTGTGTGTGATGCTTCTCCTTTCTTGACAGGGAAGGAGGAATCCGCAGGATTTTTGTTCTCTCTCCTCCCACCTTCTCCCTCCTCCCTTTCACCTTTCTTCCCTGTCCCCTATCCCCTATTGGGGGGTTGGGGGGTGGGTGGCTATTCCGGAGTCTCCATCCAGAGGAGAACGATCACAACGACAGGGGTGTTGCCTATGTACGGGTGACCTTTTCTTTTCTCCCCCCCCCCCCTTTCTTTCTTTCTTTCTTTCTCTCCCAGGTGCTGAAAGCCAGGGATGTGCCGTGTAACCCCTCCCACACGGCTATTTATTTATTTTGCTTTCTCTTTTGCAGCGGCTCACCGGTAATTCAGCTGCCCAGGCTCTAACTCCGCGGGAGGCAGAATTTGAGAAGAGACCGACGGAGACATCGAATCTAAATCATTTTTTAAAAAAAAAAAAAAAACCCAGAAAAGAAAAGCGGAAGAAACCGCCGAAGCGGTAGAGGCGGGGGAGCCGAGGAAGGAGGAGGAAGGAGGAGGAGGAGGACAGCATTGTGCTCGCCTGTCGGAGGGGGCGGATGGCGGAGTGCGGGCGAGGGGGCGGCGGGGGTCTGCCCACCTCCCCAGGTCCTGCCCAGGGAAAGGTGGTCTTCAAGGCGGGGGATGGAGAAGGAGGAGGAGGAGGAGGCCTCGGAAGACCACGCTACGACCGCGGCGGTGGGGTTTCCAACGGAGACTGTGCCCTGGGGGGCTCCCCGGGGGGCTCCCTGGGGGAGGAGGCCCCGGCCGGCAGCCCCGGCCGAGGGAGCCACGCCGCCCCTGTCACCTCCACGCCGATCCCGAGGGACAGCAAGCCCGGAGGCATCCCCCGCAGGACCAGCATCATTAAGGTAGGAGGACCCCATCCCCGGGAAGGTGGGGTGGCCTGGGGTGGGATGGAAACAGGGGCTGCAGAAGGAAAGGTGGAGGGGGGCCCGGGGGGGTGGCTGCAAGGGACACCGAAGGGAGGAGGAGGGTGCAGCTGAAGGTGGGAGCCCCGGAGGGCGGGCTGGTGGCCCATACCTGTAGGAGCAGGGCGTCCGGTCCCCGGGGGTGGAGGAGGCTGCAGCCCCTCGCCCTCCGTGCCCAGGCAGGTGATGGGCAGCAGGGTAACATGTATGTGCATTTGGGGCTTCGTGTGTGACTCTGCATGTGTGCGTGTTTGGGGAGGGGGGACTGGATGGATTGGTCCCCCTGCCAGCAGAGTTGCCCTTTTGCCAACGGTGCCCACCGGCAGACAAGGTCCGTGGTCAGTGAATCAGGGGAAGGCGAAGGCCCAGGTTGCCCACATTTGTGTGAGTGTCGAGGGTGAGGGGGGACTGGATGGATTGGCCCCGCTGCCAGTAGAGTTGCTTTTTTGCCAACGGTTGCCCACCGGGGACAAGGTCTTTGGTCACTGGAAGGCGAAGGCCCAGGTTGCCCACATTTGTGTGTGTGTGTGTGTGTGTCGAGGGTGTGGGGGGGTGGACTGGATGGATTGGCCCCGCTGCCAGTAGAATTGCCCTGTTGCCAACGGTTGCCCACCAGGGGACAAGGTCTGTGGTCAGTGAATCAGTGGAAGGTGAAGGTCCAGGTTGACCACATTTGTGTGTGTGTCAAGGGTGAGGGGGACTGGATGGATTGGCCCCACTGCCAGTAGAGTTTCCCTTTTGCCAATGGTTGCCCACCGGGGACAAGGTCTGTGGTCACTGGAAGGCGAAGGCCCAGGTTGCCCACATTTGCGTCTGTGTCGAGGGTCGGGGGGGGACTGGAGGATTGGCCCCGCTACCAGGAGAGTTGCCCTTTTGCCAGCGGTTGCCCATGAGCGGACAAGATCTGTGGTCAGTGAATCAGTGGAAGGCGAAGGCCCAGGTTGCCCACATTTATGTGTGTGTCGAGGGTGAGGGGGGACTGGATGGATTGGCCCCGCTGCCAGCAGAGTTGCCCTTTTGCCAACAGTTGCCCACCAGGGGACAAGGGCTATGGTCACTGGAAGGCGAAGGCCCTGGTTGCCCACATTTGTGTGTGTGTTGAAGGTAAGGGGAGACTGGATGGATTGGCCCCGCTGCCAGCAGAGTTGCCTCTTTGCCAGTGGTTGCCCACCAGGGGACAAGGTCTGTGGTCAGTGAATTCCTGGAAAGCGAAGGTCCAGGTTGCCCACATTGGGGGGGGTGCGGGGGAGAGGCAGTTGGATGGATTGGTCCCGCTGCCAGCAGAGTTGCCCTTTTGCCAGTGGTTGCCCACCAGGGGACAAGGTCTGTGATCAGTGAATCACTGGAAGGCGAAGGCCCAGGCTGCCCACATTTGTCCCCAGCATAGGCCAGTGAAAACCCTCCCTTTGCAAAAGGCCTCGAAAGACTTATCCCACAAGGTCTGAGCTTCTCCTCGGTGGCTTCGATAGGAATCCGGCATTTTTCATTTTTCCTCTGCCGTATTCAAACGCTTAGCTTTTGTTTTCTTTTGGCTCCAATCGCTTTCCATTTTCAACATGCCTCTGTGGTTTTTAGGTCCATCAGGAGGACCTTATTTAGTCGGAAAGCCTTAGGTTTAGAAGACCTGCCTTTGTTTGAATTCCGACTAACTGTATGGTTTGGTCCCTGAAATTTCTTCCATTGTTAGGAGTAAAGTAAGGGAAGAGTTGATCAGTTAAGTTCAGGGCTTGTGGAAAGGCTGGTGTTGTTTACTTTTCATGTTGGGTTGTAAAAGGCAGGACCTTGCATTTTGAAAATCAAGGGGAATTCAAGGGCAGACGGCAGTAAAACACATTTGACAGCCTAGCATCCACCCTTCCTGTCACAGAAATGATGCTTATTAGCCGTCGATAAGGGGGTGGGGGTGGGGGGCATAGAGACAAACATGTCAGAGAAGCAATCAATAACATTTGGCAGGGAAATTCATTGGCCCTTTCCATCTAAAGAGTTCTGAAAAACCGGAACCCATTCATCAACTTTCTATGATAGTCCAGAGAAATAATGCCACCCTGATGATTCTGTGGTATAGGCGATTATGAAATTACTTTCTGCTGTGTCATCTGTTTGCACAGTTTTACCCAAGGGGCAAGAATGCAGGATTTAAAGGTCCAAGCTTTAGCCACTTGAAGCACAGATGAAGAATTAAAATAAAGACACTAAAAACTATAATTTTGGCCACCTTAGGGTCAACTTTTGCACCAAGGCATTTCTCTGTGCAGACCGATTGAAGATCAGCTGCCCCTTTCAGCTGTGCCTGCTAATCAATAGTTCTTGACCGTGTCACTTTTTGATCTTTATTAACTGTTGAAACTGGAGGCTTTTTCTGTGGGGTTGATTTGAAAAGTCTAAGGACGGCACATTCCTCATCACTGGAAACTGTTTTTCTAATTGTTTGGACTTCATTGTACTTTGTAAAATATTTATTGTATCTTTGTACTGTATTATTTTTCTGGAGATATAAAATGTGGTTTGCAAAGCTAAATTTTATTTTAAAACAGTACATTTAACTTTATGGGAAACTAAGAAAGGACTATGTTTTGTTTAAAGAAAAATATGGAATTTGGAATATGTCAGAATTCAAATATAAAGTCCTGACAGTCCTGGCAGTATATTGGAATAAGTGATTTAATTGCCTAGGAGGCTCTTGTTTTGCATTTTAGCTCATATTTATGGCATTCTCTTTGGAAGGTATTTGACCCCTTCTCTTCTCTTTGTTGAAGCTTTAGGAGGATCCTTGAGTTTTGGAAAGTTGTAAAGGTCTCTTAGATAAATTGATTCCCTCTTTTCTCTCAATTGTTCTCACTCTTTAATGGGTAAGAAATCATTGAAACTTTGGTCGGATTACTGGGAGCCCAGCAGTGAGGCCACCAGGCCTTGGTGGTGATGTTTCCTGGGCAGATAGATGACTCAGGGGACAATATTTTTTATTTTGGACCCTGATTAATAATGTGTTTTAAAATTAGGAGACTGAAAAAATCCTAAAGATTTTAAAATGCTTTGAAATTAGCATATCTGAGTTAGAGTAACTGTGTAATTACAGCATCAAGATGCTAGTCATACAGAAAAATAATAGTTCTTTCATGTCTCTTAATGCAAGCTCACAAAAACTGACCTTATATATAAAAAAAGGAAGAGGCGAGAGGAAAAGGGAGGCATTGTTTAGATGCAGAAAAACATGACAAGTGGCAGAAACGTTAGAGATATTCCAAGATAAAATATATCTGCCCTTTCAAATTGTTTCTTTGGGACTAAGCCTGGTATCATAGATTAGTAGTATAAAGTTTGTTGCAAGGCTACATTTTCTGCAATAAGCAGATAATCAGATCCACACTGACAGCTCCTCCTTTTATAGAACCAGTATTTATGAACACTCGAAAGTTGAACCGTGTTACTGAGCCTTGCTCCTGTAGCGCTTCCGTATAATTTGACGGAGGCAAACACAGCAGTGATAGATTCTACCTATTCTTCAGTCAATTATGGCATTTGTTAAGCGCTTACTATGCACCAAGCACTGTTCTAAGTATTCTTAATAGTGAATAAAATATACGTTAAAGTCTAGTATACCTTTGGATTTAGGCCCATGACCAGATTCTCTTCCCCACCCCACCACCCCTCTTTTTTTTTAAGAGAAGTCATTAGTGCTATGCACTTGAAATAGTTCAGTAAGTGGAAAATTACTTTCATTTTCCTCTCATAAATCACATAATTTTAACTTTCCCATATTTATTTTGAAACTGATGATTTTGTTCAGTCATTCAGATATCTTAACAGGCATTTTGTAAATAACAAACTCCAGAGCGTTGTCTGAAACATAAAGTTTATTTTCTAAGCTGTACATTAATCTTTAACTTCAAAAAGAGATGGAAAATTTCAATTTACTCTAGTCTGTTCATGGCATTTTAATAATAATGAATTGGATAATTTGCTTGGGTACTTTTAGCTAAGTGGTATGTCTAAATTCAATCATTTAACTCTTAATTCCCAGAAGGAAATGCCATTAATATTTTAAATTGCCTTTTAGGTAGTAGGGATGAAACTGAAGACTCTACAAATTATGTTGTACACAAATGTTATTGTAGTAACATATTGCACTATGTCACATAAGTTTGGAAATTTAAGTGACACCTGAAATGATTTTCTAATAAAAGTACTTCTCTGTTAATGGTTGTGATTTAGAGTTGCACTCTTTGTATTTATTAAGCACCTACTGTGTGCATAGCACTTTATTATGTGTTGGGAAAAAATATATGGGTGAAAATGAATCCCAGTGGATTGACAATCTAAGATAAGAGGGTGTAACTGATGACAGACAACTGAGGGAAGATAAAACAATGAAAAAACAAAAATAGCCCAAAAGGCAATGTCAAAAATAAAAACCAAGAGAGCAGTAGGGTTCTGTGGTTAAAAAGGAGAAGGCTTTCAAGTTCTAGTGGCTTAGAGTTCAACAGTTAACGGCTACAGGGGCTGCCACAACCTTCTAACATTCTAAAATCTTTTTTTTTCCCATGATATTTAAGTTCTTACCATGAGCTAGGCACTGTACCAAGCACTGGGATAGATACAAGAGAACTAGTTTGGGCACCGTCCCTGTTCCACATAGTCTCCATTTTACAGATGCAGTAACCGAGGGACAGAGAAGCAAAGTGACTTGCTCAAAGTCACACAGCAGACAGGTGGTGGAGTTGGAATTAGAACCCCGGTCCTCTGGCTCCCAGGTCTGTGCTTTATTCACTAGGCCATGCTGCTTCCCACTAGGTCACGCTGCTGACAGTAATTTTGCCATCATTCTTAAATGGTAACTGCTTGAATCTAGAATATTTCTGCTTCTGATAGATATTTTTAAACCACACATTGTTTCAACATACTCATGATAGCCATCAAATTTTTTTTTTTTTAGTTGGGATGTGGGTCGATCAACATATCTAAACTTTTCAGTCTTGAGTAAATTTCTGGAGGAGGCATCAACCACCACCAACAAATATGCTGAATGTTGTGCCAGCTTTGAAGTACACCATTTTCGGTCACTATTTTCCATTTCCTCAGGGCCTCGTGGAACCAAGCATCCTGCTGGGTTTGGAACTTAGGTTCTCCTCTATTCATTTGTGCAAGGGGCTCAAGACTTGGGAGCAGTGGACTCAAGGCTGGGGGGGGCCATATCGGCAGCACCTTGCTAGAAACTCCTTGTGAGCAGGGAATGTGTCTATTGCTGTACTGTACTCTCCCAAGCCGGTGTAGTCCAGTGTCCTGCACACAGTTAGCGCTGAATGAATACAATTGGCTGACTGACTGACTGGTAAGGGGCAACCAACAGTGACAAGACAACTGCTCTGGGAACAGCACTGTCCGTCTCACCTTCCAGCAGCATAGCAGCTAAGGAGGCTGATGATCCCTTTTCTGTGGGAGAAAGACCTACATTATCTACATGCCTGGTACGGTATCTAAAATATTATGAGCAACAAAAAAAGGCTGGCTTTATGGCTTGAAGTAAATCTGTGCAAAAACATTCAGGATTGTAAATCCAAGAAGATAAGCACACCTAGTTCTGCTAGAACATGTGTTTTATTTACATGATTTGGATGGGACCTGATGGAAGAATTAGAAAGTGTTCTTCCCACAACACAATTCTCTTCTGATGTAACACAACTCACAATTTAGGGCAAGTGTATTTGGCATAGGAAAATATGGCTGTACCCCTGCGGGTGGCTGCAGTCAAGGCAAGAGGCTTCTATGCTTCCCAGCCCCTGCCGCAGCCTGACTGTTCCTTGTGGGACTTGATGTTTCTTTGTGTTTTGGCAACCTGACCATATTTTACACAGTAAAATAGCAATGAATGGCAAGAGCGGAAAATGGTCTGCTAGTGATGGACATAATAAAGATATAGGAATTTGAATTGCAAAGTTTTTCAAGTTGGTAACTATTAAACCTCTACCACTTGCCCCCCGAGTCCATTAAATCTCACTGAATCAGCGGTTACCGTAACATGATTTTCCCATATCATGAGGATTTTCAAAAACCCTTGTGTTAGAGAACTCTCTCTAGAATGATAGTGTCTGACAGAAATTTGGGAGGGAAAATCAGCAATCATTTCCTTAGTTTAGGTCACAGCTTGTTTGTGAACTCAACATGAAATAGGCTTGTGAGATCACAGTAGAGCGGCAATTCTTATTTAAAGGTGAAAGTGACATTTGTGATGTTGCCAACACTATTTTTAACCCAATTCTAAGACTAACACAACTCCCGGATAAATTTTTCATATATTTCAAACTTGATGATTTTGTCTTTTTCTAGGGAGGACTTTTCTGTCTTTCAGAGCATTGTAGTATTGCTACCAGCCATATTAGTTCAACTTTGAAAAGCACAAAATGAATTTAAGCCGTCAGTTTGGATAGTTGAGGTTAAAAAAAAATCTTTTGGCTAATTGACAGTTCTCTAGTTTACTTTGTGCTGGGTAGGTAGACTAAGACAGGAAAATGCTTGGATACCCAAGAAAGGCATTTGTTCTCTGCCAATTCTAACAACTTTGGCCAGAATTTCTAAGCCAATTTCAGCTCCTAAAGTGGCTGCCAGAGGATTTTTAACCACTGCAAATCTGCCTGCCTTCTCTTTTATCTCTTCCCATTGAAACATCTAGAATTTCTTCTTATGTTTGCGAGCCTATAGGCTACATATTAAGGCTAGAAGTTAGCCTGAGGAATCATTAGTCAATAACATTGAAGGGCTTACATTGAAGGGTTCAAAGCATTATACTAAAGTTGGGAAGAACATCTGGACATTTATCAGTATGTCAATCATATGTATTAAGCTCTTACTGTGTGCAGAGCACTGTAGTAAACGCTTGGGAGAGTACAATATAACAATATAACAGACATATCTTGGTCTGCAAGTGACTTACAGACAGACTCACCAGGAAAAAGGTCAAGTATTAAAATGGATCAGAACGGGGAAAAAACAGATACAGTTACACAGTGAAGTAATTCCATCAACAAATAATACAACTATACTGTACCATCCTCCGACAGACTTATTTCAGCCAAACAGTCCTGTGTGAAAAAATATCTCAGTAGTCTAAAGGTCTGGAAAGTCAGGGAAGGGGAAAAGGGGCACCTACTTACACGAGAGTCCCTGGGTGGCCATCCTTGGGCCCCTGGGACCCTGATGTGGCTTTGGATTTCAAGTCGAATTACCGGACTGGTCTACAACAAAAAGTAATTTGAAATTTTTTTCCTTCAATGTGCTTGTGTCTTGCTAATAGTTCTGCCATAGAATGTCATTTCATGATGCAGTTTTTGATGTAAAAGTAGAATACAGCATCATAATTTGGCAGCGTCATAACTTGTATCTGTCTGGAACACTATGGGGTGTTAGAAGAAATGGTGGGGCTCACATGCCCAGCATTGAAAGGGGGTGAGTGCTAAAATATGAGCATGCCTCAACATGGAATTCTTCAAGACTGCAAACTCTACGTAGTAGGAGAATAAACAGCATCAACCATGTTATTTTCTTAGCATATTGCCTACCATGCATTCAGAACATCTTCGTCAGGTGGGTTATGTTAGGTGTTAAGAGCACTTTAAAAATACATATGCACACAGAATACTATGAATAATTATGGTCTTTATTAAGTTTTTACTATGTGCCAAGCTCTATGCTAAGTGCTTGGGTAAATATAAGATAAACCCAACAGACCACAGCCTGCCCCATGTAGCGTTCACAATCTGTAAGGAAAGGAGGGGCAGGTATCTTTTTCCCAGTTTACAGATGAAGAAGCTTAAGCATAGAAAGGTTAAATGACTTGCCCAAAGTCACAGGGCAGTCCAGTGGCAGCTCTGGGATTAGAACCTGGGTCTCCTTGCTCCCAAACCCATGCCCTTCCACGAGGTCATACTTTATCCCAGAAAATGACAAAAATAAGATACGTTATTTACAGTTCCATATGCATGTCAGGAATATTCAGTCCCTTTTTAGTTTACTTTCTGAAGTTTAACGCCACGTTGTTGTTCTTTTGCCAACACTGAAACCTTCAGCCAAACTCTACCCATCAGTTACTGAACCACAAAACTTCCAAATTAGTGCCTCTCCACCATTTTTCCACACTAGTGACATTCTACACATTAAGGATCTGTAATTTTCTTTAATGTCTGTCTGTTACATTGCAAGCACCTTGAGGGCACTATCATGTATACTAATTCAGTTGTACTCTCCCAAACTCTTAGTATGGGGTTCTGCCTACAGTAAGCACTCGATAAATATCATAGATCGATTCACTGCCTCTTACCGGAGTGCACTGAAAACACGTTAAACTTTTAACTCATTTTTCCCTCAAATGAAATCAACAATGCTTTCCCTGTTGAATATTCTAAAATTGCTATTCCCAGTCTAAAATTTCTAACCTAAATATGCAGAAAATATAGAAGTTTCTATGATGCCTCTTACTAGGATACTCCTAGTACTTGAACTGAGTTTTTTCACACAGGGGTACATAATTTTGAATATTCTTGGGTCAGTCAATCAATGGTACTTACTGAACACGTACAGTGTGCAGAGCACAGTACTAAGCGGTTAGGAAAGCACAGTACAACAGAGTGGATGGACACATTCCCTGCCCACAGTGAGGTTACAGTCTAGTTCTTTTAGGAATCCCATTATAAAATATTGTAACAAAAATTATGGCTCTCTTGCAAATAAAATTATATAAGCAAGGCACCTAAAATTTGTTACATCAGACCTGTTGTCCTATAACTATTATTTGATTTTGGTGAATGAATGATATTGTAGCCTAAAGGACAGTCTTGTTGACTGTCAAAGTTTTTGTTTTGACTAATCTGCTATTTTTCATGCTACTTTTAGTGTTGTTAAATGTAGGCATCTGTGATAGTGATCTATCCAAAACTTAGTGAAATGTTTCTTTCATTTATAAAAACTTGGAATTTATGTAGAGATAGTAAATAAATTTTCATTGTAGTAGAGACAGGAGTCATGTGCTGGTTGCCCAGTTCTTATACTGTGTTGGTGGTGTGTTATTTTGGCTTGGTAGCTTAGCAGGCCTAGAAGCTATTAATTTAACGTAATTACATTTTTCCTCTTGTAACACTGGAATAAAATATTTGCTCTACCAAATCAGCTCTGATTTATGTGATATGGTTCATTTTTTTTTTTATGCAAGACTAATAGAAAAACTTGTTCTTTGACCTGATTCTAGGGACCGCAATCTTTTTCCTTTGTGTCCTTCTCTTTTTCTCCATTCTCTTTCTTCTCTCTTTGTACTAGTCTCATCCCTCTTAAAGTTATCTTTTGATTTTTTTTCAGCAATGACTTTTTTGTCACTTTGCAAGCATTTGTCACCCGACTTTCACTTTCTTTTTTCTAGTGATTTGCTTTAACTCAGATTTTTTTTCACAGAGGCCTCATTTGGTTGTTGGTTCCTAAGTGATTTGATCTCCCAAGGAGCTTTGAAACACTGGTGGCATTTGTGTGTCACTTTCTTTAATAGTAGTAGTTCCACTGTCTTTCCTAATATGTCTCTGTTATTCTTTTCTGCTTTTTCCTGTCTTCTCTCCTTAATCAAATTTTTCTTAGTTTTCCTGCTTCCTCTGAGCCTCCTTTCCTTGATATATCCATAAAACTGCTTACTGCATCATCCTCCTGTCTGCTCCTGTCCTCAACCCCCAGAAAAAACCTCTTCCCAGTATGTATGTAGGTAGCTACACTCCCTCCGCTTCTATGAGTCTCTCCTCCCAATCCTGAGATTCCTGTCCTTTCTAGTTGAGGGTGGGTCTTCTCCCGACCTCACCCTTTCCCTCCTGCCTAAGGGTTAAACCTCAGCACAGAAGTAGTCAAATGGGGCAGGACATCAAAGTCTGGGCAGTCTCCATTTGAGTAATGGTTAAATTATGCAGAGAGACCCATAGATGGACATCAAGAGCTCTATCAATCTAGACATATAGAAATACTTATTTCTATAAGTGTGTGTATGTGAATATGTGTGTGCGTGTGTGTGTATGTGTGTATATATAAATAGAGAGAGAGAGAGAGATGGAAAGAGTGAGATGGATGAGGTGGTCCAACTTTTTCATTTCGGGCATGAGGATAAGGATGTGAGTTCTAGTCTTGGCTCTGCCACTTGCCTACCATGTGACCTTGGGTAAGTCCCTTAACTAATCTGTGCCTCAGTTACTTCATCTGTAAAATGGGAATTGAAACAGTGAGCTCCACGTGGGACAGGGACTATGCCCAACCTGATTAGCTTGTATCTACCCCAGCAGTTAGCGCACCTAGTAAGGCCTTAAGAAATGCCATTAAAAAAACACCCCAAAACTTGAGACAGAACATTGGTAAAGTGATGGAGCTTTGAGAGAGTGAGGCCAAAGAGGAAGAGGGGAGATATGGAGCTAAAGAGAATGAGGGAAAGGAGGGAAAGGTAAGGGAGGGAGGAGAGAGGAACCACAGCAGCTCTGGAGACAGGAAATTCACCTCTCTCTTGGTGCATCCCCAAGCTGTTAGCTCAGATGGGGGTGAGGTGAGTGAAGACAGCCTTGACCAGGCTACAGGGTCAGGGGGGTCAGGGAATGGGAGGAATGTCTGTTCCATCCCCAGAGACCAGTGAGGACAAGAGGAACCCCGCAGGTGCTTGGCCATGGCCTGCCGGCAGGGACAAAAAGTGAAACCAACACCTTGGTTATTTCTGGCCCCTGCTATTTCTGGTTATGTTTCTGCTTCAGCAGTCAGGTGGGCAATTTTTGACTGCCTGCCGTATCCTAAAAGGAGGGGACATTGGGGAGGGAGGAAAAAGGTGTAATAACTTTGCCCTGTAGGGGAAATGGTCTTCTGTGTCTTCCTGGAGTTGGTGTCTCTTGTGTAAAAATCTGGACATATGCTATGTACTAATTATGTTTTTCCCTCCCCTCTGGAAATAGGTTTCATTTGGGAATTTTCAGGTTCATTACTTAGCGTAGTTTCAATTTAGGAAATAATTAGTCATGATAATTAATAAGCAGTCATAAGAGTAGATTCTTTTAAGATCTTTAACAAAAGAAATGAAAAAAAAAGAAATCAAGGTTTTAAAAAAACTGAAAGGGATTAGTGGATCAGTTTATTAGTTTATTTTAGTAGTCAGGTTATTTTGTTACCTAATGCAAGGAATTCCTCTTGTTCAGTAGGAGATGGGTTGGTTTAGCAAGAGACTTCCATAAACTCGAATTGACCTTTTCACTGTCTAAACCTTTTTAACTTGTTCTTGAGTTATGCCTACTGGCCAGGAAGTAGAAGATGAAATTTTCCTTTGGAAACTATACTCTTTTGTAGCGCCTGTGACGGTGATTAAACCAAAACTCACTTAAGGTTGCTGCTGTAGTTTTCCATGTAGTTGGCTATTTTTCTGACAGTCAGTTGTTGAAAGTAAGATATTTTTTGTTTGATCCTTTTCCATTTTTATTTAATGCAGTATTGTTTTTGCTTTGGTTTTCTGTTTTAATAATTGCACCCCATTTTGTGGCTGGTAAGGAGAGGCTGTGGGACTCTTCAAAGAGAGTTTCACAGTTAGAATGAGAGACCAGAATATTTTCCTGTGGTATTACTGCAGAGCCCATTACTGGATGGAATCATGGATGCTAATTTGTTTGTCCAGAATTACCACTGTTATGAAACTTGTAGTTGTACTCTGTTTACTGATTTGGAAATGGCAGACATGGACCATTTTAACAGGAACCAAGTAGTAGCTTGGTTTGGAAAGATATAACACCCCTTTACAGTTAGACGTGCACAAAAGCATACTGATTAGTACATTTAGCTTCTAGCTATGGTTGAGTACATTTATTTGCATATTAGCACAGCTGAATAAAAGAAGATGTTATGTAATACTGCTGTTAATAGCGTTAATAAAAAAGTGGTCTCTTTTCATATTAGGCATCTATTTTTGAGACATATTTTTGTGGCATTTAAGCATGAATTCATTTATAGACAGGCTATATGTATACATCTATCTAAGAGCAGACTGAACAGTGTAGTGACTTGATGACACTAATCCAATCATTTCTGTCCCGGAAGGCTACTGATGAGAAGCAGGAACCGGTTCTTTCCACCATTTGTTTGGCATGTTTAGGAAGGGAGTCACTGGGCTCGGGATATTTGTCTCACGGGGTGAGGCCACAGTCCTTGACTGTTGCATTTAGTTTTGGTGACTATTTTGTAGATCCTGGTAAAGATCCAGGACATCAGCAGTTGATCCTCTTTCTAACTTTCTACTGCAGTTTCCTTTTCCTTGTGCCACTGTTAGCAGTTCCTCTTGTCCTTGATGCCTGGTGGTGGCTCCAAGATGGTACAGCTGTGAGGCATGGGTGTGTATTTGTGCTTCTGCATACTGATGATCTGGCTCAGTTGAAATAAAATGTAATAAATTGCTCCTTGTATTTTAGGTTTATTAAGAGATTGACAAATTGCAGCAGCAACAATGAAATAGCTCAACTGCTTTGATGCTAGAGGCATCCAACTCTGAGAGTCTGTAGACTCCTGGAACTTATGAAGACTTTATTTTTGTTTTATCATTTGACTTGAAAATAGTTGAGTGGCTATCAGTTTTAAAAATAGAAATAATTTTTTGACTTCCTGTACCTTTTTTTTAATGGTACTGTACCTATGTGTCAGGTACTGTACTAAGTGCTGGGGGTAGATAGAAGATATGCAGGTTGGACACAGTCCATGTTTCCACATGGGGCTCACAATCTTGATCCCCATTTTACAGATGAGGCAGCTGAGGCACTGAGAAGTTAAGCGGCTTGCCCAAGGTCACATAGACAAGAGGTGTGACTCTTGAATCTGGGTTTTTTCCACTAGATCACACTGCTTCTCATCATGCCTATCATTACAAAGAGTGATGGGAAATCTTGGGTGAAGTTCTTTCGCATTTCCCATCCTCTTCCTCCTAACCCCTCATCCCTATCAGTCTGCAACATAAGAGATAGGGCAAGAAATGACATTCTTATCTCTGGCCAATTTCACCTCCTTAGCTTTACAATTCTAATGCAGAAAGACAATGTGTGACTTTCTATTTTCCCTCTTACAAGGACTCCAGCAGAATCTAAGTTGGCCCATGAGTTAATACCCTTTCTCTGTTGGTCAGAACATCACTGTGTACTGCTAGAGGGCCTTCTCTCCTTTGTTGCAGTCTCTAACTTTGGCCCCTGGCCGTAAATTGCCTAGACTGTAAGGTCCTTGTGGGCAGGGAATATTACTACCAACTCTGCTTAGTGCAGTGCTAATATTAATAATAATGATGGCAATTGTTAAGCCTTACTTTCTGCAAAGCATTCATTCATTCATTCAATAGTATTTTTTGAGCACTTACTATGTGCAGAGCACTGTACTAAGCACTTGGAATGTACAAATCGGCAACAGATAGAGACAATCCCTGCCCGTTGACGGGCTTACAGTCTAATCAGGGGAAACAGACAGACAAAAACAATAGCAATAAATAGAATCAAGGGGATGTACATCTCATTAACAAAATAAATAAGGTAATAAAAATATATACAAATGAGTGGACGAGCACAGTGCTGAGGGGAGGGAGAGGGGGAGGGGGAGGAGCAGAGGGAAAGGAGGGGAAAAGGGGACTTAGCTGAGGGGAGGTGAAGGGGGGCAGGGAGGGAGCAGAGGGAAAAGGGGAAGCTCAGTCTGGGAAGGCCTCTTGGAGGAGGTGAGCTCTCAATAGGGCTTTGAAGAGGGGAAGAAAATTAGTTCTGTTCTTTGCGCTGGAGAGGATACAAGATGATCAGGTTGTCCCATGTGAGGCTCACAGTTAATTCCCATTTTACAGATGAGGTAACTGAGGCACAGAGAAGTTAAGTGACTTACCCAAAGTCACACAGCTGACAAGCAGCTGAGTCAGGATTTGAACCCTTGACCTCTGACTCCCAAGCCCATTCGCTTTCCACTGAGCCATGCTGCTCCACACACAGTAAGAACTCAATAAATATCATTGATCATAGCAAGCTAGCAGATAGGAACCAAAAAATTATCTTCTCACAAAATTTTGTTTGGCCTACCTGTGCTCAGGAGGAATCAGGGAATAAAATAATGAAATGGGCTTTCTGTACCATGGCACAGTATGAATTATTTGCTTCAGGCATTGGGAAGACTGGCTCAAAAAAGGATGTTTAGGGTAGGAGTGATGTTTCTCTGCATCCCCTATACTGGTTCAACAAAATTAGCCAACAGTGTGAACTGTTAGTTCAGATAGGCTTTTGATTCAGATAGTCTCTGGCCAAATTACATTCTCCTTGATCGGCACCAGATTTCTGTGTGAAAGAGAATTGAAAACTTGGACCTCCCAAACTACCTCCAGGATGTCATTAATTAGCACCACAATTGTGCCTCAAATGTCTTAGCTTTTTGACTTTGCATATCTGGTTGGTTTGATATGTCTTTTCTTCCTTTTTATTATTATTATTATTGTTAAGCAGTTACTATGTGCCAGGCCCTGTAATAACCACTGCGGTAGATACAAGTTGGACATAGTCTAACTTGGCTGTTTTTTTCCTTTCATTCAATTGTATTTATTGAGCATTTACTATGTGCAGAGCACTGTACTAAGTGCTTGGAAAGTACAGTTCCGCAATGGAGACAATTCCACAATAGGCTCACAGTCTGGAAGGGGGGAGACAGACATCAAAACAAGTAAACAGGCATCAATAGCATCAATATGAATAAATAGAATTATAGATATATACACATCATTAATAAAATAAATAGAATTATAAATAGGTAAATATATACACAAAAGTGCTGTTGGGAGGGGGTGGAACAGAGGGAGCAAGTAGGGGCAATGGGGAGGGGAGGGGGAGCAGAGGAAAATGGGGTGCTTAATCAGGGAAGGCCTCCTGGAGGAAGTGAGCTTTCAGTAGGGCTTTGAAGGGGGGAAGTACGCTAGTTTGTCGGATTTGAGGAGGGAGGGCATTCCAGGTCAGAGGTAGGATGTGGGCCAGGGGTTGATGGAGGGACGGATGAGAGTGAGGCACAGTGAGATTTTTAGCACCAGAGGAGTGGAGTGTGCGGGCTGCATTGTAGAAGGTGAGAAGGGAGGTGAGGTAGGAAGGGCCAAGGTGATGGAGAGTTTTGAAGCCAATAGTGAGGAGTTTTTGCTTGATATGAAGGTTGATATGCAACCACTAGAGATTTTTGAGGGGAGGAGGGGTGACATGCCCAGAATATTTTTGTAGAAAGATAATCTGGGCAGCAGAATGAAGATAGAAGTGGGGAGAGACAGGAGGTTGGGAGATCAGAAAGGATGCTGATGCAGTAATCCAGTTGGGATATTAAGAGTGACTGTACTACCATGGTAGCGGTTTGGAGGGAGAGGAAAGGGCAGATCTTGGCGATGTTATGAAGGTGAGACCGGCAGATTTTGGTGACTGGGTATGTGGGGAGAAAGAGAGAGCAGAATCAAGGATGACATCAAGGTTGCAGGCTTGTGAGATAGAAAGGATGGTAGTGCCATCCACAGTGATGGGAAAGACAGAGGGAGGACAGGTTTTGAGACTGTCATTATTATTTACTCTTTTATGCCATACTAGAAGTAGACCGGGAAGGGACAGAACTCACTCCGGTATAAAGACGTGTTCCAGAACAGGGGTTCTGATTTTGAAAATTGTTCCTTGGTAGTTCATTCAACTGGGGGTGGTGTTCCTGTACTGGAAAGGGGCTGTGGAGCCCTTTTCTTGGTCACTGGAGCTAGAACTGAGTTGTGGGCTTCTGTCTGAGCTCCTTCCCCCTAGCATCTTCGTGTTCCCTTCACACCCAATCAATTATTTGTATTTCAGTCAGTCAGTAGTATTTATTGAGTGCTTACTGTGTGCAGAGCACTGTACTAAGCACTTGGGAGAGAACAATATAAGAGACAAATTTCCTGCCCAGAGTGAACTTACAGTCAGTAGGGGAAGAAAGTCATTAATATAAATAAATTATGGATATTTACGTAAGTGCTGTGGGGCTGGAAGGGAATATGAATAAAGGGAGTCAGGGTGACACAGAAGGAAAATAGGGCTCAGGGAAGTTCTCTTGGAGGAGATGTGCCTTCACTTCAATAAGGTCTTGAAGAGGGGGAGAGTAATTGTCTGATATGAAGAGGGAGGGTGTGACAGGCCAGACCAGGACATGGGAAAGAAATGGATGACGCGATTGAGGCACAGTGAGTAGGATGGCAGTAGAGGAGTAAAGTTTGCAGACAGGGGAGTAGCGAGGTGAGGTAGGAAGGAGAAAGGTGTTTGAATGCTTTAAAGTCTATAGTAAGGAGTTTCTGTTTGATGCGGAGGTATAAGGCCAACCTGAACTGAATGTTTTTGTAGAAAGATGATCTGGGCAGCAGAGTGAAGTTTGGACTGGAGTGGGGAGAGGCAGGAGGATCAACAAGGAGGCTGATACAGTAATAAAGGTGGAATAGGATAAAAGCTTCGATTAATGTGGCAGCCATTTGGATGGGGAGGAAAGGATGGATTTTAGCGATGTTGTTGGAGTTGATTTGACAGCATTTAGTGATAGTGTGTGGGTTGAAGGAGAGTGAGGAGTCAAGGATAATGCCCGAGTTATGGGCTTGTGAGAGAGGAAGGATGGTGGTGCTCTCTAGTGATGGAAAAGTCAGGGGAATGACAGAGTTTGGGTGGGAAGATAGAGTTATGCTTTTAACATGTTAAGTTTGAAGTGGTAGCAGGGCATCCAAATAGAAATGTCTTGAAGCAGGAGGAAATGTGTCACTCCATAGAGGGAGAGAGATCATAGCTGGAGTTGGGAATCATCCTCATAGAGGTGATAGTTGAAGATGTGAGTGAATCTCCAAGGGAGTGGGTGTAGTTGGAGAATAGCAGGGGACCCAGAACTGAACCTTGAGGGACATCCACAGTTACGTGGTGGGAGGCAGAGGAGGAAGGAGCCAGTGAAAGAGACTGAGAATGAGCGACCAGAGAGAGAGGATTACAAGAGGACAGTGTCAGGGAAGCCCAGGTTGGTTAATGTTTCCAGGAGAAGGGAGCAACCGACAGTGTTGAGGGCAGCTGGGAGGTCAAGGAGAATTAGAATGGAGTAGACGCCATTGGATTTGGCAAGAAGGAGATCATTTATAACATTTGAGAAGGTGGTTTCTGTCAAGAAAAGGGGATGACAGATTGGAGGGAATCAAGGAGAGAATTGGAGAAGAGGAACTTGATGCAGCAGTTGTAGACAACTCTCTCAAGGAGTTTGTAGAGGAATGGTAGAAGGGAGATGGGGAGATAACTGGAGGGTGCTGTGGGGTGAAAGGAGGTTTTTTTTAAGATAGGGGAGACATATATCACACACCCTCAGCACACATCATTCCAGAGTCAGTCGTTTTTCTTTTACCTTAGTGTGAGAAGCTGTGTGGTCCTCAGTATTTCTGTACACACTTCAAGAGAGAGACATTTAGGACTTGATCATTCAGCCTAGAGTGAACAATTCTGCCATAAAATAGTAAAGAAAATTACAATTGAAAATTACCTCCTTATCTCTCTGGGTTTGAAGTGAGGATTCAAGACAGCATGGCAATTATATTTGGGTAACAGGCTTGATTTATATTCAGAATGTTGTTTTTGAATATTCAGTGTTGACAGTGAAGTTGAAGTGATAGTATAAGTTGAAACTGGAAAAATCTTGTCATATCTTATATTTCTGTCTTTTCTAATGTGTATTGCTGGACTGAACTCAGATTATTTGAACTCTTTTTTATCAGGCTGTGAGACCTTGTGGGAAATTAGTTCATTTCTCTGTTTCTCACCTGTAAAATGGAAATGGTACCTATCCACCTTTTCTTTTTCTTCCAATGAGATGATGTTAGTGTTAATGATGTTTGAAAAGAACCTTGAAATCATCAGAAGTTAGAGCCTCTGAAACTAATGTTATTAGAAGAAATAATAGTTTGTAGCAGAAGAGTAAAGAAAAGTCCATATGTTTGGTGTCGAGGGTGCCACATCCAGGTAGTAAAAGAAGAAGATTGCAGTTTTAAGTGAGAAAGTGCATTGTTCCATGGTGCTCCAGCACACTCTTTCGGGGGCTCTCAGTGGTACTTTTGGGGACTCTTAGTAGTACTTTTGGATCTTCTCATTTGTAAAATAATTTCTCCAGGAGGCAGCAACAGGGAGCCTGGTAGTTTGCTATTGGAAAATGTTGTTTTGAGACAAGTGCATGTTTGCATGCCTTAATCTTTTTTTCCATCATCATATTAATTAAAGAAAGTTATCTTTATCTCCCCCCAGCACCTTTTTGAGGAAGGGAACTCTGTTACTCAAATAGAATCCAGAACAGCAAAAAATAGATTTTTGTTGTTGTTGCTTCAAAAGGAGTTCTTTTTACAGGAATGGGTATTTAAGCAAAAGTGGGTCTTTTCTCAGCTGTGCCCTTGTTATTCAGGAAGGTTAGTCTGTTGCTCTACTGTGTATTCTGATAAGGGAAGGCATCTGCATGGCCTTGGAGCTTTTAAAATTCTATTCAGACATCACAAAATCATTTAGAAAGCTAGATGATCTGCTGAAATTGTAAGAAATGAGAACATGTTTAAATGCGTCATTGAAATGGCCACCTGTCATGTTTAAAAGTAAGGTATATCTGTTACAGGGAGAGTACTGCTTCCAGAGGGAAGAAAGGCCTTTCAGAATGTGGAGTTTGTCATGCCAGTTGTTAGGCCAACCTTTGTACATGGACATATTACCCTACTGATTAGGTCTGGCCCTTTTTTATGTCATATAATTAGAGATGTTGCTGCCTCTGCACATTGCTTCCTACCAACTTAGTGTTGTATTTCATGTTGTGATGTTAGTGTGGATGGATTTATTTTTGATTTAAAGCTGACCTTCCTCATTGGTTATTTAAAGTTTAATACCCAGTGGATATTTGAAATGTGTAAAGGGCCTTGACCCTTCATATAAATGAACAAATCATACTACAGTGCAGTATGGTAATTGAAATACAAGACATTGAGGACCTATATCCTTAAGTCTGTTAATATTAGCAAATGCTAATTTGTCTGGGAAATAATATGTATGCTTGTTCTTTATTTTAATAATCCAGATTTCTGACTATGGAATTTTCTTTTTGATGGCTATATGATTAATCCTATTGAAAGAGAAAACGTCCAGTTTAGAAAAGTGTTAAAGAGTTATAGAGAGTTCAGCAAACCCTATTTTAATTTTTGAGAGAAAGGTTTTGCAGATTAACTCTTTTGGAAAAGCTATATACTTATTATATTTTAAGTATTATTAAATGAAATCAGTATTTCTTTAGCTAGGAAATCAGTATTTCTTCAGTTGTCCTACTAGCCTCTCTCTTTCTTTTGGCTACCTTTACATACAACTCAACAGTCTCAAACCAAAAATATCACATGTACTGTTAAAGAGTTTTAGGTTTTGCAAAACCTAACCCTAAACCTACAGTATGATGCACTGTATTATTTGGTTAAATTTTTTTTGGTTTTTTTTGGTGAAGGTGTTTCTAATGCAAAACTAAATTTTGAAAATTCAAAAAAAGAGAAAGGAAACACTCTAGTTCTGTTGTAACAGTAGTAAGGGTATTTCCTCAGGGGCCTCCACAAGTGCAACATGCTGTGCTAACATTTAGTAAAATACACGTTCCTGCCCACAAGAAGATAGATAGCACTTTGAAGGAGACAGACTTATCAATCAATTGTATTTATTGAGCGCTTACTGCATGCAGAGCACTGTACAAAGCATTTGGGAGCATACAGTTTAACGAAGTTGATAGTCGTGTTCCCTGCCCACAATGAGCTATAAATATTTATAGGTAGTTGAATAAGAATGAGTAAATGAGCAAATATTTTATCATACATACACAGTGTTGAAGGTGGATATAATTATACCTAACTGCTAGGGGCAGCTTTTGAATTGATATGAGTCTAGGGGTTTTTGAATTAATCAGGGAAGATTTGTGTTCAAGGATAGGACTTATATTGAAGAGGACTACTTTTTTATTGGTCCCTGTACTACCTGGGCCAAAATTGTGCTCTTCAGGCTTGAAGAAGATTTTTGTACATTTTGAAGGATCATTTAACCATAAACTCTAGTAAAAATTTTTATATACCTGCTCTAGTCATATCATGACTAGATTATTGGATCAGCCCCCCTCACTGGTCTTCCACTACCACCAACCTCTCACCTCTCCAATCTGGACTACATGATGGAGTGTCACCTGATACACCTCTCTGTACTCCTCAATATCCTCCACAGGCTGCCTGTGTCTTTTCAAATAAAGCAAAAGCATCTCACATTCAAAGTCAAGACCCTTAGCAAACACCCCATCTTACATCTGTTACTCCCAGCTCACTGTCTTCACTCCTCTCAAGCTAACTTTCTTGATATATCTTGTTTTTTTTCTTTTCTCTTGCCCTCATTATTTTCCCAGCCTGGAACTCCCTCCCTCTTTTCTTCCCTCCCTCCCTCCCTCTCCAAATCCAACACCTCATGGCATTCACCTCATTCAGTGTCCTCCTAAAATTCCACCCCTTCTAATAAGCCTTCACATATTCGTTTCCAGCAGCCCATCATACAAAGCCACCTGCTCTCTCCAGCAGTGTATGCACTCAACATTTTTTATGTATATTATTCAGTTGAACAGTCAATTATTTCCTTTGATTACTCTCTGTAAATATTTTTAAAGCCTGTTTCCCCCATTGAAGTGTTAATTTCTTGTGTATTTCGTACTTTGTAAGCACTAGGCACTCAAATAATGTTACTAGTGTTCTTATTGTTTCCTTTCTTTGGTAAATCATGGGTTGCTATTATTATTTGAGGTTCCACTGACCACATTAGGTTTTGTTCGACTGTTAACTCCCTCCTCTAGTTTTGCTAATTTTCTGTGTTTGTATCCTCGCTCCCTATATTGAAATAGATGTACAACATTGTTCTTCTAGAGGCAGTCCAGTGACTGCAAATGATGGAAGTGATAGTGCCCGTAGGGTTTTTCAGCGACTATAATGGAAAGAGTTTAAGAGCAAGCTATTTTTTCAGTTTTCCCTTTACCGAATACTCATTTCTTTCCCCAGGCCTGTTAGTCTAGTAGTAAAAAGCCAATCCATGCAAGTCAGCATTTATCTGTTACTTTAGCACGATGTATGTAAGGGTAGGAGGCAGACATAATTTATTTTCAAGATTTAATCCCTTTGTTGACTTTGTGAAAAGGTGCTAATAGCTCTTAGAGTACCACTGGCATAAAACAGCTTCCTACAACTACTGAAAAGCATCTATTGAAAGGTATCAGACTATGTAATACTTATCAGATCAATATGTCATTAGAAAAGGTCACTGCTTTCACTTCAGCAGCTATGCACACTAGTTACTTTAGTTAGATTGCTGATTGTTGGTATTCTTAACCTGCCTTGGTAGAGGAATAAGGGCTGGAATGATTGAGGTGTACATCAATGTTCTCAATCTCTCCTACCTCCTTTTTCCCCCAACCCACACCTCATTCTTTCTCTTTTGGTTTTTATTAAGGTTTTTACCTAGACAGGATTATTTTAGATGGTGAGAAAAGGCAAGGGGAGTAGTAAGAGTTAAAAGTAATAGCTTTATCTGAAGTTAGCATCTAGATTGCCCCAAGCAGAAATGTGTGAAATAGGTTGAGTTTAAATACATGTTTAGATTAGGCCACTGCCAGAGTATTTTCTCTTTGTTCCTCTAGTTCTACATATATTTTTCTAGGGTTCACTGAAGAATTCTGTGTCATGTTGGATTTTCAAAACCTCTGTATATCACCATAAATGTGGAAAGAATTAAAAATTTCATTTCCTCTATTATGAGATTTATTCCAGTTTAAGGCTATTGTCTTTATGTATTTTGCCTGTTAATAGCAATTCCTTTCAGTCCCTGGAACAAAATTCATTTCAGTTTTCTCAACCTTCACTTTTTCTAACAACAGAAATGGAGGTAATATCCCAGAGAGCAGGCCACATGGTCCCTGCCAAATCCCAGTGGTAGGACAGACGGGGCTGCTGACATGCACCTGTACACTTGGTTGAGAGGGTAAATATTTTTTCAGATTTCAACAATATGAATATTTTTATTTCATTTATGAAACTCTTAGGCATTTTGATAGTGCAAAACTAAGCCTTTGGTGCAGACCTTTAAATTGTACTCTAAGATGTATTGTTACTGTAAGCTCTCAAGACACATTGCTCTTTCATAAATGCAAAATTAATTTTTACCTGAGTCAGTTTGGTAGAACACTTCCCAATCTAACATACTATTTGTTGGTAGTGAATAAATTGCATTAGGCTGTAAGCCCCATGTGGGGCAGGGCCAGTGTCCAACCTGGTTAAATCAAATCTCCCCCAGTACTTAGAATAGTGTGTGTCACATAACAAGCACATAACAAATACCATAATAATTGGAAGAGAAGGCCATTCTGTTGAATAAATCCTCATTTTTACATGTTCCTTGGCAAACAATTTTAAGTATGTAAACAGGAAACGAAACACAACAGAGGAACAGGAGCCTTGATATATGATGGCAGTTACAGCAATTACCAGTAATTATTAAGCATTTAGATAGAAGATCATAAGATCAGGAACAGTCTCTGTCCCACATAGGACTCATAATCTAAGAAATGCTGACCTATGGGGAAAGTTTTTTTTTAAAAAAAGTTGCACCATTGGAACTCAGGACATGAACGTTTAAAACAGGGGTGAGTGTTGAGTGTGAGGAGTGGAGTTTCCTCTAGTCACACCTGCCATTCTTCAGAGTAGCTCTGAGCTTTGAGTAGCTCCTGTGGGCAGGGAATATGTCTGTTATATTGAACTCTTCCAGGTGCTTTGTACAGTTCTCTAAACACAGTAGGTGCTCAATAAATATGATTGATTGATGGATTTCTCTGAATGAACAAGTACTACCTGGTCCTAGAAATAACCCATAGTGCCACAGAGACACACACAAGTATACCAGGCAGTCTGACCTTGGTAACATAATTTTTGCCTGTTGAGTTCTAATTCTGTTGGATGCTTAGTGTGGGAAAACGATGTGAAACCTCTTTGGTCAAGTTTATTTGTAGGGTTTCTTTCCAGTATGAATTATCAGTTGCTGAATAAGGGTTTAGCCTTATTCCCCGCTGAGAAGCAGCGGGGCTCAGTGGAAAGAGCTCGGGCTTTGGAGTCAGAGGTCATGGGTTTAAATCCCGGCTCTTTCACTTGGCAGCTGTGTGACTGTGGGCAAGTCACTTAACTTCTCGGTGCCTCAGTTCCCTCATCTGTAAAATGGGGATGAAGACTGTGAGCCCCACGTGGGACAACCTGATTCCCCTGTGTCTACCCCAGCGCTTAGAACAGTGCTCTGCACATAGTAAGCGCTTAACAAATACCAACATTATTATTATTTAGCATTGACTAAGACTGTCTAACATTCATTGTATTTCTAGCCATTGCAATCGTTGTAGAATTAGAAGTCACCTATGTTTGACTCTGATTTGTTACTCAAATTGCTAGGCTTATATTTGCTAATTTGTTTAAACTCAAATTTTTGTCTGAATGTTTTTCCCATTTACTTTTTCATGTGTGATTTTTTTCTCCCATTTATAATTTGTTTTATTCCATGAAAATTTAAAAGGTTTGTTAATTTACTCTGTATTATCTTACTAAAACATCAACTCTACTTATCTGGAAGTCTATTTTAAATGACGTGTTCTTAACATTTTCTCATGAAAATTCCTTTTATTATGTTCACTTTTTTGTGCTCCATTTCTTGTTTTTCTCCAATTCAGTTTTTAATGAGGAAATGCATTTGTGCTTCTTTGTAATGATGTTTTCTGAGCAGAATGGCCAGTCTTGTTAAGTCATGGATTTCTTATGTAGTTTTGTGTTATCCAGTCTCCAAATTTCTTCTGATTTCTGCTTCCTGTTTTCCTATTTCACCACCTGTTTTCACTTCTTTTGCTAGAGAGAGGGAATGGAGGTGAAATTCAAATCAGTCAGATTTATGAATTTTTAGCAACCCTAGTAAAAAATGAATGGGGATGAAGCCTAAGATTTTGACTAACATGGAATTTTGAAATTATTAGTGGATTTGGATTGCTTTTATATTCTTTGGAAAAAATTAGAGTGACTGGGGAGAATCAGAAATCTCTAAGGCATCTTTTATGTTGTATAGGAAACCTAAACCCTTTCCTATTTGTTTAATTAGCTCAGTATTTAAAGAGTTTTCCTCCTGATTAGAGATGCACCAGAATTAGAAGTCCAGCAAGGAGAGTGCTATATCCTAACAGTGTTGCTGGAATTAATGGTAAAGTTCCCATCTGGAATATTATTTAGTATTTGTGAGGAGAGACAGGACAGTGTAATAGCTAGAGCATGGACCTGGGAGTCAGAAGGTTATAAGTTCTAATCCTGGCTCTGCCATTTGTCTGCTCGGTGACCTTGGGCAAGTCACTTCTCTGTGCCTCAGTTACCTCATCTGTAAATGGGGATTGAGACTGTGAGCCCCATGTGGGATAGGGACTGTGTTCTGCCCAATATTTGCTTATATCCACCCCAGTGCTTAGTATACTGCCTGACACATAGTAAGCACAGAACAAATACCGTAATTATTATTGTATTTTGCTAATAAAGTGTGTGGCCAGGTCATTTTGGGGAAAGAGATGGCAGAGCTGTGGGGCAAGGAGTTTGAGAAGGGAGGTAAATATCTGAAACAATCGGATTAGACTGTGGGCATGTGAGTCAATAAGGATGGAGAAACGATGTTGCCGGGCGGAGGAGAGAGCAGAGTTAAAACCAGTAAGGATGAATTTGAGGTCAACCTGATATCTGGATTTCCGCCAGCACAGAAGCAAAGGAAGTGGACTGTTGAGGTGATCCAGGGCTTTGGGTTAGTGGTACAAGATCGGTGAAGGGATGGGGAGCGAAAGAGTTGAGTTCAAAAGAGAGGGTGGTGTTGAGGGCGTCAATTGGTCATCAAGGGAAGAGAATTTGGGTATGGAGACTAAATGGGGCATGATAACTTGAGAAAATTGATTTCAGTCAAAAGATCCGAGGTCTCTGTGGGTGAGCGGGACAGAGTAATAGAAAGCAAGCAGAAGAAGGAACATCCACATGAATAATGAAGTCCCCAAGGATAAATGTGTGGATGTAGAAAGAGAGAAGGCATGTGAGATGAGGATCAAAGTGGTTCAGAAAGTTGGAGGTGGGATCTGGGAAGCAGTAGATGACCATGACTAATAACGAGTGGGTAGTAGAGTGGTGATCTTACTGCATCCCAGGACCTCATTTTTGGTAATTTTTTCTTTTCATTTAATATTGAATATGGTTTGTTGTAGATGATCCCTCGTTTCCCTTGTTCACCCTTCCTTCTGTGTCATCTATACACTTGAATCTGTACCCCTTAATCACTTGATATTCATCCCACCTCCAGCCCCAAAGCACTTAAGGACATATTCTTATACTCTGTCATTTATGCTCTGTAATTCATATTAGTGTCTATTTTCACCCCCTAGAGAGTAAGCTCCTCTTTGGCCTGATTCATGTATACCAACTCCTTTATGTATATAGAGCGTATACCGACTCTCCCGAGCATTTAGTTCATGCCGTGCATACAGTAAGCTCTCAACATACCATTGACTGATTGATATCACCAACCTTTCCGTCAGAAAGGGGTCTAATGCTTTCTATGAATTTCTGAGGACAGTTGAATTTTCCTATCTCAGCTATGCTGAAAAGATCATGTGCTATTCTGCAATTTGGTATGAACCCACCTGGGATTCAAGTAGTGCACATTGACAGTTTTTTGGTAACCTAAAGGACATAGTATAGCACAGTATCAAATTGTGCACCATAGTAGTGAACCATCAGGAGATCCCTGAAGCTGAAAATCCAGACTGACAGACAGAAATTGAGTCAGGGGATTGTTCTCCTAAACAAAGATTTCACAAAGGAAGGGATATCAGAGCAACAACAGGCCCCAAATGGGAGAAATGTAACTAGCACAGCAAGGAACTATCTTTCTGTGCACATGAAATGAAAGGTGGTGTGAAGAATGGATGGGATTTGTTTTTTTAACTACTCTTGCTCACCGGGATCTTCTTCAGTTACTTAGCTATTCTTGCTCACTGGGATCTTTGAAAATGAAATAATATGTATGTATACATAATTATGTATTTATAATATGGCTTATACATTACACTGAGAATATTTGATATTGAGTTGGGGAGATAAATAGAAAGTGTGACAAGAAACACATGAACTTGAAAAATGGTTTCATAATGGAATCTGTTTGGTAGCTTTACAAATAATTGAACTGATTAGGGAGCATATGGGAATAAATCAGTATAGCTTTGTTAATGAATGACAAACAGTTGGTGGTACTTTTAAAACAAAATCAATATATTATTTTAGGCCTTTCTAAATACTGTAAGAAAGAAACTTAATAAAATGGATTAAAGTGGAAAGTGTTAATTGAAGAAATGTTGCACTTTACTGTTTAGCTTTTTGATTCTTTATTTCTACCCAAATTCAATTTTTCATTAACAAGGCTAGTCATCTTGCTGTTCCCATTTATCACAAAAGGAGGAATTGAGACATGTGAGATTAATGCAAGGTCGAAAGGCAAAGTTGATATCAGAGCCAAGAATGAGAGTAGGGAATGCTTGAGTCCTTGACCCGTTGCTACAAACACTGTCATCTGTCATCCTGCCCTATTTGCATTAAAAACAAGTTTGCTAGTGCATGTTGTTTTAAAACTATTGCCATTTAAAATTTTTCTCAGTAATTCTAATTACTTCAAGAGGACAAAATTCTCATGAAGTTACGTATTAAAATATTTTTAAGGCTATGAACTTCCCTTGAGCCTCTCACATCTCATGGGCTACACAAGGTAGAATCATTGAAAAAATAAAGATATTTTAATTGGATATACTGACAAGAATTACTCTTCTTTGGTATAATTGAACTTTCACTAAGGCCTTGTGTTACAGGTATATTTAGGTTCCTAGTTTTACCTTAAATAGAAGATTATCAAAAAATTTTTTTGTCATTCCGTTGAAAATAGCATTTTTTAAAAAGATGTAGGATGATGGATTCTAGGTAGTGTGGTGAAATTTCAGTTTTGCTAATTATATTTTTTGTGCATATGCAGGCCCAACAGTTTTAGATAGAAGGATTTTCTTGTTCACGTAAAGTGAGAAAGTAGCATTTGCTGTTTGAGCATCCCATATACTGTTTCAGAAGGGAACGTTGCTTTAGTCAGATCATTTTCTCATGCTTAGTATCCTTAATCCTGTCATATTATTTTGCTACTTTTTCCAGAGGCTTTCACTTAGGTATTATCTAGTTAATATCTTCTGGCATATTTCTTCTGGTGGCCCAATTACAACTAATTTTTGATTTATAAATAGGTATATCAGACACCTTTCAATCAATCATTTACTGAGTGCTTACTGTGTGCAGAGCACTGTACTAAGCGTTTGGGAGAGTACAACACAACATTATAGCAGGCACATTCCGTGCCACGACGAGCTGACAGTCTTGAAGGAAAAACCCAGTTGACTTGTGGTGTCTACCTAATTTAAAATTTCATTTTCAAGTAAGTCTCAAATGAGAAAAGATTCCACTATGTGTTTAATTAGTTTTGTATCTTGGAAATTAGATTACTGTTGATAGTAGAAGCAGAGTTATACAGTTGTTGTTAGTTAACGCTCAGAATGCCTTAAGAATGTCTAGAATGACGGGCTAATAAACAAATAAATTAATATTTTTTTGCTATGGTCAAACACTTCATGATTACTGTACTTCAGGTAATTTATAGCTTTACTTTTGCTTTGAGCAAGAGAGCTCTTTATTTGGTTGAGCAAGGATTCCATGACTATAGACAGCTTTGGAAGAGAGAGATTTATTAGATGTAAGTATCAGTTCATGGTCATTATTTCTCCTTATTTTTTTCCATTCAAAATCAGTGTTTTTGGAAATTAAAATATTTTGGTATTTAAAACTTGAAAAATGATAGATTGCTAAATTCGATATTAGCTGGAAAAAATAAAGCTTTGCTTGAAAAATCTTTTGTCTGTGAATTAATTCCTTGGGGTAATTGTTTTCTTCGGTTTGTAGTGTTCAAATGAATTGTCCTGGAAACAATTATGACTTAATGAAAAAGAGGATTGATGCTTAAGGGAGCAAAATCTGTAATTCATGTCAGAGGGAATCTTCATATTGCTGTGCAATGTAAATCACTGTTTTTTCCACTATATGTTTTCATAAACATCTTTCTTATTTTGTCTGACCTTATGGCCACCCTTGACATGTGCTACTTTTGGCAGTGATGCAATTCATTGCCTAAATGTTTCACATTTAATATTAGGGGCAAAATGAAGTTTAGTAGGATTATTCAATTCTAATATATTCAGTTTAGTAGGTGGAAATATACGTAATGGTGTTTGTTCTGATGTGAATTTCATTTGTGCATGGTATGGCTTAAAACAGATTTTGTTAGGAAGGTGGAAAGAGGAATTAGATGGAAAATCAATTGTTTTAGCATTTTGCCTAGGTTTATTTCAAAAGTAGCATTCTTTATATTCACGGACCTTAAATTGACTACATTCCATATATAGGTATTATCTAAACTATATTCATTGTATGACACTATGATGGGTTCTGAACTTCGAGTAGATTATTTTCTTGGTGAAAAGCTTCAGAAGCATTTTATAAACATATATAAATATATATGTAATATATATGTCTATATTGCTGAGAAAGCAAGTGTCCTCACATCTATCATATGGACACTCCTCTATTTTGAGATGGTGACCATCATTCTAGTTGCATTTGGTTAAAGGAGAAACTCCTAACCATTGAGTTTAAGATACACCATCTGCTCTCTACCCCCTCCTTATCCTCATGTCCCTCCCACTACACTCCAGCTCGTCTACTTTGCTCTTCTCAAGGCACTGTAGTCACTCTGCTTCAATCTCATTTCCCTCGCCACTGACCTCTTGTTAGCACACTCCCTGCTGTTTGGAAGCTGCTCTTGAGCAGTGGGTTTTGCTTGGCATACTAGGGAGCATCACTCAACTGATGGGGAAAAGTGTTAGTGTTAGAACAAGAATCTCTTCTTCTCTCATGATGTCACAATTATTGTGTGTTAATATTGGTGAGTGGGTTTATTTTTAGAACTTGTGATAGAAAAATTTAATGTTCATGTTATAAGTTTTGCATTACTTTAACAAGGATGAAATAATAGTTTAATAATGCTTAAAAAATCAGTATGTAGCACAAACAAATTTCATTATTTCCAAAAATTCTGGAATGGACCGTAGCTTAACCCCCATCTTCATCGTCATGTCACTCTTTCAACTATTCTACATACAGTTGGAGTCAAAAAATATTACTGATGATAAATTCACATATACATATTCACTCATAAAACTTGCAACAGGACTAGCAGAGCTATAAGTCAATCAATAGCAATATTCTGTAGATTGTAAACTCCATGTGGGCATCTGCCTCTGCTCTTTTTGCCTAAGGTCTTAGTACAGAGCATTGCACTCAGTAGATGCTCAAGAAATACTCTCTCTACTAGAGATGATAGTGGCTTTAGACAGTGTGCTTTTCCCTACCTATTCTTTATTTCCTGGGCCATGCCATCAATTCACATATTTTAAGAAATCCATTTTTGCACAGAAACAAATTTCCATTTTAGCTATATCTCTTCATATTATAATTAATAAAGTTCATTTGCCAAATTCCTGGAGAAAAAAGATAGGATTTCTTTAAACTGTCCTTTGCCAGGGACAGTTATTTTTGTAAGAATCAGTCTTGTTGAACTGGGCTGGAATTCATTTGTACCCCCTTAAGTACTTTGATTTTCTCCCTATACCAGCCCCACATTACCCTTAAGCATTTTGTTGCTTTGGTTCCACAGTACTTACATGCATATCCTTACAGATTCTCATATCTGTAATTTATTTTAATGTCAGTCTCTCTACTAAATTGTAAACTAGCTCCTTGACGTCATGAACTGTGTCTACCAAATCTACTGTATTGTACTCTCCCAAGTGCTTAGAACAAGTGCTCTTTGCAAAGTAAGTGCTCCGTAAATACCACTGATGGATTAGTTTGGAACTACCCCCACCTTCACATACTGCTCTTCCAGGCTTTAATGCCATTGTGAAATCACATCTCCTCCAGGAGATTGTCCCTGATTACTCACTCATTTCCTGACTTTATTTCCATGCTTTTCTATCATGCCAGAATTTCCGTGTTACTTAAGCCCTCGGAATTCAGTGTCTACATCCACCTCCCCCCTCACATCACACATATACACCTCTTTCAACTTCGTGCTTTCCCCTACCCATTATTTATTTTGGAGTCTGTCTCCCCCCCCGCTATATTGTCAACTCCTTGAGGGCAAGGTCAGAGTCAGCTCTGTTGTAATCAGTGAATCAGTCAATGTTATTTACTGTATTCAAAGGACTGTACTAAGCGCTTGGGAAGTACCATACCACAGGGTTGGTAGACACAATCCTGTAGAGGTTACAGGGAGAGACAGGCATTACAATAAATTACAAATAGGAGTAATGGCAGAGTATAAGGATATGAACATAAGTGCTGTGTGGCCGAGAGAGGGGTGAATATCAAGTGCTTAGTATCACGTGCAGATACGAGTGCACAGGACATGGTGAGGAGAGGGCGGATAGGGGAAATGATGGCCTAGTCTGTGAAGGCCTCTTGGTCTTATGCTCTCCCAAGTGTTCATTACAGTGCTCTGCACAGAGTAACTGCTCAACAAATACCACTACTTGATTGAGTGATGGTTGGTTTAGAAACATTAGGAATAGCTCAGAGTGAAAATATGGGGAGAACCTCTGAGGGTCAAGATGTCTTTCCTTTCCCTGTTCCTGCATGGATTAAGGGTTAACACTGGACTCTTGCATTTTCTTTCACTTATCTTTCAATCAATTAAGAATATTTATTGAACACGTAATGTGTGCAGAGCACTGTATTAAGCGCTTGGGAGAGTACAGTGCAAACTGAGTGGGTAGACACATTCCCTGCCCATACCAAGCTTGCAGTTTAGAGGGTCAATATCTTGATATTTTAGCATTGTGAATGAAGGAAGTGGGGTGCAGTCAAATTGAGTAAGGTCCAGTGATAGGCTAACTTGAGGAAAATTAAATTAGTTTGTGGAATTATTTGAATAGTGATTATTTAGCATTCAAAAACAGAGTCAGCGATATTCTTAATTTCATCTCTAATTGGCCAGAAAAATCCTTTCTTACATTAATGACTTCTCTGAGGCTAATTAGGAGCTTTCTCTAGGGAATTAGGACAGAGCTGGGCATTCTGAAGAAGGTTTTGACTTAAAAATATTCTCCATGGATCTATTGAGAAATGTACTAGCTTTACATGCAGTGTTGAAACCAGCTAATAAGAAAACTAGCCAGAGGGCTTGAGAAATGGCCAACTGGCAAGGCAGCCATTGATTGAACTGTTGCTGATGGAAAAACACGTTTTGAGCTTAGCATATGAGCTATAACTGCCAAAAGCATCCATGAATAACTGATACTCAAAATATTTCAAGGAGTCAAGGTTAAAAGAAGTCAAATACCTCTACCAAAAAAGAACTGGTACCAAGTGGTATTAAGAATGTATCCCATATAAGTGGATCATCTTTCTAACTTGGTTAATAGAATAGATTAAATTGTTAATATATTTTTTAAATGAATTTCTTACCAGACACTGATTTGTTGCAGAGAATTACCATAAAGAAATATTTAAAATATTATGATAGATACAGAGTAAAGATAACTGTCATGATCTGTATTTTTTGATAATATTCTAGTCTGTGATTAGTTCTGTTGGAAGTCCACTTCTGACTAGGTCCCTTGCTGGGCACCAAGTGAAAAGGGATCACCTTGTAACAGCCTCTTGCCCAACTCAATGAGCACCCACTCTGGACTGAGCACCATACCAGGTCATAGATGAGAGGATGCCACTGTCACTTTAAGATGATCCCTTAGGGAGGGCCCCTTGGCAGCAAGTTGCCCTAGGAATGACTCCTATTGCTTCCACGCCTGACACACCATATCAGTTTGGCATAGGAATGCAAGGGGTACTGTACCTGTGTGGGGGGGCTTCTCTCCGCTGCAGGAAGAACCTTGTCTCATTTCCTGCTCCTTCTCCATATTACAGAGAAGACCAGAGGTGGGGTGGTAAGAGAAGTAAAATTGGATCCATCATTTCGTTTTCTTGGTTGCCACTGGATGAGATAGTGGGGTGAACTCCCATCTCTAATAGCCTACTGTGTTTTGGAAGGAAATTAAAAAATCACCTGGACAGTGCATACTTTTAAAGGCTTTAGGGTGCAAGTCTGTAACTCTAGAACTGTACCAGAAGTTATGTACACTTTGATTTTGAAAGGAAGGTATTTTAACTAAGGTTTTGGAAACATTTTTCATGGATATAGTTCTAGTTTCGTAATTGTATATGATTTATTAATTGTTCTTCCGTAAATGATGGTGGATGTTTGGGCATATCAGTCATGCTCCCTGAAGTCAGGGATCGTTCTGAGTACTCTATTATACTCTTCCAAGCGCTCAGTGCAATGCTGTGCACACAGACTAATTGCTCAATAAAAGCTATTGATTAGTTGATTGATGCAGGGATCTTTTTAGATACACTTGCATGGAAAAAGGTCTCACCATTAGTGGCATCATTTCCCAAATATGTATCTTCTTTAGTGGCAGTGTCTCTTCCTTCCATTGACAGTTTGTAATAAAGGGAAGTAACAAATTAATAAATGAAAGTGTAATCAATTTTAAAATGTTAAAAGGAATACTTAAAGAATGTAAGTACAGTAGGAATAGTGCATCATAGCCCAAGAGAAGATAAGTTTTGAGTGATCTTTAGGTGAATTTGCTCCATACAGAGCAGCCAAAGCAAATTTTTTGGGCCTGAATTATCCATATTGGTACTAAATGTGGAGAAAATTAACAGATAGCCCTCACCTTCACTTGGGTTGTGTTAGATCAAACCCTCTCCACCCCTCATACTGTCCCCTCCCCTAGTATCCCCTTCATAGCTTCAGCCAAGTGATGTTTGTGAAACCTCTGCTCCATCATGGGGGAAGCTTCCCTTCATCCTTGACCCGTTCCAGTATCAGTTACTCCTCCTCTTCACCATCACTGAAACCTGGCTCTCCCCAGATGACACGGTCTCCCCTGCTGCTCTCTCCAGAGGAGGGGCCTCATCTTCTCCCACTCCCCCAGACTCACTGGGAAAGGAGGAGGTGTTGGGCTCCTTCTCATGAACCAGTGCTGCTTCTCACCATTCCGCCTCTCCCATCCCTTTCTTTCTCTTGCTATATTATCCGTCTCTACCACCCACTCCACATTTTGGTAACTGTCATCCTCTGCCCCCCAGGTCCCATTTCCAACCTCATTAACCATATCAATCCCTTTCTCACATTCCTTCTCTCTTTCTCCATGCTAGTATTGATCTTTGAGAATTTCAGTATCCACATAGATGTTCCCTGTCTAACAAGCCCATTACCTTGACTCCTCTCTCTCCTTCAACCCACATATTCAGTCCATAACTAAATTCTGTCGGTCCCACCTTCACAACAAAGCCAAAATCTGAAATTTCCTCTCCATCCAAACTGCTATCATCTTAATGCAATCACTCAGCCTGTCCCGCCTGGATTACTGCATCGGCCTCCTTGCTGATCTCCCAGCCACCTGTCTGTCCCCACTCCAGTCCATACTTCACTCTGCTGCCAGACTCATTTTTCTACAAAAACATTTAGGACATGTCATCCCGCTCCTCATAAAACTCCAGTTGTTGCCCATCCATTTCTACATCAAGCAAAAACTCCTCACTGTTGGCTTTAAAACACTCCACCACCTTGCCCCCACCACCTCATCTTGGTTCTCTCCTTCTACAGCCCAGCCCACACATTTGGCTCCTCCAGTTCTAGCCTTTTCCCTGTGCCTCGGTCTCACCTATCTCTCCACCGACCCCTAGCCCACGTCCTGCCTCTGGCCTGGAGTGCCTTCCTTCTACAAATCTGACAGACTATTACTCTCCCTCCATTCAGAGCCTTATTGAAGGCACATCTCCTTCAAGATGCCTGCCCAGGCTAAACCTCACCTTTCCTCATCTCCCACTCCCTTTGCTCTTTCCCCCTCCCAGCCCCACAGCACTTATGTATACTTATTATCTATACTCATGTCTGTCTCCCTCCCCCACCGCCACCAGACTGTATGCTCGATGTGGCTGGGAATGTATCAACTTATTGTTGTATTTTCCAAGCTCTTAGTACAGTGCTCTGTACACAGTATGTGCTCAGTAAATATGACTGAATGAATCAGTCAATTCAGTTATTGGATCAGATACTTTAATAATACTTGTTTTGATTAGATCAATTGCATGACAAACCAAAAACTAAATACCATCTGAGTGGAAACTGCTCCCATCCTGATGCTGTAGTGTTGTGAGTTGAGAGACATGTTCTCTGTCCCAAATTAAACCCACTGGTGATAGTGCTTCTTCATGCAGCCTTCCTGAATTGTCTACTATTGACAACTTATCCTAAGCTACTTGGCACCCCATTGTTTCCCTTGCTCAGCTGGCTTTGGACTTCATATTTTGGCTGAATTTACATTATCAATGTTGTTTCAAATTTTCACATATATATATATATATATATATATATATATATATATATATATATATGTACACACATATACATATAGCTGTTTAAGACCAAAGAAAGAAATGGACTAGAGAAAAATATTCTGAAAATTTTTAGTTTTTAGTATTAATTACTTGGCTATATCAAGACAGTTTTTCATTCTCAATGAGAAAAAACCCAAATCAGTAAGATGATTAATACTGTTATATTGATTTATTAATAAAATGCTGTAGAATTTGGCAGCTGCAGGCAGCATTTCCAATTTCATACAAAATGTAGCAGAATGCAAAGGTCATGTAGTTAGTTACAGAAGATCATCACCAGCTGAAAATAAGTTAAGCATTAGCCTCATGAATAAGCTCATCCAGTAGGAGGAAACCTGAACCGAAATGCATTTAGGAAGGTAATATATTATTATTTACAGAAATAATAGTTGACACTTTTCCTTGTCTAGAACATTGAAATTTCAAATTATTACTAGAGACAATGATTCTTCTTTGAATCATTTTCCTTTTTTGTTTTCCTTCCTACGGTTAAAGAAAATACAGTACATTCACTTCCTTTTCAGTTCTAGAAAAGAAACAGAGGTCAGTTAAGGTTCCTGCTGCAATGTGGTTTTGTGTAAATGCCACAAGGTCTTTGTTATGCAATAAAATGCAGCACGAAGTATAGTGACTGTCACTAAATTCAGCATCTGTATTTGTAAACTATTGTTTGATACTTGGAGTGACCTCATATGCCATTTATAACTGGTCCATTTTGGAGTCCAAAAGTGAAATGATTTTTAATCAAAACATGCCTGCTAAAGTGAAACACTTCACTTTCTCAGTAGTGAGTGATACTCTAGAAAATAGTTCTTTTTACAGAAATGTAGAGAAAACATAGATAATGAGTTGTCTGCCTAGAAAACTATTGCAGTGGCTCTGCAAATATTTTATAAAACAAAGTTTTCATGACAAAGACTTTGAGGTTGGCTTGTTTTTGTTTTTTTTTATGTTTTGTAAACCTGGAGAAACAATAGAAATTGAGTCAGATAGAGTGTTCGCGATTTTTTGGCTTGTGATTCAGCATGCTCAGACTGTAACTAACAGAACACATTGATGTTGTCCCAGAATGTTTTAAATTAACTCTTCCAAATCAAATTGGCCTTTAAGAGAAAACTCCTCACGTAGTCAACTAGCCAATAATCTGTCGAACAGATTGAAATGATTTTAACATAAAACTTTATTAACAGTGCTGCCTATTCTTTATAATACTTATTGCCTTACACCAAACGTTTATATGTTTTAGAGGCTAAATATGATGAACAGGTCCTTGGATCATGTTGCCTGTTCAGTGTCAGAAGAATATAAGGCAAATGTGGTATATTGGCTAGACTGATAGTCAGGAGACCTGGTTTCTCTTCCCTTCTACAAGTGATTTGCTGAGTGGACTTGGAAAATCATTTAACCTTTGCAGCATCTCAGATTCCTCAACAGTAAAATGAAGTGTTAATCTGTTCTGAAAGTGTATTGTAAGGCACAAAAGGGAAAGTAGGCTATTTTGAACCCTTAGGAAATAACCTGTATGCGATTGCTACTACTAGTTTAAAAGCAACTAAATGTAGACAAGGTGGAAATTTTATATTAAAACCAGAACTTTTTTTCTGCTATGATATAATTACTCTGTCCTTTGGCTTAATTTAAGAAAGGGATAGCAATTTCTGGACTTACTGTAAATTTCTGGACAATTTCTAGCCTGTGTATATGATATCAAAAAACTGCAGACCCAGAAATAGAATTATCACATAATTTTTTATTTAAAGAATAGATCCTTTAACAAAAGGGGCTGTCAAAGTGTTATGCACTTGTCTAATTTTGAAAGTAAATACAAAGGATTTTTTTTTCTAATTTTAAAGAATTTTTTTTAACAAAGTTTAACCTCTGTCCTCCAACTAAGTCTTTAATCGATTTTGTTTTTCTTCCATAATCTTGCCCTTCCATGGGGCCATTCTCCCTGCAGCTCTTTTAAATCATTCTTCAGGAATCTCATGTGTTTTCTTCTTACCTCCACTGGGCCAGCCTCACACAGATCTTTTTAACCTTTTCCAGAGGCATCCATCCTTGCCCCTTCCATGCAGTATGGCTCAATTAAGCCCTGGGCCACCCAGCACTACCCAGATCTCAGGTGCGGGACTAAGATGGTGCTCGGTTTTGGAGGGTGGGGAGGTGACAGACCTTAACCAGGCTTCTTCCCCATCTCCATGTCTTTGGGAATTCCTGGTGGCACGGCTGTTATGGATCTGAGTGGCTGGGAAGCAGCAGGCATGGGCTTGGCAGGACCAAGTTAAAAAAGAAAAAAAAGTGGGATGGGTTTAGTTCTGAGTGCAGGACTGGCCTAGCAGAGAATAGCACTGCATATGTTGTTAATTCTATGAAAAATACATGACCAAATGCCCTCGTTGATTCCACTAGATATTAGGGGGATAATTGGTTGCAAAAATGATGTCCTGTAAAATATAGAACTTGTGAATCTCCTGTTTGGAAGTCTGTACTGGGAGACATTGTGAAATCTTCACATGTTTTCTAGGAGTGCTTCCACCTTAAATGCTTTCCCTTCCTTCCCCACCACATGGGAATGCCAGTTAACTCTAAAGACTTTCAATATTGTTTTGATGGAAAAACATTTAAGTAACCACATTATATATACCAAACATCTCCCCACTATCTTCTACCTCAGATTTATAAAGTTGGGGTTAAAATAATATCTTACAGGATTTTAAGTAGCAGTTTTAATGGTATTTTTGGAGCATCTTTTGAATGTGAAGCACTATCATAAGTTATTGGGAAAGTACAGATTACCCATATGATACATGGGGAGATGATCAAAGAAATATATACAAGCTCAAGAATCAGAATAAAAAATTAAAAATTCAATTGAATATACATATAGGTAGACAAATATATAAAAGTATGTGCCAGGATAGAAATGAAAAGCACTATAGGAAAAAACTAAAATAATGTGAATTTATTTTTAAATCTTACATTTCTGCAACTGGCCTTAGGACAGTGCTTTGCTGACAATAAGCACTCAGTAAATGCCATTGATTGGCCCTTGAGGCCATGTAACATGTATAAAAGTGAACTATTGCAGCACGAGAGAGATTTCTGATGGAGAGAAACTGACCAGTGAATGCTTGACTTTGTTGTAATCATAGAAAAATTAACATTTGTCAGGGACTCTGACCTAGTATGAACATGGAATTGACATGGAGCCCCTGGAAAGCTCCCTTCTCCCAGTAGCTATCATTACAGCTCAGCATAATTTCTCAGACCCTGCTCAGATTCTCTCCAGAATCTAGCATTTCTGCTAATTCCAGTCTAGCTATTGCCAGTTTTTGACTTCCAGTTTTGGGGTATATTATTTCCCCTGCAACCTGCCTGGATATCTGCCCTTTGATGGTATATGTGTAGTTTCCTCTTCCATTCACCTGTTCTAACTGACCTTATCCTTTGGTTCAGGCCATTGGGCTGCACCGGGGCTTCCCTTCTAGGGTGGTCCCTGACCTCTCCCCCACTCCACTCGACAGACAGTTATATGTGATGTCAACTGCATTAATCACCCCAGTACGGAGTGTAAAGTAATGATAATAATTAATAATTATTGTATTTGTAAGTACATAGTATGAGCCAAACACTGTTTTATGCCCTGGGGTAGGTGCAATATTTGGGTTGGACATGGTCCCTGTGCCACAGGGGCTCACAGACTAAGTAGAGGGAGTAATATTTACACCCCATTGTGGGGCAGTCCTTCTGGGACTATTTGAAGCTTGGACCATTTCTCTGGGATGATTTCTCTCGCAACAGTGAGTTCCATTTATAAACTGTCTGGAACTCAGCAGCAGAACTCAGAAGCCGGGGCAGAGGGAGATTGGATGCTGAAAAAAAAACTACAGGGGTTAAAGGCCTCGGGTGCCATAGCTGTCCTAGACAGTTGGGCAGACCAGCTGTAAACTCATTGTGGCAGGGAATGTATTTGTTATAGTGTGCTCTCCCAAGTGCTTGGTACAGTGCTTTGCACATAGTAAATACGCAGAAAATATGATTGACTGACCGAAACACATGATGTCCACTATAAAATCTGATGAATGGCTCCCCTCTTCTGTTTCTAACAGCATATGCCAAATATTTTCCATCCTCATAAGTGACACTGGTCAGTACAACAAGTTGTAACTTTTAGTGTGCTTTGATTTCTCTTTCTACTGTAGTACATTGCCAGTTCTCTCCCAAATATTTTTAGTGTTTCCTTGGCTGTGGTTTGAGGATCAACCCCTTCCTCTCCATAATCTTTGTCAAGGATAAACCACATCTCTCTCCTGACTTATCATCCTCTGTTCTACTTTCCTCTGTGTTTAGTACAGTGTTCTGCAAACAGTAAGTGCCCAGTAAATACCAATGATTGAGTTTTATGTTGTTTGTTATAACTTTCCACATGTGTTTATCCCTAGCCCCCGTCTCCCTACCTTTATTCTTAGACTGTAAATCTCCTGAGGGTCAGAAACATCATCGCTCTCACTGTGTCCTTACCCAGTGCTTGCTTAGTGCCTATTTTGCACCCTGTAGGCATGTAATAAGGACTGTTTCAGCTAGTATCCTTTTACAGAAGACTGATTAAAGTTGTGTTTCCTGTTAGCATTTAGTAATAAGTGACCGTTAAGCACTTCGCTCTCCTATTCTTCCTATGTGGTCTAGCTAAATTACATTCTTAAAAGTCACATTCTGGCAGAGATGACTGGCTATTCACTTGTGTAGCAAGCCTGCTAGCCTACTTACCGTCCCTATGCATAACTTGTTTTCTTGGCCTCTGACCTTTTCTACATACCATTCTTCCCCGATGACTATCCACCTCCTTTTTTTCCTTGTCCCTCCTCTACTTCAAAACACTGTCCAGGGTTCTCCTCCTCCAGGAAGCCTTCACAAATAATTCTTCCATGTCTGGTTCCTCCAATAATTTTAACCAACGTTTTAGCAGTTGGGGGTAGCTGTAATTGACCGTGCTAATGTTTAGGTACATTCAAGTCTCATATAATATTAGAGAAGAAGCATGGCCTATGGGAAAAAAACAGTCTTGGGAGTCAGAGGACCTGGTTCTAACCCCAACCCTGAGATTTGTCTGCTGGGTGGTCTTTGGTAAGTCTCTTCACTTCTCTGTGCCTCAGTTACCTCATCGATAAAACGGGGATTAAAATGGTGACAGGGACTGTGTCCAACCTGATTTGTTGCTTGTATCTACCCCAGTGCTTAGTACAGTGCCTGGAAGATAGTAAGTACTTAGCAAATACCATCAACATTAACATTATTACTCACATCTCTTTGCCCAAGTTACCTTATCTCTAAAATGGGGATTAAGACCATGAGCCTTATATGGGATAGGAACAGCATTCAAACCATTTATCTTGTATCTATCCCAGCTCTTAGTACAGTGCCTGGCCCATAGTGAACACTTAACAAGTGCCATAAAAATGTTAGATTCTTGAGGAGCCATATACAAAGAGAAATTTGCATTCTAGAATCTGATCCTTGACAGATGGTATCCCCCCCCCCACACACACAATCATGTCTTCCAATCGTGCATCCTGCACTACCCAGATAAATACGTGCTTTTGGAAGAATGTTCCCTAATTTCCTAGCAGGGTTTTATCTAAAACATTTAGGGGAAACTTGCATTTTGGGAGAACAAAGTGTATTTTGATTTGTATTCTCTTCACCTTCTCCCTTGTGAATTCCTGGAGTATGGGAAGCATGTTTACTAACCTTTACAGCCCTTTCAGCATTTAACACTGTACTCGTCACTCAGGGAGTGCTCTGTAATATTGGGCTACAAGTTTTTATTGGTAACAATAGCAAAGATTGAGAGGAAAGACATTGTATAAATATAACAAGTCCATTTTGTCAATTGATACGACTAAACCCTTCTACACACTTCCTTAATTTAGAGGAAAAATCATTCAGTCCTTTTCAGAGATTTTTTTTGAATCACGTTTGGAAAAATTCATTCCAATTCCTTTTGATAATGTTATATCTTAGTGAGGTACTTATGTATTTAGAAATTTTAGGTGGGTATTTTAAAATAGCTATAGGTCTCTTTAATCATGTGAACTACTGTCACTTAGGATATCAGCAGCGTGCTCAGTGGAAAGAGCATGGGCTTTGGAGTCAGAGGTCATGGGTTCGAATTCCGGCTCCACCACTTGTCAGCTGTGTGACTGTGGGCAAGTCACAACTTTTCTGTGCCTCAGTTCCCTCATCTTTAAAATGGGGATTAAGATTGTGAGCCCCACGTGGGACAACCTGATTCCCTTGTGTCTACCCCAGCTTTTAGAACAGTGCTCTGCATATAGTAAGCACTTAACAAATACCAACATTATTATATCAGCATTAATCATAAAGTAATATTTGCATATTTCATACATCTTTCTCCTTTCTTTGCCAAGAAAGGAAAAATTTCTCAACCACATTTTTATCTTGCTGAAGAAGGGTATTAACTGAAATGTTCACCAGTGAAAGTCCATTTTATCAGCTGAATCAGTCGTATTTATTGAGCACTTACTGTGTGCAGAACACTGTTCTAAGTGCTTGGGCGAGTACAATATAACAGAGTTGGTAAGCACATTCCATGCCTGTTGTCAGTTTACAATCTAGAGGGGGAGACAGATGTTAATAAAAATAATTATGGAAATGTATGTTAATGCTGAGGGGCTGAATGAGGGGTGAATAATGGGTGCAAATGCAATAATGTTGGTATTTGTTAAGTGCTTACTATGTGCCAAGCACTGTTCTAAGCGCTGGGGTAGATACAAGGTAATCAAGTTCTCCCAGGTAGGGCTCACAGTCTTCATTCCCATTTTACAGAGAAGTTAAGTGACTTGCTCATGGCTGACAAGTGGCAGAGCTGGGATTAGAACCCATGACCTCTGACTTCCAAGCCCGGGCTCTTTCCACTAAGCCATGCTGCTTCTCTAATGCAAGGATGACGGGGAAGGGAGTGGGAGAAGAGGAAAAGAGGGCTTACTGGGAAAGGCTCATCTCCTTTTAATAAGGTTTTGAAGGTGGAGAGGGTGACGGTCTGTTGGATATGGAGAGGGAGGGAATTCCAGGCCAAAAGCAGGACATGAGTGACAGGTGGGTGGTGAAAAAGATGAGGCTGGGGTACAGTGAGTAGGTTGGCATTAGAGAAGGGAAGTGTGCAGGCTCAGTTGTAGAAGAAAAGCCGCAAAGCAATGTGGAGAAGGTAAAGTGATTGAGTGCTTTAAAGCTGATGGTAAGGAGCTTCCGTTTGATGTGGAGATGGATGGGCAACAATTGGAGGTTCTTGAGGAGGTGGGAAACATGGACTGAATGGTTTTGTACAAAATGCTTTGGGTAGCAGAGTGAAGTATGGACTGGAGTGGGGAGAGACAGGAGGCTGCGAGGTCAGCAAGGAGGCTGATGCAGTAATCAAGGTGGGATAGGATGAGTGCTTGGATTAACGTGGTAGCAGTTTGGATGGAGAAGAAAGGGCAGATTTTAGTGATTGTTGTGAGGGTTGATCTGACAGGATTTAGTGACAGATTGCAGATGTGGGTTGAATGAAAGAGCTGAGTTAAGGATAAAGCCCAGTTTACAAGCTTGTGAGATATAGAAGGTGGTGATTTTGTCTTCAGTGCTGGGAAAGTCAGAGGGAATACTGGGTTTAGGTGGGAATACAGGAGTTCTGTTTTGGACATGTTAAGTTCGATGTGTCTGCGGGACTTCCAAGTAAAGATGTTCTGAAGGCAGGAGGAAATATGAGACTGCAGAGAAGGACAGAGGTCAGAGGTGGAGATGTAGCTTTGGGAGTCATCCGCATAATGATGGTAGTTGAAACCATGGAAGTGAATGAGTTCTCCAAGGGAGTAGGTGTAGATGGAGAATAGAAGGGGATCCAGAACTGAATGAACCTTGAGGGACTCTGACAGTTAGGGGTTGAGAAGCAGAGGAGGACACCATGAAAGAGACTGAGAATGTTTGGCCAAAAAAATAGGAGAACTAGAAGAGGACAGTGTCAGTGAAGACAAGATTAGAGAATGTTTCCAGGAGAAGTGAGTGGTAGACAGTGTCGAAGACAGCCGAGAGGTGAGAAGGATTAGGATGGAGTAGAGGTTGTTGGTTTGTCAAGAAGGAGGTAACTGGTGACCTTGAGAGGGCAGTTTCGGTGGAGTGAATGGGGTAGAAGCCAGATTCGGGGAGGTCAGGGAGAGAATTAGAAGAGAGGAAGTGGAGGCAGCGAATGAAGATAACTTGCTCAAGCTGGTTGGAGAGGAATGGTAGGCGAGAGCTGGGGTGAATGAAGAGCCAATAGTTTACAGTGCATCAGGAAAGAGGAATGAAAATATCCTCCTAACCAAGGAAAGGATATGCTTCTGAGAGGAAGTAAGATTGAGAATGCTAGTTCAGGATGGAAGGTACCTTGATTTTAGTCTCTTTGGAGAATATAATTAATTGTTTTCAAAGGGGAAATATTTCATATTTTGCACATCAATATTTTGAAAATTGGTAATGTTATTTTAGTGGCTATTTTACCATAACATGGAAGCACTTACTGTTTTAACAGTAATTACATTTTTCAGTTAATTCAATCAATCATATTTCATTCAATTTATTCAGTCATATTTGTTGAGCTCTTACTGTGTGCAAACTACTCTACTAAGCATTTGGAAGAGTACGATATAACAATATACAAAGTGCTTACTGTGTTACCCTTGAGAGAGTACAATGTAAGAGTCACTCAAAAATGTCCTTAGTGATCATTTTCTTTTTGATCAATTAGTCAATGCCATTTATTGAGCACTTACTGTGTGTGATATGCCAACATAACAGAGTAGGCAGACACATTTCCGGCCCACAAAGAACTTATAGTCTAGAGGGTGAGACAGTCTTTAAACTAAATTATGGATATGTACAGAAGTGCTTTGGGTTGCTTCATGAGGACTTTTTTCTAAGCAGAGTTTTGCATTGCTGTTATGGTATTGAATTGTCAATCAATAGTAGTTATAGAGCACTTACTATGTGCAGAGCACTATACTAAGTGCTTGGGAGAGTACAATGCAACAGAATTAGTAGATACATTCCCTGCATAGCTTACAATCTAGACATGTGTTCATGGCTATGTGAAGACATGAATTCAGCATTCAAAATCTTGGCATTGATGCAGCATTTGTAGTTAAAATTACAACCTGAAACCTATTTGTAACACTATCCCCCACCCCCCGCCCCCTATGAGTCTTGAGAACAAGTGTGAATTTTTATAAAGTCCTAAAAATATAAACGTTTAGGATTGGCATCATTTTATTTTTGTAAAACTGAAGTGAACTTTTCTTTATCATGTATCATGCCGTCTAGTTCTCATAATAAAGCTTTTCTGTTTCAAAAAAAGTCATTGCTAAGCTCTCACGACTGAGCCAAATATGGTTCTAGAACAGAGAAAGCGGGAGAGATTTGCATCCTACATAAGTGTTTGTTTTAAGTCTACTGTGTTTGTTACAACCTTATTGTGATGGGTGACATAGAAGCCTACGTATAGAGTTATTGGAATTTGACAACCAAAACAAGGTAAACTAGACTCAATAATTGCATTCAGGCAGTAATCAATTTGATATCCCCAAGAGTGAAAATGTATGTATATACTCTGTATATCCAGTATATATTTTGAGTGAAATTCTGGGATGGAGCAAATGGAGCAATAATTCTCTAGTCATGGCTCTTGTTGAAATGACCCTGGCCTTACGGAGTTCTTCTGGTCCCAATACAGGGTTGACCTTGACTACCCTGCACCCCCTCAGCTTAATAATAATGATGATGGTATTCGTTAAGCACTTACTATGTGTCAAGCAGTGTTCTAAGCATTGGGGTAGATACAAGTCAATCTGGTTGGACACAGTTCCTGTCCTACATGGGGCTCACAGTCTCGATCCCCATTTTACAGATGAAGTAACTGAGGCACAGAGAAGTTAAGTGACTTGCCCACAGTCACACAGCCGACAAGGGGCAGAGCAGGGATTGGAACCCATGACCTCTGACTCCCAAGCCCGCACTGTTGCCCCTAGGCCATGCTTCTTCTCTAGGACTAAGTTGGGGGTCTTGCTAGGAGACAGAGGAGATGGGATCAGAGAGGCAGGGCACAAATTGGAAGCCCTGATCCAGAGGTAGCGAGCTACAGGGGTAATGCTCACTTCCTCCAGGAGGCCTTCCCAGACTGAGCTCCCCTTTCCCTCTGCTCCTCCTCCCCTCCTCTTCCATCCCTTTCCCTCCCCTCAGCACTCTGCTTATTTGTATATATTATTTATTACCCTATTTATTTTGTTAATGAGATGTATATCTCCATGATTCTATTTATCTTGATGATATTTTGTTTTGTTCTGTTTTGCTTTGCTGTCTGTCTCCCCCATTTAGACCATGAGCCCGTTATTGGGCAGGGATTGTCTCTGTTGCCGAATTGTACATTCCAAGTGCTTAGTACAATGCTCTGCACATAATAAGCTCTAAATAAATACTATTGAATGAATGAATGAATAATATGATACCTGCCCTGGTCTCAATACAAAGCTGCTTTTAAATCTTAAAAGAGTAGCACCCAGACCAAGATATTCTTGGACCGGAGAAATATTGGCATTTTTAAAGCCTTCTGGCTTATCTTAAATTTTCTCCAGATTCATATTTAAATGAATCAAGCCTTCCTTGAGTCTAACAGTGCAAGTTGTTTTGCACAGTGCTGTGTACACAGTAAGTGCTCAATAAATGGCACTGACTAATTGATCTAAAAGAAAATGTTTGCTAATGACATTTTTTGATGACTTAGTTGGCCTGGAGGAGACTATGGACTCTTCAGGATCTTAGATACTAATACTTACTGAGCACCCTCTGAACATATTTTTGCATGAGGGCAAATAAGTCAATCAGTGACATATCTGCAAAGAGCAAGCACTCGCTCAATAAATATCATTGATTAATTTTATTGAGTGCTTGCTGGGTGCAGAGCACTGTTCAAAACACTTAGGAGAGTGCAGTTCAATATAGTTGGTAGATGTGATCCCTCCCCTCAAGGAGCTTACAGTTTAGTAGAGAAATGAAACAATTTTCCTAGGTGATGTAGAAATCAAAATATTATTTCTTGAATTATTTGGATCTTTAGCATGATATATATGCCATTACCTCTGCATTCACTTCACTTGGATCCTAGAACTTAGAACCAAAGAACACTCCAAAGACAAGGCCCCTGCTTAAAACTGTCTTGCATTCATTGATTCATTCAATCAGTCATATTTATTGAGTGCTTACTGTGTGGAGCACTGTACTAAGCTTTTGGAATGTACAATTCGGCAACAGATAGAGACAATCCCTGCCCAACAATGGTTCACATTCTAAAAGGGGAAAGTACTGTACTGTAATTTTCATGACCATGCAGACTAGCTCAGAGCTCAGCTTGAATTGAAAGTCAGACACTTTCCTTGATCAATCAATCTAATAGCATTTACTGTGCACCTCAGGAAGCACTTGGAAGACTATAATAGAATGAGTAGACACAATCCCTGCCCTCAGAATGTCTAATCGAATAGAAGTTCTTATTCCCCAGTGATCCAGCTTGCTACCTATAAATAGGGCTTATCGTTTGTGTGCCTTATCTACCCACAAAGATGCTAATGTATAAATGCAGTAATGATTGCAAAATACTCTGAGCTCCCAGGGAAAAGATCTTATAGGAGCACAGTGTCACGACTGACATTGCCTCATCAATGTTTATTGTGGATTTTGATTTTTTGGGGCGAAGGCTAGAGAAGAATTTATTGCAAATGACCAGGGGGCAGAAGGAAATACAAGATTTTTAAGAAAGGTCAGCACTGAAAGTGCCATATCGCTAACGCTTTTCACATCACCATTGGCATGAACCTGGGCTGGGTGATTGGTCCCGTTCCTTTCAACATATTCTGTGCTGTCTGCCATGCTTGAGGATATGAGGTATCCACAAACTGGAATCAGAATATTCTTCTAAGCCATTGGAAAAGTCTGCTAGCTCATCAGGCTACAATCATCATCAAAAGTCTTCGTGACAGAATTTCAGGAGTTGCAAAAAGCACACGAAAAGAAGACATACCCATTATTATGAGTCACTTTGCAGATTTAGCAGAGTGCTGTGGGCTGAATGAAATTAGTTATACTTCAGCCTTCACACCCAGAATACCCTACATAGACTAGGTGTGAAAGAAATCTGGAACCCGACCGAACTCCCCAGAATGCGGCAACTGGAAAAAAAATAACAGCCGGTGTGACCGTTTCCATATTCATTTTTTCAAATTAGTTCTCCTCCTCCTACCTCACCTCTCTAAGCTCCTACGACAACCCAGCCCGCATACTTCACTCTTTTCACACCAACCTACTCACTGTACCTCGATCTCATCTGACTCACCACTAACGTCCTCATATCCTCCGGGTGTATTGTACTCTCCCAAGCGCTTACTACAGTGCTCTGCACGTTGTAAGCACTCAATAATGTCATTGATTGAATCCCCCTCTGGCTTGGAACACCCTCCCCCTTCCTATCCCAGACTGAGCTCCCCCCTTTTTCCCTCTGCTCCCTCTACCCCCCCTTCACCTCTCCGCATCTAAACCCTCTTCTCCCCCCTTTCCCTCTCCTCCTCCCCCTCTCGCATCCCACCCCCTCAGCACTGTACTCGTCCACTCAACTGTATATATCTTCATCACCCTATTTATTTTGTTTATTTTGTTTAATGAGTTGTGCATTACCCTGATTCTATTTATTTGCCATTGTTTTTATGAGATGTTCTTCCCCTTGACTCTATTTATTGCCATTGTTCTTGTCTGCCTGTCTCCCCCGATTAGACTGTAAGCCCGTCAAAGGGCAGGGACTGTCTCTATCTGTTGCTGACTTGTACATTTCAAGCGCTTAGTACAGTGCTCTGCACATAGTAAGCGCTCAATAAATACTATTGAATGAATGAATATCCAACAGACCACCACTTTCCCCACCTTCAGAGCCTTATTAAAATCACATCTCCTCCAAGAGGCCTTCCTTTACTAACTCCTCATTTCCTCACCCCATTTGCCCTCCTTGATATGTCATCTATGCTCTTGGGTCTCTACTCCTTAAGTACTTTTTACTTACCCCACCCATAACCCCACAACACTTAGGTACATCTTCTTATTCTCTGCTCTGTTCTCTATCTGTAATTTACCTGAATGTCTAGCTCTCCTTCCAGACTGCCAGCACCTTGTAGGCAAGGAACGTGTCTGCTAGCTCTAAAATATAGTACTGTGCTCTCTCAAGCTCTTAGTTCACTTTTCTGCACAAAGGCCTCAATTAATGTCCTTGATTGATTGATTGGGTGCTTTGGCTCAGAGGCTGGGCTGGCCCATTTGATCGAGGCTTTGGACCAGAACTCCAAGGTGGTGTGGTGTTGGACTGCCCCTCACCAGTTTTGAGGTGCAGTTATGTGTGCGTGGAGTAGCCTCGACCTTGAGATGGGTCTGGCCCCATTTGAGACCATGTTGGGAGGTGGGTTGCATTGTGCTAGGCAGCAAATTGGTCAAGACCAGAGCTGATACAATCTTTGGTGATACAACTATATTTTAAGAACTGCAACCTGCTTTTATCATGTGGCATGTTTTCCCTTAGACTTGCATGTTGTAAATTAGGATCTATTCCAGGACCTCTGGGTGAAATAACATGAAATCTCTTTACATGTTATATATACTGTAACGTCAAGCCTCACTAAAGTATTGTTTAATCTCTAATCAAAGCATAATGTCACAATATTAATTAAGGAGTTGTAATATGATTAGGAGTCTTTGCAGTTAGACTGTAGAAATAGAAGCTTGTTCTGCTGACTGTGACAGTGGATTTTCAACATAGTGAATAATTTGTTCCACTTAGCTTGGACAGCAACCTTCTTCTTATCTTCAAAAAGTACTTGGTAGCAGGCTAAATCCTTCTGAACATCTATGCACACCCTTGAACACCTCTCCCTTTAAGGCCTTCATCTTCAATCATTTGTAAATCAACCTACTATCTGAAAATTGAAGCAGGACATTATTGTCCCAAGATTTTAAATGCTGGTGGAGAAACGACGGCCACTTTTTCATCTAGTTTCAGCATCATGGAATGATGCATTAGATTATCAATCAGTGATTTTTAATGAGCATTTACCATGTACAGAACACTGTACTATGCCCTTGGGAAAGTACGATATAGTAGGCATGGTAGACACAGTTCCTGCCCACGAGGAAATTACTGTCTAGAGAGGAGGCAGGTTTTGAAATAAACTACAGATAGGGAAACTGACAGAGTGTGAGGTTATGTACATAGCTACCGAGAGATGGAGGGTGAGGAGAATATCAAGTACAAATCCATGCATTGCACAGATGACACAGAGGGGTGGTGGATAGGGTAGATGACATTTTTCTTTTCTGTTAACTCTGTGTCTAATTTTCCTTCAATAGCAGTTATTTTTCTGAGTAGTGTGACATGCCATTCTATTAAACAGATTCTGTAATCCTGACTCTTCCCTTTACATAGCGGAGGCATTCTCATAATGTCCTATTATTTATAAGGGGAGGTTGAGAGATAAGCAGAATATACTTGGACAGCTTTGAAGGTGGTGTTGTATACGAAGGATGGGGGAGTTCAGGGCCAGAGAAGGGCATGGGCATAGGGTTCATTCATTCAATAGTATTTTTTGAGCGCTTACTATGTGCAGAGCACTGTACTAAGCGCTTGGGATGAACAAGTCGGCAACAGATACAGTCCCTGCCGTTTGACGGGCTTGGTGATGGGATAGATGAGGCCTGAGGGAGGGGAGGGAGAGAGGTATTTCACTGCCTTAAAGCCAATGATAAGGAGTTTCTGACTAATGTGGAGGTAGATGGACAACCAATTTTTTTTTTTTTTTGAGGAATGGGGAGCTATGGACTGAGTGGTTTTTCAGGAAAATGATTCAGACAGCAGAGTGAACTATGGACTGGAGAAGGGGGAAGCAAGAGGCAGGGAGGACAGCAAAGAGACTGATGCAGTAGTCAAGATGGGCTATAAATGCTTGGATCAGTTTGGTAGCAGTTTGGATGTAGCAGAAGAGGTGGATTTCAGAGATGTTACAAAGGTACAACCAACAGGATTTTTTGACATTGAATGTGTGGGTTGAATGGGAGCGATGAGTAGAGGATAATGCCGAGGTTATCAAAGTTAGATTCAGTCCTCATTGGACTGTGGATCCCTCTGAATGAAATGCAGTTAACATTGATGTCAGAATCATCTATTTCTAAGATAATATGACTCCTCAGTACACCAACTTCTTTGGTTATCTGCCGAGGAGTCTCTCAGTGCCTTGAAAAATCTTAAACAACCTGTGCAAAAAGAGCTTTCTTCACAATCCATTCATTATTTATCTCAGCTTTAGGTTGGGAGTAGGAAGAGAGGTCTGGCCCAGTGAATGCATGAGGAAAATGGCATTAGGCAATACAGCTCATATCCTCTGCATAGTTTATCTTAGGGATGGCTCTATCCTGGGGTTACAAACTTTAGCACTGTTTTGTTTAAAACCCTTTACAGGAAACCAATTAAGAATGTTAACCAAGGTACAGAGGATTATAACAGTGAATATTAGGAGATGGGGTGTTTCCTCTGCCTAATTGCCATGGTAAGCAGAATAATTAATGCAGATGCCTTTTGATCACTCTGTACCCCTAACCTATCCTTTTGATGCCTTTAAATAATTCCCTGAGAGAAATTCTTTTGGGGAAGTAACTGGTCAGAACCCTCAGTGCATGTTTGCAAAAGAATTGATTGCCTAACTAGGGTGTCAACAGACACATTTCCCTTTTGCTTTGCCTGAAGTTTTAGTGTGACCAAACCAATTGTTTTGTTTTGTGTAACTATTACTTAATAACATGTTGCTACAAATGGCCTAAGAAGACATAGTGAAAAATGGTAAATCTTTCCAATTCAGAATAAAGGTGAGTTCTGAAGATAGTAAGTATTCTCAGATTATTTGATATGTAGAAGGAAATAGCACTCCGGTGAGGCACTAGTCTAGCTAGTCTAGTTATGTGACCCCCAAGCTAGACAGACTATCAGTCGCCCCACCTTCAAAGCTTTATTAAAATCACATCTCCTCCAAGATGTCTTCCCCGACTAAGTCTTCCTTCCCCAACTCCCTCTCCCTTCTGCGTCATCCTTGCTGCACTTGGATTTGTTCTTTTTATTCACCCAACCCTTCACAGTTCTGTACTCTTTCCATTAGGCCGCATTGCCTCTCTATTAGGACTGAAGCATGCCCAGCTGAGGGCTTTGATGCAGGAAAACTCTGAGCAAATGCTGTGACATAAAGGAATGCTCAGTTCAAAAAAAAAAAATAGTTGTGGCTACAAGAAAATACTAATTTTCCATGACAACTGTGGTGGAGGTTGGATGAGAATATTATGGAAATGTTTTCTTTCTTTATTGCTTGTAGCAGTGTGATTCACCAAGCCACCAGAGAGTTCACTTTGTCTTCCTTTTGCTATGTATTCAGAATGACAGGCACAATCCCTCTGATTAGAGAAGTGGTCTGGGAGTTTGAACTTCTATTCCGGGCTATCTTTGGCCTCCTGTGACCTCAAACATGTCACCTAACTCTCATTTGTAAAATGAATCCTTTCTTATAAGAATCTTTTGGATTCTATAAAAAAAATGCACGTAACATGGTTACAGTCCTCAAAATAAATATCTAAAAAGAGTGGTAGCACATTATAAATGATTCTGCAGTGAATATAATGTGGGGGTAAATACTGATTTCTACTGAAGTCATGTGTTAAACTCAAGTCTAGTGGAAAAACATCGGGATGATTCTGGCCCTGATTTTTGCCTGCTGTGTGATCTTGAGCTAGTCACTAAACTTCTCTAGGCCTTAGTTTTCACATTTGTTAAATGGAGATTTAATATCTAGTCTCCTTCCTACTTTTAGAATGTGAGCCCCATGTGGGTCAGGGACTTTGTTCATTGTGATCATCTTATGTCTACTCCAGCACTTAGAACAGTGCTTGGCACATAGTATGTTTTTAATAAATACCATTATTAAGTATCATGATCAACTAGCTTTTCAGGAAGCAATATTTGTCATTCCTTTGTTCTCATGTTGATTAGTTATGTGATTGAGAGAAATAATAGTTCTGTCTTTATGTTCAGAACACAGTTGATCTTTTTTTCTCATCTATTTTGTAGGGGAATCCCATAAAGTAAAGTTAAAAAAAAATCTTACTTGTTCCCCATTGAATTCAACCAGTCACTCTTCCTATAATATTGCCTCTCATTTTGGGTAGTAACTAGTGAGTGCTGGTAGGTTTCCAAGTTGAAATGACTGACTCCTTTTTGAGTTGGAGTGACGATATGATATGTCATATAGAGAGAGAGAAGGAGTGTGGCCTAGTGGAGAGACGACGGGCCTAGGAATCAGAGGACCTGAACTCTAATCCCTCTCTGCCACTTTTCTTGTGTGACCTTGAGTAAGTCACTTGACTTCTGTGCCTCAGTTCGTTCATCCTCAAAATGGAGATTCAGTCAATACCAGTTGTCCTTCCTCCTCAGACTGAAGGCCCCACGTGGGATCTGATTATCTTGTATCTACACCAGTAAAATTGCTTGATACAGAGTAAATGCTTAACAAATACCACAATTATTATTATTGTTTTAATATGTGAAATGCTTATTGATCGGATAACTTCAAAATTGTATACAGAAGTATTCTTCCAGAAACTTCATTTCTTTACACTTTTTGTTGGAGGAAATAGATTAGAGGCCATAATTTTTATTAGTATTACTGATGGGGAGCAGAAGCAAAAAGAAATGAGATGACTTTCCTCAAGACCATACAGTTTGTCTGGCTTCTGTTTCTCAGTCAGTGATCTTTTCCTCCCTTCTCCTGCCTCCTCACCAGCATTACTCTGAGGAAAAGATTCAAAATTGTTTTTCTAAGAATATGAATCTCACTGTTTCTACTTTTGAGTGTTTAAGGAAGTAGATAGTCTCACAAATACTTATATTTGATCCCCTTTTAAAAGCCAGGTTCATTTTGATTGTTGGAAGAAAGAATATCCCATAGGGAGGATAGACAGCTCAACTTCCTGAAATGTTGTGGCTGAAGGAAGAACAGTGCCATGACTTTAGTGTTGCACACAAGAGCCAGGGTTGGGAAGATCTGTTTTTGAAATTTGCTCCAAAGTTGTTGCTTCTTTCTACCATAGAGTTAAAATCTAATGGACCTATAAAATTAGACTGTTTACTGATTGTATCTTTATTTAAATCAATGTTATATTAAAAATGAGAGGTAGTGAATTTCTTTCTTAAATGACCCGAAGTTGAGCTACAAGTAATCATTTTCTTTTGGGTACAGCTTTGTTAGGTTTTTGTATTCTTTTCCAAGGAATCTGACTCAATGTAATAAACAGGTATTGCTTCTGTTCTGTCTACTAGGCAAGGGCTACTTTTTCATTACAAATCATATTTCTATTAAAGGAAAGTGATGTTCCAGAATATTGTAGTAGAGAATATCATTTAAAAAAGAAAAAAACTGTCAACTAGTTCTCATTTTGTTGAGATCAGCAGGATTTCTTTCAGCCTTTCCATTGTTATTCCACTCTTCTGTCCCTCCTATTTATGTCAAATATGTTAATCGGGTAAATATATTTGGCTTAAAGAACATAGCATCAAAAGCAGCAGTGTTTGTTGAATGGCAGAGCTCTCTACTAGGTTCTTGGAAAACTACAATAGTTATAAAAGACACCAAGGAAACTTCATTCTAATGAAACAGAGGTGGAAGCAAACCACCGAATTTATGATAAGCAAAAGGGTAAGCAATAGATGCAAATAATACAAATGAAAACAAATGAATAAATGAATAATAAATTAGTAGGTATTCACTAATCATAAAGGTGCCTGATGAGGTGGGGGTGGGAGGGGGAGCGCTTTTACGGAAGGAGGGTCATGGTATGGTGCTAAGGTGGGAGGGAATTCTAAACAGGAGGAAAACCATGAGCATTGACATAAAAAGGGAAAGATATTTATGGAAGGCCGAGTTATATCTTTAATGTGCTACCTGGTCATTAATATCACCAAAACAATATTTTAGGGATTTGCCAAAATATTTATCAGATACTGGTGCATTTAAGAGTAGCCATAGTAACTGAAAGTGAAATATCCTCTGAGTGTCTAATATTTTTGTCCAAAAAGCAAGATCCATTCATTTTCTTCTTTCCCTTCCCACCTTCATGTCATTGATATGAATGATTTAAGCAGTTGACATTTCCATTGTTTGACTTGATGTTTCAGTTTTACTAAGTTTGGTTTTGAGCATACTTGAAAGGTGTCAAACTTTTTTTCTTTGTTCTGTTGCTTTGAATTTGGACAAGTTTAGTTGAGGATCTCCTTGGCAATTGTTTTGCTAGGAACTTGAGTTGTCACTACTCTGTTTCTCTGTGAGGAAAAGGCCACTTAATCACATTAGTCTACTTTGCTATTTATGCCATGGAACCATGGCACAAGGTTGCCACCCTTCCATGAAGACGCACGAAAGTTCACCCTGTTCATAGAGTTTGTAAAAAGTGTTTGCTATCCATAAATCTGGGCGGCCCTTCCCCGGAGTTGGGGGCATCACTACTGCCCTCACTATTTCACCCCCTTGCCAGTGGATTCCTGGGTGTGGAGTTGATCCTTAATCTATTTTGGCTGGCTGCTTTTCTGTGAGCTGTAAACTCCTCTTCTGTCTCTGTCATGCTCTTTTGAATGCTTAGTGCAGTGCTCTCCCCACAGATGCCCAATGACTGACTGCTATCAACTGATGAGAAGCAGCATGGCTTAGTGGAAGGAGCATGGGCTTGGAATCAGAGGATGTGGGTTCTAATCCTTACCTCACCACTTGTCTGCTGTGTGATCTTGGGCAAGCCACTTAATTTCTCTGTGCCTCAGTTACCTCATCTGTAAAATGAGGATTAAGATTGTGAACCTTATTTGGGACAACCTGATTACCTTATATCTAGCTCAGTGCTTAAAAACAGTGCTTGGCACATAGTAAGCACTTAACAAATACCATCATTATTATTATTATTTAGCAGCCACCCCACACCTCCCAGGAATACCTTGGGCTGGGAATGTGTTGGTTTATTGTTGTATTATACTCCCCCAAACTCTTAGTACAATGCTCTGCATACAGTAAGTGTTCAATTAATATGATCAAATGAATGAACGAATGAATGTTTCCCTTGCTGCTTTTGATCTATCCTTAAATTTTGAAACCCCAATTTTTATTCATTTTGTTGGGGAAAAAAGTATTTTCAGCAGTAGGCAACCCAACCTAGGCAGCATATTGTAATTTCTAGAGTATTCATTATTTATTGTTAATTTAGGAGATTTAGGATGTAGGGGAAAGCACATGCAGCTTCTTGTGTTAAATCTCAATACTGTAATTAAAATACAGCCTTGTGCTAACCCAGTAGCATAATAAATAGCCTCCTGTGTCTTTCCTGTCATTCAAAGTTTGCCAAATCAAAGGTTGTGTAGATGCCAGTGAACTAATTTACATAGGATTTGACATTTTCCAAGTTTATCTAGCTTTCTTGTAGCACATGAGATGCTTCTACAGACTTTATAGCTAGTAGTGTTTTGACTGCATTTGGTTGTAGTTAAGCTTTCCTTTTAACAGTGATGCCGGCACCATTTAAACTGAGAAAGAACGCTGTTTAGTCAGTTTCACACTACTGTTGATTTTGTTGCAAAGAAAGCACAGCATGCCCAAGTATGGATATTACCGCATCAATCTTTATAGTGGTTTGTACTGGAAGGATTTTGGGGTAAAGTGAGAAGGAACTTAGGCAGGGGAGTCAGAAGGACCTGGACTCTAATTCCAGCTCTGCTATGTACCTGCTGTGTGACCTTGGGCAAGTCATTTAACTTCACTGTGCTGCAGTTACCTCATCTGTAAAATGGAGTTTGAGACTGTGAGCCGTATGTGGTATAGGAACTGTGTCCAACCTGTGTTTAGTACAGTGCCTGGCACATAGTAAGTGTTTAACAAACATCACAAAAAAGACCAAAAACACAATAAAGTAGAGACTTAGAGAGGATGGAAATAGAAGGAATAAAGGCTGGGGAAGTAATGATATAATGGGAAAAATAAGGAGAACTTCTGACATCTTGTTTAATACTTCCATTAAAATATTTGTTGAAGCCTCTATTTTGCTCATTAATGCGGTCTCTGAAATTGGTATCAGGCAGGGAGAAGCATATGCCCAATTGAAAGGAGTTCACAGCTTGGGAAAATAGTATGAAATAAACTGCTTATGAATAATAGCAGTACAACAAGGCTTGAGGGGAAAAAAAAACCCATCTAACTGCTTAAGAAAGAAGTGTGGACATAGTTGCCAGGTTAATGTTTCCTAAATAGGAATTGCATGATGTAGAATTTAAATACTGCCACTCTAGTTTCTGAGCTTTAATGAACGAAGTTAATTGACCATGCTATTGGCTAGAGGCCCTAGAGAAACAGAAAATTTGGAAAATCTTCCCCAACTAAATCTTCTTGAGGTCAAGGATTGTGTTTTCTACCTTAACTGTACTCTTATGAGTGTTCAGTACAGTATTCTACACCTAGTAAGTGCTCAATAAGTACTCCTGACTGATTAATGAGTCTGCACTGATTAAAAAAAACTAGTAACTGATCCAAAGGACTGAGGGGCCCCCATGAGCAGATACCATTGCATTTTGAGTGAGACATTCGTTTCCAATAGCCGTTCCTTTGAATTCAGAAGCCTGGGGTTGGAGCTTGGTGCAATCATGGTCATTCAGAGTGCTACATTTTTCTTTTTGGTAAATATGATTTTTAATTGTATTTCTTTTAATCTGACCCTTTATCCCTAATGTTCCCAGTTCATAAATAAAGGTGTGTTTCATAAGGCAATGTCGAAAACCTCAACCAGATCCTTTGAAGGACCCAAGGACCCACTTTGGAACCAAATTCTTTCATTATTACTTTCTTTAAATGAACTGTACAGGTACCACAATATGAAAGTAACTCATGTAGATAGTGAAGGAGTAGGGTGGAAAAGATAATTATTCTGCCCTACCAAGTCAGGAATGGGAAACCATGCAGACCCAGAAGACTGGTCCGTTAAAAGTACACCCTCTAAAGAGAGTCCTCTCTCAGGGTCGCACCTGGAGAGTATCCAGTACTCTACCAGTCTCGACAGCGGGAGGGTCAAGCAGAGGCACACCCATTCCATTTCTAGCTTGGGCAGTGGCTAGCGAGTGGAAGACAATCTGCTACAAGTCGAAACTCAACTGTTCTGGGCAGCAGCCGAATGGGAGACAGTTGAGGGTGGAGACTCAAGTTTACTGCTTGGAAAGAGGCAATGGTAAACCACTTCCGTATTTTAACCGAGAAAACTCTATGGATACACTACCAGAATGATTGCAGGTGGGAGGAGGGGCATTCTGGGAGAGACGTGTCCATGGCGTCGCTATGGGTCTGACACGACTCAACAGCATAAGACAACAGCAACATAAAGAAAGAATGACTCATCAACTTACAGCCCTCCCATTGCTTTGATCCAACTTGCACACTTTTTTTGATATGCAGAATATTGTTAATTAAAAGGAACTAGTTGCAGAGAGTGAACATGTGGGAAAGCCAAAAATGAATTTTAGACACGTCCTCTCCTGCTTCCCCTCCTATCCCTCTAGCCGCTCCTTCTCAGTCTCTTTCATGGACTCTTCCTCTGCCTTCCACCTTCTAACTGTGGAAGTTCTTCAAGCTTAATTCTGGGTCCCTTTCTATTCTCCATCTACACCCACTCTCTTGGAGAACTCTTTCACTCTTGTGGCTTCAACTCTTATCTCTACGTGAATGAATTCCAAATTTATCTCTCCAGCCCTGACCTCTCTTTTTCTCTACTCTGTGAAATTTCGTCCTGCCTACTCTCTACTAGGAGGCCCCCCTGACATCACAAACGAAATGCATCCAAAACAGAAGTCCTCATCTTCACACTCAAACCCTATCCTTCTGATGACTTCCCCAGCACTCTAGACAATACCACCATCCTCCCTGCTCACAAACCTGTAAACCTGGCAGTATCTTGAACTCATCTGTCTCGTAAAGCCCACATATTAAATCTCATCCTATTCTGTCGGATCTACCTTCACTATATTACTACTTTTCTCTCCATACTGTTACTAAGCTGATCCAACTTATATCCCACCTTGACTGCTGCATCAGACTCCTCGCTGACCTCCCTGCTTTCTGTCTCTCCCAACTCCACTTCACTTACTTCACTCTGGTGCCTGGATCACTTTTCTTAAAAAAAATTAAAAAGTTCTGTCCACTCTTCAAGAACCTATAGTTGTTACCCATCCACCTTCAATTAAACAGAAACACCTTACCATCAGCTTAAAGCACTCAATCAGCTCGCCCCATTCTGTCTTACCTCACTGAGTTCCAACTGCAAACTCAGCCCACACACTAATGCCAACCTACTCATCGTACCTCAGTCTCATTTATCTCTCGCCTACCTCTTTCCTCTGTCTTCCTAGACTCCCTCCCGCTTCACATACGTCAGACCACCACTCTCCCACCTTCAAGGCCTTGCTAATAATCATATCTTCTCCAACAGGCTTTCCCCTATTAAGCCCTCATTTCTCCTAGTGCTCCCTTCCATTTCATCTTTGCACTTGGATTTGTATCCTAAAACACTGGGTATTTACTTCAATCTCAGCATCACAGCACCGGGTATTTACCTCAACATCATAGCACTTATGTATATATTTGTAGTTTATTTTAATGTCTGTTTCCCCCTTTAGATTATTAGCTCCATGTGGACAGGGAACATGTCTGCCAACTCCGCTGACTATACTGAGAAGCAGCGTGGCTCAGTGGAAGCATGTGCTTTGGAGTCAGGGGTCATGAGTTCGAGTCCCAGCTCTGCCCCTTGTCAGCTGTGTGACTGTGGGCAAGTCACTTCACTTCTCTGTGCCTCAGTTACCTCATCTGTAAAATGGAGATTAAGACTGTGAGCCCCACGTGGGACGACCTGATTCCCCTGTGTCTACCCCAGCGCTTAGAACAGAGCTCTGCACATAGTAAGCGCTTAACAAATACCAACATTATTATTATTATTATACTCTCCCAAATGCTAGTATAGTTCACTTGCACATAGTAAGCCCTCAATATTTAGGATGTAAAAGTGATTTTAATAATAATAATAATAATATTGGTGTTTGTTAAGTGCTTACTATGTGCAGAACACTGTTCTAAGTGCTGGGGTCGATACAGGGTAATCAGGTTGTCCTACATGAGGCGCACAGTCTTAATCCCCATTTTAAAGATGAGGTAACTGAGGCACAGAGAAGTTAAGTGACTTGCCCACAGTCACACAGCTAAGTGGCAGAACTGGGTTTCGAACCCATGACCTCTGACTCCTGAGCCCGTGCTCTTTCCACTGAGCCACGATTTTATTTATACTCTTACATTGAAATTGTATTCAGGATATAACCTTAAGTTTTACACTGTTTCAGTATTGTTGATACTTGTGTTACGGTATGAATGGTGCCCAGCTTCTCTTCTATTTCAAAGTTTTGTGTCTATCACTGAATACGTATTTATGATTCATTCTCCATAATATGGATTTAGGATATAATCCTTGCATTTTTTCTTGTTCAACACAAACTGGTACCTTTCCCATGGATGATGTAATGCTCACTGTTCCGTTACATTCAAATTAGACTAAAAATATTCAGAAACACAAAGCATATTTCCAGAGTTGTTTATCTAAGGAAGGATACCAGTTCTTTCTTTAGTTCATTCACAGAACAGTTTTGTAAACCTATGAACAAGTGTACTGTATACTTGACTCCTCTGGCCTTTGTTTTTTGTATAAATTTAGAAGCTACTGGAAGTTCTGTTCTTTAAATTTTATTTTAAAGCAGGCTGACAAGGACAAGTAAATGCATATGAACACTACAAGGTTAGTTGACAGCTATAGATAATAGAAGGATAATTCGGCAGTTGCAGTTGTGTACTATTTCTTGACATTTTTTTTATAAATTTAACAGATGCTTTAATTTGGATGTGATCCAATTGAAATATTTAGTAATGTAACAATTCCCATTAATTCAAAAACAGAGAAGCTGGCTCTAATTCATGGAATTTGTTATTTAGCACTGAGTACAGTGCCTGGCATATAGTAAGCACTTAATGAATACCATAATTATTAATTATTATTATTAGACTTATTTTGTGCCTTGTTTAATTGCAAAGTACATATTAAAATCAGTACACTTATGCTTGTGAGCTATAAATTCTAACACTGCCAAAAAGACCATATTTGAGAGAGAAATAGTTTTCCTATTGTGTTTTGGCCAAATGTATATTTTTTTATGGTAGGTATTTAAGTACTTACTATGTGTCAGTCATTGTGCTAAGCACTGGGGTAGATACAAATAATCAGGTTGGACATAGTCCCTGTCCCACATGAGGCTCATTCATAATTTTCATCCCAGATTTACATATGAGGTAAGAGAAGCTAAGTGACTTGCCCAAAGTCACGGAGCAGGCAAGTGGTAGAGTCAGGATTGGAACCCAGGTCCTTCTGACTCAGTCCATAATGTCCACTAGGCCATGGTGCTTTTACAGTGACAAATCCCATAAATTGTAAAGATAGCTTTTTAATTTACCCTTTGGGTGAGTTGACTAATTAAATTTGGCTTGATCTGAGTAAAGAAAAGAAGTGTTCTACCAAACGCAATGCACACACCAAAAATTCAGTTTTGGGTTCAGAGCATTTGATGTATTCATGGGGTGAAAAATAAAATATATCTCTATTAGTAATTTAGGATGAAACTGGAAAAGGTAAAATGAGAATAAAAGTGAGACAAAATTACATGTTTCAGATGTATTTAGTTAATTGGAAATTTTTTTAGCAAGGTCATTTTTGTTTCCATTTTGGTAAGATCAGAAACTCTTATACTCTTTTACAAAGATAACTGGGAAATAATAATAATAATAATGATGGTATTTGTTGAATGCTTACTATGTGCCAGGCACTGTACTAAGTGCTGGGGTTGATACAGGCAAGCCTGGTTAGACACAGTCCCTGTCCGACATTGAGCTCACAGTCTCAATCCCCATTTTACAGATGAGGTAACTGAGGCACAGAGAAGTTGTGACTTAACCGAAGGTCACACAGCAAAGTGGAAGAACCAATATTAAAACCCATGACCTTTTGACTCCCAGGCCCCTGCTATATCCACTACACCATGTAAAATGACTTGTTATTTAGAGTCAGAGACAACTAACCAAGGCAAGCTAGCTGACAGTTGGGGATATAAAAGGAAGTGCAAATAATCTGTGGCTTTTTAGGCCAGAAGCCTGAGATGATATTTGGATTAAATGAAAACTTTTTGGCCTTTTAGGAGGGAATTAAGTAGGAACAGAGAATCCCTGCTATTCAAATGCTTCTTGTCCTTTGGTCTTGTTTAACCTTAGGGGAGCAGGGCAATCTGCTAAAATGCTATAAGGCATTTTACCTAGTCCAGTAATAATATTTATTGCTTCTCTAGTCACTGAAGATAGGTCTATTCTTTTATTTATCTTGTATTAAAGAGGCTTTAATCCTAGAATACCAATCTGTATGATAATGCTGCCAATGTGGTTACTCAAGTAGAGGAAGGAAGGGTGGAGAGTCATAAAGCAAAAGGTTTGCTATATCCTTCCCCTCGCCTATCCTCTGAAGTTGCAAACATGGTATCAAGGGTGAAGAATGCATCCTTCCCTCCATCTGGCTCACTTGTGTTTCTTTTCGTGACTTGGAAATGAAGGCATAAAGTAGGAAGCATTCATTTTGTGGTGACTTCCCTTTTCTTAGCTCTCCTTGACTTGCTTTTTTCCCAAGAATGCTTCCAAGTCTTGCTTTTGTATTAAGGATTTGTTGTGGCTGGGCACTTTTCACTCCTCCCAAGATGACGTTCAGACTGTACTCCTCTCTCACTTCACCTGCCTCTGATCCTTTTCTCTTGTTATCTACAGGGTGTGGATGGGGGTGTTTCTTCCTTAATATCTGCCACATCTCAGACCTTGCTTTAAGAACCCTCCTAAAATCCCACCTTGTCCAACAGACATTCCCCAACATTCCCCAAAATAAGTAGCCTATTCTTGTCAGCTTTTTTAGCCCCTTCTTGCACCTCTGCATCTGCCAAACCTCATGTACATATGCAAATTTTATATTTCTAGATCTGACTTCCAGTTATTGTGTCAGCTACATGAGGTTAGGGAACATGTCAGTTACGTGAGTTAGGGAGCGTGGCAGTTACGTGACTTAGGGAGCGTGTCAGTTACGTGAGGCTGGGAAACATGTTTATTTATATTGATGCCTGTTTATTTGTTTTGATGTCTGTCCTTCCCTCCTCCCCCAGACTGTAAACTGGTTGTGAGCAGGGATTGTCTCTATTGATGGATTGTACTTTCCAAGAGCTTAGTAGAGTGCTCTGCACACAGTAAGCGTTCAATAAATATGATCGAATGAATGTTGGGAAGCAGCATGGTCTAGTGGATAGAGCATGGGCCTGGGAGTCAGAAGACCTGGGTTCTAATCCTGGCTCTGCCATTTGTCTGCTCTGTGACCTCGGGCAAGTCACTTAACTTTTCTGTGCCTCAGATACCTTATCTACAAAATGGGGAATAAGACTGCAAAACCCATGTAGGACAGGGACTGAGTCCAACTCGATTAGCTTGTATCTACCCCACTACTTAGAACAGTAAGCACTCAGTAAATATGATTGAATGATTGAACAGCGCTTGACACATGGTAAGTGTTTAACAAATACCATTATTATTACTATTATTATGTCTAATTATGTTGTATCTCCCAAGCACTTAGTCCAGTGCGCCACACTCAGGTGCTCAATAAATGACATTACTAGTATTACTCCCCCTCGTATCTGTTGACACCCTCTTTCCCCACTCTAGTTCTCTGACCTTTGGAAATCCCTTTTACATTGTTCTCACCAAATGGGTGAGGGCACTGTGCCGTCTGTTGCTGTTGAAGTCTCAGAACCCCTCGGGCAGCAAACTGCACCTGCTTTTCTTTGCGGCTGTCTCATAATGCAGGCTGCTGGACACAGGGAGTTGGAGCAACACCATTTCTCCTTTTCACTGTTCCTTCCCTTTCCTCTTTGCCTTATCCTGCCATGTACAGTACTTCTTTTGGGGCAAAGGTTTAAACATCAAATGTAATGTTTTTTAAAAGGCACAATATGAGGGAAGTTGTTTTAATGATTTAGTAAAAATGCCTTCTGTATTGTGTAGCTGGATTGTGTAAAACTTTCCTGTAGTTACAGGATAAGCTCACAGAGGGCAAGGGTTTTGTCTATCTTTAAGTGAGCCTCAGTGCTTAAAAAAAATACTAAATAATAATGACAAACTTGATGAATTGTTGATTAGCTTTTGAGCATTTTCTAAGCCCTTGGCTAACTTGCTTTTCTGGTATGCTTTAAATCAGGAGTCAGGAAATTAAATAGCAGCTATGACAAATTGGTCACTTTGTAGTTGCTTTTTAAATATCAAAAGCAAAACAGCTATAAAGACACCAGCTGAATAAAGCAATCTAAAGCATCCTATTTCCAAATCAAATAATATCAATCAATCATGTGTATTTATTGAGCACTTACTGTGTGTCGAGCACTGTACTAAGCACTTGGAAGAAAACAATATAACTGAGTAGGTAGAGACATTCCCATCAGTACTTCCCTTTACAGACTTATGATTTTTTTTCTCCCCTATGGTTGCTAGATTTATGGTTCATAGTTCTTATTTGTATGGATTTTGTCTCTGGGGTATTCCCCAAACCATGAAACCTGCAACTAAAGAGTTTTCTGTAAATACCAATGAAGCCAAACTCCTCTGCAATCCGCAAATCCCAGGATGAGATGGACTAATTTTAACCAGTCTACTCTTAGGGATTTTTGGCTGGAAAGGACCTATCTAAGTCATCTTCTGCTTTCAGGGCAGAAGGCAAAGCTCCCCATCCTTTAAGTTAGTTTAAAAACCTGGCATTCAGTTTTTCCATTTTCCATCAACTGCTGGAATGCAGCTCCTATGAAAAAGGATGTCTACCTATTTGCTTAGTTTTTTCTGAAATTTCTGTAAATGCCCAGTTGGACTCCCAAAGCGTACAGTAGGAGTGTTTGGCTCAAAATTAACAAGAGCATGCTAGATGCTGTACAATTTGTAGTAGCCCTTGCTCTCATGAAGCACAAAGTCTAAGTTAAGTTCTACACACATAAAGAACAAAGGAATGAAATAGAGGAAGAAAAAACTCGTATTTTAAGTAGACATATTCTGGACTGTTGAATGTGTATTCCTATATACTTGGTTTGTAGGAATAATTTATATTATTTTGCTTTTATAAAAAGTCATATTGTGACAGTTTTTACAATGTGACTTTTTTTCCATTATAGTCTTAAAAATTACTTTGGTGATTATTATGAATGGGAAAAGAGTCTAACTAGAGTTGCTCTTGTTTCAACTCATATTAAATGTCACCAAATTTGTCCGTTCTACCTTTCCGTCATTGCTAAAATCCAGTCTTTGCTCTCCATCCAAATGGCTAGCTGATCCAAGCACGTGTCATACGTACCCCACCCTGACTACTGCATCAGTCTCTTCAACTGACCTCCCTGGCCCCTGTCTCTCCCTACTTTAGTCCTTTTTAAACTCTGCTGTCCAGATCATTGTTCTAAAAAAAACTTCTCCCCACTTCTCAAGAGCCTCCAGGGATTGCCTATCTTCCTCTGCATCAAACGGAAACTCTTTATCATCTTTAAAGCACTGAATCAGCTTTCTCTCTCCTACCTAACCTCGAAGATTTCCCGCTACAACCCACTTCACCTAATACCTCTAATGCCTACTCATTAAACTTCTGTTTCCTGTGTCTTGACCCGAGCTCCTGCCCGTGTCCTCTCTCTGGCATTGAACTCCCTCCCTCATCATATGTGACTCTTTCCTACTTCAAAATACTGTTCGTCATATCTCCTATAGGAGGCCTTCTCCAACTAAGCCCTCATTTTCCCTACTCTCTCTCTTCCGTTTCACCTATGCACTTGGTTCTATACCCATTAAGGACTTGATATTCACCCTACACTCAGCCCCACAGCACTTACATACATATCTTTAATTTATTTAAATGTCCCTTTCCCCCTCTAAAATCTAAGCTCCTTTTGGGCAGAGAATGTGTCTACCAACTCCATTGTATTATAGTCTCCCAAGTGCTTAGGCAGAGCTCTGCACACAGTAAGCACTCAGTGAATACCACTGATTGATATGTTAGCTGTACATATCAAATAGAAGGGCCAAGGAGAGATTTCCTAGATGGCATATGTATTATATACATGTGTATGTTATAAGTATTCTATATTATATATAAACATATAATATATACTACATCCTATCTCATACCCTTTTCAGTTTTGTGAGAAATGCTAACCTTTTGGTTTTGTTGTGGGCAGGGAACATAACTCTCCCAAGTGCTTACAGTACTCTGCACATAAGCCCTCAATAAATACTGTTGATTGATTGGTTTTATAATCTTAACTTTCATGCTAGTTAATTTATTTTGAGAACTGATATTATATAAATTTTGAACCTCCTTGATATGACATTCAATTACTTGCTTCTTATGCTAATCTTCAGTACCTCAACTCTTTTAAATTGATATTCATAAGATAATTCCATTTCTAAAATAGTTCTCTTCCATAGGGCTGTTTTTTATATATTGCCAGTTATCATGTCCTCTGGGAAGTGATAAAGCATATGTTATCTCCTGAAGGCTTTGTTTCTTTAAACGTATTATAGTAATCACTGCCTGCTTCCCCACATCCTCCTGGTTCAAAGTGTAAACGCCCTTTTCAATCATAGCTAACTAGGAATAGAATCAAAGAGCCGAAAGCATCTCAAGAGGTCCTTGAGACATCTCCAGAATTATCCAGGTGATAGCTGCCCATTTCCTATTTTTAAAAATCTCTAGGTTTCACAGCTTTCTATAGAAGCAAGTTGAATTTTCATAAAGCAACACTATTGTCAGTTTAAGAGGCATATTAGTTTTATCCTCACATTATTCACTTGACAAATTTGAATTTGTCCAGAAGTGGTTGCTTTTTTTTTTACTTGGAGAATTTTAAAGTTTCAAAGATAATCCAAAAGATTACTTCACAATGAATGTCTTACAGATACAACTCAGTATCCCTGAACTATAACTGAGATAGGTGGTGATTCTGTTAATAAGAGCTAGTGGTGAAATTCAGGTTAGGTGGTTCTGAAACTGTATTCCTCCATCTGAATCCATAACCAGGTAAGATCAAGGTTCTAGTCTAATAGATAGCCATCTTGGCTATCCTTGAGCAGTAAACCATTTTAATTTTATAATTGTGGTTTTATTTTTATGTTTGTTTTATTTATGATTTTATATTTATCGCTTTTAGATGAATTTTTTTAAAAAATTGAATGTTAGCTATATATAACAACAGAACCTCTAGTCTCCTTTAATGTTTTCTTCCTTTGTTGTCACAGACCTTCTTTATTAATCATTCATAGTTTACTGTTCATGCTTAATAGTGTCTGACTATCATAAATAATGAATGGAGAGAATTAAAGGAAGCACTGCTTTTGATGTGCTGTTCACAGTAAATGACTGATTGAATGTTCAGGATAAAAATCAATTTTGTAAAATTACAAATGCAGAGGATGCTTGATCCATTTTCTTTTAAAAATAAAAGTGAGGGCAAATACAGTGAAAGGATATCAACTTTAGGTCTTTTCTATACCACTGAAATGACAGGAGGGTTTAATTCATTGATTTATGAAGACTTGTCCATACCCAGAACAACTATGAGAAATTTTTTTAATAAATCTTTTTGAGGAGACGTAAAAAGGACCTTTGGAGCATATGCCCAGACAACAAATTATAGCCTAAATATAGAGGGTCAGCTATGTAGGAAAGGGTCTAAGTAAGCAATTTCTCACCCTTGCAAATTATGAAAGAACAGTTTGGCTAATACATTATAGCCCCATGAGGGAGAGAGTGACTGTGTCCAATCCAGGCTTCCCAGGCTTCATGGAAAGTCCTCCCATCCTCTTCCCTATACCACCCTTTGCTTGGCAGATGGGGTGACCGTAACTTAAACTAGGAGTGGATCGATTTATAGCCGTTAAAAAGTGTGTGTTTGACATGTCCTCTTGAAGGATTTCTCCTGAATAACATTTCAAAGAGCAAAAATATACCAACTCATTGTGGAACCCTCCTCTGTCCCCCTTTTTGTTTTTAGTTTGTGAACCTTGTGAGAGTTTCTGATTCCCACTTGTGAATACGTTCCCAGTGCTTGGTATACTGCTCTGTACACAGTAAGCATCCCCCTCCTCACATCTGCCAAACTAGCTCTCTTTCCCCCTTCAAAGTCCTGCTGAGAGCTAATCTCCTCCAGGGGGCCTTCCCAGACTGAGCCCCCCCTTTTCCTCTGCTCCTCTTCCCCTCCCCATCACCCCTACTCCCTCCCTCTGCTCTACCCCCTTCCCCACCCCACAGCACTTGTGTATATTTGTACATATTTATTATTCTATGTGTTTTATTAATGTGTATATATTTATAGCCTATTTATCTATTTTGATGCTATTGATGCCTGTCTACTTGTTTTGTTTTGTTGTCTCTCTCCCCCCTTCTAGACTTCTAGAACCCATTATTGGGTAGGGATTGTCTCTATCTGTTGCCAAATTGTACTTTCCAAGAGATTAGTACAGTGCTCTGCACACAATAAGTGCTCAATAAATACGATTGAATGAATGAATGAATGATGTGCACAGAGAGTTTCACATTTGCCTAACTTATTTGTTTCTTGTAATCTCTGCTTCAGTGGACGCATTATTAATAGGGATGATATAAGCTCCTCAAAATTTTATTTGTATTTTCTAGTTGGTCCTTTATGCCTTTGGAGTACTTTAACCTGCTCTAAAAATGATATTTCTAAGAAAATAATGCTTTTATGACCTATTAGGATTCCAAATTGGTAAATGTCATTCCCTTCCCCATATGACCACCTCCTCCAAGAGGCGTTCCCAGACTGAGCTCCTCTTCCCCCTCTACTCCCTCTGCCATCCCCCCTTTACCTCTCCGCAGCTAAAGCCTCATTTTCCCCTTTTCCCTCTGCGCCTCCACCTCTCCCTTCCCATCCCCACAGCACTGTACTCGTCCGCTCAACTGTATATATTTTCGTTACCCTATTTATTTTGTTAATGAATTGTACATCGCCTTGATTCTATTTAGTTGCCATTGTTTTTACGAGATGTTCTTCCCCTTGACGCTGTTTAGTGCCATTGTTCTTGTCTGGTCCGTCTCCCCCGATTAGACTGTAAGCCCGTCAAACGGCAGGGACTGTCTCTATCTGTTGCCGACTTGTTCATCCCAAGTGCTTAGTACAGTGCTCTGCACATAGTAAGCGCTCAATAAATACTATTGAATGAATGAATGAATGACCAGCTTTTTGGGGAGCTTAGATCAATCATATTTTTTGAGCTATTGCTGTGTTTATAATTTTTTTCATCACTGAAGCAGGGCAGGGATCATGTCTACCATTCTATTCTATTGAACTCTCCCAAGTGCTTAGTATGGTGCTCTGCTCCCAGTAAGTCCTCAGTGAATACCATTGATTGATCTTTATTCTGTGATGGAAGAGTAAGTATTTAGCTGCGTAGTAGACCTAATGGCCCAGGCTAAATGTATTTCTTGAAGACTTTTCCAGTAAAAATCTGTCAGGATTGGTTCAGACATCTTGAGCCTGCCCAAGTAAGGTTTTTGGGGCCAATTTACATTATTTAGACTTGTCTGGATTTCATGTTTTGATCGAAAGTCTCTATTTCAGTGACACAAAGTTGACAGGAAAAATGTAAATGAAGTACCTATTTCCATTCTATGCACTAGTCCTGGCCCTGCCACTTACTTCTGTGTGACTTTGGGCAACTCACTTCACTTCTCTGGGCCCTCAGTTCCTTTGTCTTTAAAAATGGGGACTGACTGTAAGCCCCACGTGGGACAGGGACTGTGTCCAACTGACTTGCTTGTATTCACCCCAGCACATAGTGCAGTGCTTGGCACATAGTAAGCACTTAAATGCCATAATTATTATTATTATTACTTCTGATGCTTTAGTACAAAATACTCCTTATACAGTAATGTTACTTTAGTGAAGTAGATAGAAAAATTCTGTCTTCCAAGTGATTTTAAACTTTCAGTTCTCAGGCAGAAATCTGAGTTGTAGCTAGGGTGTTGTCCATTTTCGTATCAGACCATGTGATTTTTAGCTGGTCAGTTGCCTGTCTGGTAGTGCACAGGATGGCTTTGTCTTTTTTGTGTGTGACTTTCTTCAAACTCCCAGAATCTCCCTGACTCAGCTCCTGCCATCTAGTCCTGTGGCTCACAGGCCAAGCTCATGTTTACATCAACTTCGGAAGGCAGTGAAATGAGACTGGAGCAGGTGGGGCATCAGAGGTTGCCCTGGCAACACACCCGAGCCTACAGATTGCCACAAGGGACTTTTTCAAAGCTTCTTAGGATGCTGTTCTATGAAATTATGCAGTCTGCAAAACACACGTAACATGCATTGTTTCTTGCAAGTTGGCAAACAGGTGTCTGATATTCTCAAGTGTTGTCAGTGACATCCTAGATGAAGCCCAAATTTCAGAAATATTTGTAATATTGATGGAAAACAATACTTTTGTAATAATAATAGTGGTAATGGTTATGCGCTTACTACGTGATAGGCACTGTACGAAGTGAAGGGGGAGATGCAAGATAACAAATTCAGACATAGCCCCTGTCCCCCGTGGGACTCATAGTCTAAATAGGGGTGAGGACAGGTATTTAAACCATTTTACAGATAAAGAATTGGAGACACAGAGAAATTAAGTGATTTGCCTAAGGTCATACAGCAGGCAAAGGGTGGGACCTGGATTAGAACCCGGTTCTGTAGACATCACCATCATCCTTCATGTTTTACAAGCCCATAACCTTGACATTATCCTTGACTCCTCTCTCATTCAACCCACATATTCAATCCATCACTAAATCGTGCTGTTCAACCTTCACAGCATCGCTGAAATTCATCCTTTCCTCTCCATCATCTGCATGTTAATCCAAGCGATTATCCTATCCTGCTTTGATTACTATATCAGCATCCTTGCTGATCTCCCTGCCTTCTGCCTCCCCCCAACTCCAGTCCATGCTGCACAGATCATTTTTCTATAAAAACAATCAGGCCATGTTTCCCCATTCCTCAAGAACCTCCAGAGTCTGCCTATCCTCCTCAGCATCCAACAGAAACTCTTTACCACTGACTTTAAAGCACTCAATCACTGTGGCCCCTCCTACCTCACCTCACAACTCTTCTTCTACAACCAGCCCCCACACTTCACTCCTAATGCCAACCTTCTCACTGTACCTCAATCTCATTTGTCTCGCCACTGACCTCTCGCCCACGTCCTGCCTCTGACCTGGAACACCCTCCCTCTTCATATCCGACAGATAATGACTCTCCCCATCTTCAAAGCCATATAGAAGGCACTCCTCTTCCAAGAGGCCTTCCCTGACTAAGGCCTCTTTTCCTTTTTTTCACTCCCTTCTGCATCGCCGTGACTTCCTCCCTTTATTTGTCCCCTTCCAGACCCACAGCATTTATGTAAAGATCTGTAATTTTATTTATTTATATTAATGTTTTTCATCCCCTCTAGACTGTAAACTTATTGTGGGCAGGAAATCTGTGTTACATTGTTATACTGAACTTTCCCAAGTGGGTAGTACAATGCTCTGCACACAGTAAGCGCTCAAAAAATGGGGTTGACTGATTGACAGTTCCTGTGACTCCCAAGCCCATGCTCTATCCATAAGGCCACGCACCTACTAGAAATGGTTTGGAAGGAGAAAAAAGAGTAATTTTGTTGATGTTATGGCTAATCCTTGGCCTTTTCAAATGAACACAAGCATGGTAGTGGTTTTAAGTACAGGATATGCTAAATTTGAGGTAGAAAACAAGTTATTTTATAGCCAAAGACTTAAGATTACCATTGTTGTTAAAGATACATCTTTTAGAAATTTTTTTTTGCATTTTCCACTTGGAAGGAGCCAGTAGCTTATCATGCAAGGGTAGGTTTATCTGAATACCATCTACTCCAACATTTAGTACAGTGGTAGACACATAATAAGCACTTAACAAGTACCAGAAATATCAGTATTACTATTAGGCAAGGACAGAGGTTAGCAATCACAAATAAATCCTTTTGTCTTTTGTATATGAGGTCAAATATACCTTCTCCCCTCCCCTCAAGACTGTAAGCTCATTGTGGGCAGGGAATGTGTCTGTTTATTGTTATATTGTACTCTTAAGCGCTTAGTACAGTGCTCTGCACATAGTAAGCACTCAATAAATACGAGTGAATGAATGAATGAATGAAATGGTAGCACACTAGCTATATAGTCCTTGGAGGGATGATGTGCAGGTCTGTGGCTCTTGATTTACTTCTGCTCTCTGGGTTTATTGGGGTTTGAGCCCACTGCTGAAATCCAAGTGTGAAGCAAGATGGATTCTGCCAATATACTGCTGTAGTTTTGGCATGTGAGAAACTAATGTGGGGAATTTCTGTCTTGCATGCTGCCTCTACCTCCTTTTTATAGCAACATATGGGTGGCTGGTGGTGATGATATAAGCCACCCTCAATCTATGGCTGAACACAGTTATAACTTTCTTCTTTGAAGAATAGAATTTGCTCTGTAATTGCAGGCTTTCTCACCACAGAGGCTTTTTTTCCAATTCCAGCCCTTAGGAAGATGGCAGAGGATTCATTTTTTTTGTGTGTGGTTGCTTCCAGAAATTTAACGTAGAATGTAACTCAGGATTTCATTTCATTGTGTAAATAAATCACCAAGCATAATTATTTAGTGACTTTACAGCAGTGTCTCAGCTGCACCCCCTTTTTTCTACTAATTATGAAGACACTCAGCTGTAATATGAAGGTTATTTATTTCAGCCATTTAAGTAAATTATTATTTACAAGCAAGGCAAAAGATGGGGTAATTTCATCATAGTTTCCATCAGAGACATAGTTATTGTGACTCTCAGTATGGGCAGGATTTAGGGTATTTTCATTCAAAAGTTCCATACTATGAAAGTTGAATTACAGTCCCAATTATCAAAAGGATTTTTCAAACAAAAGGAAATGGCATTTGCAAGTAGATGCCATTTTATAAAACTCTAATATCCTCGAGGTAGAGAAAATAAAAAAAAGATTAGTTACCGGTAAGAGCAAAAAAGCCTTGTTAGCATATTTTTTTAGATCATAGATTCTATTGACAACAGCGCCGTTATCTCTTCACCACTGTTTTATACTAATCCCTGCTGTAGTCCAGTAGTTAGAGCACTGTTCTGGGAATCGGGAGACCGGGCTTCTAGTTCCAATTCTGCCTGTAGTTGACTCAATGACCAAGTCTGTACATGCGCGATGAGTTTCACACCTGCCTAGTCTGTCTCTTGCAATCCCTGCTTCTCTGGATGCACGATTGGGAGGAATGAGAGCATACAGGTAGCAGCGCATAAACCAACCTTCAGACTGTAAGCTTACTGTGGGAAGGGAATGAGTTTGTTTATTGTTATATTGCACTCCCCTAAGTGCTTAGTACAGTGCTCTGCACACAGCAGGCACTCAATAAATACGATTGAATGATTGAATGAACTAGCATTATGATCTGTGCAGGTTCTCAGACCTGAAGTCTAAGGACTAAGACTGACTCCAACTTACTCTCATCTTTCTCACTACTGATCCCTTGCCTTTCTTTCCTCTGACCTGGAACTCCCTTCCTCTTCACATATGACAGGCCACCACTCTCACCACCTTCAAAGCCTTTTTAAAATCACATCTCCAAGAGGCTTTCCACAACTGAGCCCTCTTTTCTTCTGTTCCCTCTCCCTGCTGCACAGATCTGCATCCCTTAAGCACTTGGTATCCACCCCACAACACTTATGTTCACACCGTAATTTATTTACTGATAGTGATATTTTTCTCCCCCTCTGAACTGCAAGCTCCTTGTGGGCAGGGAATGTGTTTACCAACTCTGTTGTACTGTACTCTCCCAAGCGCTTAGTTACAGTGCTCTGCACAAAGTAAGCACTCAATAAATGTCATTGGTTGATCAATTATTCCTGGCAGGGGACCCCATCATTTATTTGCATTTTAAGCTCATTTCTTACTGTATAGGATGAGAACTTTAGAAAAATGTTGAGTGGGTCCCCATTAATCAGTAATCAATCGTTAGGATTTATTGAGTGCTTACTCTGTGCAGAGCACTGTACTAAGTGCTTGGGAGAGTACAGTACAATGGAATAACCAAAGGAAGGTCAGATGTGCATGGGGAAAAGAGCTGTCGTTTAATAACATCATCTTCCAATGAAAAGGATTTCATAAGACTGAGTTTTTGACATGAAAAACAAGCTTCAAATTTCAAAAGCTGAAGCTAAGTTAGTTAAATTCTGAAAAGTCATCAGTTATCAGAACTTACAAAAGTTTTTTAGGATCTTTTTAAGAAAGTAAGATTCCAATCTTCAAAGTCTTGTTCAAAAAAACCCAAAGAACTGGCACTAACTTTTCTCTTTGCTTTTGCGAGAGGTTAGCATCTACCACCAAGAAACATTTTCTTTTTACTCTGAGAATTTTTTTACATAATTATTTTTCATAAAGCAGATTCTGTAACATGAGCTGATCATGTGTTCTATGTGCTTGGATTGAAGGTAGAAATTGAAAACGTGAAAATGTGCTGGCTCAGATTTTTCCTAAGGTTAACAAGATACCTGATCAGTGGAGACAAAAATACACATCCAAATTTGTGGTGGACTTACTGGTGTCAGTTTAATGGACTCTTGTTAACAGTCAAAGTAAGCTCTTATGAAAGGATTTTTCTTAGGTTCATATCTTAAGAAACAAAACATCGATTGAAATGTCTTTTTATAATACCTTCTCTTAATTTGTTTAATAAATCTTCTATGTGCTTCCTGTTGTGTTGACTTATATATTTATTTTTTAATGAACAACCATATGTAATGAATTCAATTTGCTTGAGTTAGATTGAGCAGGACAAATATAAGAAAAGTGGGTTCAAGAAGAATTTTGACTTCACCTGTAGAAGGCAGGGAAAGACTGACAATGATACATTATGCTAATGCAGAAAGCCATCTAACGGTTTTAGTGAATAATAAATTGAGTCAACAATTTGAAATATCATAGTGAGTCATTTGGCAATACTAAAATTCCATGTATCCTCTTAATAGAAGCAGCATACTAGTTATCCTACATTCTTTAGCAAAGGTTATTCTACCATTTACAGATTTTGCACTTGTGGGCAGTATATTGTGTTGGAGAAAACGCAAAAGGAAATGGCAATAACAAAAAGATTATTAAAAGATCAAAAACAGTTTGAAGAAAAAAAACTGATAAAATTATAAAAATAAGTAGAGTAACCAGTACAATTAGTAAAGAGATGTCAAAAATGATAAAAGGAGCCTGCCATATACATTGTAGAAAGAGTGTCACCAACTACAGCAGGCCCAAGATATTGCAAAGTACTAAAAATCTTGTTAATATTAACAATTTTTTGGATAAACATGTAGAATTATGTTTCACATATTAATTGGTAATCCTGACTTTATGCAGTGTTGAAGAACTATTCAAATGTTAAGAAGATAACAGTTTTTGTGGAATTTCTCAAATCTTTTTTTTTAGAAAGAATAAAATGGATAATTTTGCATAAAAAATGAGTTTCAGGCAGTTCCTTTTGAACTGTCTTTTTTGCAGAAAATTCATAATAATAGTAATAATAATTTTAGTATTTGTTAGGTGCTTACTATGTTCCAAGCCCTGTACTAGACCCCAGGGTAGATACAAAATAATCAGGGAGTCACAAAGCCTGTTCCACCTGGGACTCACTCTTTAAGTAGGAGTGAGCAGAACTATTTAATCCCCATTTTATAGTTGAGAAAATTGAGTCACAGGGAAGTTTAGTGACTTGCCCAAGGTCACACAGCAGGCAAGTGGTAGAGTTTGGATTAGAATCCAGGTCTTTTTATTTGTAGGCCAATGGTTTTTCTACCAAGCCATGCTGCTTCCCCATGTCAATTCAACATCTTGCTTTGAATTCACAGAGTTAAATGGTTGGAATCAGCTACTTTTCCCTCAAGTGAGAGAGTGGTCCTAGGAAAACACCCCTGGGATGCTTAACCCATGAATGCATATACATTGGTCTACCTATATGCCTAATGGAGTCTTAGTTATCATTTTACCAAGTTGAACTTTGGGTTTCCTTTACTTTTTAATAAGTCTCGTATGGAACTGTATCCTTTTCATTTGCCCCTCACAGTGTCAAAGCTGTGCAAACCTTGTAATTTTGCAATTCAGGAAGATACTGCAAATTCTTTTAAAGTGATTTACTAGATTGACCAAGTTAATTTTCATTCTCCTTGATGAAAATTAAATGGAAATTTACTTAGTTTCTGAAACATCTATTTTTCAGGGACTTTAGTGACATTAAAAAAGGAGAACCTTGTGAATTTCATACATTATGGGGTGGAGAAATTAGATCTTAATTTCCAAGATTATTCTTGTAGTTCATCCTTGTTGTGTTGCATATAGCAAATCATCAGAAACTCCTTATTTGCTGTATGCTACACTGACAGTAGGTTCTCCACACTAGAAGGAGCAGGAAACAGGTGATTTAGGCCCAGCACCACTGATTGAAACTACCTTGGCCACCTAAATGACAGCTAACATTTCTGCCTAATTACAGTACACCTCAGACTTTTCTTGCCTTTCCCCTCCCCGTCCACCCATCCGATGGTTGGCCAAGTGGGCCTCAAGCCTGTTCCAGAGTCCAGGGAGATGGCTGGCAGTGAAGTTAGGAGGTGAGGATGGAGCATATATCCCCTGTGCTCCTCCGCAGGAGCCATCAACTGGAGCAAGCCCAAGCCAAGCCCGGCACACCTGGAGAAGCAGTCTCAAAATGTGGTTGCCTTGCTGACCAAGCCCAAATTGGCATTTTTCAGGAATATCTTAGTGACAAAGTGTACTAGTTATTGAGCTCCCTTTCATTAGGTGGAAAACGAGGCCACTGGGGATTTATGAACTTGCTGTTCATTTTTCCATTTCCCTGCTGTTCTTTCCTGGTGTCAATTCAACTTTTATATTGCAGAGTGATTTATGATGAATTCCCTTGTGCTACTTGTTCCTTTCAGTAAGTAAAATTTGAAGAGAATATCAAATAGTTTCAATTATTAGGTCAAATAAAAGGAAAAATTCACACACAGAGATGTTAGTTCCCAAGGGAATTGTTGGAGTAGATTGAACTAAAGAAGTGTGTGTTGGATCATGTGACAGCTTTTTTTTAATGGTCCTTGTTAAGTACTTACTTTGCATCAAGCACTGTACTGAGTGTTGAGGTAGGTGCAAGAAATCAGGTGGGACCCAGTTCCTATCCCACATGGAACTTGCAGTCTGAGTAGGACAGAGTAGGATTTAATCCTTATTTTAGAGGAGGAAACTGAGGCACAGTAAAATTAAGTAACTTGCCCAGGGCCACACAGCAGCTCTTGAAAGACTTCACAGATATTAGCCTTTAAGTAAACTATTTTACCAAGAAAACCTGTTGGAAGTCTCTTGTTCACATTAATTCCCAATCCACTGAGTGTTGTTTTTTCAGTCTCTCTCCATCTCCTCTGTATTTAAGGCTTTTACTCTTCATTGGTGGAATTACACAATATAGCTGTTTGAGAGAGGGTCATACATCTAGTAATGCAGTGTTTCACGGGAACAACTCCCTTCAATATGAAAAGTGTTAAAAAATAGTATAGCACAAATAAGCAAGACTTGAAATATTAAGCAATATATCAAAGTATATTGTATTGCAGTAACCACTGAACAGTTGAATAATTCATGGAATATTTATTTAATTCAGATCCTTCTGAAGAAAATGAAAATGAATTAGAAGGGACCTTGAGAAATCATCCTCTTTTCTCCTTATTTCCCTCACCCTCTGCTCTTCTTGCCACCTGCGGACAAGTGGGTAAAATCATCTTTTAAAAGAGAAGTCAAGTGACAGAAGAGATTCACTGCTGTGCTGAGTCATCAGGGAGTCTGGGCTGACAATTGTAATCACACTCAAAGTAACCCTTGGTGGCCAAGTAACTAAAGACAATTGATCTGTCTTTTCTGGTGCTGCAGATTAATATTTTATTAACATCCATACTTCAACTTGTGCAACACTTTCAAAATAGTGATGCTCAGGGTTTAGATTTATCTAAATAAGGGCCCTACTGATGAGAGGTTTCTAATATTTATTGGAGTTTTTTCCCTTTTAATGTTTACGTAGGCAGTGATATGGATCACATGATTATTCGAATTAAGACCATTTCATTGATTGATTTTTTTAAAGGGTAACTATTAGATTGTTACCTTGTTACTAAATTTCTAATGGAGTGGAAGTTATTTCTGATTGAGAAATAACTAGCCATCCTAGTGATTTTCCTTGGCTAAATGGCCATTTCCCTGGGCTGGATTGGTTGCTAAAATGTAAAAAGCATGCAACAGATTAATTGCCCTCTATTTTTTTAATGCCCTAGAACAATAAGTATAGCTCAAGTGATAGAAAGGATGCTTATAACCAAGTATATTCTGCTAGTGGTGTCTTTGGATGGCTGTGAGGTTTTTCTAAATGTAAACAGGGTTGGAATTTCAGCCTTCTGATCACTTGCCAGTCCACATGTCCAAGGCAGTTGACATCTGATATACCTGCTATATATACCTGCTATATTTAGGTAATGATAGTTGCCATGCCTGTTATACCGTACTTCTTAAGACTTTCAATTTCTTTTTTGGGTTTCATATATTTTTTGTTGGATTGTTACCTACTCTTATCTACCACTAGAGAAAAACACAAAAATCCTTCATTTGAGAAGTATTCCACCAGGGCAGTGTTTCATTTCACTGTTTTAGTCTTGCCTCCTTCCGTGCAGTAAACTTGAGTTTCCTCTCTTGACTTTCTCCTATGCCACTGCTGCCCAGCACAGGTGAATTTTAACTTGTAGCAAATGGCCTTCTACTCACTAACCACTGTCCAAGCTAGGAATGGAATGGATATGCATCTGTTTGACTCTCCCTCCCATAGTTGATACTGGAGAGTACTGGAAACTCTCCATATGCTACCCTGAGAGGGGTGTGTGTTTTGTAGTATTTCCTTAAGTTCTAAAATTCTGTTGTGCTCTATTTGGGGCATCCTTGTGCATGCTCCGCATTGTGTTATGCAATTCAGGATACGAGCTATCCCAGAAGGCATCTGTATTCAGAAATAGTTGCCCTGTGTAGTTTAAGAAGATACCATTGATGGTGAAGATGACCTGAAAAGGTGAATGTGGGATTCACCGTCCTGGCCACAGTAAGCACAAAACGGTTGCCCCTTGAGGTACTATGGAACTTCATGTTTGTAGCACCTGCCTGCTTTCCCTTGTCTTCTTGTCACTTTTTCCAAGTGACCTGTTTTCAAAATGAGTTCTGCAAATGCTTCTTCTAGTTACTTTGTAGTTGTGCCATTTGTCCAGAGGAAATAACGCTTCCCTGGGAATCACAGGATCTAGGAGGTTGTCCCAGCTCGGCCCGCTGGTTCACTTGCTGCACTCAGTGCCCAGTGGTGATGACAAAAGAGTGTGAGTGACTCTGTGCAAAATATGAGCCCCAAGAGCAATTCCTCCTCACGGCTTCATGGTTCTCAAGTCTCAGGAGCTAGGCTCAGCCATCGTTCCTGATGGGAAATGCCATCTATCTGTATTTTGGATGCCTCTGATTTTCTTTCATCAACTGATTCTGCTGGAGATAAGGAAACACTGATGCTGTTTACCAGTAATGGCAACAAAATGGTATTTAAAGTGTATTGATGATGAGATTTTGCTTGTGATAAAAATGCTTTTTCATTCAACTTTGCAAAGTTAATGAATTTGGAAGGGACTTTGGCATTAAAAAGTAGCTATGTAGATACAGGGGTACATAAATATGCTATAAGTTATATCAATTCAAATAAAAGATAATTGTGCAATAGAGTTATATAGGTTAGTCCATTTCAACAATATTTGTTAGAGATTGTTGCGTATTTTGCCTGTGCTAAAATATGTGGAGCTTAGTAGAAAGAGTTTGGGTCTGGAAATTACAGGACCTGGGTTCTAATCCTCACCCCACCACATACCTACTGTATGACCTTGGGTAAGTCACTTAATTTGTCTATGCTTCAGGTCCCTCATGCGTAAACTGGGGATTCAATAGCTGTTTTAGACTGTGAACCCCATATGTGACGCAGTGATCTTGTAGTATCAGTGCTTAGTACAGTACTTGATACATAATAGGTCCTTAACAAACATCTCAATTATTATTGTCAAAATTTGTTACTTCTATTTACTGAAATTATTATAAACTGTTGAAGAAAAAATAAATAAATTACACATACGTATATAATTGTTGTGGGGCTGGGAAGGGGAAAGATCAAAAGGAGCAAGTCAGGGCAACACAGAAGGGAGTGGGAGAAAAAGACAGGGGGGCTTAGCCTGGGAAGGCCTCCCAGAGGAGATGTGCCCTCAACAAGGATTTGAAGAGGGGGAAAGTAATCATCTGTCAGATTTGAGGACAAAAGGCATTCCAGGCCAGAGGCAAGACATGGGCTAGGGATCAGAGGTGAGATAGGTGAGACTGAGAACAGTGTAAAGATTAGCATTAGAGGAGTGAAATGTATGGGCTGGGTAGTAGAAGGAGAGTGGTGAAGTGAGGCGAAAGGGGACAAGGTGGTGGAGTGCTTTAAAGCCAATGGTGAGGAGTCTGTGTATGATGTGGCAGTGGATGGGCAAGCACTGGAGTTTTTTGAAGAGTGGAGTGACGTGTCCTGAATGTTTTGTGGAAAAATGATCTGGGCAGCAGAGTGAAATATGGACTGGAGTGGGGAGAGACAGGAGGCTGGGAGGTCAGCATGGTGACTGATGCAGTAATCCATGTGAGAGAGGATGAGTGATTGTACTCTCCCCATTGCTTACTACAGTTCTGAGCACTCAATAAATACGAATGACAGATTGGGACATAGTAAGCACTTAAAAATACTACAATTACAATAGATGTTTTAGACTGTGAACCCCATGTGTGAGCCAATGATTTTGTATCCACCTCAGTGCTTAGTACAGTGCTTGGCCCATAGTAAACCCTTAACAAACACCTCAATTATTATTGTCAAAATTTGTAACTAAATACTACAATTTAGATTTATCAGGCAAATATTTATCTGTGATAAAGGGCTCAGAATATTGGGTCTGGTTTATTCCCAAGCTATTTAGTACTCTTGGCAGGAAAATTTAGAAAATGTCACTGTTACTAATAGTTAAAAGGGAGGGGTGACTTTTGTCATTCAGGCATTTCTCCTATAGCTTGCATGAAAATTATTATATATGCACTGGAGTTCTAGGAACCAGGGTGATCCGCTGACTTTTTCATATCTCCACGCCATTCAGTCCTATTTACCACACCTCACCAAAAAAAAAAATCAAGAGGGAGAATGATAAGTAAAGTTGCCTTTGGTTCAAAGATGATGCTACCAATGGGGAGGCTGCATTCATAAGTGTGATTATTTGAGAGATAATTACTTGAACATTTTGTCCATGAAAATGCAGTAATGCGCTGTTTCTGGCCCCTTTCCATTTCATTGAGCATTGTGCTCAGGCACCAGTGATGGCCTACACTAGCAGAACATACACTTGAATTGAATTGTTTTTGCTCTAAACCTCCACATACTCTAGACTGGTCTCCCTGTTCCCAATGGCACACATTGAGACATGACTGTAGGGTGAAGGGTGCAGTCCGGGATCGCAAAACATTACATGCCTGAGAATTCAACAGTAGCGGGCACCACTGTGCTTTCACCCATTTGGAAAGCTGCCGTTAAATATGATACTTAGATTGGCTTAGTAAGCTCCCGGGGGCAGGGGGAAAGGGTTCCCAGTTGCTTGCGAAAACCAGGGGAAAAGCAACAAACCAAAACAAAGGAATATATGGGGCAGCTGACTAACCAACTTTTCAGAGTCATCAACACTCTGGCAATAACTCCTTGGAAAAGGCAAGGGAAAAGCATGCATATTTTTAATTCTTTGGTCCCAGTTAGAGGTAAAGGTCACTCAGATGTGCCAGAATGTCTTTCCACTATGTGTCTTGGCTCCATTGTGATGACAGAATCAGAGAACATTATTCCAGCAATGTGAATCTGTATGGATATGGACTGACGCTGCGATGAAACAAAATGACCCTGCACATGTGTCATAAGTGCACAACTTTGGACACAGTGAGTGCTTGCTACAACATGAGACTCCCCTAATGTGGGTTCTGCAAGAATGCAGCCCCACAGTATATAATAACCAAGTGTAACAGTTCTGAAAATTCCTTCATCTACCCCATTTCTGTTTTATTTCTTGATGAAGGTGGCGCTGGTTTAGGAACAGTTTTGCTGCCTAGTGTGGAAGTCACTCTGATTTCTGGCCATCTATCCTTGTTTGTCCTTCATGGTAGGGTAATATGGGGATCTCTTTGAACTATGACAAACTTTGTTAGTTAGGCCCTGCATCTTGGAAAGTTGCTGCGAGATAGTCTGGAACTTGGGCATCTCCTCTGAATTCTTATGTCTTAGGTAACATAGCCAAAAGATGTCAACATACAGTAACCTAGACACACCATGAAAACACAAGAAGTGATACGTGTTTTTTGCCATGGTCGAAAATAGGAGAAAGCAAGAGAAGTGCAGAATAGCTGGAAATTACAGGTGACTTCCTGCTTAATTTTGTATCCAGAAAGATTTGTTCATTAAAGATTTCAATTTTCAATTACCTGGCAGAAACAAAGTGTTAAATAGAAGCCAAACACTCACATGTCAAAAATGAATCATGCCAGAGAAAGCTACATATCCTTTATTGTAAAAGCTGCTGTCCTGAAAGATGATTTTTAGAAGGGCATTTGGGTTACTGAGTGGTTGAGAAGAATGGGAAAGACAGGTGGAGCAGGATGAGATTGGGGTACATGGGTTCAGAAGCCTCCCTGTATACTTGGAAGGGAATGGATAAGGGGAGGAGGAGGTGGGGAAATATCTGTATCTGTTGATTTTTTAATTTTATTTTTTTGGTAACCTATAGGCCCCGGTCATTATGTTAGCAGCTGGTTTCAGCATAGGAAAATAACACATTAAATTTAAGACTGTGGAAAAAATGTCACAACTCACTCAAGTTTTCAAGGAACACAATGCCGACATACCCGGGGGTGTGCCCATATAACTGAAGTTTTAATAAAAATCACTCAACATCCTACCTTTTCCCTTAATTTTTTTGACCCCTTGATTTCTCCTTTCTTGATCAAGAAAAAAATTATGAATTTGGAGTATATGCTTTGCCATTAATCAGGGATTTTTTCATGCAATATTAGATAGCATGTAAAATATTAAGGTATAGAAATTATCAATGCAAAATAGAATATCTTGAGTAGTAATAACAGTACATTTACTGTCTAAATCTTACCTTTAGTCATAGAGAAGAAACTTGGCCTAGGGGAAGGAGCATGGGCCTGGGAGTCAAAGGACTTGGGTCTAATTTTAGTTCCGCCAATTGCCAGCTGTGTGACCTTGAGCAAGCCACTAACTTCTCTGTGCCTCAGTTTTCTTATCTTTAAAGTGGGGATTAAATTACTTCTTCTCCCTCCCGTTCTTCCCTTCTAGACTGTAAACCCATGATGACCAGGGAATGTGTCTACCAATTCTGTTATGTTGTACTACCCGAAGTGCTTAGTACAGTGCTCTGCACACAGTGAGTGCTCAATAAATATAATTGATAGATACATAGACTGTGATCCCCATGTGGGACAGGAACTATGTCCATTCTGATTGATTTCCCTTTTCCCCACACTTAGAACAGTGTTTGACACATAATAAGCATTTTTTGGATACCAAAAGTTGCTATTTTAATTTTCTTAATTATGCCACATTGGACTTTATATAAAGGGAGTATTTATAGTATTTTTCTCAACAATGAGGAAACTACCTAAATTTATAGGTTCCTTAACAAAAACTGTATTTTGTGATAAAATCATAAAGGACCCCAATGATGGTCAAAGTTCTGTATTAAGTGTCTCATGCTGTCACCCCTGGGTGGACTAGGCATAATACTTGAGCATTCAACATGCACGCTGTGCTGGGAATTGGGATCGATTTCCTTCCAATCCGTAGTGTGAATGTGATTACTACAGTTTTGTTGTTCCTGAAGATGTGGTTATAAACAAATGCTTTTATTGGTGGTTTTTATGTTTTATTTATGGATGGAGGCCTCCGAGGTATAGAATGCACTCTCTGTGAAAATCTTTGGCAATCAATACTCCTACAACAATGTTAGCTTTTAAATGATCTGAAATGATGTGTAGTCAAAAAGTAAAAGCTGTTCTTAGTCTTTTATAGTAATATATTTTAAGGTAGGTGAAAGAGAAGTTTGTACTGCACAGGTTATTTTCTGAGCAGAAAATGGAATAAAGCTGGTATAATTAACCGCGTGCTTTTTCCTTTTTATCCTATGATACTTGGTTTAGTTTTTCACCCTGCAAATAATAGGAGAAATGAGAGAAATGTGGTAGATTAACCTTGATTGCTTGGGTCCTTAAACTTGGATAACTAGTACCTCTGAACTATTTTAGATGCTAAATAAGCAAGGCTATTTGGATAATAATATTGATAATAAAAAAATAAAATGAAGAAAGGTTTAATACATGCCAATCCCTAGGACAGAAGTCTAGATCTCAGCCTTCCCCCGACTCTTCCTGTCTCTGGCCTCATCAGCAAGGTTGGCTGTGATCAGCTATAGAGGTGTAATGACCAAGCTAGAAATAAGCAAAAATTTAGTTTCAGGATGCCTAATAGACTGCTTTGTGGGTGCCTTGTCTCTTAGCTTTTAGTTGAAGGAATTGTGTACTTGCAAAGACTAAATGGCTTCATGTAATTTGTGTAAATAGGCAGTTCCTCCCATTTAGCAACCAAATCGCAGATTCAATGGTTGGTGGAAAGAAGAGAGGTTCTGGTTCCAGTGTCTGGAGAAATTTAAGTATAATTTTTTACTTATCAAATCTTCTTGATCAACCCATTGTTAGATTCTGAGAGTCAAGAAGGAAAGATGAGGAAATATTTTGGCACCATTTTGGATGAACTGGGTAGGAAATTCAGGCAAGGGGTACTCAGAGTTGAGACGCGGAAGTGGGTTCAGTCATCTGGTAAATCAGTACTGTGTTTTTAAAGAGTGGTACATAGTCCCAGACATTTTCCATCAAAATAGACTGAAAGCTATGAAAGTTTTCCTTGAGTTGATGTTAATAATTCAAAGATGCAGTAGTGCTGAAAGAGGTAAAATGGGACATTATATTTGAATCATAGAAACACCCCTGGAAGTGACCTCCAGAGGTCCACTATCTTTGTATTATTGAACAAAAACAACTGTTTGCAACTGAATTTCAGCTCTTTGTAATGCATCGAAGTGAAGGGAAGGAATTAATTTCACAGTGACCTTCATCAAGTCTTTAATTGTTATGTTGTGAACATCTGGACTTCCTGAATGTATTGGAAGTTAATGAATAGCTTATTAAATGAGCCATAGGAAGTCTGAATGTAGAATATGATCTTTAATTTAGAAAACCATTTGTTCATAATTCGAACATTAATTTTTCTTTCCTTTATTCCTTTTAGGATGGTACAAAACAGAAAAGAGAAAGGAAAAAGACTGTGTCATTTAGCAGCATGCCAACAGAGAAGAAAATCAGTAGTGCAAGTGACTGTATTAATTCAATGGTTGAAGGCTCAGAACTCAAAAAAGTTCGGTCCAACTCCAGAATTTACCACAGGTATTTTCTTTTGGACGCAGACATGCAATCTCTGCGGTGGGAACCATCAAAGAAGGATTCTGAAAAAGCCAAGATTGACATTAAGTCAATCAAAGAAGTAAGAACGGGAAAAAATACAGATATATTCCGCAGCAATGGCATCTCTGACCAGATATCTGAAGACTGTGCATTTTCTGTCATATATGGAGAGAACTATGAGTCACTTGATTTGGTTGCCAACTCTGCAGATGTTGCTAATATTTGGGTTACTGGGCTAAGGTACCTGATTTCTTATGGCAAACACACACTTGATATGATAGGAAGTAGACATGATATCATGCGGACTTCCTGGGTTGCACAAATGTTTAGCGAAATTGATGTAGATAACCTTGGACACATAGACCTATGTCATGCCGTGCAGTGTATTAAAAACCAAAGTCCTGGTTTGAAAACAAGTAAAATTGAGCTCAAGTTCAAAGAATTGCACAAATCTAAGGACAAAACTGGCACTGAAGTAACAAAAGAAGAATTTGTTGAGGTTTTCCATGAGCTTTGCACCCGGCCTGAAATATATTTCCTTTTGGTTCAATTTTCAAGCAATAAAGAATTCTTAGACACCAAGGACCTTATGATGTTTTTAGAGGCCGAGCAGGGTGTGGCACATATCACTGAAGAAATAAGCCTTGAAATTATTCACAAGTATGAACCATCCAAAGAGGGTCAAGAGAGAGGATGGCTTTCTATAGACGGTTTTACTAAATACCTTATGTCACCTGACTGTTTTATCTTTGATCCAGAACACAAAAAGGTTTGTCAGGATATGAAGCAACCTTTATCTCATTATTTTATAAACTCATCTCATAATACGTACTTGATAGAGGATCAGTTTCGAGGTCCATCCGACATCACAGGATACATTCGGGCACTTAAAATGGGTTGCCGGAGTGTTGAGTTGGATGTGTGGGATGGGCCAGACAATGAACCTGTGATTTACACGGGCCATACAATGACCTCACAGATAGTCTTCCGCAGTGTAATTGACATTATTAACAAGTATGCATTCTCGGCTTCAGAGTATCCTCTGATCTTATGTTTAGAAAACCATTGTTCTATTAAGCAACAGAAAGTAATGGTTCAGCACATGAAGAAGATTTTGGGAGACAAACTTTATACCAAGTCCCCAAATGTTGAGGAGTCCTATCTTCCATCTCCTGATGTTCTGAAAGAAAAAATACTAATTAAAGCAAAGAAGCTATCCACAACTTGTCCTGGGTTAGAGGGAGATGTTACAGATGAAGATGAAGGAGCAGAAATGTCTCAAAGAGTAGGAAAAGAAGGGGTGGAACTACCAAATATTGTGCCTGTGAAACGATTTCAGCTTTGCAAAGACCTCTCTGAATTGGTAAGCATATGTAAATCCATTCAGTTCAAAGAATTTCAAGTATCATTTCAGGTTCAGAAATACTGGGAAGTGTGTTCTTTTAATGAAGTTCTTGCCAGCAAATACGCCAATGAAAATCCAGGAGATTTTGTAAATTACAACAAGCGCTTTCTGGCCAGGGTTTTTCCCAGCCCAATGAGGATAGACTCCAGTAATATGAATCCGCAGGATTTTTGGAAGTGTGGTTGTCAAATAGTAGCCATGAATTTTCAGACGCCTGGACTGATGATGGATCTTAATATCGGTTGGTTTCGACAGAATGGGAATTGTGGCTATGTTCTCCGACCAGCCATAATGCGAGAAGAGGTATCCTTCTTCAGTGCAAATACAAAAGACTCTGTTCCAGGAGTTTCACCGCAGCTTCTTCATATTAAAATAATTAGCGGTCAGAACTTTCCCAAACCCAAAGGATCGGGTGCCAAAGGTGATGTTGTAGATCCTTATGTATACGTTGAAATTCACGGCATCCCTGCAGACTGTGCAGAACAAAGGACAAAAACAGTGCACCAGAACGGAGACGCTCCCATTTTTGATGAGAGCTTTGAATTTCAAATCAATCTACCTGAACTCGCCATGGTACGCTTCGTAGTACTGGATGACGATTACATTGGGGATGAATTCATTGGGCAGTACACAATTCCTTTCGAGTGTTTACAAACAGGCTACCGACATGTCCCACTTCAGTCGTTAACGGGCGAGGTTTTAGCACATGCTTCTTTGTTCGTACATGTGGCGATCACTAACCGAAGAGGAGGAGGGAAACCTCACAAAAGAGGCCTTTCGGTGAGGAAGGGGAAAAAGTCGAGGGAATACGCCTCCCTGAGAACATTGTGGATTAAAACCGTAGACGAAGTGTTCAAGAATGCCCACCCACCTATCCGGGATGCTACAGATCTCAGAGAGAATATGCAGGTAGGGGCTTTGGTTTTTAACATTTTCAATGATGAGTTTGTAGGATTGATCAATGTATGTCACAAATCTATACATGTCTGTATGCTGTTCATGTTAGAATATTGTGCACATATTTTTTTTGAACTTATTTCCATGTAGACTTTGTTTATTGACCTCATTTTTTCACGAGTCACATTTTTGAAAACTGCATTTAGTGTGTATTCTCAGTAGGAACAAGGGAAGGCTGGTTTGAACAATTAGGGAAGCAGCTGGTGCGCATTTATTATGGTTAACACCCTGAGAATATCTGCTCAGTAATTCCAGGCTTTCGTCTCCAAAGCTTATTAGAGGTCCCCTGTTTTTTAACAAAGAAATTAGCTATAATTGGAATCGGAGATCTTTCAGGAGCCCTCAATATGCCACTGACACTAAAATTAGCATCCTAGTCTAAAGCTTTCTAGCACTTCTTTTTTAAAAAAATGAAAATAATCTGTGGAACTCTGAGTCTTTCAGGGGAATCTCCTTATCCTTATAGACAATAGATAAATTATTCGAAGGAACTGTGATAACAGTAAAATGAACAAAAACAATACGTCTGATATGTCAAGTTCTCTAAGAGAATGGTTCAAGTGAGCACCTGATTTAGGCTTTGCATGTTATGGAGAATCATTCCTGAACGGCTAAAGTGTGGGTTAGTTTGGAGAAGACTGAAAGAGTAATACTCTGTTTGATAACGATTTTAATTATGTATCTGATTTTTTAATAATTATAAATTGTAGTCAGAAGTGTCCACAGAAGTTATTTTTACCACATTAAAAGAAACGAACTACTAGTCCCTGTACAATAGTTGGCTTTTGCATGTTTCATATTATAGTTTCATATTTTTGAAAGTCATCCAAAAATGTACAAGATGCTCATGCATATTGTAGGGAAGCCCACTCTCCACAGTAAAATGAAGGTGCACTGAAAAGATATATTTACCTAGTTTTTTATTTCTTCACTACTTAATAGTATGTTGTGTCTACTCCTTGCAACACTGGAAGGTTTACCAAAATGAGCTCAGGTTGTGGTATTCTGGGTGTAGATTAATATCTGCTCATATAATGTTTCTAGATTAAAGAATGAGTATAAAGTCACTGTATTCAGATGTAACACAAACTGAAGAAAAACAATAAGAAATTGAAATAACAAATAGAAACCGAAAGAGGCAGAAACCGATAAAAATTCTCCCTAGTATTTATATGAGAGTGTGACTTCTGGTAAGATTGTTGCTCAACTAGTTATATCAAAACCTAACTTTTATTTGGTGTGTTAAAGGTGCCTGATAACAGTGTGGTTTCACTCTTTGTGCTTAAATGTTTAATCTGGATCATGACTTTTTCTTTATTTTTGTTTTTCTTCCTTGGCAACAAACAGAGCTTCCAAATATTTGTCTCAAATTATTTTTATGACACAAAATACTGAAAATTTTAGCACAAGGTCAATAAAGATGAGTTCCTGATTGGGTTCTTATTGGGTTCTTACCAAATGATTATAATTATCCATCCAGATTTATGCTTTTTTTCCTTGGTGATCCATAGAACACCTTTATAAAATGAAAATAAATATTTTTAGTAGCTACTTTTATATTAATTTTTTTATAACTTTTGGAAGAGAAGTGAATCAGTGTGTGGGATTTACAGGTGTGAGATTTATATGGAGTTCAGGTTCTTGGTTTTGATGTAGATATCTAAGTGTTTGATTTGGATGAATTTGGAACTCACCAGTCAGCTCTAACTGCTTTGAAAAATGGATACTCTTTGTCAAAACTAGACATTTCATGAGACACACTCTATGGCTGTTCTGTGGTTGATTTAATTTTAAATGAAAAATATAAAGCATTATATAGTATGTTAGACTCTGCCTGTAGATTGTGTGGAATATGGATGGGATAGGTTGAAAACAATACTTAGAAATTACCCTAATGAGCATCACTTCAAATGGCTTTCAAAACTCTTAACCTAGCTTGAACCTAAATTTAACCTAAACCTAACCCCTAAATTTATAGGGTCTTCCCAGTATGAAATCTAACCGCTACTTGAATAATAATGTTGATATTTATTAAGCACTAATTATGTGCAGAGCACTGTTCTAAGCACTGGGAGAGATACAGGGTAATCAGGTTGTCCCACGTGAGTCTCACAGTCTTAATCCCCATTTTACAGATGAGGCAACTGAGGCACAGAGAAGTTAAGTGACTTGCCCACAGTCACATAGCTGACAAGTGGCAGAGCTGGGATTCGAACCCATTACCTCTGACTCCCAAGCCCGTGCTCTTTCCACTGAGCCACGACAGAGACATTTCTAATCACATAATAAGGGGGACTGTTCCCTCATTTTATTTCCTGTAGGACACAAGTATAACAGAAGTGTGGAAAAGACTCCATTTTAAATAAGGGGAAAGCTTCACGCTTAATGTAGCTATCTATGCAGTTAGAGACAATGTCTTTACTGTTGAAGTATTGAAAACTGGACAAGATGTTCAATTGCCTGGTCACCATCTGTTTGGGATTTCCAAGTGCCAAAAAGAAGCAAATTCCTTTTCAGCCCTCCAAGAAAAAAAAAAGCATTAGTTCTGTAAATGATGAGACTAGATTAATGTGTAAGCACTTGGATTAGGATGACCTGTAAAAAGATTTCTAATTTTTAGCAAAATTATGTTGTGTTAAGTCTCAAAATAGCCAAGGTAGGATAGGTGAGGAGTCACTCAGCCTCTCTACAGCCTCTTATAATATATGTGTTTTGTAATCACATATCCTGGCTCCTGCCCATCTTGAGACCCAATATGTGTGATCAAAGCAATCGCTGAATGCGTCTATGTGCAGAGCAATGAGCTATGTTAGTGATATCACGCTGAGTTCAAATCTGCCTGAAATTGGCTTGCGAGGGTAAGTTTAAGCACTGGGATTTTAGAGACTTGCAAATTTTAAAACTTTTTTTTTCTTTAGCAGTTATTCCTGTGTTATATCTTCAATATAAAGTGAGAATATTAAAAACCGGGTAAATAGAAACATGCTTAATACTAGGTAAATGAACATAAGAACAGTTGGTCACTTCATCCCAAAAGGCCATCTGTAGTAGGATACCAGGCTAAACTTGGAGTGGTGGTCATTTGGAGTTGGAGGTGGCATTCAGAAGTGAATGTGGCTTTTACAGACACATAACGGGAGATCCAGTTGCAACCAACCATATCAATTGTTAGGAATATTTGTTTCTTATCTTCAACAAGAATAGGCTTTATTTGTATTAATATAGTACTTCTAGTAAGCAGAGTCAAATTTGGTTTTGATCCTAATTTTATAACAGTGTTAGACTTTTTAAGCCTTATTAGTTTTTTCTCTGCAAAGAATCTTAACTACATTTACTTTTAATACTTAGTAAAGGAAGATGACATATCTGTAACTTTACTTCGGGAAACAGTTACTTTCTTTTTAGGCTGAAGCAGTGAGTATCTAGGACTTGCACAATTTCATTAATGACTCTTATTCTGGCATTTCAAGGGTGCTGTCAGCAATTATGAAGGCAGTTAAAATTCATGGTAAATTTTAAAATAGCTCCAATTAAAATTCATGTAAATTTTTAACTAAAGGCTTTTTTCTCTTTTTTAACAGAATGCAGTAGTTTCATTCAAAGAATTATGTGGTGTATCTCCTGTAGCAAATCTCATGCAGTCCATTTTGGCTGTGTCTTCGCACTTGGTTGGACCTGATAATACATCCTTGGTGGTTCTGAACCTCAGTGATCAATTTCCCACAATGGAGTTGCAAGGAACAGTACCAGAGGTTTTGAAAAAGATTGTAACAGCATTTGACACGGTGAGTAGTCCGTTGTTTTATGTAGGTTGATTGAGAAAAGGGCCATTTGGTAATGTGCCATGTTTGTTGGTAGGAGATATGCTAATACGTGCCTTCCTATTTCATGCTTCATTATCTATGTTGAAAAGCTGTTCCTCTGAACATGATTTATTTAACAGAGCTGTGGGGGTATTTTTGGAAAATGATGTAAGAAATGAATAAATAACTCTTGGTAATCATTAACATCTATGGGAATAATGATGGCACCACTTTTTTTAGAAACATAAATACCTTTATGAATTGTATACTTTACCACCTATATAACTCTCACCATCCCTAATTTATTTTTTGCTATTCTTTCATTTTTTTCAAATAATGGGAGATAAAAGAGAGGCAAATATTCTCATCACACACTTTCCATGTACACAAATCTTTTTCAGCATTCACCATCAACAGTGTCTGGATCACTGGTACCAGGCATTTCATGTGAAAAATATTCTATTCCAGCTGCATAACTTGCTTTTAGTTAATCACATCTTCCCAAAATGTCCTGAGTATCTCATAGTGATGCTCCACCCCCACTCCTGAAGCAGCTTTGCACAGGACCACTCTGCTGTGCATATCCTTGACCACGCAACCGCAGAAGAGATGTCTCCTGAAAATGGGGCACATCTGCTCAAGGTGACCAGTACATTGGCTTGCTTATTTCTTTGTGCTCTTGGAGTTTAGTTGTTAACCATTTCACGTATCTGCCAAAACTAGATTATCTCACCCACATAGACAGCAGTTGATTCCCCCTGACCCCTGACCTGTTCTTTGGTGTGAATGGTCTAATTGAAAGTTGGGTTTACAGAAATCCTAATTACTCTGCAACATAACAGTGATTTTATTTTCATTTTATTTTTATGGAATTTGTTAAGCACTTACTATGTGCCAGGCACCGTATTAAGCGTTAGAGTAAATACAAGATAATCAGGTTGAACATAGTCCGTGTCCTACATAGGGCTTTCATAATCCCCGTTTTACAGATGAAATAACTGAGGCCCAGGGAGATTAAGTGACTTACCCAAGGTCACACATAGCACACAGCAGAACGAGCATAAAGAACCCAGGACCTTCAGACGTCCAGTCCCGTGCTCTTATCCACTCCATGCCGAGTGATTCTCAGATGCTGTGGCAAGATGTGAGAAAACAGTACCAAAATTCACCTAAATTAACCTTTGTTGCTGCCATGACTTTGCTGAATTGAGTTGGTGTCTGTGGGATGATACCCATCAGAGTAACAGCTTCTTGCTCTATCACTAGATTTTGATAGTTTTTGCATTTGAACACTCCCTTGCATCCCAACTGAGGAGAGTTAGCAGCTGTAGATGCACTGACTCATCCTCTACTGGTATAACCCTACAAAAGAATGAAAAGTTTGTACCTAGGCCTATCTCCACAGAGGGCAATAGAATAGGAAGGAATCTTATACCAACCTTTGCATTATCTTAATTCTAGTCCCAACCTCAACCAAGTGATTTTTCAGGTCTACAGAAATAGGGTTTCACATTATCATTTTGGTTTATTTGCATGTTATGCTGTGTAAAGACATTTATAAAAAGATTCTCTGGATGTTGATGTTTAGTGATACTGTAGACTCTTCCTTCAGAAAATAGAAAACTAATCCAAATGCATTTTTAAAGTGAAAATTTTGTTCTTCAAAGTTAAATAAATGGTTTATTTTTTAAGTCTTGCCAGCTCTTATCAGGTGTGTTCTTTTTTCTCTATTTGCCCATCAGTGATTTGAGAGCTTTGAGCAATGGAAAATGGCAAACAATTAGTGCCCCAAATGTTATTAACTTTCCCATTAGAATACCTTAACTAACATTGAGTAATGCCCAATATGCAATATTTTTTCTGAATATATTTGGTGGAACAATTGGTAGTATAAGATTATTTTATCTTTGTATATCAAGTTAGTGGGATAAAGTAAATGATTTTTAATTAAATCCTAAGGGCCTGCCAGTATAGGCCATTTTTTTTGGAAGGATAACCACAAAATGCATGCTATTTAAAAATGCATATTCTCTTATCTCTCTTGCAGACAGAAAATGTTTGTATTCGAAACCAGTGGTAACACTAGATTATGTGAACTCAAAGTTATTGTCAAGTGAATTAAACTCATTTAAAAACATTGCATACTTTTTATGCCTGGTGGCATGAGGTCTTGATTTAATAGATTTTTAAAGTAGCAATGAAATATTAAAAAAAAGAAAACCTAAGTGTATGAAAATCAGCTTCTACGCTAGCCAATATATTGTTATTTTTTAGTTGGAGAACCACTATGGTCTAAATTCAAAGTGAAATTCATTCTAGAAAATCCTAAAAACACAAGGATTTCCATTCCCAAAACCCTTTTTCTAACTGCATGAAAGGTAGAAAGAAAATTTCTTCTCTCTCTCTCTCTCTCTTGCTAATCTGTAGATATAGAGAGAGACAGAACCACAGAAAAATTAAAGTGTGAATTTTACATATTTGTGAGAATTTAGAACAATTATATGGCAAGTTAAACTATCCCAAAGTCATTTGGAAAAGCACCTTTTGGATCAGGTGTTGTCCACTTTTTTTTGACATTGGATGGGAAGAGAGAGGAAATGGATGCCAGAATCTTTCTGATAGACATCACAAGCTAATAGTAGGTAGCCGAGGCCAGACACTGCCTTATCTTGCTAGTGTTTGTCTATCACCATATTTGTCTGTTTCAATACTTCTCAAATGTGTTTGGGAAAAGTGTGATGTAGTATTTCAAGTGCAGAACATTTGAACCTTGTTATATTCCTTATTGCCATTTTTTTTTACAGAATTTTAAAAAGCTTCACCTGAAGCATCTGAATGTAGCAAATAGTAGGAGAAAAGCAGTGTGTAAAACCACAGAACAAAAGTTTGAGTGGAAATGGAAACAAAAGCAAAACTCAGAAACAAATACTTGGGAAAATCTTCTTGAGAAATGCAAATACAAAAAAAAGAATAAAATAAATAAAGGATTACTCAATCAATTTCAAATTGTGACCCCCATTCAAACTGCTGTGACATTTCATGGCACCACTCATGAGAAACATTGGGAAAGGAGGAGAACTCAAATGCTGGCCACTTTTTTTAATGATTTCTAAATTAAATTCACAAATTAAATCAAATGACTGTGCTATATCCACATACACTGCTTTTAATAGCAATGATGGTATAGGCTTCATCCATTCAAAAGCTTAATCGTGGACTTGCTTACTATTTTGGTAAATTCAATTATTTTTATAAATGGTCTTGATTTACCAGTTTATGTAGGAGTTGCCACTTTGGGCTTTGGGTTTTCCCAGGCCCAGGGATCACTGGGGCCAAGGTGTAGGATGACAGCCAACATAGAAGTTGGGATTGGGTAGCAGGGATGGGGAAGAAAGGAGAAAAGGAGTGTGTAGGCTCATGGTCATGGTCATGGTCACAGCACCCAGGGCCTTCTGGGGTCACACATATTAGGCAAGTGTGTGAAGTAAGAGACACATCTGAGTCATCACAGCCCAACAGCATTTTTGTATATACCTGTAATTTTCTGTAGTGTAGTGGAAAGAGCACGGTCCTGGGAGTCAAGAGGTCATGGATTCTAATCCTGGCTCCACCACTTGCCTGCCATGTGACCTTGGGCAAATCACTTCACATCTCTGGGCCTCAGTTACTGCACTTGTTAAATGGGGTTTGAGACTATGAGCCCCATGTGGGACTGGGACTGTGTCCAACCCAATTTGCTTGTATCCACCCCAGTGCTTAGTACACTGCCTGGCACGTAGTAAGCACTTGAGAAATACTGTTATTACTGTTATTATTATCAGTGACTGCCTCCCCCTCTAGACTGAAAACTGTGTGGGCAAGGACTGTACCCACAGTACTCAGAGAAGCAGCATGGCTAGTGGTAACAGCCCGGGCTTGGGAATTAGAGGTCATGGGTTCTAATGCCGCTCTGCCGCTTGCCAGCTGTGTGACTTTGGGCAAGTCACTTCACTTCTCTGTGCCTCAGTTACCTCATCTGTAAAATAGGGATTAAAACTGTGAGCCCCACGTGGGACATCCTGAACAACCTGATCACATTGTATCCCCCCAGCTCTTAGAACAGTGCTTTGCACATGGTAAGCATTTAACAAATACCACCATTATTACTCTGGTGTACTCTCCCAAGTGCTTAATACAGTGCTTTGCACACAGTAAGTGTTGAATAAATACAAATGATTGATAGATTGACTGCCTGAGTTCAAACCTGACTTGGGTGTCACTGCCAAGCTGGATTTCTAGACTTCCTGGGTTCAGTTTAGAGGTCAGCTCAGGTAATGAACCTAGGCCTTCAGTTGCTATCCTGATGATAACCAATTGGGAGACAACTCAACCCCTTCTTTGGATGTGTTATTTTAAAATCCCTTTGCCATAATTTTCTAAATGTGTCATAAAAGTAATCAGGCAAAAAAAAAGTTTAAAAAATGTAATCTGTGAAGTTTGTGTCTCTGAAATTTTAGAATTTAAATGCCGTGGCATTTTTGTCTTTGGCTTTCTCAATTCCTTTTTTTGCTAATTCCATAAGTAATTGTAATCCCTTCTATTTTTCATTCTATTTGATTAATTCAGTAGTGAAGAGATGCAAGATCAAACTGAACTCATTGGTACAATTTGCTATTACAAACAACTCTTACATTGTTTTATGGTTTATTTTCCATTATCACTTCTATAGTCTTTAAAAAAAGAAACACTTGTCTCAGTTAATTGCTCTAGGAAAGTTAGAAAAATAGATGTTGATGGGAAATATAGCAAAAATCTTGGAAATGAAGTTATTATTTTTAGCTGATGCTTTACAATCAATTCAAACCAGTAATAACCCATGAAGTAAAGTCTTATTTCACTGGTTTCATTTTTAGTAAGAGCTTTTCTTCATTAAAGTGTTCATTAAGCATTCATTTATAATTTTAAAATCCATAATAAGAAGAGAGGTTGTTTTCTCTGCCTATAGGATACCCTCTGTGTCCTCCATAATAGTCCTCCCTGGTTGTAGATGTGGTAAATTAAACTTATATTTGCAGTGGATTGAGAAGGTGTTTGCTTTCAACATTCAAATGATATAATCTTTTAAATCTATATCAAGATCAGTTTTTGTCATTAAGATTAATAAATACATCTTGCCATTTTTTGTAGGCAGAAATGTGTCTGTTGTTATATCATACTCTCCCAAACCTTTAGTACAGTGCTTTGCACACAGTAAGCGCTCAATAAATATGATTGAATGAATGAATGAATGAATTGAAAGACATTTAAAACTAAGTTGTCGTTAACTTGTTTTTGTACTCTTGCCTGTCATCTGTGTGCCTTAGCACAGGTGACTTAATTTTCCCACAATTAATCGGCTGTAGGAAAGAAGCAAATGTTTGCAGTTGGAAAAACTGACATAAACAGAGCAACTTCTATTCAGTCACCTTACAAGACAGTGGCTGAGCCAAGAGCAGGACAAGTTTTGCCCAAGCTGATTTGAGTCAAGTTGCCTCCCAGTCGGTTATCACATGGCTAACCATAGAAGGCTTAAACTTGAAACTGAACCTGAGAAGGCTCTCCCATATCACACTGAGAAGCATCATGGCCTAGTGGAAAGAGCATGGGCCTGGGAGTCAGAGGACCAGGGTTCTAATCCTGCCTCGTCCACATACCTGCTGTGTGACTTTGTACAAGTGACTTTATTTCCCTGTGCCTCAGTCTGTCACCTGCAGAGTGGGGATTTGATATCTGTTTTCTTTCCTACTTAGGCCATGAACCCCATTTGGAATTTGATTATCTTATATTTATCCCAGTGCTCAGTGTAGTGCTTGGTTCATAGTAAGTGCTTAACAAGTATTATTTGCTAATACTATTATTATTATTATTGTTTTATTTTCCAGTTGTACTCTCCCAAGCTCTTAGTCCTGTGCTGTACACACAGAAAGGGCTCAAATAATACCAGCAATTGATTAATTGATTTGTTGAAGTCTCCCAACCCCTGTTATCCAGCCTATCTGCTTCTCTAGGCCAAAAGGCTTCAAAAGAGATGTTTTAGGGACTTGTTTTTTGCCTTTAAAATGATTATTTACAATTAGTCTTAACCTCCATTCCTGGAATTTGAGGGTGGGGAAACAAATGTAATTTCTTCAAAGTTCTCTTCGATCACTAGCACATGATTTTAGTAGTGAAGCAAAATACCTCATATTAGTTTATTTCAATGAAATGGAGTAAACATTTAATTAAATAGCTTTATAAATGCATTCATTTAGAACTCCTTCAAATGGCACATCATCATCATTTGGATTGCTCTCCTTTTATTACTGCAGTATCAGCTATGGTGAATGCTAATAGAGAACTGAAAATGCAGATCAGTGTGAAGCTTTTGTGCAAATTCTAAAACTTTAAATACTAGTCATGTCCTAAGGAATTTAGAAAATCAGGACAAAGTCTTCTTCAGATTTTTCCATTTAGTGCAGCATTAATTAAAGAGTTTGAAACTTTAAAAAACCCAAATGTATGAAACAAACTGTAGAAATCACTAATTGCCTTGCCATCTTTGTATGTTAGCTTGTTACATTTTTCCAGATATACTTTCAGTAAATCCTGAGAAATTCTTTAAATCTTCTGCATCTTTTTATGATTTGAAAGATCGCTAAGGTGAAGTCATTTTTATTTCAAACCCCCCAAAAATGAGTTTTTCTTAAAGTACCCATTTTTTCAAATACTTGTGATCAAGCTTTTTCCTGGTAGCAGAACATTGGTGACTGATGCAGAATAACACTCAGCATTCAATTTTACGTTGTAGATTTCAATTTTATTTATAGTTCTTGGTCAGTGACTAATGTAGTGAAGAGATGAATTACTCTTTATAGGAAATTGACTCTGACCCTCTAGGCCAAACACAGCTGATCTGTAATAAGGTTGCTATTGATTCCTAGCTTCCTTATGAGTTCTTTTATCATTGGCCTGCCACTGAATTTGACGTTAAGAGTTTCTCTTAATTGAAAGTGCTGACTTTACCAACCACTATAGCCATACCAAAAAAGCCAGATTTTGAAATATACCTCAGGCTAAACTTGAGGTGCAGGGTACCGATGTGAACAGTAAAGTGGTCTATAGGTTAAGGTTCACAATAATCTTCGAGCTACATTGAATGTTACAGCTCACTTAAGCTAGGCCTACTGAAAGAGACTCAGTTTCAAGTCACAGTGCAGTCACTACCCATTCCATTACAGCTCTAACCATTCCAGTTTGTTATATGATAAGAATGGATGAGCAAATGTCACAAATCTGCTACATAGCAAACGGAAAAAAAGGACAAGAAACGTTTCAAGGGCCTATGGTATGATGGTTACATTGATTACTAGGCAGCAACAGCTGGAGACATCCTGACACAGAGCAATCAGAAGTAGGGTGATGCAGTTTTAGTTAAAAACACCGTGCTAATGGCAAATATTAGACATAAGGCTAGGAGAGGCAGTCATGATCGCGTTAGGGTTTTGATCTTCCTGAAAACTTATCTATCTCACTAGGCCTCATGTGAGACCCATGACTTTGGAAGCATGCCCATAAGACTTCATGGAGCATATTTTGAACAGTTTGCAGCATCAGCAGAGTATTTCTGCTTGATAATTATCTTAAAGGAGAATTAGATCATCTTTCAATCCCTATATATTAAATTCCATCTGCAGCACCATATTTTCTTTGCGCATTCACATCCATATAATCATCTTGGAATTCCAAAGTGTTTATAAGATACTTATAGACAGAGAATTAAAAGCTGTATCAAGTCAGTACATTTTTTAGCAGACTAACAGTCTGACATCAGCCAGTAGAGCAAATAAGTTCTCCAAGAAGTAGATTGGCATAATGGATAGAGCATGGGCCAGGGAGTCAGAAGGTCATGGGTTCTAATCCCAGCTCTGCTACTTGTCTGTTTTGTGACCTTGGGCAAATCAGTTCACTTCTCTGTGCCTCAGTTATCTCATCTGTAAAATGAGGACTGAAACTGTGAGTTGCACATTGGATGGGAATTGTGTTCAGTCCTATTTGCCTGTGTCCACCCCAGTGCTTAGTACAGTGTCTGGCACATAGTAAGCACTTAACAAATACCATAATTATTATCACTATTATTATCATTAAATGGGTTACTGCCCAACTGCTTGAATAAATGAGGCCTGAACCTAATAATAATGCATTGAGTTCTTATTCAAATCTAGGACAGTTTTTGTTTGTGTTTCTCATGCCTACAGTTAAAATGGAAAGTGGCATCCGTTGAATTTGGCATCATCCTTTGCCACTCTAGGATGATGCAGTCAGGAGAGCATTGCATGGGGAGGAATTTGGACCTAGCAGCCTGAACTGACCTTTCCTGGGGCCTGAGCAAGCTGACACTATCTGGTTTTCTTGTGGTGTCAATATATTGGAATTGCTCAGTGAGATCAGAAATGGTTGGAAACTCGCTCCTGGGCCGTGGTAATGCACAGGAGGTGGGGTGGAAGGCCATTAATGTCCATGAGGCAACTTTGCCAGAAGAGTTTTATAACAGTGAATAATAATAATATTTCATGTCATTTGTTAAGCGCTTACTATGTGCAAGCACCTACTAAGCTCTGTGGTAGATACAAGTTAGCTCAGTGTGGGCGAGGAATGTGTCTGTTACACTGTTGTATTGTACACTCCCAAACACTTAGTACAGTGCTCTGCACACAGAAAGTGCTCAGTAAATACGATTGACTGACTGGCTGATAAGGTAATACATTTGGCTCCAAGTAATTTTGGTTAATCAGCACCACAAACCTCCACTTCAAATGGGGAGTTAGAGAGGTTGGAATATGGATAGTGTTGAAGAGCTGATTGAGCTTGGACAGCTTGTTGGGGGCCAACAGATATTCTCCTGAAATGTTCTTCCTTCTTTAGGCTAAGGCATGATTTTACTTCATATCTAAAGTTGTCTAAAAAAATTTGTGTATAAAATGTCAAGTAATCGCTGCTAATTTTTTCATGGTATTAAGTGCTTTCTGCGTGCCAGATGTATTAAGTGTCAGGGTAGATACAAGCTAATCAGGTTGGACAAACTCCATGTCCCACATGGGGCTCACAGTCTTAATCCTCATGTGAGGATGAGGTATCTGAGGCACAGAAAAGTAAAATGATTTGCACAAGGTCACACAGCAGCCAAGTGGCAGAGCCGGAGTTACTACCCAGGTCTTTGTCTGTGTTCTATCCACTAGGCTATGCTGCTTCCATGTTACTCTTTTTTATAGGAATACTCCAGGTCCTCACTTAGTGAAATTATTTGGAGCTAGCTATGCCTAACACCTGCAAGATTACTTGAAACCTAAAAAACTAAGTCGATTCACAATATAGGTAGTCCCTTTCTTCTAAGCCTGCATGTAGTGCTAAAGGATGCTAATAGCTTTTGGATTAGTTGCCCCATAACCTATTTAGTTTTTTTCTCTTTTTCAAGACTTCAGCTGTTGCCTCCCACTTCCCAGCCAAATTCCATTTTGGGTTTTAGATTCCACTCTTCCAAATTCCTTGGGCTGTTTCATTTGGATAAAGTACCCTTCCCTTGACGTCAACTAGTTTGTTTTGTTTCTGTGGAAGACTACATGTTACTGTGTTTCCCCCAGAGATGGGTATATTTCAGGGGTGATTGAAAGCATGCCGCCATGTGGTCTGCAGAGTTCCTTTTATCCCAAAGGATACTCCAGCAACTGTATAACTGGGTTATAAATTCTTACTAGAATTACCTTAGAAAACTCTCTGGGTTCCAGTGGTCTGTTAAACTGTACACTGAAAGCTTTGGAATTATTTTCTTAAGCTATCGTTAGCTAGTTCCTGTAGAAAAAAACATTTTCTGTCCATTTTCTAAAGTACATGCATCTCTTACTATATCGCAAGGCAGTACAGTGAGGATAATGTGGGAGTCAAAGTTTTGAAAAACCTTAACCTAAGGAATAATAATGCCAATAATAACAATAATAATATTTGTTAAGCACTATGTGCTAAGGGCTGGAGTCAGTTCAAAATCCACATTGTATTCATTCATTCATTCAATAGTATTTATTGAGCGCTTACTATGTGCAGAGCACTGTACTAAGCGCTTGGAATGAACAAGTTGGCAACAGATAGAGACAGTCCCTGCCATTTGACGGGCTTACAGTCTAATCGGGGGAGATGGACAGACGAGAACAATGGCAATAAATAGAGTCAAAGGGAAGAACATCTCGTAAAAACAATGGCAACTAAATAGGATCAAGGCGATGTACATTTCATTAATAAAATAAATAGGGTAATGAAAATATATACAGTCGAGCAGACAAGTACAGTGCTGAGGGGATGGGAAGGGAGAGGGGGAGGAGCAGAGGGAAATGGGGGGAAAAGAGGGTTAAGCTGTGGAGAGGTGAAGGGGGGGTGGTAGAGGGAGTAGAGGGAGAAGGGGAGCTCAGTCTGGGAAGGCATCTTGGAGGAGGTGAGTTTTAAGTAGGGTTTTGAAGAGGGGAAGAGAATCAGTTTGGCGGAGGTGAGGAGGGAGGGCGTTCCAGGACCGCAGGAGGACGTGACCCAGGGGTCGACGGCGGGATAGGCGAGACCGAGGGACGGCGAGGAGGTGGGCGGCAGAGGAGCGGAGCGTGCGGGGTGGGCGGTAGAAAGAAAGAAGGGAGGAGAGGTAGGAAGGGGCAAGGTGACGTAGAGCCTCGAAGCCTAGAGTGAGGAGTTTTTGTTTGGAGCGGAAGTTGATAGGCAACCACTGGAGGTGTTTAAGAAGGGGAGTGACATGCCCAGATCGTTTCTGCAGGAAGATGAGCCGGGCAGCGGAGTGAAGAATAGACTGGAGCGGGGCGAGAGAGGAGGAAGGGAGATCAGAGAGAAGGCTGACACAGTAGTCTACCTGGGGTATAACGAGAGCCCGTAGCAGTAAGGTAGCCGTTTGGGTGGAGAGGAAAGGGTGGATCTTGGCAATATTGTAAAGGTGAAACCGGCAGGTCTCGGTAACAGATAGGATGTGTGGGGTGAACGAGAGAGACGAGTCAAGGATGACACCGAGATCGCGGGCCCGAGAGATGGGAAGGATGGTCGTGCCATCCACGGTGATAGGGAAGTCTGGGAGAGGACCCGGTTTGGGAGGGAAGATGAGGAGCTCAGTCTTGCTCATGTTGAGTTTTAGGTGGCGGGCCGACATCCAGGTGGAGACGTCCCGGAGGCAGGAGGAGATGCGAGCCTGAAGGGAGGGGGAGAGGACAGGGGCGGAGATGTAGAGCTGCGTGTCATCTGCGTACCTTGACCAAAAAAGCCTTGTATGCACTTGTGCATAACTATTTGTTTTGATATTGCATTGCATCCATTCATATTTACTGAGCACTAACTTGTGTGCAGAGCACTGTACTAAGCGCTAGGGAGAGTACAATACAATAACAGACACATTCCCGGCCCATAACAAGCTATAGCTATAAAGGGACACAGCCATTAATACTGATAAATAAATTTCAAAGATGTACATAAGGGCTGTGGGATTGGGAGGGAGATGAAAAACGGGAGAAAGTCAGGGTGACGCCGAAGGGAGTGGGAGAAGAGGAAAGGAAGGCTTAGTCAGGGAAGGCCTCTTGGAGGAGATGTGCCTTCAATAAGGCTCTGCAGGGAAAGTAATTTGAGAAGGGAGACATGCAGACATGCAGTGTTGGAAGAACGTTTCACAATTTCCTAACAGGGTGCTATCCAAAATGCAAAGTTAAAACACATTTTTGAAAAGCTGGCTTTATATGGAACATTACTATACGAGCTTATAAATTAATGAGAAATGGTTATTCATTTCTATGATTTTGTGTTTATAGAATGTCGAATCTAATGTAGTCACTGCTGCTGCTTTTAGGCCAAGTAGGAGGAGGGAAAAGACCTGAAGGGTGATGAGAGAGGTCCGAAGGTCTTGGGTGAGGAAGAGAAATCTCAGCTCCACTCTGGGTTCCTGTTCCAGACCTTGGCACCACCATTTCCAAGCTAAATGCAGTCAACTGTTTCTAAGTCTTTAGAAGTCTTCTACTGCTTTTTGTAACTGGGAAGATTATAAAGGGAGAGTTTACTTAAGGCTGATTTTTTTTCTTGCATTTTTGGATGCTGTAGAACAGTTTAGAACTTTTGGTGCAGAAAGTAGAACTTTTGATGTGTTTGACTTTGAACCCAAAGGACAGTGCATAGTGAGAGCTGAGGAGAAAAAAACAACAAAAGAACAGAAAGTAACATATCTTGCAATATTTAGATGATCACAATATCCTTTAGGGGTAGGGAGTAGAAGTATAAAAGCCTGTTTTTGATTTTGCTGTTGAAGCAGTCTTGCCAATCCTCGTTCTCTGTTCTAAAATTTTCACATATTGTGGAATGTGTGACTGTTTAAATTGTGGCTGGCTTTTTTTTCCCCATTGTCTATGCATTTATATCTTCCTTATTTGTGTTCATATTTAAAGTGTTTGATGAACAGAAAGGATGGTTGTGCCATCATTGTCTTTTTTTTTTAGTTAATTTGAAATGTTTGCTGTACATTAATCCCATCAATTCAGTCTACGCCTTAGATTCAGGAAAGTGCTAGCTCCAGAGTTTTCTGAGTACCAAGAAGACCCTAGCCTTTTAAAATTAAAATTAAAGCAGAGAAATTTCTGGCATCTTTCTTATATTAGGGAACTGGAATTTAGCCATGTCCTAAAGGTAAAATTTTCAATATACGTTAGGCGGTTCAAATCAGGCCAGGGTACAATATCCTGGACAGCATTGTGGCCTGAAGGTCTGTAAACTAGAGGTAGCCTTAACTCACATAGACCAAGTTCTGAATTGGGTTATAGCAGTGTGTTTTTTTTTTCAGAACAGGAATTACAGAGGTTTGGATAGAGTGATCTGGAATATAGCCCAGGAAATTTCACAAGACATTCCAGGATCTATCAGAGCACTTCCTTAGATAGTTAATGTTTTACAAATATGGTGAGCAATTTATTTAGCAGTCTTTTAATTCTTTTGATTAAGGTCTCTTTAGGTTGGTTTATGTTTTAGAAAAAGAATCTCAAAAAATTCAGATTGTATAGCTAGACAAAAATATGTGCATCGGTTATATTCTCTAGGGAAAGAGTAAATGCAATCAACTGTCCCTAAGGAAAAACATATATTTTGGGTCTCTTCATCTGGGTATCTTGCCAGTATGTTCATCTTCCAATGTCATACATTTAAGTTGCCTGATAACGTCTAATTTCTTGGAAAATGGGATGTGTGATTCATTCAAAGCTTTCTTACTATTAATTAGGACTCTTGAGCTGGGAATCCTTTGGATTAGGAATTATTCTTATGCTATTGTTGACTAAGGCATAGTAACAGGAGAAAACATAATTCCTGCAGTATTTTTTGTAATTTTTTGACACTGAGCTCTCTCTTCACAGATCATTCCTCTGCAAGTAATATTTCACACTATCTTTTATATCTAGCCTTGTCTATTAAGTGGTGTATATATCTCTCTTGAGTTCTCATAAAACTAAAGGATGCAAAGTGATCAGATAATTCCATTAGTTGTCTTCGTGACCCATAATCTAAGGCAGAGTTGAATAGTGGCTAGATCTCTGTGGGTTGTATTTCTGGGCATTTAGTAGTAGAGTGTGACAAAAAAAAAATCCAGAACAAATCTGCTTTCTTTCTTCTCCGTCACCCTGACTTATTCCCTTCATTCATCCCACTTCCCAGCCCCACAATACTTATGTGCATATCTGCAAATTATTTATATTAATGTCTGTCTCCCCCCCTAGACTGTAAGCTTGCTGTGAGTAGGGAATGTATCTGTTAGATTGTTATATTTGACTTTCCCAAGAGCTTAGTACAGTGCTCTTTATTGTTGAATTGTACTTTCCAAGTGCTTAGTACAGTGCTCTGCACACAGTAAGCGCTCAATAAATATGATTGAATGAATGAATGCTCTGCACACAGCAAGTGCTTAATAAATACAATTGACTGACTGCTACAGATTCTCTTTTGTTACTGGTGTTCATCCAACATCTTTCGAGTAGCTGCACCTTTCTTTATGAAATCCTGCTGTTGGTCCATTGGAAAGAGCAGGGGTCTGGGAATCAGGAGAGCTAGATTCTTTTAGTTCTGACTCTACAATTAAGGGAGGCAGCATGGCCTAGTGGGGAGAGCATGGGCCTGGGAGTCACAAGGAGCTGAGTTCTAATCCTGACTCTGCCAATTGCTTGCTATGTAACCTAGGGCAAGTCACTTAACTTCTCTGTGCCTCAGTTTCCTCAACTGCAAAATGGAGATACCTGCTTTTCCTCCTACTTAGACTGTGAGCCCCATGTGGGAGAGGGACTATATTAGACCTAACTAAATTGTACCTACCCCATTGCTTAGAACAGTGTTTGATACATAGTAAGCGGTTAACAAATACCATCTTTTCAAAAAAAGGGAATGCCTGCTGGAGCTATGACATTTGTGGTGAAGGTTTCTTCCATAAAAACACCTAGAACATTCCACAAAGTGGGCAGACCAGCAGAAATCCTGAAAAGTGCTAGCCACTGTGGGTGGTAAAGACCACTGAGGCTACCAAGGCAATTGGCTGCTAGATCATGGCCCTAAAGAATATCATCAGAAGCTGTGGTGTCTTCGGTCATGGGACATACAAAATAAATGACTTCAGAGTGTTCTGTACTTTTGCTTATCTAATCTATTGTTGCATTCCATGCCCCAGTGGAACCACAGTTGTCAGAGACTACCAATGTAGTGAATATCTCTAACCTGGGACAGAGTCTCCCAGCATTCTTGACAAGAAATTCCCATCACCCTCACGCCTCTCTGTAATAGTCCATTATAGCATTCCTCTAAGTTATCTGGGCCACAGGTAAAGCAGAGGTGGGTAATAAGCCCAGGCATGTATTCTACCCAGCCATGCCCCTAGGTACAGCATAAGACTTTGTCACAAGCACAGAGTATGTTTCTGCTCCTCTGGGAAGCTCTTCCAATTCAACACACTGTATCATCCCAAAGCCTTAGAAACAGTCATTGCAGATTTCTTATCTGCAGTTTCATCAGTCCACATATAGGATTTAAGCAACATCAAATGACTTAAAAGAATCATGAACAATGAAGTGTCTTGGGAATGAAGCTGTGCTCATCTCAATACAATCTCACTTGTCATTCGTAAAGAATGGATGACAGTAGATTAACCCAGCAGCTCCTATATGGTGAGATAAAGTTGGGAAATCAAGAAAAGCAAAAGAACATCTTGAAGGTACAGTAAAACAAAGCTTCAGATAATTCTGCCTCAGCCGGAAACCTGGAGATGACTGCCACAGATATACCAGTGAGGCATGTTGTAATAATCAAGAAAAGCACTCTTTTGGAGCAGAAACTTCATAAAGATCATGAGGCTAGGTGGCCAGTAGCTAGACTGTAAGCTCGTTGGAGGCAAGGAATATGTCTGTTTATTGTCATACTGTACTCTCCCAAGCGCTTAGTTCAGTGCTGTGCACATAGTAATTGTTCAGTAAATATGATTTTGATTGAATTGAAATATGGTGGGAGGAAAAAAAGAAAAACACTAGGTACTGGGCAGTGGGATAGGTTAGATAAATGATGGTCAAGTTGAACACAGTCTCTGCCTGTCATGGTGTTCGCGATTTGGAGGATGAGGTAGAACAGGTATTTAATCCCCATTTTTAAAATAATAATAATAATCATGATATAAGTGCTTACTATGTGCCAAGCACTGTATTAAGTGTTGGGGTAGGTATAAGTAATCACGTCCCACATGGGGCTCATAATCCAAGTAGGAGGGAAAACAGATTTTACGTATTATAGAATTTATCAATTCCTTGAATCCAATGACATTTTCTGCCAGAACCTTTGGTTGAACCATCTTCTGCATGTTTTTTGTTTGTTTTTAGCCAAGTGCCATAAAACTGCAGAAGGTGACCCCAGAAACAAAAGAAGGGCAGCAGCTGCTGTAGTGGTCACTGTGGTTGGGGACTCTTGAGATTTTAATAATGGAGATATTTGTTATGCTCTTACTAGGTGTCAGACACTGTACTTGGTGCTTGGTTAGAAGTTAAATAATCAGATCGGACACCATTCCTCATCCAGCTCACAGTCTGGATAGGACAGAAAATAGGTATCAAATCCCCATTTTATAGGTAAGAAAACAGAGGCATAGGGAAGTGGAGTGACTTGGACAAAGTTACTCAACAGATAAGGGCAGAGCCAGGATTGGAGCCTGGGTCCTCTGACTCCCAAACTCATGCTCTACACGCTGGATTGTGTTGCTTCTTACAAGGAACCCTGAAATTCTACTTCTCTAGCCACAGTACCATAATCATTTCTGTTTTTATTTTGTGTCCCTGACCATGTCTTTATGTTGTCTTAGTGTTTCATTTTACCTTTCCGTGTGTGTTTGTCATCAGTCCCCTCTGCTCGACTTTACATTGAGATACTGAGTCCTTAAAGGGACAGGGACCTTGTCTAATTCCTGCCTGTGTATTCTGTCCCAGCACTTAGTAGTATTCTGCCTACTAAAAGTGCTTAATAAATATCATGACTCTTACTTCTACTGCTATTGCAAATAATAAGCACTACAATATGACAGGTCTTGTGTAAACAGTATGGTTGGGGCTGTACTTTCTGCATTAACCCATCCAGCCGTACATCAACCAATAAGTGGTATTTATTGAGCCCTCACTGTGCAGAGCACTGTACTAAGCACTTGGAAGAGGACAGTATTACAGAGTTGGTAGACATATTCCCCATCCAGCCAGAGCTTGCATTCACCCATAAGTGAGTGGCACTGCTACTGACATCTTCGAGCACAAAGTAAAGCAGTTCCCCCTGAAGAGCAGAAGCTTATGTATGTGGTGTGAGCATCTTCTGAGAGATATTTGCTCTTTATAATGGCAGTTGACAGGCCAGTCTGCAATTCTGCAATAACCAGAGCACTGTTAAGCAATAATCTAGATATCTAGCATTTTCTAGGATATCCGGAGGTAAGCTAGATTTCCTTTGCCTTCAAGAAGCCTACACTTGGATATCCACCTGTTTCTTCATCTTTAAATTCAGTCTAATGATAAAATAAGGTTAGGTGATTGTAATTTTTTCATTACTACATGATTCAGCATCACATTTTATACAATGCCATCAGTAAGTTTTTATTTTCAAACCAGGCCACATAAAAAGCTCAAGTATTTTGTTTTCCTTATATTCCTCTCAACAGCCTTTTACTTTTTTCACCTACCCATTTTTCCCAAAATTACCTTGAAACGGCCATTTCTTATTGGGAGAAACAATCAGAGTTTTCTATCAGTTGAATTTGTAAAGAAAAAATAGCATATTGAATAATGCTTTTAAAGTTGTTTTTTTAAACATGCATTTTAAATTTTAACTCAGATGAAAAAGGCTATCAGAAAACTTGGTGGGTGGACCATTGTAATAAGAGTTAAATTGTTCTCTACAAGCTAAATCGCCAGTTTACTTAAAAATAGCACATTAAGTTATGTAATTTTTTTTCCTCAGTCTAGTATAAACCAGAGCTTTAGGGCTGAATATATTATTTTTCACATTTATTTTTTAAATGATATCTTTAATCTGCTACAATAATAATTAATAGATGTGGTATTTAAGCTCATACTATATGCCAAACACTTCTATGCTAAGCCCTGGGGTAGATGCAAGACAATTACATCAGCCATAGTCCCTGCCCTATATGGGTTAAAGACTACTGGAAGCAGGAATCTTATCCCCATTTTATAGATGAGGATATTAAGGCATAGAGAAGTTAAGTGACTTGTCATAGGTCACATGATAAGACATTGGCAGACTTGGGAATAGGATCCTGGTATTCTGACTCCCAAGTCTGTTGCTCTTTCCACTAGGGTATGCAGCCTCCCTAAATACACACACACATACACACACACACACACACACACACATATTCTATTTAAATTTGTCTCTTATTTTCCTGAATTTTCAGGATATCAGAATGTTTTCATTGTAGCAGATCCACTTGAGTTGTTCCACGAACATTGAGGGAAGGAGCTGGTTTGAGGTCTAGATCCATTTTCAGTTTGAATAATTAGTACTTGTATTGGGAATTGTTCAAGGGCTATAACTAAACCCTCGAACAGAGTGAGGTATAAAGGATATTTTATAAATGCTCTTACTATTAAGGATTCCAAATCCAGGAATGTAATACAAAGTTCCTGTAAACTGTAATCTCCTCATAGGCAAGGATAGTATCTACCAACTCCATTGTATGTATTTTTCCAAGCACTGAGCACACAGTAAGGACTCAACATATGCCAGTAATTGATTAAGCCTCCCTAATGAAGAATGAGCCTTCCCTCATTAATACACATTGCATCAAGCCTACACCCACCCTTAGCATTTAGGTATTTATTCCAAGTCTTAGCATGTTACAGGCATATATTTTGATTTGTATGGTTGTAAAATTATTCACACATTAAATTATTCTGCTATTTCATCTTGATGCTCATATTACTTCCGATTATATTCTTGTTTTCATCCTGCTTCCACTATTTGTAAATCATTTTTGTCTGATTGAAACTCGCCCTCATTAAATTGCAAGCTCTTTGAGAGCAGGGAACACTTGTCTTGTTTCTCTTGTATTTTCCCAAGCAGGTAGTAGTCTGTAGCACTCCATAGGTATGCCTTGAATACCACTGATTTAATTATAAATAAAATCCCCAATTTGAATCTTTTTACCACAGGTAGTAGTAATGCATTTATTGAGGGCCCTCTGAGTGCAATGCAATGTGTGAAGTATTTGGAAAGTTCAACAGAAGCAAACCACATTCTCTGTCCACAAGTAGCGTGCAATTTTAATGGATTTCATGGATGGACAGAGTTCAGAATAGTTTGCAGTGAGAGCTAATTTTCTTTCCAGAAGCACATTTGAAGTGCTGCCTGAACTGGATCAGGGTAGAAATATCTTGGATTTGATTATTTTTAGCTTGTGCTTTAGGTTCTAGTCCTAGGTATCAAGATTGGCTGTTCATTATCATCTGAGCTGGGTTTCCCCCAGCTGAATTCTGGGAGTTCATCTGCCAGAAAGTCCAGTAGCTGAGTTCTGTACCACATGTAAGGAGACCAAAGCTTGTTTCTCTCCAAATGGCTCCTACAAGCCCTTTGCTAGCTCTGGTTCAAAGGAAGAGAATAGACATAATGAGGTGTCAACGCTCTGTCCTCCCTAAGGGCAGGCTTGTTGCTATGTTACACAGGAAACTATTTGAAGGAATAAAAAACAAGTACTTTTGGAACATTTGATATTAATATTCCTTCCAAATGTTTAAGACAGCTTTTGTCTGCTCTTGAAATATTAGTTCTTATAATGCAGAAGTTTGGATTATGCTCACAAGGCTGCCAACCTATGTATCACTGGAGGTTAGAGAAGGATTTAAACTTCTAAGTCAGTCACCCACCAAACATAAAGTTTTTTCTCTCTGATGTTTTTCCACCAGTAAAATAAAATAAATTAAGCATAGTACTGACTTTCATATGGTTATAAAAACCAAGACTCGTCTTCTATCTGAAAATATGGAAGATTCTTAAACATTAGTTTGTTCTAGTTTCTAAGGCCAAATTTCAACTCTTGCCACTGTTGAATTGGTCTTTTACAGAAAATAACCATCCTTTTTTTGAAGTTAGAGGCAATTTCCTAGAATATATGTTTTTGTTCTATAAAATTTATTTTAATACTTGGGTATTTCTATAAAAAGCATCAAAGGAGAAACAGGCATTTTATTCACATGATGTTTCAAACATTCCCATGTGTTCTGATCCTTTTGATGTTTTCATATCTGCCCAAACATTAATTTATTTACCACAGTAGAAATGCAACATATTTTATATTGAAGGAACTGTCCTCCCCCGATTAGACTGTAAGCCCATCAAACGGCAGGGACTGTCTCTATCTGTTGCCGACTTGTTCATTCCAAGCTCTTAGTACAGTGCTCTGCACATAGTAAGCGCTCAATAAATACTATTGAATGAATGAATTAACCTGGCTAAGGCACTAATATTATTCATCCCAAGAGAAGGACAAAGGAGAAATTGTCCTGATGACTTCAGAAACTCTCTTCTCCCCACTGCACCCCCTGGAGAGAGACAACTTCAAAATATTTGAAATGTATGCTCAACTCCTTAACAATCTATATGGAAACTGGATGTTGATGACAATTATTTACGAGGTTCTACACCTAAAGAGTACTGGGCCTTCCAAATGTTTGGTCCCAAATATTTGGGGCCGTAAAGTGTTAAGTCATAGTGCCTTCATTTGGATAAAATTTTCCACTTCTTCCTTTTCTCACACTGATTTTGTATTTAGGCATCAGTTTCGAGAGCAGTTAAAAATACAGTGTGGTTGACTTATGATTGAATTGCTGCCAGTTAATTAGGAGTTTGTAAAGCACCTTGAGCTCCTTGGAGGAAAGGCTCAACATAAAATCAGGGTAATAAAGATTTCATTTACATTTTATCCTTTGGGTTTTAATTAATTTAGTGGTATTAATATTCACTTATTACAATGGACCAAATGGTATCTACGTGGTTTGTAAGACCTAATGCAGTTTCCAGAAACTCCTGATTTACTGAGGAAAATATCTTGTACACTTGTAGAAGTAATCTGCCTTGTTGAGTCCAGTTCTCTCTTTCCTTGTGCATAAAGGTTTTTCGCATCTCAAACCTGTGCTACCACATTGTATTGTACGTCTTTGATGGGTTGGATAGAAGGACCAGTGGTGAGGGCCAAACCATGTGCAGGATATTGCCCTTATGCTTGGCTGTGTGGCTGCAAAGAGTGAGAGCAAGAAACTCGATGTCCAGCTAGGGATAACCCAGATAATGTCTGTGGAAGGGACCGCTGAGCCCCTGGGCGTGGAGTTTTATTTAGCGCCACACTCCATGTGGAGCTCAATTTGGCTCAGTCTATCTTATGTTAGACCTGGCTGTGGAACCACAGCTGCAGTACCACTGAAGGTATGGTGGTTACTGACCCTGATCCCTGGAGAAGCAGCATGGCATAGTGGATGGAGCACGGGCCTAGGAGCTAGAAGAAGGTCATGGGTTCTGATCCCAGCTCCGTCATTTGTCTGTGTGACTGTGGGCAAGTCACTTCACTTCTCTGTGCCTGTGTTACCTCATCTGTAAAGTGGGGATTGAGCCTGTAAGTCCCATGTGGGACAGGGACTGTGCCCAACCCAATTTGCTTGTAATCACCTCAGCACTTAGTACACTGCTCTGCACATAGTAAGCTCTCAATAAATACTATTGTATGTATGAATGAATGAATAATAAATACCATAAGTCAAATATCTAGCCAGCGTAGAGTTACGTGGGGAGGACAGAGTTGAGCTGGCGTACGACTGGGTTTGGGTCAGATTTGAATAGACTTCCCCTAATCCTCCACCTACAACGGTTACTCATATCCACTTTCTCAGGTTAAATGTGTTACTCTTCAAGGTTATGAGGCTCAGTGTATTTGTAGTCCACACCAGCCAATGAAGGAAAGTCTTTGAAGGTAACAATTATGATACTTGTTAAGTGCTAACTATATACCAAGTACTCTACTAAGTACTGAGATAGATGCAAGATAATCATGTTGGACCCAAGCCCTGTTCCCCTAGGCTTCTTAGTCTTAAGAAGCAGGGAGAACAGGTATTGAATCCCTGAGGAAATTGAGGCATAGAGATTGGCTCAAGATCACACAGCAGAGAATTGGTGAAGCTGGATTAGAACCCATGTCTTGTGACTGCCAGCCCCATGCTCTTTTCATTAGGCAACACTGCTTCCTAATAATATGGAAGGACTGATACATTCTAGGGTCTCTAGCTGCGTACACCTGCTGAGGTCATCAGAAGCAGAGTAACAGATCTCTACAGGCCATATTTACAGCCAAATCTACCTGAGAGCTATCCGGGGGTATCTGAGCACCTCTAAAGGAATCAACTATTAAATCTCAGCCACTCGAAGAAGCATTGTAGCCTAGTAGAAAGAGAAAAGGCTTGGGAGTCAGAGGACCTGGGTTTTAATCCCAGCTCCACCACTTGTCTGCTGTGTGACATGGGCAACTCACATAACTTTATTGGGCCTTAGTGTCCTCATCTGTAAAATGGGAATTCAGTACTTGTTCTTCCTCCTACTTAGAGTGTTAACCCTGTGTGGGACAGGAGCAGTTATCTTGTATTTATCTCAATGCTTAGTACACTATTTAGCATAAGTAATGCTTAATGAACACTACACAACTATACTCACTCTTTATCCTCACTCTATCAATCAATCATATTTATTAAGTGCTTACTGTTTGCAGAGCACTGTATTAAGCACTAGGGAGAGTACAGTATAACAGATTTGGTAAACATGTTCCCTGCCCACTAGGCGCTTGCCTCCATTCCAAATAATTTCTTTCTAGTGTAGTAATATATATGATTGCCTGACCATCAAGAAAATATCCTCCCTATCTGTTCAGTCAGAGAAATGGATACAACATGAGTTATTTTTATTATAATTACTAATAATAGTACTAGTATAATACTATTGAATAGTATTTAAATGCCTAAGTACTGTCACGCACTGTACTAAGCACTGGGGTACATAGAAGAAAATCAGGTTTGACACAGTCCGTCCAACGTGGGGCTCATAGTCTAAATGTTTAAGAATAATATGTGGTAATTTATTCATAACAAGCTAATTATCATCATCATCATCTGTACTTATTAGTTCAGTATTTCTGGTTAGCATTGAAAATACAAAACTCTTTCTGAATCATATGTAGTTTTACTCTGTATGTTCTAGTTGGTCAATTATTTTTCTCTCTGGTTCTTTGCTGGTTAAAATATTAATCCAATAAAGTAGTAAGGTATATTTTGGTCTCTGTTGTTTGAAGTTTGACCTAGATTAGAGTGATAAGTAACAATCCAATTCTGACCTTTGGAAATATATGAGCCTCAAAACAGTGTTATGTGCTTCATATGAAAACTTTGACCACACTGGTGCTCCTGCCATCTGTACCAGTCCTTGCTGACCTCCCAGCTTCCTGCCTCTCTCCACTCCAGTCTATACTTCAGTCTGCTGCCTGTATCATTTTTCTACAGAAATGTTCAGGACATGTCACTCCACTCCTCAAGAAACTCCAGTGGTTGCCCACTCCCCTCTACATCAAATAAAAACTCAAAGCACTCAGTTGCTCCCTCACCTCACTACTCTCCTTCTACAACCCAGTCTGGACACTTTGATCCTCTAAAGCTAATCTTCTCACTGTGCCTCAGTCTTGTCTATCTCGCCACTGACCCCTCACCCATGCCCTGCCTCAGGCTTGAAATGCCCTCCCTCCTCAAATCTGACAAACAATTACTCTCCCAACCTTCAAAGCCTTATTGAAGGCACATCTCCTCGAAGAGGCCTTCCCAGACTAAGCCCTCCTTTCTTCTTCTCCACTCCCTGACATGCTCCCTGTACTCATCCCCTCTCCCAGCCCCACAGCACTTATGTACATATCTGTAATTTCTTTATATTACTGTCTGTTTCCTCCCCTAGACTCTAAGCTTGTTATGGGCAGGTAATGTCTGCTTATTGTTATATTGTACTCTCCCAAGAGCTTAGTACAGTGTTCTGCACACATTAAGCACTCAATATAAATGTAATTGAATGAATAAATGAATCTTAAATTTTGCTAGGAGTTTATGGGTAAGTTTTTACACTCTGGAATGATCCATTGTCCTGAGGTAGGAAGAGCTTGACGCTCCCTATCAATCAATAATATTTATTGAGCGTTTACTATGTGCAGCTCCCTAAATCGTAAAGTATAAACTTGTCAGTAAATATATGAGATCTTTTATTTTTTAATTTTTTCCTTCCAGAATTCATCAAAGTTTACAAATTCATTCTCATTTGTAACTTTCTGTTAGCATTCCTTGGCACTTCAGATAAGTATTTTAAATGCAGTTTGCTTTTATGGCACAGTTCTAGAGAATGGTTAGAGTATTTTAGATACTTACTTTGAAAGCAAGGTGGACAGAAAAAATATGAAGTATTTTACTTAATATACTATAACTAGGATAAAACCCCTTGTTTTTCAAAAAGAATCAGAAAACTTTGCTCCTCACTTGCCAGATATAATTTTCCTCTCATTCTTGAGATGGAGAAAGGTTCAATAACTAACCCTTGATCCGTTCAGAATTATACCTAGGAATCAGGAGTGAAAGCGAGATCACCTCTTTTTCCAGTCCAGTACCTTTCTCAGCTGAACTGTGACCAGTCAGGCCCAGTCTCTATCTTTATGACAGAGCTCTGAATAAACACACCACCTACCTCCTGGCGCCAACCTGAGAGGTATGGATCCTTTAATTCTGAAGGCTCACAAGGTCAGTGACCCTGGAAGGGAGGGTGCCAGTGAGAAGATTCGGAAGAGTCTTATCACACGACCTTCCCCCACCCAGTTTGGTCATGGAAGGGAGGAGGATCGAGAAGTAGCAGGGTATAACTGAGGATGAGTCTTCATGAAATTTTTGTAGTAATTTGGAACTCTGACATTGACATGGCAAGTCACCTCTTCCCGGAGTTAGGGACGCCCACTTGTTGGACCCTGCATGGTTCTGAGTGACCCACTGATCCTTCTTGCTTGAGCAAGGAGGAGCTCAATTACCAGGTGATTTGAAAGGTAGCCCATGGTGTTCAACCAGTGTCTCCTTCCCCATTCAGCTGGTAGAAGTTGGGGACTGCGCTGGCCGCATAAGTGTATTTCTCCTGGGTGGGAGGCATTCTTGGGGAGCGAGATAGGTGCTTTGTCATATTCTAGTAACTAAATAACTATACTCTTCCCAAAAGGGAAGTTCATTTCATGCTGCAAAATAAATCTTGCTTGTTTCTGCCTTTCTGACTTCAGTCTATCACTCTCACCATGCCAATCCTCAAACCCATCCTTGTGCAGTGGGTGACAGAGCCTTATGTTTAAAAGGGGAAAGTTGAAGAGAAATCAACAGATATAAAAATTGGAAGTTACTTTCCTTTCCGACTCCTAAACAAAATCACCTTGATACATTTTTCCCCCTTGAAGCGAGAATAATAGTTACACACACACACACACACACACACACACACACACACCCCACATACGCACACACACACGCACCCCAAACCACCATTTCACAGGATGTCACCGACTGCACTTACATAGAGCATAGCAAAATAAATTATGTGGAAGATTTCCAAAGAGGCATTTCTCTACAGCCACCCCAGTGGTTGTCCCTTGATGGAGGTCCCTGAACGTCTCGGCTCTGGGATCATAACTTCTGCCCCACTTATACTCCTCCTCCATCTCAGTAAGTACAGCATCCTGCCATCTTGGAAAGATGCTGGGCAGTCGCCATCTTTCAGTAGGAGGGACGACTGCCATCTTGCAGAAAGATGTGAACCCGTTCTTTGGAAGGTACTATTTGGCCATCCCCAGCTCTGCAACTCCCTGGTACACTGGAGTACAGTCAGGAGGCAGTCCTGCTCTCAATGCCTAGAGATGAGACTCACTCTTCTTCCCTCCCTGTTACTTCTAGATGTGACCATCCATGACTGCTACTAGAAAATCACATGATTTCTGGCATGGTAGTCTTTTTAGATGTGTGGGATCACAATAGCTAGTTCCAGATTTAATATAGATAACTGAAGCTTATTGTGGGCAGGAATGTGTGTGTTTCTTGTTATACTGCACTCTCCCAAGTGTACCTTGCACACAATAAGTGCTCAATAAATACAATTGAATGAATGAATGAACTGAAGATAATACAACCGTGTCCTTTTTCTTGCCCACATTGGCGGCTGTAAAGGGAGATTATACACACACACTTGTCTCGTATGCCTACAGGGAGGCATGTATCTTGTCCTGTCACCAATACCTCTCCTTCAAATTGCCAAAACCCGCAAAGGGTTTCCCTTCCAAAGTTTGCAACATTTTGCTCTCTCCTCACTCTGTAAGATGTGTACACACTCTAGCTGGTCCTCTAGTCTGTAAACTAGTTGTGGACAGGGAATGTGTCTGCCAACTCTGTTAAATTGGATTCTCCCAAGTGCTTAGTACAGTGCTTTTCACACAGTAAGTGCTCAGTAAATATGATCGATGGATTGATTAATCTGAAGACCAGAATTTACTGGGGAGGTGACAGCTCAATTGTAAGTAGGCGCAGAGTGAGGAGAGTCAGAGATACAGGCGTTGCTAACCTCTAAATGTCCAGGGGTGACCATGGTTCTTCTCCATTTTCTGGACTGTCTCCCAGTCTTATAATGTGCTGTGGTGCCAAGGAAGAGACTGACCTTGAAGGGAGGATGTGGGAAAGTGTAACATGGCATGGAAAAAGTTAAAGAACCATTGAGAAATAGCATGGCGTAGTAGATAGAGCACAGGCTTCGGAGTCAGAAGGTCATAGGTTCTAGTGTTGGCACCGCCACTTGCCTGCTGTGTGACCTTGGACAAGTCATTTCACTTCTCTATGCCTCAGTTACCTCATCTCTGAAATACGGACTGAGACTATGAGCCCCATGTGAGACAGGGACTGTATCTAACCCAATTTGCTTGTTTTCACCCCAGTAATTAGTACAGTGCCTAGCACATAGTAAGTGCACAACATATAACATTGTTATTATTAATGTTATTGGTTTATTATCAACTCTAACTGTTTTTTCCAACCTAGACTGTTTATGCAGGACCCACATTTTCCTATCAGTGAAAAAGCAGTTTAAACTCACTTTCTGGTTTTTCTTTAGTATTTTGGCTTCTGATCTACTTGAGTTCAAACCTGATGTTAGAACCTAGTTAAATTGACATGAAGTTCCTCAAGAGTATTAATAACCTATAACAAAACATTTAGTTCTGGAATTTAGGATGTACTGATTTTAGGCACATTCCATATACTAGAACATGTTATATAAAAAAAAATTCAGCATAAAAACCTATTTTAGCAGTGTCTTTGCGTGAACAATATATAAAAACCTGTGACTAATAATATCATTGCTTTTTGCTGAACCACTTTATAAGAACTCAAGTGCATACTTTAAAAAGGGATTAATGCAGGAATTGATTAAAATTATTATCATAATGTCAACCACTCTACTTGACCTATTTTATATCTGCAAAAGAACCAAAAGATTTCCATTTCACTTTGGCTATCTCTCATATTCCCTCCTGAATATCTGTTTCATATTTTAAATATCAGTGTTTTTACTTTTACTTTTTACTTTCAAATTATTTTTACTTTTGGTGTTATTTGAAAAATAATTTATCCAAATTGTTCAAAGATATGTGTTCACTCTTACAAACTACTCTAAGGTAGATGGGTTTATATGTGTAAGGTAGAGTTGGATGGTAATGAGAGTGTGGTTGGGGAGTTCATGCATCTTCAGAAATGTTGTGTGACAACTGCAGTAGATAGGCACCTGCCCCAAAATCCAGGACAGAAGCCTATTTCCAATTCCCTGAAGTATATTCTCCCTCTTACTTAAATTGTGAATCCCATGTGGGACAGGGACTGTGTCCAACCTGATTAACTTGTATCTAGCTCAGGACTTAGAACAGTGGTTAACATAGAGTATGTGATTAACAAATACCATAATAATAATATAAATAATGGAAGCCACTATATTGTAATCATGCTGGCTACACAATGATTCTCTAAACTGTCATGCGTCTTTATGGATAATTTGAGGCCACTGTAGTTTGTTGCTACTTTGTGAACCTCTTTAGAGTTGGCCCTTTCAAGTAAAGGAAAAATAGGTATGTTTAAGAAAAATAGAATAGGTTCTAATCTCTCTGGATCCTGAACTCATCCCCTGCAGTAATTCAGGTAAATGGGGTGATGTATGAACTCTTTCAGGCCAATAGGAGACTACTTACTGTCTCAAGTTCCTCTCCCCCAGTTTTCTCCTTGTACATATATTGAATCCAGAGCTTATGTTTCCAGTGTTTGAAATGGGAACAGAAGTAAAGATCACCTTCTGCTCTTCAAATTGTTTCATTCTGATTAAGAAAATTATGTAAAAGTACAACTTGGGCTCCCAATTCTCACCCCTCCAACAAGTAATGATTATACATTTTGATCAGGAAAGACTCAGAGGTTGAAAAAGATGAACAAAAACTCAATTTCAAATAATTGCCTGCCATCTTTAGATTTGGTTGAATTTATTCAAAAATAGAAAGCGCTCAATAAATATGATTGATTGATAAGAATTTTGTTTGTGCTTGGGTTTATATAAATAATGAAACTGTGTAGAATCAGACCTGCAGGTATTCAGTTGAAATCCAGAACAAATATCTTTAAGTTGCTCAATTTATTATCATGTAGAAAACCATACTAAAATTTTTGCATATACCTTTATAGTCAATACACTGGCATCTTATCTTACAGTTTCCAGTCAATCAATGACTGTAGATTCCTGCTGTGCTTTGTTTAACTACATGTCAGGTTAAGCAAATCCAGCTTCAAAGAGAGCTTTCGTAAATATTTTTTCAATAGATCGGCTGTATTTGTGGACCTCATATAAGTGTGCTATAGAAATAGAAACTATAAAGCATGCATTGATAGGATGCAATGTAATCACTAACTTATTGAAATTTATTGATAAATAGCATTAAGATTATTGGGTTGGGGGGGTTGTTTTTTTTTAATAGTGTTTCTTAGGTACTTAGTATGTGCCAGGCATTGTCTAAGGACTGGGATAGATGCAAGCTAAGCAGATTGGATACAGTCCATGTCCCACATGGAGCGACAGTCCTAATCCCTATTTTACAGATGAGGAAACGGAGGCACCGAGAATTTAAGTGACTTACCCAAGGTCACACAGCAGACAAATGGCAGAGCTGGGATTAAAACCCAGCTCCTTCTGACATCCAGGCCCATGAGCTATCCATGAGGCCCCACTGCTTCTGCATTGTAAGACTTTAATGTAGTTTACCACAGTTTTCAGGTAAAATCATTTTGACTGTGAAATGTGGAGATATGAGAAAAAATGAAATGTCATTAAGATTAGTAGTTTTGAAAGACATAGATCACTACTATGCAAAATTTCATTTACTTTTAAAAACTCAAACTTTAGAATCTCTTTCTTCACTGATTTATGATACCGGTTTAAGGTTATGCTGCCTTTACTACAACTGAGGACACTATAAATATGCAAAGTGTGTGTAAAGTGTGAAGTACTTTGCCACTGTTTAGGAATATTGATTGTATCATCTTTTAAAAAGGAAGCACAAAACCTTGAACTCTAAAATTGGCATGTTATGTGGTTGAGCCACATGTTATCATCTTTTTTCTAAAATAATTTGTTCTAAAATATATGTGGTGCAATACATTGAAAGTAAAGTATCTTACGTTGAAGTAACCAGATTGGTTTTAACCTCTTACTTTGTAAGAACTGTCATTATTTGATCACTGCAATAGTTTATCAAGCTGAGTATTCTGTGTCTTCCAGAGATAACAGGATGCTTAGAGGAACAGTGTGTCTTTTTACTGAGTCTCTTCAAAATCAATAGAGGTTGTCTCTGCTCAGTAATTATTCTGAGGAGAAACACCTACTGGGTTCTGTTCTCTCAGTGTTTAATTCAACCTATGGAAGTAAATGAATCACTGGGGAAAAAACACATTAATTCTTTCCTGCTCTAAGGTTACATCATTAAACCATCATTATAGTCCTGGTCCCCTAGTGTCCTGAACAAGGTAAGTGCCAATTAATGATGGAGATAACTTCTTTGGAGTGAGATTTAGGAATTTACTCTTACAAAAAATTTTAATTTAACATTGCGGCATTTTTCAAGGGCAACAAGAGAACAAGTTTGTGTGCTTTATCAACAATACATATATGTAAAACATAAAAAACACATAATGAAGCAAAAAGTCAGATATTGGTTCTTCCCTCTTTTGCTCCCTGTATTCCACCTATAATCTCTAAAATACAAGATAGAAAAGCACTCCAGTGCTGGGATATATTATTTTACATAATTATGTATCTGATATTTCTTCTGCAGATGATTCAGACCATCAAGACTTTAATTGAAAATGCTGATAATGTATATGAGAAGATAGTTCAGTGCCAGAAGGCTGGTAAGTGAAAATTTGGGCTTCTTTTGGAAACGGGTTTATGTACGGCATGGCTTGTGTAGTGACTGTCTTTCATAATATTCCAGTTTCTATTTTCATTCCACAGAATATGACTATAAATTTATATTCAGATGTTGGATTGAAAAATCATAATCATCATCATCAGTGGTATTTATTAAGCTTTTACTATGTGCAGAGCTCGTCTCTCTCACTCAACCCATGTAATCAGTCTGTCACCAAATTCTATCAGTTCTACCTTCATAACATTGCTAAAATCCACCTTTATGTCTCCCTCTAAACTGCCACTGTGCTGATACAAGCACTTATCCTATCCCATCTCAACTACTGCATCAGTCATCGACCTTACTGCCTCTTTCTTGTCTCTCCCCACTCTAGTGCATGCTTTACTCTGCTGCCCAGATCACTTTTTCTAAAAAAAAATTCAGTCCATGTTTCCCCACTCTTCAAAAACCTCTAGTGATTGCCCATCCTCCTCCACATCAAACAGAAAGCCCTGACCATTGGCTTTAAAGCACTGAGTCAGCTTTCCTCCTCCTATCTTACCTCACTGATTTACAAATATGCCCCATGCTGCACAATTCACTCTAGTACCTCCTTGCTCACTGTGCCCTGATCTCATCTATCTTGTCACCTATCCCTTTTCCATGTCCCCCTCTATGACCTGGAGTGCCCTTTTCCTAACCAGCTGACCACCATCCTCCCCACCTTATTAAGGTCACATTTCCTCCAAGAGGCCTTCCCTGATTTAAGCCCTCTTTTCCCCAGCTCCCTTCTCCCTTTTGCATCGTCTGTGCACTTGGATCTTTGGGCTTTTGATACCCTCCCCACCCTCAACTCCGCAGTACTTATGGACATATCTATAAATTATATATCATAAATGATTTATATTAATGTCTATCTCCTCCTCTAGACTGAAAGCTCAATGTGGGCAGGGAATGTGTCTACCAACTCTGTTCTATTGTACCCTCTCACGTGCTTGTTACAGTGCTCCACACACAGTAAGGGTTCAATAAATACCATTGGTTGATAGTGATAGAGAAGCAGTGTGGCTTAGTGGAAAGAGCCCGAGCATGGGAATCAGAGAATGTGGGTTCTATTCCCGGCTCCTCCACTTGTCTGCTCTGTGACCTTTGGGAAGCCACTTAACTTCTCTGGGCCTCAGTTACCTCATCTGTAAAATGGGGATTAAGATTGTGAGCCCCATGTGGGACAACTTGATGACCTTGTCCAGCCTAGTGCTTAGAATAGTGGTTGGCACATAGCACTTAACAAATACCGTAATTATTAATTATTATAGTTTGAGTTTGCCCTTAAATTTGGTGTTTTCCCAAATATGGTACATGAAGCTACAGAGCAAGGATTCTCTTGGAAAAGGTCAGCCATTAAAATTCATGAAACTGGATAATTTCACTACCTTAATGTGATTGTGTTATATGTCTTCTTTATGAGTTAAACAGCGTGTTGCCAAGCCTAAAGATTCACTGTTAATCTTTTCAAGTTTTTTGTGCAGAAATGGAGAATTATCATTCTGGAGCTCCCAAATTTAAGGATGGATTAAAAAATGAATGCATAGATCCATGTTGACAAAAGCTGACATAGCATTTGAGTTGACCTTAGTACTTATTTTAGCATCCTTCGATCGTTAGTTTTCGATGTTTACTATTTAGTAGGAGGACAGGTAGAATTTAGTCATACAAAAGTGCTTAACCAAATAGATTAACTGACTTAACCTATATTACTAATGATCAGCAATCTTGGGCAGTGAGAAGATTGTCTATGCATGTTAAAAATCAGTTTATAAACCTTAAAAAATATGTGCATAAAGGACAAGTACTTTATATACCAAGTAAGCCCAGCAATTTTTTTTTTATTTTCAGAAACAAGCTCAAAAAATTACAGCAAAGATTGATTAAAAATTATATTGTTTTATGTTTAAGAAAGACTCTAATGTTGAACTATGCCACATTAACAATTTTCCATCCTTTATGAATGAATGTACTTTGACTACTGGAGCCAAGAGTGTCTTAAAAAAACACAACTCACATCAATCAAACTTCTCATTCCATGTTTGGCTGGGCTGATAGATATAATCTCATGTTGTCTGGCTTTGTCCCAATTTTATTATTTTTAGATTGTATTCATTCTATGCTTTGTGTTCCTCTGTCCAAGAACATAATCTCAGGGCATCAAAGGGATCTAATTTACTAACGGGGAATATCATGGACTCTGCAAAACTGGCCATAATTGCTCTCTTTTTCAAAATGTAACTTTTATGGGGAGAGACATGGACTCAATTAAAATCTTTATAATTGCAAGTTTTGTACAATGAGGAAAGAATTGGGTACCGTGTGAATTTACCATTCACTGTTAGTGAAGCCATGCTATGCTTCTGGGATATGCAATATGCAAAATACTTAATTTTACTGCCAGTGATTGTCCATCCACCTCCATATCAAACATAAATTCCTTACTGTCAGCTTTGAGGTACTCAGTCACCATCCCTCGGCAGTCTACTAAAACCCAACCTGCACATTCCACTCTTCTGATGACAACTTACTAAATGCACCTCAAGCTTTAATGACCCACCATGGATTCTATCCTCTGTCCTCCCTCCTCGTATAGAGCAGACCACCACTGTCTTCATCTTCAAAGGTCTTTTAAAACTACATATCCTGCAAGATGCCTTCTGTGACTAAGCCCTCGTTTTCATTACCTTCCCTCAATCAATCAATCAGTCATATTTATTGAGCTCTTACTGTGCACAGAGCACTGTCCTAAGCACTTGGGAGGGTACGTTATAACAGAGTTGATAGACATGTTCCCTGCCCACAATGAGTTTACAGTCTAAAGGACTGCCTTCCCCTCTGTGTCACCTATGCACTTGGATCTGTACCTCTCAAACACTTGATAGTCACTGCACCCTCAGCTTCACAGCACTCAATTGTACATATCTTTACACTTTGCCATTTCCCCTATCTGTAATTTATTTGAATGTTTACCTCTCCCTCTAGACTATGTGCTCCTTGTGGGAGGGAATGTGTCTACCAATTCTCTCATGTTCTCTTGTTTCCCAAGCACTTAGTGCCCTGCTCTGCACACAAGAAGCAGTCAATCAATCAGTGGTATTTTTTGAGTACTTACTAAGTGAAGAGCACTCCATTAAGAGCTTGGGAGAGTACACTACAGCAGAGTTGTAGATACATTCCCTGCCCACAGTGAGTTTATGCAGAATTAGCAGATGCATTCCCTGCCCATAACAAGCAACATTTATTTGATTGATGGTTTACCTGGATTAATAGGTAAACCCAGGTAATTTTCATTTCAGTACTCACCAGGGACATTAAGAGCAGCCTGTGGGCACCTAGCCTTCTCTCTGCATCCTTGTGATAAGGGAAATGGAATGGAGAAACTGCTCCTGTTGGCTTTGGAATGTAAAGTTTTGAAGGCACTCTCCTAAAGAAGCCTTCCAGGACAGGAAGTCATTTAGGATCCCTTCCTTATATGCTGTCCATTTATAAATTGTATTTGGAAAATCTCCAGTCTTGCTAAAATGCCGAGAGTTTAGAATAGTGCTTATGTTTATATTTAGCAAAGATTTTCTGATTAGGATAATCAAAGCTAGAGTTTTAGAGTACTATTTCCTTTCACAGTAGTAATCTGGGTTAGAACATTAAATGTGTTAATGTTCTGAGTCCTGGATCCCTAGATTTGCCAGAGGAGCCAGAGAAAGATCAGTGGCCAAAGAATTGTATTTGGAGTCCAAATGATGGGAGCTTAAACACTCATTTGTTGGAAGAGCTATCATGACTCCAGTTTATGACTTGCTCTAACACTACAAAGCAAGCTAATGGATGTGCATGAACTTTCTGAGTACTGGCTTTTCAATTCTACCTCTTCTCTTCACCTGATTGTAAGCTTCTCGAGGAAAGGGGTTGTGTCTACTAACAATGTTTCATGCTTCCAGTCATTTGACACCTCATTCTACACACAGTCAGCCCTTAATAAATACAACTGATTGATTGATGACCATTATAACCACACTTCCTCTGACAGTCAAAAAGAGTAACATGGAAATGTTTTTTGCTAACAAAATACCTAAAACATTTTTTCCCCGTACATATGAGTGTGAAAGTTTTATGATGAAGTCTTGTTCCATCAGGAAATTGAAGTATGCATTTTCAACTGCAGAATATTTCATTCTTCAAAACTATTTTCATCATCTCAGATTAGAAATGAAATACTAATCTTTGCTGATTCATTAAATTTCTTATGGTCATTGGTTGATTCCCCCTCTGTTACTTTCAACCAAATTATATTTCTGCACGAATCAGGTTATAGTTTATAAATTGTACTAAATGGTCCTGATTTTCCCCTCTCCCTATAAATGTGGGATCTGTTTTCTGGGAACTCTGTAGAGGAAAACCTACACAACACCATTTCAGGGGCAGAACCACAAGCAACTCTAGGGATGAGGGGGTGGCTATTCAGGCTTATTGGTGATTCTGCAGCCATAACATTTCAGTCCTAACTTTGCATGCCAGGGAGGCACCAACATCCATGATGACCCTCTGAAGAGCTCCAGCTCAGGGTGGATCCCGGTTATTTGGGATTTCTACACAGATGATTCCCACATCTTTCACCTCCAGCTGTGATCTTTGTTCACCTTCTCTACAGGCTCATATTTCCTCCTGCCTTCAGGACATCTCTTCTTGTATGTCCGGTTAACACTTCAAACTTACCATTACCCAAAGAGAACTCCCTCTCATCTTCCCTCCTGAACCGCATCCTCCCGTTAACTTTTTTATCGCCATAGACAGCACCATCCTCCCTGTCTCACAAGCCCTTAAACTTGGCATTATCCTCGCCTCATCTTTCTCATTCAACCCACATATTCAATCTGTCCCCAGATCCGGTCGGTTCTGTCTTCACAACATCACTAAAATCCACTTGGTTCTGGCATCCGCCCAGACTCTTCAAAACAGGCATCCTGAGGCTAACTTGAACAGGACAGACTCAGGTTTCTCTGGTCACTCCACTCCACTCCACTCCACTACACTCCGTACCATCATCACCATTCATACTGCAGTCAGTCACAGTCAGTCGTATTTATTGAGTGCTTACTGTGTGCAAAGCACTGTACAGTGGTCAAGGCAGAGGCAAATTTGCCTCATTCACTGAATCAGGGAAGGGCCACAACAGCCTTTTGGAAAAAAAAAAAACGGGTCATCCAATTGACTTAGAAAATGTCTTTCTGTCCAATTTTTTTACAAGGTGTATAATTTTCTCTGTACTTTGGAAAATGGGGGGATAAGCTTTCTCATCATTCTGTAAACTCACCTTGAAGTTAGGCATTGTTTTTAGATCAGATGCCAATAAACTCACCTTGAAGTTAGGCACTGTTTTCAGGTCAGATGCCAATGACCCACTTGCACAATAATAATAATTGTTTGTTAAGTGCTTTTTATGTGCCAGGTACTGTTCTAAGCACAGGTGTGGATATAAGCAAATTGGGTTGGACACAGTCCCTGGCCCACATGGGACTCATAGTCTTAATCCCCACTTTACAGATTAGCTAACTGAGGCATGGACAAGTGAAGTGACTTGCCCGAAGTCACACAGCAGATAAGTACTGGAGCCAGAATTAGAACCCAGATCTTTCTGATTCCCAGGCCTGTAAGGAGAGGAGCACTATCTCTCTTGCCTGATCCACTGTGTTGTCAGTGGGATGGGACACCATGGAGATGTGTTTCTCATTCTCTGGATTGTCCTTTCCTTGGGTTGCCCTAACCCCATTTTTAGACAACAGAAATGAAGATGGGTAAATAGCAAAATACCCTAGAAAGTGGTATTTTTTCATTATTTAACAATACTGCTTCATTTGAAACTTTTAGCCATAATTGCTGTAAGTTTTTGAATCTTGCACAGTGGAAGTGTGGACACTATTACAATTTTGGACTAGGTTTCAGAATGTTATGCAACATTTGGCCAACAGGCTTACTTTGAAAAGTTGAATATGCAGTGTTGATTCATTCAGTGTGTGGCAACCAATTCTTTTGGCAGATATGCACCACCGATTTCTTTTGCCTCTTGCATCGGGTTTATAGAGCATGTAATAATTTTGCAAGCGAACAGTTCCTGAACAGTTCCTCAGTGGGATCCAGAAAAGGTTAAAAAAAAATTGCAGCACATCAATAGCAATAGCCCCAAGAGGAAAGTAAACTGCATAAATGATAGAACTATCGACTGATACTGAACCCCATCAGTGTTTCTGCAGTAAGTGCCCTGATGTTTATATTGAGCTTTATCACTCTGTAAATATTTCAGAACTCTTCATTCATAGTCTGGAGGTAATGATGGCAATGCCATATCATCAAAACATTAGTCCCTCTAGACTGTAAGCTCAATGTGAGCACAGAATGTGTCCAGGCGCTTAGTACAGTGCTCTGCACATAGTAAGTGCTCAATAAATATGATTGAATGAGTGAATGTCTGCCAGCTCAGTTATACTGCACTCTCCCAAGTGCTTAATACAGTGCTCTGCATGTAGTAAGTGCTCAATAAATTGATGTTGATGATAAGATCCTCCATGGCAATTCCTGTGTTCAGTTGGTCATTGCACTTGGATTTGCACTCTTTGTTCACCCCTCCCTCAGCCCCCAGCACTTACGTACATGTATGTAATTTTTTTATATTAATGTCTGTCTCCCCCTCTAGACTGTAAGCTTGTGTGAGTAGGAAGTGTATCTACCAGCGCTATTATATTGTATTCTCTGAAGTACTTAGGACAGTTCTCTACATACAGTAAACGCTCAGTAAATACCATTGATTGATTGACTGATGGCCAGCCCTTACAAGCAACCTACTCTAGGAAGGGACACAATGCCTCAGAGGAAATAGCTATAAACCATGCAGAAGCTGTCATGTTTTAGATTTGTAAATTTAAACATCATATGGGGATGGCAGATTTTTTTTGGAGAAAAATGGGCAAATGCATTTTTTAAAGTATTTCTGGACAATATTGGGTAACTCTTCCTAGATAAACTTATTAACATGGCTCAAAGCAAACTACTCAGGTTTTGGGGGCTCCCCTATAGAACGCAAGCTCCATGTAGACAGGGAACATGTCTGTCAACTCTGATGTATTATACTCCTCCTATGCCCGTAGTACAGTGCTCTGCATACAGTAAGTGCCCAATAAATAGCATTAATTGATTCACCAAGTAAGATATATCGTGTGACCTGTTCCCTTTCCACTAGAAGCTTACAGACATAAAAATATGTGCAGATAGTGCAATCAGAATAAATTTAATATTCAATTGAATATACATATATTCACAAGTACTCAGGGTGGGTATACATGAACGTAATAATAATAATAATAATAATGTTGGTATTTGTTAAGCGCTTACTATGTGCCGAGCACTGTTCTAAGCGCTGGGGTAGACACAGGGGAATCAGGTTGTCCCACGTGGGGCTCACAGTCTTAATCCCCATTTTACAGATGAGGGAACTGAGGCACAGAGAAGTTAAGTGACTTGCCCACAGTCACACAGCTGACAAGTGGCAGAGCTGGGATTCGAACTCATGAGCCCTGACTCCAAAGCCCGTGCTCTTTCCAATGAGCCACGCTGCTTCTCTTTAGCACGTATAAGTGCTAAAGGTGACCGTGACCACAATGATAATAATTATGGTACTTGTTAGGTGCTTACTATGTGTCAAGCACTGTTCTAAGCCCTGAGGTAGATACAAGTTAATCAGGTTGGGCAAAGTCCCAATACCAGATGGAGTTTCACACTTTTAATCCCCCTTTTACTGATGAAGTAACTGAGGTCCAGAGAAGTCAAGTGACTTGCCCAAGGTCACACAGCAGACACGTGTTAGAGCCAGGATGAGAACCCAGGTTCTTCTGGCTCCCAGGCCTGTGCTCTGAAAGCTTGTCAAAGAAGGTGGGATTTTTTGAAGAGCTTTAAAGGTGATAGAATCGCAGGGGAGGGAGTTCCAGACCATGGGAACAGCATGAGCAAGAGGGTGGAAGCAGGCAGGATGAGAGGTGGGAATTTGGTAGGAGCCATGAGGAAGAGCTACAGAGTAGCTGGTGAAGAGTCACTGATAATAATAACAATAATGTTGGTATTTGTTAAGTGCTTACTCTGTGCAGAGCACTGTTCTAAGCGCTGGGGGAGATTCAGGGTCCTCAGGTTGTCCCAAGTGAGGCTCATAGTTAATCCCCATTTTACAGATGAGGTCACTGAGGCACAGAGACGTGAAGTGACTTGCCCACAGTCACACAGCTGAGAAGTGGCAGAGCCGGGATTCGAACCCATGACCTCTGATTCCCAAGCTCGAGCTCTTTCCACTGAGCCACGCTGCTTCTCTAATGCCTCTAATGCTTCACTGATGCCACTGACATACAAAAAATTGGATAATCATGATCGTACTCTGCGGTTGGGAAGGGCCCCTTTCAAGAGTATTTCACCTCTCTGGATCTCAGTCCTAATCACTTTCACTAGCCTAAGGCTAGGAATGTTGAACCCCGTCCATGAGTCCAGAGCCTCTACACCTCTTGGAAATAGGGAATGATCACTGTGAGCTGTAGGACCACCCTGGGGAAGAGGAACAGTCATCCTAGTCGGGGCTAGGTTTGGGGAAAATGTTCTCAGGTGGAGATTGAATGTGAGATACCTCTCAGCTGGCCATTCTTGACTCACCACATGCCATCGATCCTTTCACAGATTTCCATGTGAAATTATGTAATTTCATCCCATTATGTAATTACATCCCTAGAGCTGCGGAGCTCCTTGGAGAAGATGATTCCTTTTTTGTGTGTGTATGAGTCTAAGTAGGCATTTTCTTTTACTGCAGTCCTGAAAATAAATTGAGTTAACATTAACAAACCCCCAATTTCATTTTACCACTCTCTCTCGTGTGAGATACCCATGTCACTAAGTGAATTAACTCAGATTTGCTTACTAATCAATAGCATGAGTTATTTCCAAAAATTAGTGAAGAGGTCTTGACCAGATAATTTCTCCTACAATTCTATGCCATAAACTAAAGCACTACATTTCATATCACTCCATCAAGCTTTGGTAGATATAGAATAAATTCAAGAGGCAGTGGGGTTCAAAAGAATTAGCTAAAATATTTCAAGAACATAGGAGAATTGGAAGGTAGAGGGAACCTCTTATTGAAGTAAAATCTATGAAGCCCTGTTGATTATATTAGCCATATTGTGAGATATGAGTGGGTAGATCTTTTCACAATAGAATCACAGCTCTAGCTCTCAGCTAAGGGTAAGAATTGAGTAAATGCCCCACCCAGATTTACCCACAAATTGTCCATATTGCTGTGGGAGGGAAAGTATGAGCTGCATTCAGCCAGAACCATTCATTCACAAACTGTAGTGCTGTGGATTTGGCCAATCTCCAGAATCATGATCAACCATCTGGGATAGACTGATCTGTTTAAGAGAACCAGATTAGTTCTCCAGTTGCATGTGCAACAGGATTTAACAACATTATAACAGCTCAAAAACCAATCTTAAAATAATCTGGCCTTTGTAGATGCCAAGACTGGTTTGGGAGAGAGCCAGAAAAAGGCTCCCAATTGGACTTGCAAGAGAAATAATTACTCTCATGTTTTCTCGAGGATGACAGTGCTGAGGCCCAAAGGCAGGACTCTAAGACACTTAGACAACACAAAGGCAGGACTCTAAGACACTTAGACAACACAGAGAAGGTTTGGTGTGTCAGGTGTTCAGTTGGGTGATGGAGATGAGCAGAAAAGTGAAATAAAATTCAAATGCTATTTCTTAAATATTATAGTGTCATACAGTATAGTGTACAAAATTATACTCTTTATAGCCTAAGAGTCACAAATCAAGCTGTATATCAAGCATGTTCATTTCATGAGTTTTAAAATTTTAATTTATGAAAAGTGCTCTTGTATTGTCTAAGTGTGTAACCAGAGGGGCTCTTAGAAGGGCCAATTAAATTTACAGGTTTTTTGTGGTATCTGTTAAGCACTTACTGTGTGCCTAGCACTGTTCTAGATGCAGGGGTAGATACAAGCCAATCAAGTTGGACACTGTCCATGTCCCATGTGGGGCTCATAGTCTTAATCCCCATTTTACATATGCGGTATCTGAGCCACAGAGAAGTAAAGTGGCTTGCCCATGGTCACCCAGCAGACAAGTGGTTGAGTCAGGATTAGAACCCAGTCCTTCTGACTTCCAGGCCTGTACTCCATCCACTAGGCTACACTGCTTCTCTTGGTTACTCCGAATAGTCAGTCACAAGATCTGTAGATCAATTTAAAGAAAGGTGCTTATCTTCTATTCACTTTTACTATTCATGGAAAATATTCACTGAAATTTTATGCATATATTGAAATGAAGATTTTGAAAGCAGGCCAATGTACAGGGTTCCCCCCCCCCCATGATATTTTCTAATCTTTTTTATGTGTCTGACCCTCAGGCCTGTACTTTAGTATTCAGTTGGACTCCAGGATACCAATATAATTTGTTCCTGGGAATAATTGTGGTATTTAATTGTTTACTATATTACAAGTACTGCACTAAGCACTGGGATAGATACAAAATAATCAAGTCCCACATGGAGCTCACAGTCTAAGTAGGAGAGAAAACAGGAATGAATTTCCATTTAACAGATGAGGAAACTGAGGCACAGAAAAGTTAAACGACTTGACCAAGATCATACTGCAGGTACATGGAAAAGCTCAGATTAGAACCCAAGTCTTCTGACACCCAGGCCCATGCTCTTTCCACTAGTCTATGCTTCTCCTCATAGGTGGCTGGTGAACCATCAATCAGTGGGATATATTTTCCCATAGACTTAGGGTGATGTGTTAGAATCAACCCTGGCCAGTTGGCTGAACCCCACAGATAGTCTAAAGTAAACTGTAGTTCACTTCCAACTCCTCCATTTCCCTCAGTCCTTCCCCTTCCACTATTTTTAGAGACTTTCTTGACCCCTATGGAGGCCTAGCTTAGCCAATCCTCTCCTGCCTTCGCACCCCCATTCTCCAGTATTTCATTCATTTTTTTGAATATTGGTTTTAGCAACAGCTGTTGCTACCAGCAGAACTCACTCCAATCACCGCACCCTTTCCCTTCTCTGAGGCCCAGCCAGGAAGGAGAAGTGAAAGGCAAGGGGAAAGGAAGGGAAGTGTGGTTGCTTCCTTGACATAATAATATTATCATTGTGGCATTTGCTAAGCGCTTTCTATGTGTCAAGCACTGTGCTACTATTGAGGTAGATAGAAAAGAATCAGATCATACATAGCCCTGGAGCTCACGGTTTAGTTGGAGGGAGAACTGGGATTGAGTCCCCATTTACAGATGAGGAAACTGAGGCACAGAGAAATGAAATGACTTATCCCAGGTCACACAGCTGGAAAATGGCACATCTGTTGTCCTATCCTACTCCAGTCTCCATTCCCAAAGCTGAGCCTAGGAAGGCGAGAGGGGGACTAAAAGTGGAAACTAGGAGTAGTGCCACATGAGACACGATTGTGGGCAGGGAAGACACACGAGATACGTAGTTTGGGTCTGGGGGAGAGCGTGCCTGATCCGGCCTGGTTAAGGATTCACACAACTCTAAGTGGGGCTGGTGAGGGCTCCTGCAGGTTGCAACAGCAGCAATGACCAGGACTCCTGTGATCAGATCAGCAGTGGCCTTGGGGGCTCCCACAGCTCTAAACCTGGGCATCGGGCTGGGGTTTGCCACAGTGGGGAGGTTTTCCTGAGGGTTTCCAATTTCTCTCCCCACCTTCAAAGCCTTACTGAAAGCACATCTCTTCCAAGAGGCCTTCCCTTTCTTCTTTCCCACTCCCTTCTGCATCACCCTGACTTGCCCCCTTTATTCATCTCCCGTCTCAGCCCCACAGCACTTATGTACCTATCTGTAATTTATTTATTTACAGCGGTGTCTGTCTCTCTGTCTAGACTGTGAGCCCGTTGTGGACGGGGACTGTATCTGTTTTTTGTTACATTGTACTCCCCCAGGCGCTTAGTACAGTGCTCTGCACATAGTAAGTGCTCAATAAATACAATTGAATTGAATGAATGAATGACTGAATCCACCTGGCCAGAGGTGGATTGTGGCAATAGTGGTCCTGTGCACATCTCAAGTTTCAAAATCAGAAGCACGAGAGGCTCAGAGGGTGAGATGGAGAAGCTGGGGCCCAATTCAGGGCGAGAATGGCCGAAAAACTGCTTAGAATGGGAAGGAGTGGAAACGGAAGAGCTGAGGAGGATGAGGCTGGGAGATGATTGATTTATCTGTGCCGATTGGACATCTCATTGGGTGGGGCCCTCGGATCCCAGGCTACATCATTAGTTAATGTATGTTGTACCTCTAGATTTGGTGTATTTTAAACTGGGGGTATGCCTGTATTCCTATATTGGTTCGAAACCAATTTAAAGTTATCTGTCTTCTGGTCTCCTACTGAAAGTGGATTTCTCTACCTCTTCTGCTCCTAACTCCCACGAGATACATTCTTATAGCTGGGCTCTTCTCTAGAGATACTGTTAAGGCTGATAAAGTCCCCACCAGAGTGTGTGACTGTGTTTTTTCCCTCATCTCTAGCAAGATATTCCCCATTGGTTTAAAGTGGAAGAGTGGGCTTCTGTTTGGACGGTCCTGTCTCACTTCCAGACCTTTATTGTGACGTGATATTTTCATAATCTCTGGAGTCTTTGATTTCTAATCATGGCTACTTGTCTACTATGGGAAGTGGGAAGTAGAAAGCCTCGGGACAGTGAAATTTCAGCCTATATGATGTTGACAATCATTTGATTCATTTCATTACTATCCACTTGCTTTGAAAATAGTTTTCTCATACATTCATTTGTTGCTAATGTTTCCCATTAATTTAATTATGACATTTTGAAGCATTTGAAATTACCCCGGGATTGATTAATTTTCATAAAACTTCATTTGTTATTTATGAACTCTTGAACATAAGAGTTGATTTTGGGTCCTTCCTCATGTTTCTAAGCCCCCCAAAATCATGTTTAAAACTACAAGGTATTTCACATTGATATTTTGAAATTAATTTGACAAAAGTGGAAACTTTTTTTATTTCAAGGACAAGAAGAAAAACAAATACTACATTACCAACCCAACTTTGCCTCCCCTGAAGGTCCAGAGATGTAGTTTGATGACTAAGGAAGCAAAATATTCAAACTGCATATGATAACCAGTGGCAAACACCTGGACTCAGTTTGCTGTAGTCATATGTACAAGGAGTCTTATGCTCATTTACACTTTGTCTGAGATTTAGTTTTGAAACAACACATCCCAGACTTACACACCTCCCGAGGAGCTTTGGGAATATAGAAGGCAGTATAGGAAATAGAGATTCACTTTTTCTCTTCCCCAGCTGACTCTGTTGGGAAAGGCAGCCAGTGGCTTTTTACCAGGAACTAAAACTTTTTTGACAAGAATGGGGAAAGCCAGAGTTGAATCGTTGTCATAAATTCTGTTTATTTTGGAGATCCATTTTGTATGGAAACAAAGAAGAAATGGCAATATTTTCATCAAAAGTCCCCTTGCTTCCTGCTTCTTCAGCATTGGCCTTTGTTGGACATTAGTTAAGCTCAGGGACTAACTGTAAAAAAAAAATGCTCAAATCACAGGAACTGTTAATACATGTGTACCTTAGTTCTACCCTATTCTTTGTACTTTGTCTTTTAACCAATTAAACATGTCCATGGAAAAATTGAAACTTAAGTAATCAGGCCATCTTCCTTAAAGGGTCAGTCAATAAAGAGTACATCCAACTCTTCCCTACAGGAGGGTTGCTTTTTTACAAAACCCAGCATTAAGGAAAATGATCACTGTACCACTCAGCTGTTCCAATACTACATATGTCATAACCAAACAGGCTCAAATTGTCAGATAAACATTCCCTAATTCCCCAACCCTGCTGTAGCCAGTATATGTAGTGAAAACACACGTTACGGCAAAATGGAGTGTAATTCATTTAAATGATCTCTCTTAAAAGTTATAAACAGGTCAGCTACTTAGACAAATTTACATTTAAAAAAAAGATTGAGTATATCCTGTTTTAATGGATGCATAAATTCAGGAGAATGAGGTTTGTAGGTGTCTTAAACTATAGCATAATAATAATAGTAATAATAGTTGCAATATTTGTTAAGTAGCTACTATGTGCCAAGCACTGTTCTAAGCACTGGGGTAGATACAAGGAAATGAGGTTGGACAGAGACCCTATATCGTTTGGGGTTCACAGTCTTGATTCCCATTTTACAGAGGAGGTAACTGAGGCACAGAGAAGTGAAGTGACTTGCCCAAGGTCACATAGCAGACATGTGGCAGAAACAGGATTAGAACCCATGTCCTCTAATGTTTTTTCTCCAGTCCAGTCTGTTAAATCCAACATTTACCACATAGAGGGTGCCTAATAACAGCCATAAGACTAATTCTTATTATTGCAAACTAAAAAACTGAGCTTCTACATCTTTTCAAGTAGGGCAGAATCACATTCACTGTTTCCTTCATTGGGTTTACTGCCTTCTTCATTGGGTTTACTGCCTTTTCTGTTTCATTGCTTTCCTTTACCAATAGTTCCCAAGATTTTTAGAAATTAAAAACCTCGAGAGTACATCTTCTGCTTTGACCTTTCTGTTACCCTCTTGAGGTGAAAAGAAAATCCTTATTGAGCTTGATTTTTCCCTTCAGGCTCAGAGGGAAGAAAATCTCCCTCTGATCCCCTTCCAGGGTCTCAGGAAAAAAACATCAGTTACCCAGCTTCTTTTCTGAGTGTCTGGTACCTGAAAATATGAATGTAGGAATGAGGAAATGGGGGGAACTGGAAGTGTTGTGCTATGGTTGCTTGCTCTTTAGATGCATGCTCCTGGCTCCAGCTACTTTGCTTGTGGGCCCCAGCCCCAGCCTGAGCTGCATAGTGATATGGAGGTATTTATGTGCTTTCTAGGGCCAAAGACTATACCAAGCTCAGGAGTAAATGCAACATAATCAGGTTCGATACGGTCCCTTTCCAGAGTGGAGCTCACAGGCTGATGGGAGGGAGATCAAATGTTAAATCCCCATTTTACAAATGAGAAAACTGAGGTGGAGAAATGAAGTGTCTTGCCCAAGGTCACACAGCTAGCAAGTGTCAGAGCTGGGATTAGAACCCAGGTCCTCTGACTTTCAGACCTATGTATTGTACTCTCCTAAACAGTACAGTGCTCTGCACACAGTAAGTGGTCAGTAAATATGATTGAATGAATGAATACTCTTTCCATTAGTATTTACTGTTTCTCACTTCATGGGATCAAGATTGTGAGCGCAGAGGGGGTGTGTTAAGAATGACTCCTCCCATGCCCAGAAGCAGCTAGCAAATCTCTTCCTTAAGTTTTTTTATTTCATTTTCTAATGGTATTTGTTAAGCACTTACTGTGTGCCAGGCAGTGTAGTAAGCACTGGGTTAGACACAAAATAATCAGATTGGACTCAGTCTCCATCCCATATTGAGCTCACAGTTTTAATCCCCATTTTACAGATGAGACAGTTGAGGCACAGAAAAGTTAAATAGTTTGCCCAGAGTCACACAACAGAGAAGTGGAGTAGCTGGGATTAAAACCCAGGTCCTCTGACTCCCAGGCCCATGCTCTTTCCTTTAGGTCACACTGATTCTCAAAGGTTACCTTGAACAGAGCAGCTTCCTCTCTTTCTCTTTCTCCATTTATTTCTCTGTCTCCCCTTTTTCCTCTCTCTGTAACTTCCTATTTCCCTTCTCCCTCCTTCCCCACCTCTTCCCACACAGACTCTGGGGTTCAGGAAAAGAGAGAATCTTCCTAATTGAATCCCACTTTGGTCTGCTTGAGCTGAAGAGGGACAGTAGTTGTATGGCTTATTAACTTAAAAAATTCAAGGAGAAAAACATACAGTTAAATATTTTATTTTCCTTAAGCAATTAGCTTTTAGTCAACTAGTAATCAGATAATGGAACACTTATTTAAAAATAGTAAATATATTCCAGAAGAAGAATTGCCCAAACATTAAATTATTATTACGTACAAAAATTTGGAGCTTTGAGTGTTTGTGTGTGTGTGTGTGTGTGTGTGTGTGTGTGTATGCATGTGTGTAAAAATGTAATCATTTAGAAAGTGCTCTTTTCACTTTTGGCTTTTACTATAAATATTGACGGAACAGAATTTTAACCCAAATATGTCTTAGAATCCCCAAATCCAAAATGTAAACTTGGTCATAAAGTATCCATATATTCAGTATGCTAGGTCACAGACTTTTTATTTCCTAAGATATAGACTACAGTTTATTGTTGGGAAGGATGAATGACTGGACTCTAGACTGTAAGCTCGATGTGGGTAGGGAATGTGTCTGTTTATTGTTATTTTGTACTCTCCCAAGTGCTATTAAAGTGCTCTGCACACAGTAAGTGCTGTAGAAATCGGATTGACTGAATGGAAGAGGGTTAGGAGGAGGGCGCTACTGGAGAGGTGCAAGTAGAATTTTGATAGTTTCAATTTTATTGATAAAATAGATGGCAGGGTCATTAAGGGTAAGAGATGGAAGGCGAGCAAGGGCACTAAGGAGGGAGTTAAAAGTCTAAAGTAACAGGTGCAGGCAGTGGGCGTGGGAGTCAAGGGTGGAGAAGTATTGTTACTGGACAGTGAAGAGCAGGCAGTGGGCGTGGGAGTCAAGGGTGGAGAAGTATTGTTACTGGACAGTGAAGAGTTCAGAGTGAGGATGAGGTTGAGATTAATGAGGTTGGCGTGATGTTTGGATGGATTTCTGAGCATTTGATCAGAGGCTGCAGCTGTAAGATCTTTTTGGCCAGGGATCTTGTTTACCAACTTTTTTTATATTTGTTATGCACTTACTCTATGCCAGATACAAAGAGCTGGGATAGCGCTAAGATAGAGAAGCAGTGTGGCTTAATGGAAAGAGCACAGGCTTGGAAGTCAAAGATCTTAGGTTCTAATCCTGGCCCTGCCACTTGTCTGCTGTGTGACCTTGGGCAAGCCATTTAACTTCTCTGTGCCTCAGTTTCCTCATCTGTAAAAATGGGGATTAAGACTGTGAGCCCCTCATGAGACAAACTGATTACCTTGTATCTACCCCAGCGCTTAGAGCAGTCCTTGGCACATAGTAAACACTTAACAAATATTATTATTATTAGTAATAGTAGTAGTAATAGACAAAATAAGCAGGTTGGACTTTCCCGCAAAGTGTTTATGGTCTTAATCCCCATTTTACAGATGAGGTAAATGGGTCACAGGAAAGTTTAGACTTGCCCAACTCACCTATATTGTATTCTCCCCAGTGCATAGTACAGTGCAGAGCACACAATAAATACCATTGACTAATGGATTGGGGAAAACCATCAACTGAAAACATTTATGGGTTTTGACATTCTTGCCAAAGGTATCTAATTCCCAATGTTTTTTCATCTTTTACTCAGATGTTGAGGTTAAACAGTATCACCATGGGAGCATCAGTTTTCTATCAGGGTTGTAATCGTTAGGTAAATTGTCTGTGCTAAAAAGGTATTTTGGAGTTAGAACCATAGTTCTGTAAGGGTAATAATAACTACATTAAGGCATTTATCTGTGTCTTTAAAATTTCAAAGAAAAAGTGGGTATGATATTTAGTCTTGACCTCCTAAAAACTGATTATTCCTGGGTAGAAAGTCATACATTTTCACAAGCAGGATATTTCAAGCATCATGTGTAATCCTTAAAAATCTAACTAAAGTGTTAATTGTAATGCACTTAATAATTAATTAAATGATTTATGACCTAAGTGATTGAAAATATGGGAAAAATATGTAATTTATGAATGGCAGATTAGATAAATGAAACACCAGGCCTGCAACTATGAATTATCAAAGATTTTGAAATGAGTAGCCTGTTTGTTATCTATGCTTTTGTCGCTCAAATTAATGAGATCTAATCATTCTAAAAGTAATTAAAGTCTATTGTGTGCAAATGAATCCATGCATAATAATGAGAATAACTTAAAATTTGCAAGGGTAGAAGGAAATGGAATCAATTCTAAAGTGCGATTTCAGGAAAAGTATTTTTTATAGTTCTAATATGAAATAGTAAAACATGTAGCTTGTGAGGAAAATTAGTATGTATTAAATATTTTTAAGTTTTTAATGTATGTTTTTATTTATTTTACTACATAGAAAGGAATTCATTTTTCCTGTTAATTTTCAGCCTCTTTGCTATTTGAATTTGACTGAGGGACCTTGATCAACTTCTCAAAGAATGAATGCCCGTAACAACACTACTGTAAAGTATTTTCATTCCCAAGTATTTTTATGTAATAACTCATCCAGTTGTCCCAGTGTAAGACCAGTGCCCAAATTACTTTTTCAACTGAAAATAGCTGTATATATTTTGCCCTGCCTATTAGCAGTTGCAGAAACCTGTGGAAAAAAATCATTAAATTTTACTATCTGTACATCTTCCCACTGCAGCTGGCAACCCACACCTATTTCTTGGGCAGTTCTGGATTCCGAGGCCTGCCCCTTCCTCCCAGTGGTCCTAGCATGCCCTTCTTTCTCTCCTGGGCCACCACTGTGGTGCCTTCAGCGGTCTCACAATGCAGTTCTCATTGCAGCCCCTTAGTTCCTGGTGGCCTTGTGTCTCGGTGTCCATCTCCAGGCAGGCACAGCTCCAAAGATGCACTTGGAAATGTACAGATAAATAAGGATTTTAATTACTTGATCAGTTCTCTTTTAATGTGTCAATTGCGTTAATCCACATGTTAAAAGAATTTATTAATAATAATAATATCACAATTATTGTTGTGGTTACTTGTAGTAGTAATTGTGGTATCTGTTAACCATTTACTGTGTGCCAAGCACTGTACTAAGGGTCAGGGTAGGTTCTATTTATTTATATTGATGCTATTGATGCTTGTTTACTTGCTTTGTTTTGTTTTGTTGTCTGTCTTCCCCCTTCTAGACCATTTGCCTGTTGCTGGGTAGGGATTGTCTCTTTTTGTTGCTGAATTGTACTTTCCAAGCGCTTAGTACAGTGCTCTGCACACAGTAAACGCTCAATAAATATGATTGAATGAATACAAGATAGTCAGGTCAGATTTCTGGACCTCTCACAGTTAATGTAAGAGAGAGAACAAAGTAAGTGCTCAGTAAATACCATGGATTGATTGAATCCTTAGTTTATATATAAGGAAACTGGAGCCTAGAAAAAGTGTGACTTGCCCAAGGTCATACAGCAGGTAAGTGGTGCAGCTGGGCATAGAACCCTGATCATCTGACTCCTTGGCCCATGCTCTTTCCATTAGGCCACCCTGCTTCTCCAGCTTATCTTGTAATATCCAATTTCCTACACTGTTCTGTTTTTTCCAACATCACATCACAATGTAGTCCAACAGACTGCCTTGTTAGAACATTCTTCCCTAATTCTGTCATTGTATTCTGTGCAAAACTGCAGAATGAAAACATGCAATCAGTCTGGCAAAACTGAATGTATTTGATTTATACAGTGCTTATTCTCTCTGAGAGAACTGATTGAAAATGCAGACAGTGTGGGTCCTCCTTGAAAGAGGTGACATCCTGAAGATTCCAGACTGGCAAAAAAAATTATATCATCACACACACTATTTTTTTTTTGGTGGGTGGGGTTTTTAAAAATAGAACTCCAGGAAAGGGATGTTGTTTTTATTTGGCTTCTGGTGGGTGGATTTCCTCCTGTCATCTCCACTTAAATGTCTTCCTGGAGGGGATGGATTTTGAGGTGAATTTGAATAAAGGGAAGGAAGAGGCTTTGTAAATATAAAGCTATTCTAGGCCAGTGTGATGGTTTGAAAGAACCTAAACAGGATTATGAAGTGATAGAACATTACTTGCCTGTAGCAGCTGGAGGTTAGTGAAAGCCTTCTATAGGTGGAAGGTTAGAAGAAAATGCAGATCAGTGTAGAAGTGGCATGGAGATGGGGTCAAGGGTAATTAGAATTTATTGTTGAAAGGGTCAGGGGGAGAATATTGTGGCAAAAACAATGAATAAGAAAGGGTATTTGAAGTGATGGGCTAAGGTAGGTCATCAGTGAGGAGTATGTTACAGATAAATATGGGTTGGAGTAGACATTTGGAGAGGAAGGAAGAAAAAGCAGGAATTAATGACAGGATTATGTGATTTAAATAAAGCAGTCACAAGAGAAGCAACTTAGCCTAATGGAAAGAGCACAAGCCTGTGAGTCAGAGGACCTGGGTTCTAATCCTGGCTCTGCCACTTGCCTGCTGGGTGACATTGGACAAGTCACTTAACTTCTTTGTGCCTTGGTTTCTTTATTTGTAAAATGGGTTTTCAATACCTGTTCACCTTACTTAGACTGTGAGCCCCATATGGGATAAGGACTGTGTCCAACCTGATTATCTGGTATCTACCCCAGCGCTTTGTAAAATGTTTAGCACATAGTAAGTGCTTAACAAATACCACATCTGTTAAGCTACTTTTTAAAAAAGATAGACTTTTCCTTTGTACCTCATTCAGTGCAATGCCGCTCACTAAAAGCTCCATAACAGTTGACGGAGTCAGATTGATAACCCTCCAAAAATCATACACTGGCAGTGGGGCAAGCTTGGCTATAGACCCTACCATTCAGTCTTGGGAATGAATCGTGGAGGAAGCCTAGGGTGATCAGCAGCCTGGGAGAACAGGCTAGGGAAAATGCTAGCATTTCACCCGCAATTCAACCCATTTTATACCTGAGCAGAGAGGTGACTGTCCTGGTATATCCTGATATCTGCAAGTGGCAGTTTGTGTCGTTGCTCCCTCAATGACTGCTGTTGATGGACAACCCAAAATCCTTTACCATTTTTAGCATAGCCTCTTCCTACAAAGATTAACTAAAGTTTCTGGAGAATAGAGAGTTTTTTGTAGGACTAGATCATTGCCTAAGGAGGTGCATGTTTGCTGCTCTGGTCTTTGTTGCCTAGGCTCAAAGAAAAATGCTACTCTCCTTTAAATGGTCTGGAGCACATTTTCATTTATCTTTCCCAAAGGTTATTCAGGTTTATACAATCAGTTTATAAAAATGGGCCTAAATCTTGGACAGTTTTCAAAGATTTTTCTGTTTTCCATTATTATGCTCATAAATCTTTGCCCATTTATCTTATTCTGGTTGAGATTTGTCTAAGCTTTGCACGAGAATGGTAAATATTACTGATAAATATCGCTGGTGCAAATACCCAATTAAATAGGGAAATATAATGGTCTTTTTTTTTTCTTTCAGCCATGGAGTTCCATGAGAACCTGCATACTATAGGTGCAAAAGAAGGTTTGAAGGAAAGAAAATTACAAAAAGCGGTGGAGAGTTTTACGTGGAATATTACAATCTTAAAGGTATTTCTCTGGCCTTACCTCACACTTCTTCCCTCTCCTTCCTTTCATCTCCCCAACTGTCCTAACTTCTGAGAATGAAAGGGATAGTAAGCTTGTGTCAGTATACTGGTGTTCAATCGAATACAGTCTAGGCCCTTTAGACTGTAATATTGCCAAAGAAATGTAAAGAACAATATTCACTGGGGATAGGATATTTCTTTGGGTTGTCAGTGTAGATTTGATGTAGTGCATTGAATTTTTATAGCTGTAGGGATGTGTGCTTGCATAGGAAGGGAATTAGTCTTGCCGCTTTCTTCTTGAGACATTTTGTTGTTAACAGGTCCCTGTGGTCTGAATATGAAATGGTGATTATTGCCAGCAAAGGAATGACTCTAAAAGCTCTAAAAGGCTCTGCAGCTTCTCAAGTTCACTTGAATGGTTTGAATGAGTAGAAACCTGAGGATTGTTGAGTCTTCAGAGAAAATAGGAAAGCAATGTATGTATTCCTTCAGGAGTAATAGTAATATAGTAGACACTAGTAATTTTCCTTTGAAGAACTGAGAGTGATGGAAAAGAACTGTGAGTGAAGCTTAGTGATACCTGGTGACATTACTTTTGAATAATGCAGCTTATTTGACTAAAACTTTAGCTCAAAGGTCTTTACTTGTAGTTTGATTGCTTTTGAACTTTCATGATACTCAAATTATTTTCACAAAAGTTGCTTGCCAAAGGAATACTTTCAGGTATTTTATCTTTAGATTTTTCTGTTAAATTAAAGAGTGTAAAGTCATTATCATAGCTGGCTTTTTAAATTACCTCTTTCCTTCTCAGTAGCCTGTCCTAATTCCGAATAGAAATTCTGGAAAATAAAGCAACTAAAATCAAATATAAAAATAAAATCAAAACATATAATTATCCATGGTTCCTAAAAAAAAAAAACTCACCTAAAATCAACAACAAAGTTCTGATTTGAGTTACTCAAAAGTTCTCTCTAGCCATATTTCCACATTAAGCCCATTCTCATTTTATACGGAAAATAGTTTCTTGGTTTCTTCCTTTCTAAGTCCTGGCCTTTCTTATCTTCAATCTGCAATTATAATTTAGCCATTCTAATTTATAGTTTAATAATAAGGACACCTAAAAATCCACAAGAAAAAATACATTTTGGTTTCACGGTTGACTGAATCCCTAACCAGATTTAGGGAACCACACCTCCTCACTCTTTTTCTTTCTGTGCCTACCCTGTGAACAGGGAACATGTCTTCCAACTCTGTTGTATTGTACTCTTCCAAATGCTCAGTACAGTGCTTTGCACAAAGCAAGTGCTCAGTAAATATCATTGATTGATTAGCTTCAGGCCCAATTCCCATCAGAGAGCAAGGAATAACTAATAAAAATGATCTAGTTGAGCTGTCTAATACTAATAATTGTGGTATTTGGCAGGCACTTATTATGTGCTGATGTGCTAAATGTAATGTGTTAAATGCTCAGGTTGATACAAGATAAGCAGAGTGAGAAGCAACATAGCCCAGCAGGTAAAGCAGGGAAAGCCTGGGTCTGGGAATCAAAAGATGTGAATTTTAATACCAGCTCTGCTACTTGTCTTCTGTGTGAATATGGGCAAGGCACTTACCTTCTTTGTGCCTCATTTCCCTCATCTGTAAAGTGGGGATTAAGACCGTGAGCCCAACGTGGGGACATAGACTGTGTTCAACCTGATTAGCTTGTTATTTCCCCAGTGCTTAGCACCGTTACTGGCAAAGAGGAAGTGCCTAACAAATACCATTTTTTTTAAAAAGGGTAATCTGGTTGGAAACAGCCTCTGTCCCATATGGGCCTTACAGATGAAGTAGGAGGAGGAAACAGGTATGAAATCCCCATTTTACAAATGAGGAAACCAAGGCACATATTAGTTAAGGACCCACAGCACATAAAAGGCAGCTGGACAGAAGTGAGATAAGATATTTTAGAATTAAATATTATATGAAACAAATTCCTAAATTAAAGAAGTTTAATTACTTTTGGATGGTGCCTATGAGAAGAAAATTAATATGTCAGAAATATTACCCTGTGAGAACATAGTAAGTAAGCAGTTCTTAGAAATGTCCAAGGTGACAACTGCTGTGTATGGCAATTAAGTGAAGTGAGAATTTAGGATTCTCAACAGGGGATGGATTGATTTTGCAAATCTTTTCATTGGAAGCCCTTGAAAAGAGGCTTGGAAGTCCTCACTTCTGCATTTTCTTTGTTCTGCTGAAGTTTAGTTTAAGCTCTTTTTAGAAATGCGGATTTCACTGAATTTTGTTTTAGGTTTTTTCTTGTGGAGAGCTGCAATTGCCTTAAAGCATCAATCAATCAGTGATATTTATGGAGCACTTATTGTATGCAGAGTACTGTACTAAGAGCCTGGGAGAGTACAACACAATAAAATCGGTAGACATGTACTTTGCCCACAAGGGTTTTACAGTCAAGAGGGAGGCATTAAAATAAATTATGGCTTTGTATATAAATGCTGTGGGGCTGAGAGTCTGGTAAATATCAGGTGCTTAAAGGATACAGATCCAAGTGCAGAGGTGATGCAGAAGGGAGAGGGATTAGGGGAAAAGAGGGCTTAGTTGGGAAAGGCCTCTTGGAAGAGATGAGATTTTAGTATGGCTTTGAAGGTGGGGGTTTGATTGTCTGTTGTGCATGAGGAGGGAGGGAGTACCAGGGTATTGGGAGGACATGGACAAGAGGTCAGTGGCAAGATAGATGAAATCAGGGTGCAGGCAGTAGATTGGCATTAGAAGGACAAAGCATGTGAACTTGGTTGTCGTAGGAAATCAGCAAGGTAATTGGTTGGAGAGCAAACATGCAGTGCTGTAGAAAAGCTGGTAGGGCTGCTGCCTCCCATTTTGGCAACCAGACTTGACAGAGAGGCAGGTGGCTTTGGAACATGGCTGGCAAAGGAAAGAGTGTCCACCGGTAGCTACCTCGCTGGTCCAAGCACTTGTCATATCATGCCTCTACTACTACATCAGCCTGCCTCCACACTCTTTCCCCTCTGCTATTTTGTTGCCAAGATTATTTTTCTAAAAAAATTGTTCTGCACACTTCACCCTTCTCCTCAAAAATTTCCTCGGTTGCCCATCCATCTCTGCGTCAAACAGAAACTCCTTACCACTGGCTTTAAGGCACTGAAGCAGCTCTTTTCCTCCTACCTAACTTTGTTCATCTCCCACTATGACCCAGCTCATACACTTCCTATGACCCAGCTCATACACTTCCCTTCTCTCACACCCAGCTACGTATCTTAGCTCGGTCTCCTCTCTCTCACTGTCAATCCCTTACTCATCCTTCCTCTCGCCCAGAACTTCCTCCCCATTCATATCCACCAGGCCACCACTCTTCCCATCCTAAAAAGTCCTACTGAAAGTATATCTCTGACAGGCCTTCCCTGACTCACCTCTCGTTTTCCTTTCACATTACCTGTGCACTTGGCCTTTAACCTGAAACACTTGGCTTCAGTGTCTCTCTCTCCAACTAAACTTGATGGCAGAAATTGTGCCAGCCAACTGTGTTGTCTTGTACTCTTCCAAGTGCTTAGTACAGTGCTCCGCACATGGTAAACACTCAGAGAGTATCATCGATTGCTAGAGTTGGATCAGGAGAGGAGCAGTGTGGTAGTTCAGCTCGGTGGAATATCGACACTTGGACACTCCCTGCAGGTCTTATAGGTCCCATTTCCTTCCAATTTTAAGATTAAAGGTCTGAAGCCAATTAATGCTCCCAAATCAGGAGGTCCGGCTTTGTTTGGGTGGAGGAAAGAACACACTCTAGTTCTCTTTCAGATTGTTTATTGCTCAGCAGATCCAAGAACCTGCTGTGCTTCTTTTGTAAGTGTCATCATGATATGCCTTAAAACAGTGACAGTTGAAGCCTGTTATTCTCTGGGGTGTATCCTACCTCTATTCTTGGCAAATTTGTAATTAAGTTAGGGTTAGTGAGCACTTAAAAAACACAACCTGTTGGGGTGAAGTGGGTAAAATGTGGCCCAATCCAGTCTGCCAGTCGATTTCATCTGGTCTGTGATGCTGGACTCAAGCCATCTACCTGTTTGCTGAAACTGCTTGTTGGTTTCCAGGTTCTTTAAAGATGTCTCAGATCAAGTTTCCAAGCCACAAGACCACACCTACCATCCACGTGATTCAACAGAAGTCGGTCTACCAGGTTTAGTGGTAAAGGAATCACAGAAAAATCTGTAGTACCTCAGGATAGTGCTACACCTCCCAGATCCTAGACAAAGTTTAGTTTAATTCAGTCAGAGGGAAAAAGGAAAAAGCCAAATGGGAGCTAAATGCTTCCAAATTGCTAAGCCTACATTGTTCAGTATATACTCAGACGATCTTAAAATACAAAGTCTGACATACTTTAGACTCTCTGAGGCTTGAGAGTGCATATTCTCAAATTACCAAACAGACCAAACCATACAGACCAAACCATTCAACCAGAGTGCCACAGTGTGACTCAGTAGGCAGGAAGAAACCACTCTTCTGAATTTTTTTGGCTCTTCCTGGCTTGCTGATTGGAACTATTTCCAAAACACTCGGGAAAATACAGGTCCCAGCAGGTTTTGAAAGAAGCTTCCTAATTCCCCTTCAATCCCTTTGACCTCTGATATGCCCTCAATTTGGAACTAAACATTTATATATAAACTAGCCTCCACAGGGCAGCTTCCTTTCTGCCAGTGCAGCTCGTACGAGGCTCTAAGGCTGCTGTAGATTCAGTCAGCAACATTGCAAGCCATAGCCCAGAGAACAGCTGTGTGTGTGAAAGTTAGTACAGTGTTCTGCACACAGTAAGCGCTCAATTAATACAGTTGAATGAATGAATGAATGAAACTGCTGGCTTGGAGCTAGCCAGAAGACACCTTAGGTGGAACTGCAGTTGCTTCTGCCTTTAAACAGGTTTCTCCCCGCTTTTCCCAAATTCACCAGAACAATGAACAATGATTCATCTAATAGCAGTCAGTCAGCCAATCAGTGGTATTTAATGAGTGCTTACCATGTGCAGAACACTGTACTAGGTGCTTGAGAGAGTGAAAAAGAGTTTGTAGTCACGTTCCCTGCCCATAAGGAGCTTACGGTCTAGAGGGGGAACATTGAACTCTGCAGAAGTGAGCTTCCATAGCCAAAATCATTGTAGCTTTGGATTATGCTCTTTAACTAGAAACAAAATCTAGTAGCTTCCCAATGGTGGAACCCAAAAGAAAGACCGTTTAATATCTTGATGAATTGGAACATCAGAATCACAAAAATTGAGAAACAAATAATGCAGAACAAACTATGGCTCCTTCAAATGAAATTATGTGCTTGATCTTCTAGAATCACGTTCGAGGTTTGTTCTGTGCATGTCAAGTTTGATGTTTTCTTCCCACCAGAGCTGGTGATGAAGGTACATTTCTGCTGCCAAATATATTGGTTTTCAGACAGAGAAGAATTAAAAATTTCTATTTTGAGCAAAGGCTAAATGCAAAGCATATTTAATATATGCCAAAATGCCCTTCATTATGCAGCCAAGAATCATGTCAGAGAAAGCAGGTTGTTTGTTCAATCCTTTAGGCAGTGTGATAATTTTCAGCTTTCTTTAAGGAAATTAATTTTAACCAGAAGAGACCTGAGGATCAAGTCTGAAATTTCTTCTGCTACTCAAGATAATGAGTTGTTGCAAAACACTATTTAAAATTCACTTCAAGTGTCTTAATAACAAAGAAGGAAGGGCATAAGCTATTTTATATTTTTTCAAATAATTTTCACAGTGAAAGAATAGGTTCCTAGGCATTGAAAAACTGGATGAAAAAAAGAAGTGGAATCATTTAGGGGAATAGTTTATTGGCTTCAGTATTTATTTTAGGACATTTTAAAGTCCATGTGGAAGAACTGTGAGCACTGTCATTTAAAATGACTTTCTCCTTTAGATTGGAATCTTTTGCTTGCTGCAGTTTATTCATTCGTGAAGGTGAGCTTCATCCTACTGTGGTCAGTACTGTCTGTCAGTCCTGTCCATCCACAATTTATTTCTCATCCCCTAAAATGCTGCTACTGCCTTTCCAGCTAATAATGAAAGGAATAGGCGTCACTTCATGATCAGAACACAAGGCTAAAGACGGTTTCTGATCTCTATTTCTATGCTGACTCACTGTGATCTAGGATGAATTGCTTAACTTTTCTCTGTCAAGCTTCCACATCTGTAAATATATTTATTTAGAGATTTTTCGGTGTAAAACTCTGCTTAAAACCAGATTATGGTATTGTTGGTTATTAGACATGCTACGAAGCCTGGTTCAGAATGCACACCCTCTGGTTAAATTTTATATGCTTAAAGGACATTGTCAAGCAGATACTTTCCTGGAACAATTATGGCAAATTTAGACACACCATGGAGGAGCCCATGGCCTTGGAAAACATAGGGTGGGCCTGGACTTCCCTCAACACTCCTCCTCCCTGTGTCACCTTGTGGCCAGGATGGCAGGGTCAGGTTGTTAGGGGCATGGATAACTGGGTGTCGGTGGGTGGGCAGCAAGGGCATAGATGGGAGGGGGTGTTATGGTTGGCAGGGTTTAGGGGTGTGGGTAACAAGGGTTTAGGTGGTAGGGGTCAGGGAGCAGGGCAGGCAAACAGCAGGTTTATTTGCTACCTTCCTAGGCACTGGCCCCAATGTGACACCACCAAACCAGAAGTGCCAGTAGCAACACTGAGGGGACTTTAGGGATGTTATTATTATTGCTGTTGTTTTAATTTTTTTTAAGCACTTACTACATGTCAAACACTGTTCTAAACCTTAGGAAACATACAGGTTAATCAAACCGGGCACAGCCCTCTACCACATGGAATTCACAGTCTAATTAGGAGGGAGAGCAAGTGTTTAATCCCCATTTTACACTGAGAAAACTGAGTCACAGAGAAGTTAGGTGACAGCAAGCAGTTGGCAGAGCCTTGATTAGAACCCAGGTCCTCTGACTCACAGGCCAATGCTCTTTCCATTAGGCCATGCTCTAGACTAAGCTGAAAGTTCACTGTGGGCAGGGAATGTTTCTACCAACTCCATTATACTGTATTCTCCCAAGGGTTTAGTACAGCGCTCTACACACCATAAACACTCAGGAAATGGGCAGGGGTTGTATTGTTCTCTCCCAAGCTTTTTGTACAGTTAGAGAAGCAGCATGACTTAGTGGAGAGTGCATGGGCCTGGGAGTCAGAAGGACCTGGGTTTTAATCCCAGCTCTCCCACATGTCTGCTCTCTGACCTTGGGCAAGTCACTGCCCTTTTCTTGGCCTCAGTTACATCATTTGTAAAATGGGGATTAAGAGTGTGAGCCCCAAGTAGGACAGGGACAGTGTGTAACCCGATTTGCTTGAATCCACTCCAGCGCTTAGTGCAGTGCCTGGCACAGAGTAAGTGCTTAAGAAATAATGTTATTATTATTTTGTTAGCTTATATCTACCCCAGCACTTAGAACAGTGTTTGACATATAGTAAGCACTTAACAGTTAACACATCGTAAGCACTTAACAAGTACCATTATTATTATTATTATTATTATAGTCCTCTTCACATAGTAAGTGCTGAATAAATGCCACTGATTGATCGACTGATGCTTCTCATCCTCTGATTTGCTTTTGCTGCTCCCCTTGCCGGTGTCACTGCCTATTGGAGAGTGTCAGAGGAAGGAAGATCACTGAAGGAGATGGTTAGATTAGCAGCACAGGTGCTTTCAGCTCCAGGGATACTTCGAAATTCCTTCTGGATTGGTAGCGGTACTTGAAGCCCCTTGAGCTAGGAGTTGGCAGGGAATAACTCTGCCAGCCTGTATATGCCAGACACTCTCCCCACCACTTCTCCATGTGTTTCTGCCTCCCAAATAGGAAGCTAAAGGCGGGGGAGAAATGCCACTCTCCAGAATTCCTTACTAGGTTACTGTGTTTTTTAAAAATCTAACGTGACCAGGCAACCTGATTTACACAGGGCAGTCTTGAGGTTTCAAATCTGCCCTGCATAATAGCAGCTGGAATTTGCTCACTCTCCCTGCTGGAAGAGAAGGTGCCCGTCAGAGTCCTGCTGATCTGAAGGGGTGGGGTGGTCCTCTGTGCACTCCAGCAGGCTCTATGGACCGATTGTGGGCTCCTGCTGCTTGCTGTGCAGGTTTTTCTTAAAAGAGAAGAGTATGTTCTAGCCTATAATTCATTTTAGGAGCTGTGGGGCCATAGTAAAATAAACAATGCTCTTAAAATAAAAGATTTACACACATACTTTTAAATTCAGATATTCTTCCAGCTTTACAGTGAAAAGCTCATAAAAATTCTAGCAAAGGAGACAGAATGTGTAGTATTAAAATGCAGAATTCTGTGCCAGCCTTTCTTATTTGCTAGCTATTTTGACATATTTGATTTCACCAAATGCTTACAAAGAGAAAAATTCACTTTGAAAAGCGATCTTTCAGTACTTTTCTAGAGGTTGTGATAAAACATTGCAGCTAATAGCTCAAAGCATCAAAGCTACAAATTAACTGTTTGAACTGTACACTAGACTAACATGTTCCCATGTGATTCTAAGATGAATTAGAATCTAAATATTTTGTGCCCAATCCTCTCGAGGGCCTAAAGTTACTCCCTCATAGTTAGTTGGACATTTTTGGAGAAGCATTAACTTTAGACTGCTAGGATTCTGTCTGACATTATCATAGATTCATCATAGCAGTACATTACATGGTCTCCTGGTGTTCTAAAAGAGTTAATGCCCCTTTTAACGTGCCTGACTTACTACCAGAGAGACAATTGGGAACTGGGGGAATGAGGGCCTACCCACTGGTCAGTGCCCCTCCTCGTCCTCTTTTTTTCCTTTAATGGTATTTTTTAACTGCTTACTATGTGTCGGGCACTGTACTAAACAATGGGTACATACAAGCTATTCAGGTTGGACCCAGTCCATGTCCCACATGAGGTTTTCAGTCTCAACTGCCAATTACAGTTGAGTAACTGAGTCACAGAGAACTTGAGACTTATCCAGGGTCACACATCAGACAAGTGGCAAAGCTGAAATTAGAATCTAGGTCCTTCTGACTCCCAGATCTGTGCTCTGTCCACTAGACCATGCTGCTTCTTACTAGGCCATGCTCCTCCTCCCCCTCTTTTGAGTTCTTCCCCCTTTCCCTCCCCCTCTACATATGAATATTAGTGATTCATTTTTCCTTTTTCTGAAGCTAACTACAAAATATACTTGTATATTTATAGCATTTGAGCTTAGCCCTATGGTCTCAGGGAGCAGAATGAGAAGTGACAAAGAAGGCCAAAGCCATTGATGTCACCACAATTCTAGTCTGTTTTGTTTCCACTTTTCCCAGTGACAACTTTTTAACAAGCATTTTGCTCTTTAGAGGTTACGCATCAGATGTAGTACTTACTTCCTAATGTAAGGGCATATCTCTAAATATTAGCTTCATGCACTTTATAAGATAACAATTTGGAATTAAATCTCAAGATTAAGGGCCACATTAACGCTGCTGGATTAAACCTGGGATCCCATAGAATGTAAAATGAATGTATCACTGTTTTCTGAGAAAGAAATCGGTAACTCACTCCTTTGCTGCCTTTTGGGTTTAATAAACAGTTGGTTTGATCAGTAGAATCTCACTAAACATGACAAAAGAAAGAATGAGAGTGATTTTTGTGGTAGGCAAATTTGGCAGCAAATGTCTATTTGAGAAGTGACAAGAATCAGACTGCTTTTTGTGGCCAGGAAGCTATTGGAGTAGTTGAGTTGTGCTGCCTAGGTTATTCCCCTTCAGTTCAATTCAGACTACACTGAATTAGTTCTGTAACAGTTGTGTAACTTTCTGGAGGGCTCAGAGAACTGGGCCATGATGACCTGACATTTGTAGTTTCAGCAGTTGTTGGGCCACAAGGCCCGGTATCCCCAATTTATCTGTCACTTTTAATACACCTTGAGCTGTGAGTGCTTTGGCCACCCACCTCCACAGTCCAGAGTGCTTCTGGATCCCAGTATTGCCCCAGAGTGCTGGTTAAATCTGACAATCAGTTTTATTTATTGAGCACTAACCGTGTGCAGAGTGCTGTACTGATCACTTGGGAGAGTACACAATAATGGAGAGGCATGATCCCTGCCCTCAAGGAACTTTCAGTCTAGCAAAGAAAAAAGACACTTAAATACAGTTCACATAGGGAGAGAAATAGAGTATAAGATATTTACACAAGTGTTACAGCAGCTATGGTAACTCAAGTGACACAGAAGGGCTGATGTGAAAATTGGGGGATATAAAGTGAGGTCAGGGATTAGTCAGAGAGGACCTTTCATCGGAGGCGTAATCTCAGAAGGGCTTTGAAAGTGGGAAAAACTGTGGTCTGTTGGATAGGAATAGGCAGGGAGTTCCAGGCAGAGAGGAGGGTGTGAGCAAGAGGTTGGAGGCCAGAGAGGTGAGAATAAGGCACATTAAGTAGCTTAACCTGAGTGAAGAGGGCAAATTGGGTTGTGGGGGGAAGAGAAGTGGGTAAGTAGGAAGGAGAGAGCTCCAAAAGGCCAATGGTCAGGAGTTTCTGCTTGAGATGAAGAGGAATAGACAGCACTGGAGGATTTTAAAGAGTGAGGAGATTTGAGAATTAGGACACTGAAAAATAATCTGAGCAGCAAATTGAAATATGGCCTGGAGAGAGTTGAATTAGTAGTCAAACTGGGATACGACAAGTGCCTGCACTGGTAGAGTGGGCCTTTGGATGGAGAGGAAGGGATGGGGGGAATTTGGAAGCAGATGAGGGATTTCGAAAGAGACTGAGAAGGCAGAGGTAAAAGTGAATCAAGAGAGAACCGTGTCAGAAAAACCAAGGTGAGATAGTGTTTTCAGAAGAAGGGAGTGGTCCATAACATTGAAGCAGCAGAGATTACAGAGAAATAGGACACGATAGAAGCTGTTACATTTAACAATAAGTAGGTGACTGGTGACCCTGGAGAGTCTGGTTTTAGTGGAATGAAGGAAGCAGAAATGATTCTAGAGAGTCAAACTGGACCTGGGTAAGGAGGTCTAGTATGGCTTGGTTTGGTTTTATCTGATCTGGTGCTCCCTATGGTGATATGGAAGGCCTGGGAAGCTTTTGATTCTGTGATCTTCCCAGGGCATCCTATTTCTTCAGTGTCAGGGGAGTCTGAATTCCTGGGATGGCAGGGGAACCAAACCAGGTTCCCATGGCCTACCAGACAGGTGTCACCTTGAGTCTGAGCTAGAGGCCTGCCCTAATGGGTCTCCAAGAACTGATCCAGATTCTTCACCTCAGAAGCAGCCCGGGTTCTGGAAGTGAGAGGATGTGCCATGATAAGAGAATACAGCATAGTGGCCCTCCAACATAGCATCTTTAGCAGAGCCCCCATTGAGCCCCTTCACCCTCCTCACCATGACTGTCAAATTTCAACAGCCAAGGTGGGGGTTGGGCCAGGGGGAAGGCAAGAGCAGAGGATCTATAGAGCCTTTTCTCCTGTAGAGAGTTGGCCAAAGTTGAGCCATTGGGTTATCAAGTTTGCCACCAGTGTGAGGGAACTATTTTAGCAAAGGTAAACTGGAAAATAAGTTGATTCTCCCCTGTTTTTCACTCCATATAGTTTCAGCCTCAAGGGAATTGGACCATCCGCTTAGGTCAAAAGGCATGTTGAACAGATGTGCTCTGCATTTTTTCCTGAAGGATCAATATAAGGGGAGCCTTTGAGATTTTTAGGAAAGTGTTTAAAATGACATACAAAATGTGAACATAAGTCCAACGTGGCCAGATAAGCACCTGGCATCATCTGCCTGCTGTATCTCCCCTGGCTTCTGGTCCTTTGCAGGATCGGGGCAGATCTGGACAGTGCGGATAGTGGGGGCTGATTGTCCTGGAAGCCAGTCAGTACTATTTATTGAGCACCTATTGGCCAACCCAGGGGCTACAAGTGACATCTTCCTGTGCAGTACCTATTCCCACCTTCAGTCAAAGCCCTTATCATATGGGCACATGTGGAGACAGTGGCGGTGATTATAACTAAGCACTCACAGTACCAACAACTCTGTTTCCCCCTTTGTTTACCTGAACTCTGAAGAAATAAATGTTACACAGCCAGTGAATTCCAATAAATTTGAACACTATTTCAATCAAGTTTTTATGAAAGTTGGGTGGACATTCAAAATTCGTAAAATGGAGGTTTAGAAAACTAGAGGTTTCTGGCCAAATATCAGGGCCATGAGCTTTGGAGTGTAGTGAAGATAAACTGCTGGTTGGTCATGTTGGAGTAGTAGAAGCTAAGAATGGTAGCATTAGTATTTATTGAGCACACACTTAGTGCAATTCATGGTATGAGGTGCTTTCGAAGTACATAATGAAGAACACAAACATTCTCTGCCTACAAGAAGTTTACTGTAGTGCTGGAGACGATGAAAAAATATTTTCAACTTGAATAGTCTAAATAATTGAAATGAATATAAATATATATATATGGATATATACATACATATTTATTTTCAACTTGAATAGTCTAAATAATTGAAATGAATATATATATAAGTGCCAAGGATGGGTGTGAATAAGGTGACTTAGAATTGGCTAGTCATTTTAAACAGCTTGGGCTGCTGGAAAATTAATTGGGGAAAGCTTGTTAGAGGAGGTGGGATTTGGGAGAGTATAGTATAACAGCATTGGAAGATGGGTTCTCTGCCCACAAGAAGCTTGCAGTCTAGAAATAAAAAGTATTTATAAATAATGGGAGCTGGAGAGAGAACAAAGAAGTGGTACAAATGTATTAGAATGAAATAACTGAAAAAAATATATAACCTCTTTTGGCTACTTGATAGAGTGGAGCAAATCAAACGTCTTACTCTGCTTCCCTACTGCTACTCAGTTTTGGATCATTTCACAGACCGTTAGCACTCTCAGATACTGGACAGAGGGAAAATCTGGAGGTAAACCTGAACCCATCCAGTCGGCTCCTTTTAGCAAGTGTCGTGGTGATTTGATGGGAGAGATGGTTTTGATTTTCTGTACATTTCAGTTTTTCTTGCTCTCCCTGCCTCACAGCTAAACAAATGCAAGAGTTGATAATGCAGATTGGCCTAGTGGAAAGAGCACAAACCTGGGACTCAGAGGGCATGGGTTCTAATCCAGGCTCTGCCACTCGCCTGCTGTGTGACCTTGGGGACGTCACTGAACTTCTCTGTCCCTTAGTTCCCCTATCTGCAAAATTAGGATTCAATATCTGTTCTCCATTCTACTTAGACTGTGAGCCCCTTGTGGGGCCTGATTATCTTGTATCTGCCCAGTGCTTAGTACAGTGCAGCACTTAGCAAATACCACAGTTATTATTATTGTTTTGCATGCATGTATTGATAACCCGGTGTAGGCAGGGATTGTCTCTCTTTATTGCTGAATTGTACTTTCCAAGCACATAGTACAGTGCTTTGCACATAGTAAGTGCTCAGTAAATCCGACTGAATGAATGAATAACCTCAAGGGAGAGTGAGGGAATTTTAGATGGCATTATCCAAGTGTGGATATCCTTGTCTGCTTCACATGACAGGGAACTGAAGTTTTGCTGTTCTCTGTGCACGGGCAGGGTATGAGGAAGCTGAACTCTGGGAGTGGCCAACTGGGACTCGCCCATAGAAATGAACATGTGGCATGGGATGGGAATGGGGTAACAGTGTGACTGCTGGCCTCCCCGTGACTTCACATCCAGAGTTAGGGGAAGTAATTTGTGCAATCATGTTCACACACTGGCCATTCTCTCTCTGAATACAGGGCCAGGGGGCCAGATATTTGGCTCTTGCTTCCTCTTCTGACCTTAGGCTGATGAACTCTTCTCAGCGTTGCCTGTCAGTATCAGAACGTGGATAATATTTGCCACCTACTTGCTCTTTGTGGGCAGTGAGGGAGTGTTTCTAACAATAATTTTTCAAAGGCTATGAATGAAGGGGATTTGGACAGTCTCCTGTGTTTTACCCTCCAACTGAGTAAGATGTTCATCCCCTCAGAAAAATCTCTTGTCAGTCTCAGATGTGTGCAAAGATGAATCCTACATGGATAGTGGGAAGATGAACTGACCTAACAGTTCTTTGATATATACCTGACCAGAAATGCTGTTTTTATTTGGAAGATCTTTGATTTATCTGCTTCCATGGACCTAGTGGAGGATGTTACTTTTCTAGCTTAAAACCCAAGCAGTTTTAGAATGTACTCAATGGTCAGAATTTAAATCCACTTAATAATTTTCTTCTAACTAGTCTTCAATTGCTCTTTTCTTCTTTTTTTTGATGCTCTTTTATTTGTTTTATGAAACCTTTTTAAAGCAGTTTTTAGCATTGTAAGATTTAAACTCCAGAATCTTAATCTAATTAATTTTTACACTATTTTATTTTAATTCCTCCAAATCCATCCTTACTGATAAAAAGAGTTGTGCCATATAAATGACTTATTTTTCCAACTGAACTGTTTTCTCATTCATAGTTATTGAAACCAATAACATGAAGAGGTTGAATACATTTATTGAATCCATTGCTCTATGACTTAACCTATATTGTTCTCTCCCACTGTTGATTTCTCCCACTGGAGAAATCTAGAAATGCAACTGCATAGCTTCCATGTTTTAAAAGTGTGTTTTCTAAGCAGCACCTTCAGTTAACTTGGCTTAAACAAAAATTATGTGGAGAGCCAAAATACCATTGTATGTATATTTTTTACTAATTAAAATATGAAGTCAATTTTCTCCAATATTTACATCCCTACATTAAGGTTGTGTTTGTCACTGTCTTAGACATAGAAAAAATTAGAAAATTTCATGAAAAAACCCATACATATCCCTGTTTTTAGGATTTTGGTTTCAAAATATGGATAAAATGTAATAAATATTTTCCATGAATAGTAAAAATGAATAGAATGCAAGCACCTCCCTTTACACTGATCTGCAGAGCTTGCGTTTGATTATTCCAAGTAGCCAAGGGAAGTAGTGTGGTCTGGTGGATGGAGAATAGGCCTGGGAGTCAGAAGGACCTGGGGTTCTAATCTCAGCTCCACCACTTGTCTTCTGCACGATCTTGGGCAAATCAGTTGGTTTCTCTGTGCCTCAGCTACCTCATCTGTAGCATGGGGATTAAGACTGTGAGCTCTATGAGGGACATGGACTGTATCCAACCTGATTACCTTATATCTACCCCAGCGCTTAGAACAGTGCCTGGCATAAAATAAGCATTTAACAAATACCAGTTAAAAACACAAACAAACAAAAAAACATGTTACAGTCTCTGCATATGAGTGGAAAATGACAAGTGGGAAATGCGTAACCGTTATGGGAATTCAACCTGATCAACATATTTATGCAGTCATCATGATCACAAGGGGTTACAATTGCCCTACAATTTAGTCCCACCAGAGGCTGAAACTGTCTCAATTATTTTTTAGTGGCAAGAGAAACTGAAAATCACACTTGTGTTACCAATGACTCTGTGTAGATGGCTCAGGACTGGATTCCACCTGAGACCAAGTGCCCAAGGTGGCAACATCTATGTATCAAGTTGGCTTGTTTTCAACAGGGTGTAGCATTATGTAAACCTTTGTATGATGTTTACGGAGACCAAATTAGGGAAGGAGCCCAGGAGAAGGGGGAAGAAAGGTGGAATGTTGCCAAGAAAAGGCAAAATAAAGAGGAAATAATGAAAGCACCAGAGGAAAAGGAGAATGAAGGTGCAAATAAAAAGATCAATGGAAAGAGATGAGTGAATCAAAGGCTAAAGTGATTGAGTGGAGGCAACTAGAAAGGAGACCCAAGAAAAGATGAAATGAGGGAAGAGAATGAGAGCATACGAAACGGAAGAGGACAAAACCAAAAGGCAGAAATAGTGGTGGTCATAATTTGGAGCTCTTCATCAGTTTTTCCACTGACTAATGCGAAATCCAACCACTGACTGACTAATGGCTATATCCTGCTGTCAGCCCAGAGCCAAAGGCTCCTTATTTCTTCAGAGGGAATAACCTAAAAATGAGGAATAGCAAAACTCCCAAATGTCTTTTCCCCACCTGAGCTACATCCTTGTGGAGCCTGATTATCCCACGGTGGAATAAGGTCCCTAGTTCAGCTACAAAAGATTTTCTGGGGCAAAGATGTGCAAAGAAAAATGAGTAACAGTCCTCTTTATTTGTGGAAAACTGTGATTGACATCAGACTTTTCTGCAGGTCTCACGGTATGACTGTGACCTTCCAGGGACTATCCACAAATGCGATGTAAAAATGTCATTTGGCCCCATCACAGAATGACTTTATCTTCCCCAGTTAAACATCCACTTTGCTTTTCCCAAGAGCAACACCAAAGAAAGCAAGGAAAAAAAAAAAAGATGGAAAAGAACGATTCAAGGGAGAAAGCAAGAGGAGATGGTATTTTTTTCCCCTCCAGAGCAGACCTTTGTTCCCAGAGAGTTAGGAAAAAGCAATGGCTAAAAAAACAGCTGACTCCTTTTGCAGTGCTCTTTTATGGAAGTTGATCTGGCCATTTGGATGGAATGAGTACCAACAAGGAAGAAATACAGTGATTTTCTACTTCACAATATTTTATTTCAGTGTTCCTAAGACGGAAGAATGGCATCGTCAAGTTGAAGCAGAGAAGACTGTCCTTACTAATGTATTATCATTGCATTTATTCTTACAGGGACAAGCTGATCTTCTCAAATATGCTAAAAATGAGACAATGGAGAACCTGAAGCAAATCCAGCTTGCTGCTCTTTCATGTGGACTGAATAAACCAGGCACTGTAAATTCAGAAGTCTCGAAGCCTCGTCGGAGCCTGGAGGCCATACCTGAAAAAGCAAATGACGAAACTGGAGAATGAGAGAACTTTATAGTCATTATTATGGAGTTTATAACTCTAGGACCAATTGTAGCCACACAGGACATTTGCTTTGCACTCACAATTGAGAAATAAATACATTTGGAATCCCAAAGCACAACTGGAAAAGTTTTTAAACTGTGAACGTTTGTAGCAATTTTGCTTGTGAAGGCAAAAGAAATGAACGGAAATCATATGATTGGTCAAAATAGTCTTATTTGTGTTGAGGTATCATAATTCAGTAACTGCAAAGAATAGGTTATTGATTAGACAGTTGAGAAACTTATTTCTGAAGGAAAGTAATCTTTTGAAGATTTGGTAAGTCACAGAAGCATATGTAGGAGGGAACTGGATGTACACATTTTATTGAATGTGTGATTTTTGTCAATCTGAATTAGGGCTACAGAAGATTTGGTTGTATGCTTGCTGAGCCATAATTAAAAATGAGAATGTAGTTGGACAATGCTCATTGTATCTTTGGTGCACTATAGGAGAGCCATTGTGAAAAAGGAAAATGTGCAATCAGTTTGAAGTCCTCTAACATGCGTATTATTTCTGCCTAAGAACTTCTGCGAATGTGTCTATCTAATGTAAAAGTGACCAAATTGCAAGCAACACACTGTAAATAGTTTTTCATTGTGTGAAGTGAAGTGTTCATATTAAAAAAGTTTTATGATATTTCTCCCATGCAAGTAAAGCTTTTAACTAAATTTTAACTTTTTTATTTTCTAGTCCAAAAGTATTCTACTTGTAAGGATAGTTACCACCATCCTTTTGAGAGGTTTGTCAAATGATGATGCTGTTCTGGGATGTTGGTTTCTTTGTTAGGTTTTTGACAATATTAGGTTATGGTAGCTGACTGTTGCTGTTAAACGAACATCCCAAACTATGGCCATCGTCTCAGTATTCTTCATTTAACAGTACAGGGCAGTGTACCATGACAGCGTGCAATAAGTTAGAAGGAAAAATAAAAAGATGAGATTAAATGTAGTTTTTGTGGAGCCATTTAAGTTTTTAATCAAATCTTTTCTTGTTTTCACGAATCGGTAAAACTTTGGCTCATTTCAGAAGAGGAACTCCCCATTGCATTCTGATTATTGCTTTGTCCAAAAACACGATTGCTTTTATGATTTTGAAAATGTAAAAGCTCTTTTGCAAAAGCCCCTCTTAGAGTCATTGTATTCCTCCTTCCAACAGTTTAGATAGATTAGCTAGAGAAATGTTTACAATGTTGATCTTAGTTTCCTGTAAGTCTAGTGCATAAAACGAGGCAAATTAAGGCTAATGCAGCCCCTCATGTTAAATTGTTTAAGTAAAGAAAACAATCAGAAAAATTGAGGAGCCTGGGCTGAATTAAAGGCATTTCTTTATATTTTATGTCTGTCATCTTAATCCTTTCTTAGTGTCCATGGCTTTGGTCTAGATCTAGACAAAGTTGGCTTACTTGTTAATATGATTCCAAAAGACAAAGTAAAGATGATAATTGTGGTATTTGTTAAGCGCTTATTATGTGCCAAGCACATTATGTACTGAGTGGGGGGGTGAGGGGGTAGATACAAGATAATCAAGTCAGATGCAGATGAGACTATTTAAAAGCATGAAAGAGAAGTAATTTAGATCATGTAATTCTATGCATATGTCAGCTGATCATAGAGTTGGCAGTTCAGTGATGTGCACCTAATCTCGGTTCACTTGGCTATTTTTAGCCATGTGCTTTTTCTTAACTCTGTGGGGTGAAATTGCAAAAAAGCAAGGAGTGTACCCTATGGGAATTATGCACAATTTATCTCTGAATGTCCAAAGAGTGATTTAAAAAAATGTCATCAGCAATCCTTTTGCCTCCTCCTGCAGTTTGGTTAATAGCAATATTCAATTTAGAGTGAAAACCAGACGCCTTAGAGAGTAATCTTAAAAAAAATCAATGTCATATCTAATAATTGTCTTTAAAATAAGATTGAAAGCTGCATGCCGTGCTAAGGGTTGTCACGTGTGCCACGTAGAATGCTTTTAACAATGATGTGGCTTTATCTTTTGTAAGGAAAGTAATTTAAGGAATATACAGATCAGACACTGGGTACTATGTAATGGCTGGGGTTTTTAGACACTGGCAGAATCATCCTTTTCAAAACATGCCAAGCAAACTGGAGAAGAAAACAAAAAAGAAATGTGCATTATAGCAAAGCCAAAGTAGTGTATCATTAAATGTGAGATTTCTCTCTTGCTCACACAAAGCATGTGTAGTCATGTGCCCTCATAATCCCTCAATGAGTGACACTTGCTCAAATTTTTAGTTATCACTATTGTGTATTAATAGTCTCATTCCTATTGAAATCATGATTAGAGAGGAAAAGTACAGTGTCCATTTAAAAGTTATTTTGGACACAAATTGTATCCAGTTATTTTGGAACTTCCTGTGATTCATTATAAAATTGGAAAACTTTTTGAATTGAACCAGTATATATTATTAATACTGTTTAATGGTGGTGAATTCCACAACAGGTCCAATGAAGGAAACAAAGAAGTTAAGAAATGGACAGGTGATGGGTTGCCTGATCTTCTGGAAAATGTGGATTCTTAAACAATTCTAAATAATCGGGCCTCGTGGAAGGGAGAAGTGGTACAGTGTCACAAAACTGGGCCTTCGTGGGGCAGAGGGGAAAGGCAGCCTGGAGAGATTCACTGCTAGGGTCTGCAGGGGCCAAGGTATGGGAAGGGGAGTGGAAAGCAGGCAGCTGGTGTGGCCGGAGAAGTCTGTTCCTTGGGACTCCTCAAGGTTAATTCTCCTTTAGGAATCGAAAGCCATGTGTGTAAATGAGTGTTTACACGTTCACCCCATTATAATTAAAAGCATCTAGGGCACTGAGGAAACGAAAGCCCTCTGATTGTGTAGATCCTGCCCAGGTTCTGAAATTGCTTTTAACAGTAATGAAAGCCAGAAACCCTGTAGGCATATTGGGTAACTTTCAGTTTGGGCAAATAATTTCCCCTCTCTGCTTTTCTTGGAAAAGTTTAAACTATTCTCTTTTAACTCTTTTCTAAGTATGTAGCTTGGCTTCTTTATCTTACCCATAATTGTCTCAAGTGATTTTTGAAACCCATTTCTAACCCTGTAGCTTCTTTACTTAACCCACAGATGTCTCAAATCAAGATGCATGATATACTTATCAGAAAACTGGAAAATATGATTTCCATCTTTGAAATGTATATGGTGGGAGCAGATCTGGTTAAAGGGTCATTCCCCCAAAGTTATTAAAAATGATTTTCTGTTCACCTTGGGAGTGCTGGTAAATGTATGAAGTGGAGGTTCATAATAGTTGATCTCAATTGGTGACTGAGGTGAGGAACAGAGGGTATGCTTCCCAAATTCACAGTTGATAACAAATTAGGGAGGTTTGCATTTGGAGAACCAGATTAAAAATGCTACACTGGAGAAAAGGTCAGATTTTTAAACCAAATGACATTAATTTCAGCCAAAGGTAACAAATTCCACTAAAAGCAAACAAAAGTAACTAAATAAGACTGGTTTTCATAAGCTTTACAAGAAAATATCTGAAAAATCATGGTGGGACATAGGATAACTCTGCAATCAATCAGTGGTATTTATTGAAAACTTACTGTGTGTAGAACCCTGTACTCAGCACTTGGGATAGCTCAGCACAACAGAATTAACAGGTATGTTCCCTGCCCACAGCACTAAGATGTGGAGACAGTGACAGAGCATGGAGAAAGCCTGAGGTGATTCTTCCATCACTGCTGAGAATTGGGTCCAGGCTTTTTTTTTTTAACTTTTATGATTTTTTTTTATAGCCCTTCAGCTGAAATCTGATATGATGAGCTCAGGGAAGACCAGCAGAAAGTCAAAGAGGTAACTAAATGTTTGGGGAAGTAATCTCCCATGGTAAAAGCTAAAGAATCTGGAATTTTTTAGTCTAGAAAAGAGAATTGAAGAGAATTCAATAATAATCCTCGAACATGTCGATCAGTCACTTATTGCATGCTCACTCTGTGCAGAGTACTGTACCACGGACTTGGGAGAGTATTGATTAATGGAGTTGGTAGACATGTTTCCTGCCCATAAGGAGCAGTTTAGAGACTATATTCTAATTTAGTCTAATGAATAATACCAGCATTTTTCACCAAAGTGTGTATACCCAGGGGAATTTGCAAGGGAGGGTTTTGGAGTCTCTGAAGACATTTCTTTCTGGAATGGTTTCAAATGTTACTACTTGGAGGACATGGATCAGATCACTCCTTGAGATCTCTTCCAACTTTATTAGTCTATAAAAAGGAAAAAAAAGCCGTTTTATTTCTATCGTAACAAAAAGGCAGAATAGTAAATATTAGTTTAGAAGACCTTGACTTCTGTGTGAATTGTTGATCATCTGTTGAACTGTTGTTGAGGGAGATGAATAATTCCAAGGGGAAGTGGTAACAATGGGGATTTCATTACTTGTTTTCATCAAGGGAAGCACTTTGGGTTGACTCAGGACAAGAGGCAGGTAAACTTCCTTTTACATGTGTAACTTCGGTTTGCCAGCATGTCTCATTAAGTTATAAGTGACTGGGAGAAGGGAAGAAGAAGCAGAATATCCAAGAGTGTACAATGTGCCAAGCACTGTGCTAAGTTCTGGGGTAGATACAAAATAATCAGCTCCCACATGGGGCTCACAGTCTAAGTTTGAGGGAGAATAGATATTGAATCCCTATTTAGCAGATTAAGAAACTGAGGCACAGAGAAATTAAGCAACTTGCCCTAGGTCGAACAGCAGACAAGTGGCAGAGCCAGGCTTAGAGCCCAGGTCCTCTGACTCTCAGGCCTTTGCTCTTAGTCACTTGTTTTCTGCTTCTAGCTCAACCATGGATTGCAACTTTTCAGTTTTGAGCATAGGGGTGAGTAGCATGCTTAGAAAGAGAGGTTTGTCACATGCCTTCCCAATAGTTAATTGTGGACATGAGACTAACCCAATGGCTTCTTTCATTCCCATCTGTGTGCTCTCTGGCTCATGTGAGTGGCCCTCCCCCTCCACTCTGATTTGAGAAGTGAGAGTTTGGCATCTAGCATTTAAGCTCATCCCCAGGGATTGGAAGGCACTGTGGATCCAGGGGTCATAATCACAGAAGGAGGACATGCCTTGGGGAACAGGAGGAAATGGCTTAACCTTTAACACTTATAAGTGAGGATCAAGGAGACAATTACTCTTTTTGGCACTATGGAATCAATGCCTATGATGCCATTTTCTTTCATCAGATATGGGGACATCTCCATTCTTGCTTTGAAGATAAGTAATATTTTTTTTCCACAAGATATATTCATTTATTCATTGCATTTTGGCAATTTACCATTTTCAAGTGAAATTGATCTCTCTCAGGTTTAGAGTTTGAATATTTCACTGTATAATTCTATATTCTACAATCTACAGTTCAATACTTCTGTAGTCCTCTAAACTGTAAGCATGTTGTGGGCAGGGAACGTCTCTCAACTCTGTTATATTGTACTGTCCCAAGCACTAAGTACATTGAAGTACACATAGTAAGCACTCAATAAATACGATTGATTGATTGATATGCAGAATAACCCAGCAGTTCAGGTAGTTGAGGGACTCAACGGATTTACTACACTTTCCTTTTATATTGATATTGGTTTAGGACTTCAGAGTGGATTCCTAACTAGAAGTATGTAGAGAAATACATACTAGGAAAAAATTATGTCGTTGAATCAATCAATCAGTGGTATTTATTGAGCACTTACACTTCTGTACTGTACACTAAACTAAGCATTTCAGAGTACAACAGAGTTGGCAGATACGTTCCCTGTCCACAGTGAGTTTGCAACTTAAAGGGGGAGTCAGACATTAATAGAAGTTTTAAATTATCCATTGAACAAAATTATTTTTATTTTCTGCTGTAGAGCTTGATTTTGGAATTAGAAAAAATTATCCAGCAGCTCTTTGAACCAAAATCAGAGATTCTAGCATCAAAGAATCTGTGGAGTCATTTGAACATGCAATGAAGTCCCACTGCTACCTTTCAACATTCATTAGTCTGGAAAACTCTTCAAATGAGTATGTTTTATCAGTCTTTCTTAATGAAGGTGCCAAATCCTGGTAAACTTGTCCCTTTGAATTGTGCCAAATATTTCCCCTAAACAAACAGGTATGTTCATATCCTGATAAAGTAAGGCAAAGTCCCAATTGAAAAATCGAAGACTTAAATAGTTGGAATGAAAATAAAATATAAGGAAAATTACCAGTCCTGCTTTCCTCTATTTTCCTTTGCCCTCCAAATAGTCTCTTCCTCTTTCTTTTTGTATCACTTATTTTCCTAATTTTCCTCAAAGCTGACACTGTCCTCCCAGGGGATGTTGCTAGGAATTAGCTCTGGGATCTGTGGATGCTATGTTTCATCTACTGGAACTCTTCTTTTGTAAAAAATGACATACTCTGTGATTAAAGAAAAAACAGAGGCAGCCGAAATTTAGATCCAGAGCAGGTTAATTCAAAGTACAAGAGACAAGCACTGATAGAGGCACCTTCAGGAAATTGATTTATTGAAAATAATGAAACTTGCAAATCTTCATTCAATTCCATATCATTTGTACTCATAAAGCATTCTTCAAAACTTCATGACAGTACGATATAAAAATATGGAATAGTTTTAGGTGTTTATTTCAATACTTCCTTTATAGTGGTGGTTCCTTGAACATTTGAAGCTTGTTATGGTAATCTTGTTCATTCAAGAGTATACTATTTAGACATACAAATCATCAGAAAAATTGCCTTTATGATATGCAAAGAATTCCAAATTCCCAGATTACAGTTATACAGAGGAGGACTATGCTGCAAGTTGAATGCTTGAATAGATTTTTTAAACAATATAAAATGTATTTATATATAGTTTTTCTTTTCAGGAAGATGGATTAATGTGCATAAATCTATAGAATACAAATATTTTGTATACAGCGCTCAGATGTTCTTTATGAAAAAAACCCAAAAATCAAAGATGTAGTTGATTACAGATAACAACAGCGAATGACTTTCTCCAAAGGTGAGCGTGATCTTCAAGCTTCTCACTGACTGAGGTGAAATATATTGTGCAAGTGAAACAGGTAAGCCCTCTCTAGAGACTGCACCTTATCCAGTTTCATTTTCAACATTATCGGTTTTACAGATTTTTTAGCTTGATGCACCACATTGTAGTTTTCCTAATACAGGCACTTCAGTATTGTAATCTTTATCCTGGCTGCACTCATTTATCCTTTAGAAGATTTCAATAGATGGTTGTATTATATGTCTAATATTGAAAACTAACTCCAAATTAATTCATTCAGTCGTATTTATTGAGCGCTTACTGCAGAGCCCTGTGCTAAGCGCTTGGAAAGTACAATTTGGCAACAGATACAGACTATCCCTACCCAACAACGGGCTCACAGTCTAGATTCTAGAAGGTTAACTACCAAACGTGGACAGGGAACATGTCTAATAATAATAATGTTGGTATTTGTTAAGCGCTTACTATGTGCAAATCACTATTCTAAGCACTGGGGGAGATACAGGGTCATCAGATTGTCCCTTGTGGGGCTAACAATTTTTAATCCCCATTTTTACAGATGAGGGAACTGAGGCACAGAGAAGTGAAGTGACTTGCCCAAGGTCACACAGCAGACAGGCGGCAGAGGCGGGATTAGAACCCGCGACCTCTGATTCCCAAGCCCCGGGCTCTTGCCACTCAGCCACACTCCTTCCCAAAAAGATTCCCTGCCTTCGAAAGAAGGATTTGCAGAAAGACAAGAAAATAAACCATGCCGAAACCCAAGATCGAACCAGGGACCGTTAGATCTTCAGTCTAACGTTCTCCCAACTGAGCTATTTCAGCCTCTACTGTATTGTAATAATAATAATAATGGTATTTGTTAAGCGCTTACTATGTGCCAAGCACTGTTCTAAGCACTGGCATAGATACAGGGTAATGAGGTTGTCCCACCTGGGGCTCACAGTCTTAATCCCCATTTTCCAGATGAGGTAACTGAGGCCCAGAGAAGTGAAGTGATTTACCCAAGGACACACAGCAGACAAGTGGCAGACCCATGATTAGAACCCATGACCTTTGACTCCCAAGCCTGGTGTTCTTACGTAAGCAGCGTACGCTCCAAATGCTTAGTTCAGTGCTCTGCACACAGTAAGTGCTCAATAAATATGATTGATTCAAACATAGCACTCTTTGAACACCCTGTGCACAGTTTGTTTGGGGGGGGCGAATAAAACAGTGCTAACAGTTCAATTTGAAGAAGTGGAAATTTCACACCTTCTGGCTCTCATTTCATCAACACTAAAAAAAAGGGTGGGTAAAATTGCCACTGTTCTACTTTTTCTATAGTCTCCCCTGAATTCCTTTTTGAGTCACTTGCAGGACTCTGAAGGGCCAACATGAGTGTTTCATCTGCCTTGGGCCAGCTGGCAGCCTGGGACAGGAAGAGTTTAAAGAGCAGCTTTGCTCACCATGCCAAGAACTCTGCTTCTCGACCTCCCCGGGAATAGTCTCACTTGCCTTGCCAGTAACTCTGCTTCTGGAACTGCTTCTCTTTGGATTGAGCCAAAAGGTTCAAGTGGTTCCGGAATAGGTCCAACATTGACCCAGGTCTGTCTGGAGCGATGGCAGTTTAAAGAGTAAAAGGGTAATTCCATTTCCTTCTCAATTCCCCACTTTGTATTAGGACTGCAAAAATAATAGAACTGTCAATCAATTATATTTATTGACCACTTACTGTGTGCAGAGCACTGTACTAAGCGCTTGGGAGAATGCAATATAACAATAAACAGACACATTCCCTATGCACAACAATCTTACAGTCTAGAGGACTGCTTTGACTGGGCCCCCTGCCCCACATTTGATGATTCGACTAGTGCTAGACGATTAACACAATTCAGTTGCTCATTCAATCATATTTATTAAGCACATAGTAAGTGCTCATCCGGTTTGCATCCCCTTGGGTGAGCCCCTCCCCTCAAACAGGCTCCCAGTGAATGAATGATAGCCCTGATTTGGCACTTTGTTCCCCTGTAACTGGCTCTGGTGTGCAATGATTTTCAGATTGGGTCTCTCTTCTTCCTTCTCTGGAATTACTTGTAACTTGTTTGGCTGTTTCTAAACTTTGGTATTTTCCCTGGAAAGGATATTTTATCTTTGTCCCTCATCTAGAATCTAATTTTAGAGGAAATATGTGCTGCTATGAGAGAAAGAAAATGGCTTAAAGTAATTTGTAAAGTCCAGCAGTTCTGTTTGTCACCCTCTCAAGTGCTTACAGGTGATTGCTTTCATTTTTCTGGTCAGTAGTTGATCAGATGTAAGGGGTGTGAGCGGGATTAAAACAAAACTGCTATGGGCAAAGCCAGTCACGGACTCACAGATCCTTCCTTTTATAGATTTCCGGGCCAATTTCTAGGCCCAAACATGGCACAAGCTTAATAAGTACCATTACTGCTAGGAAGCAGTTCCAATGTGTGGAGCACTATACTAGTGCTGGGAGAATCCACTGATTGCAATTGAGTAAGTTTCTCAGTCTGCAGGAGGCTCACAACGTGGGCAGAGGTCGGCTGGGAGTTCAGTGAGTGAGAAGAAAATGACATGCCAAATTCAAGAGTTTAGAAACGACCACAGTAAAAAATAATAGTTCATATACATACAGTCCTCTAGACTGTACGTTTCTTGTGGGTAGGGAATGTGTCTACCAACTCTTTTGTATTCTTCCAAGTGCTTAATCCACTAATCTGCATACAGTAAACACCTAATAAATACCACTGATGGATTGATTTAACTTCTTGGGCTCTCCATCAGTCCAGTCCTGCCACACTAGTCAAACTATCACCATCTTCTGATCATTCAAATTGGTTGGGAAGATAAGCTTCTCTCTCTCAATGTCAGGGAAAGATGAGGAGAGGAGGTAGCCAGCCCTGGCTCTTGGACACTCCCTGCGAGCCTGGGAATCCAGAGAAGAGTGCCAAGCTGTGTCACCAACTGAAATACTCATGTTGAAAATAGGGTCTGAAATAGGGTCTACTGCATGTTTGCAGTATTCCCACAAGGGAAAATTTTGCCATCTGGAATAATGAGCCTATTCAGTTATAAAAGTGCAGAGTTTCTGACAGCCCCCATTTCACACTTTTCTATAGTACCTCTACAATCAGTTGTATTTATTGAACACTTAATCTGTGCAGAACACTGTACTAAGTGCTTCGGGGAGTACAACAGTGTTGTGCAGCACTTTCCACACCCACAATGGGCTTACAATCTGGAGGGGAAAGGTATCAAACCCCCATTTTACAGTTGAGGAAACAGGCACAGAAAAATGACTTGTCCAAGGTCACACAGCAAGCAAGTGGCAGACCTGGGATTAGACTCCCATGGAGACCTCATGCCTTCTTTAAACCCTGCCCTACATCACACAGGGTATTTTAAATTGGAGGTGTGGAATGGGGAAAACTGTAAGCAGGTTGATCAGAAGAAGGCAGAAGTCCAATGAAACAAGGCCTTAAGCAGTGCAGCAGAGCCACTGGCCATTCAACAAAGTTGGGAGCAGCAGCAGAAGAAAGGCCAGCAGTGGGCAGGTGGGTACAGCTGATAGTGGGGGCTTGGAGAAAATGTGACACAAGGAAGAATAAAGCAGTGCTGGGTACTCTGGAGGCCATATCCAAAAGTGAGGGATGATTTTTGTGACCATGCAATGTGGAAAGCACTGTGCATCTGTCTTGGCAGCTGCACTTCCACACAATGATAAAAATCTGACTGTCAGTAGTCTTTCAAAATTGAAAGACAGTTCTATAGCCACAAATGTACATCGGTGGGTTCAGATAAACTTTGGGTTGGATCATTCACGTCTGCCAACATCTGAGTGCCATTTTCAGGGAGCATGCCTGCACCACAGTGAAGATCCCAGACAGTGATGAGAAACTAGCGACTCTTTCGGTCTTAATTGTTTGCTTCTGTTAGGTTAATATCTTCTTCCTACTGCCTGTTTGTTCACTGGGGTAAATGCTGCTGACACTTGACCCTAACAAAAACCAGCTTTATAGGGAGGGTACTGACCGCCTGTGTGTTGACTTTTCCTGGTGGTACCACTGATCTAAAACAAGCAACAAGCTATCCTTTCACAAAACCCCTCCCCACCCTCCCACCCCGCAGAATTTAACACAAACCTCATGAAAAGGAAGCAGAGGCTATTAAAATGATGCAAAGCAGAGAAGTTTCATCAACAGAAAAATCTCCCTACCCTTCTTGTGCCTGGTACTGCTTTTCTCAACTGAATGAAAAAGGAGACTCTTGAGCTCACTTGAAGGGTGAAGGAAGCAGGAGGTGCCCTCAGAGTCGACAGGGAGGAGGACAAACCAAAAAAAAAAGAATCACAAGAGACTCAGCATGGAATAGTCTTTCATTTAAAACTTCCACTGGTCAAGGGCAAAGTCTGTCAGAGACCTTTCCTAAGCATTTTACTGCAGCCTGAAGCCTGAAAACCATGTCTGCCTCTACTGCTTCCACTGCTGCTTGGTCTGGTTTGGGATTAGAATAATTTATCATGCTGTTCTCATGACAGTGAAAGTGAAGCCAAGTCATTGGTGACTTTCCCAAGGGCAGTTTCTATGGAGTGGAGATTGTAGGGGGTCAAAGAGGGAATTGGAAGGAGAGGAAGTGGAGGCAATGATTGTGAACAACTGGTTCGAGTTTGGAAAGGAATGGTAGGGGAAGATGGGGCATTGACTGGAGGATGCAAATGGAGTCAGAGGAGAGGTTTTTTTTTTGTAAATTTAAGATAGTACATCCATGTGCATGCTTGAAAGCATTTGAGAAGCCACACAGCAATGTAACTAGCACAAAGTGTAGTGCTCCACAAAGCCCATCTCAGAGGAGCAATTATATTAGGGCTAAAGGACATGGCTCTTTTCCTAGGATTTGAGAATGAACTGTGCTCTCAGAAAATCACACATTCTATTGATATGCTATTTGATTTATTTTTTAATACCAATAAAATGAAGTCTAGCAGTCAGTCTGAATGAATTAGCTTTTGTAACAGCTGCCATAAGACAACTAAGAATTTATCAGGAGCTAATACATTTTCAGTTATTCTTTTCTTTTTATGTCAGATTTTATTAATGAACTGTTTCAGATAAACTTAAATACTATCTATTTCTCATTGCTTTAGATGCCTTGCAGATGATGAATAGACTGTAACTTACAGTAAGTATAATTGAAATTCTGGAAAATATTTCATTAACATGCTACTGCAGCCTTAGTTTGGGATATTTATTGAGCACAGTGGGTGCTCTATATGTCTGGAGCTTTATGGATTAAACACAAAAATCTCCCTTGATCTCTAACAACAATAATAATAACAATACTACTTGTGAAGCACTTACTACGTGCCAAGCACTGTTTTAAGCACTGGGGTAGATTCACATTAATCTGGTTAGACACAGTCCCTGTCCCACATGGGGCTCATAGTCTAAGTAGAAGGGGGAAGAGTTATTGAATCCCCATTTTACAGATGAGGTAACTGAAGCACAGAGAAGTTATGTGACTTGACCAAGGTTACAAACAGACAAGTGGTAGAACTGTGATGAGAGCCCAAGTCTTCTGACTCCCACACCCATGCTCTTTCCAATAGGCCATACCTGCTTCTCTAGGAACATCCACACCAAAGCTTTGCTGGATTTTCAAAAGGAATCGTAACTAAGATAGTGTGATTTGGGATTTTTTTCCCCTGTTTTCACTGTTCAGTAGATCCCCATCTTGCATCTATTTCCCAAGAGGATTACTTTTTTCTCCCCTCAATTCTTAAAATGCCTCTTCAATCAAGAGCCAGAGCCAGGCTTAACTGATGAAGGAAAGGAAAATGGATGATCAAGAGCCTGGAGAAAGTCTTCGATGAAGATAATCTGAAAAAGTTTGCAGTCTTCAGACTGGAATGATAAAAGCTAAAGGGGACATGATTGAATTTACAAAATCATGAAGGCTGTGGGGGGACAAAAAAAGGTTGTATACCAAAATCCACAACACCCACTGAAATTTAGAGATGGTGGGTTCAAAATAAACCCAAAGAAAGACTTCTTTAAGCAGGTAACAGGGAATTCATGATCAGATTTTAAATTTCAGCGGTTGAATAGTGATTGGGTGAATTTAAGGATGAGAGATCTTTAGTGGCTACTTCAGGAAAAGTTGGGGGAAAAGGGGAAAATGTTTAATGGTACCCCTTACTAATAAGAATGGGTGTCAAGGAGGGCAGTTGTTACACTGTTAAGCAGACCTATTACTGGCCATTTCTTGGGCTCACCTGGCCGGCCTAGGGGAATAAGCATAGAAATGGGGGTGAGGAAACAGGGTTCTATTCTCAGCTCAGCCTCTGACCTGCTGGGCAACCTGAGTTGAGATACTTGGTTTCCCTCTACTTCTTAGTTATGAGCCCCTTGAGGGCTGGTGTACAGCAAAGGCTGTCCAATCTGATTTTCTCATATATAGCAATGGGGTAAGTGCTTAATAAATACTATTACTACTTAAAGACCAGTCCCCAAACCATTGATTATACCAAGTTGTTAATATAAAATTTACATATTAAGACCCTGTTAATCTTATACTTTTAAGGACCTCAACATGACTAAGGTAGATTTTAGTTTTTGTGTGAATTCAACCTTTTATTGCTCATTCCCATATTTGTGTGTTTGTTAAAATGTAATTTCTAATAGATGCTAATTGTTCAAAATCACGTTTGAGGAAAATGCAGTTGTTTTACTTTTCATTTGACAAATAGAAGAAAGCTGTTGAGAGGCCTGCCTTGAGTTTTTCTGATGATGCAAATGTTAATGGGAGCACACTGTGCTTTCTGATAGAAAGAACAGGGCAGATGGCAGGAATCCCAAATTTTCAAAACTTCAAAAATTAATTGCACCTCCTTCCTCATCTTGGCCCCGCACACAGAAAAGTATGAAGTCCAGAAAATTTCCTTTTTGACCTAAGAGGTATTTTTCACTCAGAAATACACTAAGAAAACTGGAATTGGTGTTATTGCAACCACTAAAGGAAAGGACTCTCCTAGGAAGCAGACTACATTAGCTGTAAATAACTAGGCAAAAGTGGGACACAAACAGAATCTGGAAGTGCTACAAATCACTCTCTGAGCCAGTATCTTTGTATCTAAAACACTGTCAGGTAGAAAATATTGTCTCATAGAAATCATTATCACAGGTTGGGGAAAATGTCCTCAGGGACCTTAAAAAAGATTCACCTTTCCAAACAGTTGATAACTCTCCCCAGACCTTGACAGTATCCTTGGTTCCTCCCTCTCCTTCAAGGTTTCAGTCTGTCACCTAATCTTGTTGTTTCTTCCTCTACAGTTTTTCCAGCAGAATCCACCCTTTCTGTTCTATCCTCAGTTACCCTGCTGGTCTAGGTACCTGCCCTATCGAGGTTTGACTACTGCACACCAACCTCCTTGTGGGCCTCCCTGCCTCCAGCCTCTCCCCTCTTAACTGTATAATTCACTTTGCTGCTTGGATCATAGTTCCAAGTCAGTGTTCTGCGCATCTTCCCACTCCTCACAAACTTGCAGTGGCTGCTTATTCCACTATGCAACAAGCAGGAACTCCTGGCTTTAAGAAACACAGTCATTTCCTTCAGTCCTCCTTAATAACTTTCTTCTCCACTGCCCCCAGCTCACCCTCTTTGTTTGTCTCAAGCTAGCCCACTCCCTCCTCTCCCTGCCATTAATCTCTTGCTCTAACCCTCCCTCCTATCTGGAAGTCCTGCTCCTTTACCATCGGAAAAAAAACCATTGTTTTCCCCATCTTCAAAGTCCATCTGAAACCACAACTCGAGACTCAGAGTGAAACACTCATTTCCTCCTGCTGCCCCCCCCCCAATTTATGTACATTTCTTTCCACTCTTTAACTTGCTCCTATCTAATTTATCTCCCCGGCTGGATTGTAAGCAAGCTCCCTGAGGGAGGTGAAGGCGTCTACTGATTTTCTTGCACTCTCTCAGAAGCTTAATTCAGTTGCCCGCAGCCGTTAGGGTAAGTAAGGCGCTAACTAAATGCTGTAGATTACCTGCTTGACAGAAGGCTTCAGGGGATTCCTTCCTCTTCCCACGAGGTTTCTCATTTCGGCCTGGACCCGCTGCTGCCCGGTGACAGTTGAATTCATTCATTCAATAGTATTTATTGAGCGCTTACTATGTGCAGAGCACTGTACTAAGCGCTTGGAATGTACAATTCGGCAGCAGAGACAATCCCTGCCCAATGACGGGCTCACAGTCTAATGCCAGCACGAGGCCTCCCGGTTATATGAGAAGCAGCGTGGCTTAGTGGCAAGAGCCCGGGTTTGGGAGTCAGAGGACGTGGGTTCTAATTCGGTCTCCGCCACTTATCAGCAGTATGACTTTGGCCAAGTCACTTCACTTCTCTGTGCCTCACTTCCCTCATCTGTAAAATGGGGAGTAAATCTGTTCGCCCCAGGTGAGACAACCTGATTACCTTGTATCTACCCCAGCGACTAGAACAGTGCTTGACACATAGGGCTAAACAAATACCATTGTTATTATTATTATCTCGGTTTTGCCACTTGTCCGCTGTGCGACCTTGGGCAAGCCGTTTAACTTCTCGGTGCCTCATCTGTAAAGTGAGGATTAAGACCGTGAGCCCCACGTGGAACCATCTTTTGACCTCTTATCTTCCCCAGCTCTTAGAAGAGTTCTTGGCACATTGTAAGGGCTTACAAATACCATTATTATTTTTATTATCATTATTATTAAAAGTCTAAAGTTAGTGTCGTTCACACCCAATACAATCCAGGGCTTGATGTGGGAAAGGAGTGAGAGAGTGTAAAAACGCCAACCCCGGGCGTGGCCTGGGCGTTGCTTTCCTCGGGCTGGGGCCCAGGTGAGTCTCATTCTTCTGATGAGGCCCGAGGAGGCCTGAGAGCCGGGAAGGTGGCCCCTTTGCCCCTTCTCCCCAAGCCTCCGCCCTGGAGGCAGATGAGGGGACCCGAGAAGTGGAATTCCTCACCAGCTTTCCAACGGCTGGCCAGCCAGAGTTAGCCAGTGCCCCATAGCTCACCCGCTGTCAGCCACCCCTGCCAGGTTAGTGCTGCTTTTATGTCTCCTGTGTTCCCCCTGACCCGACCATTCCCAGCCAGCCTCCCCCCGTACGCGCCACCAACCTAATTGCCCTGCTCTTCCCCCCATCCCCCCTCATTTACTACCCCACTCTGTTCCCCCCCCCACCCCCTGGGTCTGGTCCCTTTCCCCTGATATATCTTTCCTCCTCCCCCCCGCCCCCGTCCCCGGTTCTGTCCCCCTTCAGCCGCCCAACCTGGGTATTGGTAAAATAGAGTCCTTTCTGGTGGCGTTGGTGTTTGAGTGGGCTGCGGATAATAATAATAATAATGTTGGTATTTGTTAAGCGTGTACTATGTGCCAAGCACTGGGGTAGATATGAGGTAGTCAGGCTGTCCCACGTAAGCCTCACAGACTTCATCCCCATTTTATAGATGAGGTAGCTGAGGCACAGAGAAGTGACTTCCCCAAGGTCACACAGTTGACAAGGGATGGAGCTGGCATTAGAATCCATGACCTCCGACTCCTAAACTCGTGTTCTTTCCTTTCCTTTGTTGGCTTGCTGTGACTTATGAAATGGTGTCTGCTCTAGTCTCAGAAGCTTCTCTGTCTTGAGTTTGGAGCTATGTAACACTGAAGTCAGACTGCTGACTACCTCCTTCAGAGGGGCTGAAGGAGATGGGCGCTCATCGGGGCCACTCCTTCCTGTGTCCTTGGGGCAGAAAGGGGGCAGGGGTTCTGGGGGACACGGGGCTAAGAGGGGGCAGACTACGGGAAGGACAGGTTGGAAGACCACTACTCTGAGGTTTTCAGCCCTGACTGCGAACTTGCAGGTCTGGTTGGAGACCAGAGATGGGTGAGGCGGAGTGTCCAGCTCAGTCAGTTGCCCCATTTCCCCATTGCCCTGCTTCCTCTAGTGTGTGAGACTAGAAAGCCCAGCCAAGTGACTTCTCCCACTCCTCAGTATTCCTGTTCTAAGCCATGTCAGTTACTCCTAAAGCTGGCTATCCCTCCTGTCCCTTTCCCAATTTCAGTTTCCCTTTTCTGTGCCGTGTCAGGTACCCTCACAGTCCCTCCCCTCCCAACCACAGTGGCCCTGTTCCAAACTGGGTCAGGCACCCCCACAGCTGGCTATGCCCCCCAACTCTTCCAGGGCCTCAGTGACTCTGTTCCAAGCCCGGCTAGGCACCCCAAGCCAACCATCCCCTCTACCTCCTCCAGGTCCCGGCTCCTGGGTCAGGCACCCTCCAAGGCGGCCATCACTCCCTCCACCCAACTCCTCTGGGCTCTGGTTCCATGGTGGGTTGGGCAATCCCACAGCTGTTAAGCACTTAATACTCTTTCAGCATTGTTCTAAGTGCTGGACAAGCCACAGGCTAATCAGATTGGACCCAGTCCCTGTCCCTCATGGGGCACACTCCTAATCTGCATTTTACAAATGAGGTAGCAGGAACAGAGAAGTGAAATGACTTGCCTAAGGTGACACAGCAGCTATGTGTAGGAGCTGGAATTAAAACCCAGGTCCTTCTGACTAACAGGCTTGTGCGCTATCCACTAGGCTAACCTGTTTCCCCAAGTCGCTTCCCAGCTTTGGGGTGGGGCAGTGGGGGCTTTAGGGATGGTTCCTGCCAGAGAGGGAGATCTGGATCCGTCATTTCTTGGGTTGGGAGACTGAGTTTTCCTGACCTTTCACCTCTACAATATCGCCAAGATCCGCCCTTTCCTCTCCACCCAAACGGCTACCTTACTATTACGGGCTCTCGTTATATCCCGGCTAGACTACTGTGTCAGCCTTCTCTCTGACCTCCCTTCCTCCTCTCTCGCCCCGCTCCGGTCTATTCTTCACTCCGCTGCCCGGCTCATCTTCCTGCAGAAACGATCTGGGCATGTCACTCCCCTTCTTAAACAACTCCAGTGGTTGCCTATCGACCTCCGCTCCAAACAAAAACTCCTCACTCTAGGCTTCGAGGCTCTCCATCACCTTGCCCCTTCCTACCTCTCCTCCCTTCTCTCTTTCTACCGCCCACCCCGCACGCTCCGCTCCTCTGCCGCCCACCTCCTCGCCGTCCCTCGGTCTCGCCTATCCCGCCGTCGACCCCTGGGTCACGTCCTCCCGCGGTCCCGGAACGCCCTCCCTCCTCACCTCCGCCAAACTGATTCTCTTTCCCTCTTCAAAACCTTACTTAAAAATCACCTCCTCCAAGAGGCCTTCCCAGACTGAGCTCCTCTTCCCCCTCTACTCCCTCTGCCATCCCCCCTTTACCTCTCCGCAGCTAAAGCCTCATTTTCCCCTTTTCCCTCTGCTCCTCCACCTCACCCTTCCCATCCCCACAACACTGTACCCGTCCGCTCAACTGTATATATTTTCGTTACCCTATTTATTTTGTTAATGAATTGTACATCGCCTCGATTCTATTTAGTTGCCATTGTTTTGACGAGATGTTCTTCCCATTGACGCTGTTTAGTGCCATTGTTCTTGTCTGTCCGTCTCCCCCGATCAGACTGTAAGCCCGTCAAACGGCAGGGACTGTCTCTATCTGTTGCCGACTTGTTCATCCCAAGCGCTTAGTACAGTGCTCTGCACATAGTAAGCGCTCAATAAATACTATTGAATGAATGAATAGAATGGCACTGTGACAGACAGGCATGATAAATGTCAGGGTGTTCAGTGCTTAATGTCCTGAGACAAGATCTGTCACAGCGAGGATTTTTATTCTATCATGGATTTCTTATTCAAGCACTACTAGGTCTCTGAAACTGCACCCGCAGGAGAAAATGAGACATTGCAAACTCAAGGTAGTTGAACGATTGGTAATTGAGCAGGGAATGTGGTTCTCCACTCTTCTCTTGGGGTTTCTATTACTTTTCCTTCTCGGCCCCAGGTATTCATGAAATGAAAGATTATTTTCAAATTGTTAAAAAAAAATTGAAAAATACCATGTGAGGGGGAAAACAGAGAAGACCCTGGAAAATTTGGCTCTTTCCTGGATGAAATACGGTTATTCCCAGTTGTATGTTTTTTTGGGGGGAGTATTTGTTAAGCACTTACTATATACCAGGTGGGAAGCAGGGGAAGCAGCGTGACTCAGTGGAAAGAGCTTGGGCTTCGGAGTCAGAGGTCATGGGTTCGACTCCCGGCTCTGCCACTTAGCTGTGTGACTGTGGGCAAGTCACTTCACTTCTCTGGGCCTCAGTTACCTCATCTGTAAATGGAGATTAACTGTGAGCCTCACGTGGGACAACCTGATGACCCTGTATCTCCCCCAGCACTTAGAACAATGCTCTGCACACAGTAAGCGCTTTACAAATACCAACATTATTATTACCAGGCACTGTACTAAGTAGGTGCTGGGGTAGATACAAGCCAGTCAGCTAATATCCCACATGGGCCTTGCAATCTTAATTATCACTTTACAGGTGAGGTAACAGAGGCACTGAGAAGTTAAGTGACTTGCCCAAGGTCACAGACATATGGCAGAGCTGGGATTAGGACCCAGGACCTCTGGCTACCAGGCCCATGCTCTGCTTCCCAAATTGTTTTGGCATGGATCCAGAGGAAGATGGGTAAATACTCTATAACCAGGTCAAACACAGTCCCTGTTGCACATAGGGCATGTGTGCATACTATGTCATGTGTGCACACTGTGTCCGTGTCCACATTTCTTTGCCTGCTTGCGTTTCACTCAGAGGGTGCTTGATTTGGCACATACACTAAGCCAACTTGTGTAGAAACAGTGATTTAAAAAAATTTTTTTCCTCCCATGCCCACTTCCCTGGGGACCACCTAGATATGTATGTGTGTGTGTGTGTGTGTGTGTGTGTGTGTGTATTTGGCACTTAGATCTGTGTAGCTACTGGATACTTTAGCCAGAGAGGGCTGTCCTCTGTGTATAGCTGTGAGTTAGAAGAGAACATAATTAATCGTGCCCTAGAGCATTTCAGAAGGATGTGTGATCGCCAAGGTTGCAGGGTAAGAAACTGCAGTGGAAGAATGAATGAACTTTATGTGAGGCAATGAATGAAGCTAAGAGAAAAAGCCCTGAGAATTGCTGAGGAGAGGATACAATGGAATTTAAGTGCTTGTCTGGACTGCTCATTTGCTGCACAGTTGATGGTGGTAGCATTTATTGGGTACCCAGTGGGCCCAGTGGACTTGGGAAGTGCAAAACAAACAAGTCACTCATTCCTTGCCCACAGGGAGTTTACATTCTAACAGGCGAGCGGGACACAAATATTTAAAAGCAGTGTAATCTAAATAAATAATTGAACATGCAGTTGGAGAAAGTATATACTTAAGTGCTGAATCTGGGAATAAATAAGCACATAAGTGTATGAGATGGTCGATGGGCTTTTATGACATGAGATACTGGGAATTAATCCAGCAAGGCATGTTGGAGCGGGTCAATTTTCAGGAGGGCTTTGGGAAGGGCTGTGATCAGCATTGGGTTGGAAGGGACTTGCAAGATAGGAGAGCAGTTTAAGCGAGGGGAAAGAGGAAGGAGTGTCAAGAGGAAGATAGATTTTGAAGATTAGCTTGGGAGAAATGGAGATAGCGGTTGGGATGTAGCAGTGAAGAGAGCAGATATGTAAGGTGAAGTGAGCTGGAGCAGAGGCTTGAAGCAAATATAAGGAAATTTTAAGGATTGAAACGGTGAGTGCCGAGCAGTGCTTCAGGAAGGTGATGTGTGCAGTTGAGATTGGAGAGGGGTGAGGCTGGAGACAGGCAGATCAGCAGGGAGGTTGATGGAATAATCTAGCTGTGATATGAAGATAATAATGGTAAGTCCTGGGGTTGATTCAAGCTAATAATATGGGGCACATTCCCTGTACTACATGATGCTCGCAAGAAGGGAGAACAGTATATTTATGAGGAAACTGAGGCACAAAGAGGTTGTGACTTGTCCAAGGTCACCAGAGCAGGAAAGTGACAGAGCTGGGTCTAGAACCCAAGTCTTCTGCCTCCATGATAACAGCTTATAAGAGGGTGCTAGCTGTTTGGGTACAGAAGGACAGGCAAGTCTAGATATGTAGAAAGAACTGGCAGGATTTGGCAGTAGAATGAATGTGAGAATTGAAGGAGAGCAAGGACTCAAGGATAATACTGAGACTGCAAATCACTTAACTTCTCTGAGCCTCAGTTACCTCATCTGTAAAATGGGAATTAAGACTGTGAGCCCTATGTGGGTCAGGAAATTTATCCAACCTGATTATCTTGTTTACCCAAGGCTTAATACATTCTTTGGTACTTAAGATTGGTATGAGGGGCTGAATTCTGTTTTGGGTGGTGGTAAATTGGGGGAAGCAGAGGGAGAGAAGAAAAGGGAGGTGGGGAAAGGAAGGGAGGTAGAGAAACGACACGGGCTCAGACTTCTCAGTATGATATGCAGTTCACATAGTAAGCACTCAATGACACAATTATTATTGTGGGCTTCTGCAGGAATATGGTGTTACACTGAGATAGTTATGTCTGTTTTAGATATATTGAGTGTGGGGTGCTGCAGGTCAGGCAAGTGGAGATGTAAAAAGAGGCAGATTTGGGCCAAGGTCAGGGCTTAGAGAGGTAGATTTGGGAGTCATCCACATACAGTGGTAGCTGAAGCCAGGTGAGCAGATGAACATCCAGAGAGAGTGGGTGTAGAGTGAGAAAAGGAGGGGACCCAGAACAGAGCCTCAGGAAACTCCTGCTGTTAAGAGATGAGAGGTAGAAGAGGAGCCGGCCAAAGAAACGGAAAAGGAGCAGATGGAGAAGCAGGAGATGAATCAGGTTAGTACTAGGTCACCAAAGTTGAGGCCTGATAGTGCTTCTGGGAGGAGGGTGTGGTCTCCTAGGTCCCAGGCAGCCGAGGAGGTTATTGATGACCTTAGAGAGTGCAGCCTTGGGGGAGTGAAAGGGTTGAAAGTCTGATTGTAGTGGGGTCAAGAAGAAGAGTTGTGAAGAAAAAGTGAAGGTACTGAGTGTAAATGACCCATTCCAGTGGTTGGTTTAGGAATGAGAGCGGGGAGATGAAGAAGCAGCATGGCCTAGTGGAAAGCGTGCAGGCCTGCGAGTCAGAGGACCTGTGTTCAAATCCCAGCTTCACAACTTGCCTGCTGTGTGACTTTGGGCAAATCTCTTAACTTCTAGGAGACAGTTTTCTCACCTGGAAAATGAGGATTCAATACCTGTTCTCCTTCCTACTTAGATTTACTACTTAGGGAAGATGCAAGGCCTAAATGGATAGAGCATGGACCTGGGAGTTAGAAGGACCTAGGCTCTAATCCCAACTATGCCACTTGGCTGCTGGGTGACCTTGGGCAATTCACTTCACCTCTCTGTGCTTCAGTTCCCTCATTTGTAAAATGAGCCCCATGTGGAACATGAAATGTATCCAACCTGATTAGCTGTATCTATCCCAGAGCTTAGAACAATGCTTAACACATAGTAAACACTTAACAAATACCATTATTATTTGTATTATTATCATTATACTGTGAGCCCCTTATGAGACAGAGGTTCATTAATTCATTCATTCGTATTTATTGAGCACTTACTGTGGGCAGAACACTGTACTAAACACTTGGGAAAGGACAATATAACAATAAACGTGACATTTCCTACTCACAACGAGCTTACACTCTAGAGCGGGGGGACAGACATCAATACAAATAAAATTACAGATATGTACATAAGTGCTGTGCGGCTGGGAGGGGGGAAGAGCAAAGGGGGTTGTATCTGACCTGATTATGTTGTATCTTCTCCAGTTCTTAGTACAGTGCTCGATACCTAGTAAGGGATGGGTAGGAGGGGGTGGGTGGTGTTTCGGGCGGTGGTAAATTTGGAGAAACAGAGGGAGGGAAGAACAGGAAGGTGGGGATAGGGGAAGGAGAGAAAGGACATGGGCTCAGACCTTTCAGTACAATACCCTTTTCCTGTCCAGCTGCTCAACCGCCAACTGCTGCAACCTCCCTGGCATTCTACAACTGGCGAAGGCTTTCGAGCCCCGATGCTCCCAAGAAGAGGGGTGGCTCTCCTCCAGGTGATGGCAGAAGTCATCGTTAGCCACTGGACTCGTGTCCGGATCCTCAGGTTAGTGTAGTACTACTCCCTGTAGCCGGACCCTTGTGCACCCCTTGTTTCCACCTCAGGAAAGGTGGCATCTACGTGAAAGTTGGTGATGGTTGTCTTCAGAGTGCTCAGAGCAAGACCAAGTCAAGGCAGAAGGGACAAAGAAATAAAATCACGATGCCTAGGGAAGTAAGGAAGTCATTTCAGGTTGAGTATAGAGAAAAATCAGCCATTTTTGGTCCTGCTATTTGAATTTACCTTATTATCCCAAGCTTCATTTCTTGCGTCATTTGGTTGGGAGGTCATCTTGGTGGCTGTTGTCCTGTGTAGCTGGTTGCACTGCTCGCAATAAGCCCTCGGTCAATACCACTGATGGATTGATTGGATGGAAGAACGCCATGGCCTGGCACCTCTGGGGAGGCCCACAGTATGAGGGGAAACCCTGTCTTCTGGGGGCCATTTGGCTGGAGTGGGCTGCTAGTCTGACACTGAACTGGGCCTTACCTGCAGGTGCCTAATCTGTTGGTCAGAGCTGTGGGGAGCTCTGGAGCCAGGCTGGGGCAGGATGGAGCATGGCTCTGCATGGGTAGGAGAGAAGGGGAACAACAGGAGCTCAGCCCCGCAGTGGGGGTCCAGCAGAAGTGCAGTGGAAGCAATCCTCTTGCCAGTTGCTGCCTTGTGCGTACACTCTGCACCACCACACAGCTGGGGGAGTTGAGTTGGAGAAAAGCAGGGTAGTTGGTAGGGGGGTGGGGCGTGTTTAACCTTCCTGGCTGGAGAGATCCTTTCACTTGTGAAACCCGTTTAAAGTCTCTCGAAGCCATAGTTTAATATAAAAGAGGATTCCATCCCTCACGAGCCATTGATCCTTGAATTAAATGTTCCGGTAACCAATTCTGTCTTGACAAGGTACATTTGAACGAAACTCATACACTTTGGTGACATTTTAACACAGTAGAAACATGTTGTGAAGATGAACCCTTAAGTGGTACTCACTGCATAGGGCTTCCAACATCAGCCCTCTGATATTATCTTTTTTATTATTATTTTCTACCTAATTCACTGGCGTCGCGTCTCTGGCCTGTTGACCTTTTCTGGCATTTGGACTTTCGCTTGAGGGGCTTGGTTTGTTCCTCACCTCTGCCAGTCCTTGGCACAGCTGGGTGGGTGCAGCGAGGGGGGGAGGCAATGAGCAGGTGCTCCAGGGTCTTATGGAACCCATGGGGATGGGCAGGCTGGCTCTGGGGATCCCACCATATGGAAGCAGGCTCTTACCCTGGGTCTCTGGGGGTGTAAGCTCATTGTGGGCAGGGATTGTGTCTGTTTTTTGTAATATGGTACTCTCCCAAACGGTTAGTACAGTGCTCTGAAAACAGTAAGCGCTCAATAAATATGACTGAAAGAATGGGATAAAAAGCAGGGCTAATGGCTTTAAATTGCAAAACCACATTTTTCTACGGAGGGATTTTCTGTGGGCACATATGCACCCGGCTGTAATTTTTTTAATGGTATTTGTTAAGCAGTTACTATGTTCCAGGCACTGTACTAAGTGCAGGGATAGGTGCAAGCTAATCAGGTTGGATACAGTCCATGTCTCACACGGGGCTCACAGTCTTAACCCCTATTTTACAGATGATTTAACTGAGGCACAGAGAAGTGAAATGACTTGTCTAAGGTCACAAAGCAGACAAGCGGCAGAGTCAGAATTAGAATGCCGGTCCTTCTGAATCCCAGGTCTGTGCTCTAGCCACTAGGCCATGATGCTTCATTTATTCTGTTTTCCCTGTGAGATCAAAATGAGGACTTAGAGCTGGAATCGTGCCTAGCATCTCTGTTGTACGCTCCCAAGCGCTTAGTACCTTGCTCCCCACATACAGTCAGTGCTCAATAAAATATGGTTGACTGATGGATATGTCCCTTGGAGTAGAAGAAATCGACCAAGGGGGATTGAGAGTGAGAAGCACTCTCCTCTGAGGGAGGACTCCAGATCAGACAAATTGAAAATGTCTGCAAATGGTAAGAAACAGAATGGAACTGACGCAGTTGACTGAACAACAGAGAAATAGAGATGAATTTGCGGGGCTCTTGGTCCATGGAAGAAAATTCAACGCAAATAAGTAGTGTTTTCTGCCACCTGCTGGTGTTTTGGAAAGACAAGCTTGATTGTTACATCCCTCCAGATGAATGAAGAGTTTGGGCTGGAATGGAAACGCCCCCTCTAGACTGTAAGCTCCCTGTGGTTAGGAAACATTCATTCAATAGTATTTATTGAGCGCTTACTATGTGCAGAGCACTGTACTAAGCGCTTGGAATGTACACATCAGCAACAGATAGAGACTAGTCCCTGCCCATTGATGGGCTTACAGTCTAAGCATAATAATAATAATGTTGGTATTTATTAAGTGCTTACTATGTGCAGAGCACTGTTCTAATCGCTGGGGTAGACACAGGGGAATCAGGTTGTCCCACGTGGGGCTCACAGTCTTAATCCCCATTTTACAGATGAGGTAACTGAGGCACAGAGAAGTGAAGTGACTTTCCCACAGTCACACAGCTGACAAGTGGCAGAGCTGGGATTCAAACTGATGACCTCTGACTCCAAAGCCTGTGCTCTTTCCATGCATGCCTACCAAGTCTCTAAAATGGAGATTTAGCCCCAAGTGTTTAGGACAGGGCTCTGCACACAGTAAGTAATAGATAAATATTATTGATTAATGGAAATGAAAGAGAAACTCACCTTTGTGGAGTGGATCCCAGAGCTAGTTCTGTTCAACATCTCTCCAATGGCCTGGATGAAAGAATCAAGAACTGTGCTCGATCAGATCAAAAAGAAAAATAACTTCACTCAGAAATGAGTTGGAAAATTTATTTTAGAATGGATTGAAATCTTCTCTTTTATTGAAACCCAAATCCCCTAAGTAATAGTCAAAATCTGATGCAACATTTTTTTTTTATATTTGAGTGTTTACTATGTGCCAGGCACTGTATTAAGTGCTGGGGTAGATAAAAGATAATTGTGTTGGATATAGTCCCTGTCTCACATAGGGCTTACAGTCTTAATCCCCATTTTACAGATGAGGTAACTGAGGCACAGAGAAGTTAAGTGACTTGTTCAAGGTTATAGCAGACAAGTGACAGAATTGGTATTAGAACTCAGTCATTTGACCATTGAATGAAAAATATGACAATTATTTGCCTCTTTACAATCTAAGATTGTTTTCAAATGACCACTAGCAATGATGCCTTTGAGATGATGACTTTTCCATATCTGGCAGTAATTTTATAATGATGATAATTCCTTGAATTGATATGGCACCCTTCCAAAATATTTGCCGATCTCTTTAATTCATGGTCAAGCAACCAGTGGCATTTATTGAGCACTTATTGTGTGTGCAGAGCACCGAACTAAGCACTTAACCCAGTAATTAGTAACAATAATAACTGTGGTATTTGTTCAGCGCTTACAATGTGCTACGCACTGAACTAAGTGCTGGGAAGGGCAATACAATAAACAAACAACTCAGAGAAGAGTATTGTTGCTACTGTGCCTTTAAAGTAATGGTTGTGGTATTTGAAATCTTTTCAAGACTCACCTCCTTTGGTTCAGTGGCAATGAATAATGATTATTTCCTTCAAGTATCCTGCACTGCCTAGAGCATCTCTGGGTAAGATAGGAGGGTCTTGGTGGCGATCAACAACTTTTCCTCAATCTCATCTCATAGACAATGAGGCCCTTTTTTGTGTGAAGTCCTAAGGCCCAAATCAACATTGCCGCTTTCAATAATGATGGCATATGTGCCAAGCCCTTGGGGTAGAAACATGGCTATGAGATTGGAATTTGTCCCTGTCCTACACATGGCTAACAAATCTACCCTAGCCCCATTTTACAGATGAGGAAACTGAGGTTGAGCGACTTGGCTGAGGTCCCATAGCAGGCCGGTGACAGAGCTGGGATTAGAACTTGGGTCTCCTGCCTCCTGCTCCCATGCTATTCCCACCCCACTCTCTCTGTAATTGCTATCTATAAAGAGCCAGGACGTTGGCTATGGATTTTCCAGATGGCACCTGGGTCTCTGAACAGTGTGCAGGAACTGGGATGTGCAGGAGCAGAGAGCGATGAGGGGAGCGGAGCTTGTCTCTTGTACTCTTTTATTGTCTCATTTCTCTCCGTGTGTCCATGTCAAGTCCTCATCCCCCCCTTTATTCCCAGAAGGTGAGTCCCTTGAGGACAGGGTCTGGATCTAGTGCCCACTTGTATATCCTTCCCCGGCTCTCTGTGCTCTACACACAGTAAGTGCTAAATAAATACTATTACTACTCTCCATCAGCCTTCTAATTAGTTCAGCCATGTACCTCAAGGTTTCTAAGCAGCCTGAAATCTCCCTTTCCTGTACCATACAGTTGGGAGACAGGGGACCAGAATAGCCTTTACAGTCAAATTCCTGCAAGCCTTGTAGTCAGAACTAAAACAGTGTAAAATGCTGGTACTTGACACACTCATTCTTCCCCTTGTCAATCAAAAGGCAGGCACATGCATAATACACTATATGTGTATTATAATACACTATATACCGCAATATGTAATGCAGTATATTCCTCAAAAACGTGAATGCATCCTCACTAGTCGAATCCTGGAGTACGGCTCCCTGTAGGCTTGCTTGCAATTAGGTTCTGTTCTGGAACCAGCTCTGACATGATGTCCTAACAGTCAGTTAAGTGCAAATTGCCCTGTAGTTCCCTCCCCTACCCCTCATACTTCCTTCACACCTGGAGGCCTTCCTTAGCCCTTTGTAGCCTAAACTCAGTCGCCATGACCACTTCTCATAAGAAAAACAGTGAGGCCACGCTGTGCCTCATTCAAGCCACATGCCACTCCCAGCAGGAAAGGGGCAGGAAAATATTACCAGTGTATTAGACATCTCAGACATCTGGAATCAAGCCCCTCATCCCAAGTGGGTGGGAACTGGATCCTCCTCCTCACCACCCTTCGCCCCCCATGAGCTCAGTCTTTCTCAGATCCCTGCCCGCTCCCCAAAAAACCTCTCTGCCCAGCAAATGGAGCCCAGCTGCTTGTGATGACTGTGGGCAAACACAGTGGGAAGTGTGGGGAAGGTCAGAGCCAAATTGGAGCCTTGAGAGGAATGTCAATGCTATTCGTTGGGTGCTTATTATTTGCACAGCACTGTACTAATAGCTGGGGAGAGTACAATATAGGAGCTTAAAGTCTAGCGGGAGAGGCAAACCCTAAAATAAATTACAGATAGGGCAAGCAGCCTAGTGTAAGGATGAGTCCAAGTTCTTCTGACCCTGCCATCACTGCGGAGCGGGATTTGTCATTGAATTGGAAGGGTGGAGAGGGGTCGGGTTGGAAATTCTCCCATTAGGCCAAAAGCAGATAGGAGCAGGATAGAAGGGGCAGTCCAAGTTCACCTAATACCACTGCCCTTTTCGTCCTGCCCCATCGGTGCTACCTCCACCCCAAGGCCCCAGCTGCAATGGGGAACACCGGGCTACAAGTTAGCAAGCGATCAGGGGGCAGCGGAAGTGGGTGAGGGGTGCAGTGGGGTAGGAGGAAGGAGGGAGGGGCAGAAAGAAGTGATTTCCTTTCAGAGACTGGCCCTCATGCAATGGGCAGGGCTGATGTATCCTGGGGTGCATCAGCAAACATTGCTTGGCCTAGCTGGGGGTTTTGTTTATTTTGGTTTCAGAGCTTACAGTACCCCCTAGAGTCAAGAGAGACTTTGTGGCAAGGACTTTTGTCATTTTTTCTTCCACCAAAGTTTTACTGAAAACTCTGGCTGAGAATTCAACTGTCAGTAAATTGTTTATCTGATAAGCCATCTACCCTTGAGCTTCTCTCATCCAGGGTTCTATTATGTGATCCTCTTGGGTGGGTAGTTTTTGCTCTACTTGCTCAATTTCCTCTCTTATTAGTAGTGTATTGGGGGACCTCTGAGCCTCCCACTTATCTTTTCTCTGGAAGCTCTCATTATCTCTAAGATACTTACTCTTCCCCTTTCACAGCCACCACACCTATATCTTGCTTTCTCATCAATGTCAACAACAGTGTTTACTGAATGCCTAATATATTCTAGGTCCTCATGAATGCTTTCCAAAGAAGTGTAATACAATTCCTGTCGTTGAGGAGCTCACAGTCTTGGGCAGGGGACTGACTAACCTAAATTGATGAGAAAATGGTTGTGCGATCGAAACACAAGGAGTTGCAGAAATCAGCAACAAATAAAGTCTTAGTTCTGCCAGAAACCCTTTTCTCTACTCAGTTTGGTAGGACCCATCACTAGAATGAGGGATGGTTTTTCCAACAGCACCTTCTGCCTGGCTGCAGTGCAGCATGGTGTTGGATATGGAGTAGCCGGCTACAAGTAGGAAGCTTCTGTAATGCAAAGTTCTGCGTAGAGCAGACCAGCCTGCAGATAAGGCCTTGGATGGGATGGCCTGGCATGGCCAGAAAGGGTGTGAAGACAAATCAGAGAATACTTTTTGGAAGAGGTGTCATAGGAGGCAGTGAAAGAGGGACGGGAGGCAGTTTAGTAAAACTGATCATGTTTCTCTTTGGTTTTTTTTTTCTCCCCCTTCTGAAAAATGGATGTTAGCTCATTTTATTAGAACTAACTGGATGTTTAGTATCATGCTTTTTTCTCCTAAAATTTCATATATATATACATATATATATATATATATATAGAGAGAGAGAGAGAGAAGCAGCATGGCTCAGTGGAAAGAGCACGGGCTTAGGAGTCAGAGGTCGTGGGTTCTAATCCCGGTTCCACCACCTGTCAGCTGTGTGACTTTGGGCAAGTCACTTGACTTCTCTGTGCCTCAGTTACCTCATCTCTAAAATGGGGATTAAGACTGTGAGCCCCACGTGGGACAACCTGATTACCTAGTATCTACCCCAGTGCTTAGAACAGTGCTTGGCACATAGTAAGTGCTTAACAAATACCAACATTATTACTATTATTATTATCCCACTTTTTCTTTTCTATCTTTTTCAATCAATAAATCATATTTATTAAGTGCCTACTGTGTTCAGAGCATTGTATCAAGCACTTGGGAGAGTCAGTATAACAGACTACAAGAAGCTTACAGTATAGACTGGGGAGACAGACATTAAATTATGGATATGTACACAAGTGCTATGGTGTGAGGCAAATAAAAGCTACAAATCCAAGTACAAGGGTGACAGAGAGATAGAGGGAGTAGGGAATGAGGGCTTAATCAGGGAAGACCTCTTGGATGAGATGTGATTTTAATAAGTCTTTGGTGGGGAGAATGGAGGTCTTACAGATGCAAAGGGGGAGGGAGTTCTAGGCCTGAGGCAGGACGTGGGCAAAGGATTGTTGATGAGGTCAGCGAGATTGCGGTTCAGTGAGTAGGTTGGCATTTTAGAGGAGCAAAGTGGGCCAGTTGGGTTGTAGTAGAAAATCAGTAAGGTAAGATAGGCAGGGGCAAGGTCCTTTAAAGCCAAAGCCTCTGATGTGGAGGTAGATGGACAGCTCCCTGAGGTTCTTGAGGGTGGGGAGACATGGACTGAATTTTTTTTGAAAGAAATGATCCAGGCCTGTTCCATTAGTCCCCCTCAGTCTTCTTCCCCAAGGACTTTACTTGAACCTGCTCTTGGACCTTTGCCTATTAACTATCATCTTTAGCCCTGGACCTGCTCTTTTTGCAGAGACATGGAGAGTGCTACTGACTTTGACTTATTCATCTTTTTCCTCTCCTTGTTTTCCCCCCTACATCCCTCCTCCTTTAATCCCATCTTCTCCATCACCAGGTAGGCTCTGTGACTGTTGTGAGCCCCTCACCTTCTTGTTACCCAAAGTGCTTAAGGTAGCATGAGCCACTGCTCTAGCCATTTAAAGCTCTTCGGCGTGACCCATCCTACCTAGCCCAGAGGTCCCAAACAGGGGTCCTAAGCATGAGAGAGCAGGGAGGAGAGGATGCTGACTTTGTTTCTGGTAATAAATTATTTGTCGGCCTAGGTGAACTCCTAGTCCCTTTATTCAGTGCAGTAATTTTAGTTGCTTGCTCTGGTGATAGCATCTGTAAGATAGGTAATATGGTAGAACATTTAGACAAGATCACCACTGCAGAAGGGATGCAGGACTTGAAGATCCAACAAGAATAAATTTCCACTCCCTTAAATTTACCTTCCAAACTCTCTCCCTTCAGTCTTTACTGCCCTTTCTCTATATTTCTAACTCTTGTAATGTCTTGTTCCTGAAAAAAAAAATCCAATTCCTGGATATAAAAAATTCAATCACAGTAAAGTCATTCCTTGTGTCATCCCCAATAAATCATTTGCCACATGGTAGAGATTTGCTTTTTTTCACCAAAGTAACTGATCCACATGAAGTATTGTTCTCTGGCATAGAGGAGCACAGACCATTTAGAGTCCCTGCATATACAGTGAATTGTTGTTCTTTGTCAGTTTGCACCTTCCTCTTCTCACTTAAAGACCTTTTTAGGGGAAGCCCAAGCAATATCAAAATCACCTCTTTACCTTTCTTCCAGTTGGCAGGCTTACCTCCTCTTGCGCACTAATTTCTGAACTCCTAGGGCTTGCCACACGTTCTGTGTATTTTCCCTCGATGCCTGTGGCTGGCTACAGCTAGGAGAGGACAGTCCTAGGCACTAATGTATTCCCTGATCTCATTTTTGCACCTGCTTCTATTCTTGCTGATCCTTCTCTCCTCCTCCACCACCACCTCTCCTTCATCCGGCTATTTCAGTCCTCTACTGCTTTTTTGAATTTCTAATCTCTTCAAGTTCAGGAATTCTGCCGGTTTACCCCCTTTCTCTAGGCTTTTACCTGTGAAGTACTTGGGGATGTCCCCATTTTACAGGTGGAATATTGAGTCCTAGAAAGGTAGTATGGCAAAACTGGGATTAGACCCAAGTTTCCTGCCTCGTCCCAGGGCTTGTCTCTGTTATGTTATCTCTTTGGGTAGTTGGGATAACTAATATCAACTGCCATAGTGCTTAGAGCAGTGCTTGGCACATAGTAAGGGGCTTAACAAATACCATCATTATTATTACTTTTCTCTCTTCTCTCCTTTCTCCTCAAAAGAGGCTACACCACCTCTTATCCTACAAAAAATAAGTGAGTTTCTGCTCTCTAATTGTTTAAAAAGAGGAGTGGGTCAGTGAAGATTAAGGCCTGTGAACTTTCCCTTGACTTGAGCCCTGGGGTTTCTGGGTACATTCTTGTGGTGTTTGTATATTCTGGAAGTACAGCAAGCTACTGATATCACCTTTAATATTATTATTAGTATTATTACTAATAATAATAAGGGGCTGTAAAACAAGCCCCAAACCCCCCTCGCAAAAGGAAACAAAAAAATTAGCCCCAAACAACCCTGGTGATTTCTTTTCTTCTCTAGCTTCAGGCAATCATCAGAGACTGGGGATGAAATGAAGACCATGAAGAAAAACAATGTCTTATGCTTGAGTGTAGTTTTTGGCTGGGAGAATGAATTAGCCTTTAGCTAGATGCCAGGATCGACAAACAGCTCCCCCCCAACCACACACACACTGAACCCTTGGAGGCTTGTGTGGCTTGGCCCTGGGCTCCTCAAGGTATTAGTACCGGGAGAATCACCTGTTTCTCCCAGGCTAGTCCTGCTTTGAATGGGTGGGGACACTCCCCCGGAATCTTGCTGGGGGTATGTGTTTACTATCATAACCTCAGAATGTATTTACTTCATGACCTCAGTAAAATGAACTTAACTTAAAGGTGACTCCAGCAAAACCATCAGCCCACAAAGATTTTCTCCACCTTGATCTCCATGTTTATTACTGTTACAACTGATGGTCCTCATCATTAGTCCTGACTAATGATTGGTAATTATGGCATTTATTAAGTGCTTACTATATGCCAAGCACTGCAGCGGATACAGGGTTTTGAGGAGGACATCATTGCTGTCCTACATGGGCCTCACAATTGATCTTACTTTGATTCTACATATTAGGAAGCTGAGACCCAGAGAGATGAATTGACTTTTCCCAGGTCAGACAGTAGGATCATGGCAGAGCTGTTGGACTCAAACCCATATCGTCTGACTCCAGTCCTGTGATCTTTCCACTAGGCTATACTTCCTCCTAGCACTGAGCATCTGCTGTGTGCAGAGCACTGTGTACACGTGCTTGGGAACAGGAAGTGCAAGAAAGACATGTTCTTGCCATCGGAAATTTAACAATTTAAGACAATGATGAGAACGATCACCCAAAGTACTCTATGCTATTGGGTTAGATTTCGTTCCTTGGTAAAATTCTAGCTTTACTCATGTCCTGTGTCTTTCAGGCCTAGGCTTGTGCTAATCTGCACGGTGGTTTAACTGTTGCTTGAACTCATTTGGTACTTTCAAAGCCAAGGGGGTCTGATTGAGGTATCATCAATCTTCCCTGTTTCCTCTGTTCCGTATCTGTGTGAAAGCAGCACTACTGGTGAGCATTTGGGCCCAGGATGAGAGGAGGAGAGTGGCTTCTGAGGCTTAAATCCTTGCCCTGATAGCTCAGGTGATTTCTGTCCCTTCCAAAAAGTGACCATTGGAATAAAACATCCATGGGTGAGTGCAATGTTTGAAAGACAAAGTGATTCTGAGAATTCTGTTGTCCACTGGCAGCTCCAACAGGGGGGAAATGAAAGGATAGAGAGGATAACCAGTGGCTTCTGGCCAGGACTTGAAGCTGGAAATAAATTTTTCTGTTTTCTTCTCCCTTGTTATTGAAGAGTGTCAGGCCAGGACTGAAAATCAAAGCACCAATGGCCAGCAGTAACAGCCTCCATAGGGACTGGGAAAGGGAAAAATGGGCAATGTGTTTCATTAGCTCAGAAAGCATGTTGCTGGGTAATCTCTTACCCTATTTTAGCAGAAATTCAGATAATTCAGAGAAGTTTTTGCTAATTTCCCAAGCATACTCTCTTTCCTCCTCATGAGTGGCTCAGATTAGGGTAGGTCCGACATGTGTGAGATTCAATGTGCTGTTACACTCAGAGCTAAAATGAGAGCAGAGCACCTCTTTCCTCTCTGCTCAGGTGAGCTGATAATAGGCTTTAAGGCAGTAGAGGACATTGAGTCAGAATGGATAGCCTGTCACTTTTTTAATGGTGTCATCTGCCTCCTTGAGGGGAGTCCTGTCACCCCATTCCTCCCCCACATTCCCACTTTCCAATCCCAGAACCTCCCAGAAAATAGTTCAGAAGACAGTATGAAGAAGCGCCTCCTGTTGCTCCACCCCCATGCCAGGTTCCCCCGAGACCACCTCCTGTTGTTCCTCGGCCCCATGACTGATGCCCCAGGACCACCTCCTACTGCCCCTTCAACCTAATACCCCAGGACCACATGCTACTGCTCCACACACCCCCAACAAGCCCCAGCCCCCATGACCAATGCCCGAGCACAGGAACTCCACTGGGCCAGAGCCCAAACTGGTGATTGCAGACTTCTGACCAGAACTGACTGCATTACCTGGGAGTGAACTCACTGACTGGTGGACTATCTGGGTCCATGGTTTCTTTTTTCTTCTAGCTTTTCCCCCATTTAGGTAAACCCCAGTGAGTCACCTTTAGTTTTGAGTTTGACCCTACCTTCACCATGCTTGTCAATGTCCATCCCCTAATCCTTTCTAAAAGACACCCGTGGGAACGCTGCCATGTGGATGGTGGTGGCCCACCCCTGTTTTGAAGCCCCACAGCTTTACTCAAATCTCCAGCAGCCGCATCACAGGTTGCTCTGTCTTCATCGTGCGGCCCAGTAATAATGATAACATTAATAATATTGATGGTATTTGTTAAGCACTTACTATGTGCCAAGCACTCTTCTGAGCACTGGGGTAGATACAGGGTAATCAAGTTGTCCCACGTGGGGCTCACAATCTTAATCCCCAATTTCCAGTAACTATGTTGTCTGAAATTGGATCGGGGTGGAGGGACATTCTAGGTTTCATCCAACGCCCCTGCAGACAGGGCCTTTCCCTTCCCTCCCTTCTCTCCTTCTTTTCCCTTTTTCCTTTTTCCCACCCTTCTTCCCTCACTCTCTTACTTCCTCCTCTCCCCCCTTCATATACTAATTTCCTCCCTCCCTCCCTCCTTCCCTCCCTCCTTCCCTTTCTCTCTGCCTCTCCATTTCCTAGCTTGTCTGTCCCACAGCAGTTCTTAGGCTGTTTGGGCATACTTCTGCCACCCATTTTCTGCACCCCAGGGGAAGTTGTCTTGTGGCAGGCATCATATCTAAGTCGGAGAACTGGCTGTGCTTCAGTTCCCTGTTGTTTGGTAATCTTAACCCAGAGTGCCAGAAACAATTCTCCCCGGCCAGGCCAGAAAAGCCTGTCTCCCCATAATTTAATATTGCAGACAGTGGAGGGTGTAAAGCTGTCCTCTATGTAGAGGGCTTGGTTGCTTATCCATCCTGCCACTGTTGTTTTTTACTACACTTTTTTCATTCTAAATCTTGATCCAGGTGGAAGCTCTCTTTGGTGCCTAACTGCCACTGAAAGATACAAGGAATAAACCCTCTCAGTCAATCACTTTAGAGCCCTACAGTATGCGGGGCACAAAGGGAAAGGACAGTAGAATTAATATAGTTAAAAGCTTTAAAGTTAAAGTTAAAAAGTGCCTCACTGCCACTGATAAATACAAGGAGTGAACCCTCTCAGCCAGTCACTTTTGACCCCTACAGTATATGGGAGCACAAAGGGAAAGTACAATAGAATTAATATATTTTCTCTCTGCCCTCAAGGAGTTTACAGTCTAACAGGAGAGAGAGAGAGAAGAAAACAAATTAGAAGGGAAGTAATAATAATAATGTTGGTATTTGTTAAGCGCTTACTATGTGCAGAGCACTGTTCTAAGCACTGGGGTAGACATAGCGGAAATCAGGTTGTCCCACGTGGGGCTCAGAGTTAATCCCCATTTTACAGATGAGGGAACTGAGGCACAGAGAAGTGAAGTGACTTGCCCACAGTCACACAGCTGACAAGTGGCAGAGCCGGGAGTCGAACTCATGACCTCTGACTCCAAAGCCCAGGCTCTTTTCCACTGAGCCACGCTGCTTCCCAAAGTAGTAGAGTAGTAGTAGTAGTAGTAGGTGGAGTAGTACTAGTAGTAGTAGTAGGTGGAGTAGTAGTAGTAGTAGTAGTAGTACTTGCTTCCCAAGTAGTAGAGTATAGATATGTATACAGTTATTGTTCCATTCCCACCCCCCCCTTCACCCACCCTCTCCCCGCCAAAATTGTGAATGCTTAAAGGTGCTCAGATGGCACAGAAATTTTTAAGTGGCAGTTAGGGAAAATAGCCTGGGGAGATGAGATTAATCAAGGAACACCTGAGGAGATACGATTTCCAAAAGGCTTTGAAGATGGGGAGGGAAAGATGTGAATAAGAGGTCTGAGGAGAATGAAGCACAGTGAATAGGCTGATTTGATAGAAGGAAGCTTTGCCAGCTGGGGTGTAGTGGGAGAAGAGAGGGAGAGAGCTGACTACCTTGAACCAGTTGTCAGGAGTTTCTGCTTGATGTAGAGTCGGTCAGTCAATCATATTTATTGAGCACTTACTGTGTGCAGAGCACTATACTAAGGACTAGGCAGAGTACAATATAACAATAAACAGGCATATTCCCTTCCCCCAGTGAAGAGCAAGCAGTCATTAGAAGTCTTTAGAAACAAGGAGACAATGTTTTAGAGGCAGCGGAGTGTAGTAACAACTGGAGAGGGAGGAATCAAGAGGTGGGGAGGTCGGTGAAGAGGCTGATGACTTATCAAGGGGGATATGACAAATATCTGGACTGGCATGACAGTTGTATGTAGAAAGGAAGGGTCAGAAAGTTTGTGGAGGAAGAGGAAGAACTGACACAATTTGGTGCCAGACTGAAAATGAGGCTTGAAAGAGAGGGAAGAGCCATGGGTAATGCTAACATTACAGGCTTGAGAAATGGGAAGGGTATTTGTGTTATCAACTGGGAAAGGGTTTGAGAGGGAATTCAGTATTGGACAAAATGAACTTGAGATGCTGTTGAGACACCTTAGTAAGAAATGACCTGGAGCCTGGAAGGAATGCAAGGCTGCAGAGAAGGAGAAAGGTCAGGCTTAGTGATGTAGAGATGCTCGTTGAAGCCGTGGGAGTGGATGAGCTTCCAAAGGAACAGAGTGTAGGTTAAGAGAAGGGGACCCAGAACAGAGTTTCAAAGGGCATCCACAGTACGGTTTGAGAGGCAGAGGAAGAGCTGGAGAAGGATCAGACAATCAAGGGTTGGCAAGAGAGGTTAGAGGGGAACCAAGAGAAGACTATCAGAAAGACCAAAGTTTGTATTTCCAGGAAAAGGGAGCGATCCACAGTGTCATAAGCAGCTGAAAGGTGGGGGAGGGTTAATACAGAATACTTGCCATTAGATTTGGCAAGGTGGAACTGGATTCCAGAGGGTCAAGAAGGGAGTTGAAGGGGAGAAAAGTTCAGACAGTAGGGGTAAGCAAGCCATTCCAGGAGTTTGGACAGGAATAGGATGAGGGTACTGGGGCAGTAGCTGAAGAGTGTTGTGGGATGCAGATAATTTTTTTTCAAATAAGGGAGATGTGGGGCATGTTTGGCTCCTTCCCCTCTGCTTTCAGAGTGAGTGGTTGAAAATGGTGATCAAGAAGGGAAAAATAATGGGTAAAAGTGTTTGTAGAAGGAAGGTCAGGAATAGGGTTGGAGGTGCTGATGGAAAGGATAGATTTTAAAAGCAGGGGGAAGAATTCTTAAGAGGTGGCCAAGAAGGTTTTGAAAGTGGGAAAGTAAGAGGTGACTGGGGAGTTAACACCTGATGACTTTGATGTGGTCAACAGAGTAGTTGTTTGGGGCATCAGAGGCAGGGAGGGAATAGGGGAACTGAGGGATTAAGGTGGGAGATAAAGGATGGGAATTATTGTTGAGGCAGTGGTCATGGGAGTCGATCAGGGGGAGAAGAAGTGTTGCTGAGCAGAACAATGGGCAGAGTTATCCCATTTAAGGAGAAATGGGAAGTGACCCAAATTGGCCTCCAATCTGAATTCCAGAGCGGGAGGACAGTGGCTTGAGGATCTGCCAGTTTGTCAGTGCACAAGGAGAGGAGCTAGAGATGAGCCTGGCACCACATGGGGGAGAGCGGTGTCATCCCAGCGTATGCTGGGGCCGGCTTGTCTCATGTATCCCAGAAGCACCAGGCAGTTTGTGATCCTTCTCTGTGACTGCTACACTTTGGGATTTAAGGGAGGGTGTGGCCATTCTCAACTGAAAGGCTGGCTTTCAGAGCACCCCTGCGGCCAGATATGGGGAGCAAGCGCACCTAATTGAGGAGTTTATAGAACAGTTGAAGGGGAAGGAGGAAGTAGGGCAAACAGAGGGGAGGCAGGTGGGCCACAGTAGGGAGAAGGATACTGCCCTTCATATCAGCGTCTGTCCTAAGAGATAGAGTCATAACCCAGCTTTCCCCTCCTTCCTTGCTCCACTCCTCCTTTCTCTTCAGCTGTTCCCTGAAAGAAGCAGGGTGGATTTGGAGGGGAAAAGATGGCTTTTGGAGATCTTTAGAGAGCTTATTGAACTCTATGGCTGGGAAAGACAGGGCACAAGAGTCCTGCATCTTCACCATTGTCTGCTGGTCTAGCTGGGTAGGAGCCAATGATCGTAATCACTGCAGAGGGACCAGACAGGTGCAGTAGTAATAGTTGTTGTTTTAAAGGTATCTATTGAGCACCTACTGAGTGCAATGCACTATAGTATACGAGTATACTTAGTATACTAAACACTTGGGAAGGTACTAAGAAACACAAATTGTCCCCTGCTCACAGAGAGCCGACATTCTCTTAGGGGAGGCAGGCAAACTACAAAGAATTTAATGTTCAGTGGAAATACATATTTTTCCATTGAGAAGCAGCATCATCTAATGGAAAGAGCATAAGCCTAGGAGTTAGATGACTTGGGTTCTAATCCTGATTCTGCCAGTTGCTTGCTGAATGACCTTGGGAAAGACATTTAACTTCTCAGTGCCTTAGTTTTCTCATCTGCAAAATGGGGATTAAATACCTGTACTCCCTCCTACTTAGAGTGTGAGTCCCATTTGGGACAGGGACTGTGTCCTTCCTGATTAACTTGTATCTACCCCAGTGCTTATCAAATACCATAAAAAAGCACTCTTCTGAGTGTTTACAGGCTCTATATTAAGTGCTGGGGAAGATAGAAGCCTATCAGATTTGACATAATCCATGTCCTATATGGGACTCACAGTATTAATCCCCATATTATATTATTATTATTATTATGGTATATGTTAAGTGCTTACTATGAGCTAGGCATTTTACTAAACCCTGGGGTGGTTACAAGCAGATCAGGTTAGGCACAGTTCCTGTCCCACATGGGGCTCACAGTCTCAGTTCCCATTTTACAGAGTAGGTAACTGAGTCACAGAAATGTTAAGTAATTTGCCCAAGACCACACAGCAGACAAATGGTGGAATTGGAATTACACCCCTTGTCCTTCTGACCTCCAGGCCTGTGCTCTCTCCACTAGGTCATGCTGCTTCACCCATGCTTGACACATAGTAAGTGCCTAACAAAGACCATAATATACAAAAGTGCTGAGATGAGTAGAAGTAAATGCATGGGTGACTGAGGTGGCTTTTGCATTGGTATGACTCAAGGTGTGGATAATTCATTCAATTGTATTTACTGAGCGCTTACTTTGTGCAGAGTACTGTAATTGGTTGGGGAGGACTTATTAGAAGAGGTGAGGGGATTTTTGGAGGACTTTGAAGGTGAGGAGAGCTGAGACTGGCAGGTGTAGGAGGGAAGGGGGAGCTCCAGGCCCCAGGGGACAGCGTCAAAGCAGGTGCACTTAGGAGTGGGCTTGGGTGGAAGGAGCACCACGAGCTGGGGAGTAGCAGGTGAGGAAAGCTGAGGTGCAAGGAGAGAGATGGTGGACAGCCTTGAAGTCATGGATAAGGAGATTTTATATATGAATTGTGTGTATCTTTTTCTTTTAATGGTATTGGTTAAGCACTTACTTTGTTGCAAGCAGTGTTCAAGGGACCTTCCATTCTTGTCCCTAAAAATACTTTCTATGTACCACTTTCCTTCTTTCCTGTGCTCTAAACCTGGTGAGCGGTGGAGAGGAGCTCTTGGAGAGGAGAGGTGTTGGGACTCCAGGATTCTTCACGGGGAAGGACGGTTTGGCGGTGGATTTCAGAGTTAAGGATGACTTGTCTTGAAGTGATTTCCAGTGGCTTTAGACCAGTAAAATGATAGCCTTTGAGTGTATGCTGTGAGTATGGGTAAGGGCAGTGCACATTCCTTTTCAGAAATGTTAGGGAATCCCTGATGGCAGCCTGCTCCGAAGGCCACAGATTGATGGGCAAGGGCCCTGGGATCCAGGTGGCTGAAGAGCCCTCAAGGAGCTTACAGTCTAGAGGGGCTATTACTAGGAGCAGCCCCAGGCGTGCAGGGCCTAGAGCAACTCATCACACTGTCCTGTTCAGGTCAGAGTGGGAAAAAAAGAGATATTTAAGAAATAAGGGTTTGGTCCTTAAATCTCCGTCCTTCCTACATGGATCATCATTCTACCTGTTCCTTCCCGCCAGCCCGTCCGCAGCGATGGAAGCTCATTTCTCACCTGGGGTGTGGCTCCAGGGAGGGAGGGTACAGCCCTGTGCCAGGGGCTAGCATAGCCTGAGTGGTGCCAATCGGACCTGCTTTTCTATGTGTCTGCTTTCCACCTCCTCCCTGCCAGTGCAAAATTGAACCAGACTCTGAGATAATATTATTTGCCCCAATTAATCTAATTAAGTGTTTTATGTAATATGGTGTAGTAGAATGAGCTTCTCTGATTGTCATTATTAGGTTAGAGAGCTGACAATTGATGAAGATCATTTGTCTTTTTAACCGGCCCCCTCCGCCCCCAGCGCCTGCCCCCTCTCTCTGCCGCTGCCTTTGGCTAGGTTCCCGGGTTCTGCCTGGCAGAGTGGCTAGACTGTTTAGGTGTGTGGGGGGGTGGGGTGGGAGGGGAGAGTCAATGCTGCCCTCGCCGTTGGGTGCCCAGGTTACCAATCTCGACCAGCATCAAGACAGGGTTCAGAGAAGAGAGCAGCAAGTGAGTTGGCCCCAACACAAAGAAGGGCCGGTGTGTCGGGCAGGAGCGGGGTGGGCGTTGACTGTGCCGGGGTTGGGTAGGGGCCTGCGGAAGCCCCCGCCCCAAGATGGGCCGGCCTATCGCTGAGCTAGCAAGGTTTCACCGCTCTCCAGAAGCCCAGGGCCAAGGGCCTGGGCTGTCCCCCAAGTGTGCATGGGTGTGCAGCGGAAACCCCCAGTTCTGATTCAGTCTAGATTTCCTAGAATTGAGAGTTTTGGGGCAGCAGGCTTAGGCGGGTTGGCCCCCTGAAACAGCCAGGCAGTTTTTGGTATGTCAGGTGGCAGATGGGGGAGGGAAGTGGCTTCTATTTCCAGGTGAAATGTCAATGCGAGCATGGTATCCTGCCCTCCATTCACTTATTCAGTCATATTTATTCAGCCCCCAACCCATCCAGATTCCAGATAGCCTGGATCTCAGCCTTAGATCTCAGGCTCCAAAGGTCTCAGCCCATCTTTTTTCCTCACCATCAGCCTGAGCGACCCATCCCATAGTAGATCTAATATATGTCCCCCTGTGTCCCCTTCCAAACCGTCATCCCAAAAAAGGCAGCGTGTAATCCCAAGTGAGGGGTGTGTGGGTGAAAACCTCCAACATTGGCTTTAAATAAACTGGCATTCATTGAGTTTCCTTTTCCAGGCTACTTCCAGCCCCGCCTCCCATCCCGCCTCCCCTCCGTCCCCTGCCAAAACCATGATTAAATAGGCTAGAGAGGGGAGAGATGGGAGGCAGGGAGACAAGTCGCCCAGACAAGAGGAGTTTAGGACTAGTAATTAGGCTATGAGAGTAGAGAGGAAGGGGTGGAGCCATGGAATACTGTTAGGGAAGAATTGCCAGGATTTGGGGAGGGAGGAGACAGAAATGACTGCAAGGTTGCTTGGGAGTCAGAAGAGTGCTGGGATTGGATGGAATGGGAGAATTATAAAGAGGAAAGGATGTAGGAAGATAGATGAATAGTTCAGGAATATTTGCCCTGTTCACCTAAACTGATTTTTATATTCGTAAGGTGGATAAAGGATTGTGAGAGAGAGCAAGAGAGAGTGAGCAAGAGTGAGCTCTTTTGGTGGCTCCCAACAGGTATGGTTGAAAAATGGCCAGAGTCTTTCAGGGAAGGCAAGAACAAAAACTGGAAGACCCAGAGAATAAAGGAGGTGGTTTTCCTACATTTCTCAGAAGTTACTAGGACATTCTGGGGGAGTTGGTGGAGAGCTGACCTCTGGTCTGACCTGGATGGAGCTTTAATTTCACAAGAGATTGTCCCAGAGGAAAAGCCTCTGTACAAATGCTGCTTTCACATCTACTGCCGGCTGGTTGGCTTCCTGCCTGCCTTCTGCCCGGCGAAAGATGATTCCCTTGTGATGACGGTTCTTTCTAGTATCTGTGGCACAAGAGGCTAGCGTGCAAGGGATTGAGTGCGTTGGACAAGGTGCAGTGAGCAGCTTGCACCCTCTCCAGCAGTACTGCTTCCGAAAAAGGGAGGAGAGGTCATGTGGCTGCCTTGGAGGATGGAGGAAGAATCCCAAGCCCCATACTTTCCCCCATCCTTTGTGCACCTGAATTCAGTTCTCGTTCTCATTCGTGTTCTTGTTTTTTCTCTCTCTCTCCTCCCCCCACCCATCCCCATACCTCACCCTGTGGCACTCCTGGTGGTGAAAACAGGGTCCTAGCAGCATCAGGTCCAGGAGAGGAAATGGAGACCAGTGGTGCTGGGGATAGGAAGGAGTAGGGATTTGGGTTCAGTCCCTTCAGTCTTGGCAGGCCTGCGGGTTGGGGCTGCTTTGTTGGACTGTGGGCAGGGTAAAGTGACCCCATTTCCTCTTCTGACAGTGCTCTCCACTCAGCAGAGTCTGTCCCCGCAGTTCCCCAGACCAGGGGTGGATAGGGCAGGTTGTGGAGACTGTACTGATGAAAAAATTGGGCCCAATCCATCTTTAAACTAGGAACATGCTCCCCCATGAGCCCAGAAACAGCATGTGGATGGGGGGAAACACCCAACTGACTCCCGACGGAGATTCGGGGGCAGGTGGGAATGAGGAGTGGGCCTGCCTCCCCTGGGACAACGGGGGAGCGGAGTACAGACCGGAGTGCAGCTGGGAGCACAGTTGAGAACTACAGGTCCCTCTGGGGCAAGGAGCAGGTCTGTAAGCCAGACCTGACAGTAGGGCAGAGTGCTGCAGCAAGCCTAAAAGCATTGCTGGGGGCCCAGAGGGTTAGCATCTTGCCCGCACTGTCCAGGTGGTCAGCAAGCTGGAACTTCAGGCACCCAGCTTCTCTGTGGCCGGATGAACGCAAGGTCCACCTTCCTCAGCCTTGTTCAGGCCCTGTCAGTGTGTTCAACAGAGGTGCAAGAATATCTGATTTACCAAAGCCTATATTAGTGTCAAGGGGCACAGCCTTCTCTCCCTAAACCTCTCACAAAAGACATGTGGTTACGCACACTGGCGAAAGGGCACCATCTCGGGAAAAGTCTGAGCTTTGGCGGGGGTGGGACCCCCTGCAGGGATTCAGTTCCCTGTATCTTTGGGTAGAACACCAAGGGCAAGTTATTTAAAGCCAGCGAGTAGGTTTCAACCCACGCACTTTTCATAGGATTATAAATTCTGGCAAGGCCTGGCCATTGTGGGGAAGGAAAGTGGGCCTCCTGGAGCTCTCGGGGGTCTGACAGCTCCGGACGCTGGGCAGTGACTTTCAGCTAATTAGCTGGAGCTGCCTCAGGCAATCAGTGCTGTGACTGCTGAGCCAGCCATTGAGCCAGAGTCCAGGTCCAACCTTCCCATAGTGACACTGGGTGCCTGTAGGGCCCTGGGAAGTTTCTCAGTCATTTAATCAGTGGTATCTAATGAGCGCTTACTGTGTGCAGAACACTTTACTAAGTGCTTGGGAAAGTTCAATGCAACAGTTTATAGACATGCTGCTTACCCACAAGGAGTTTACAGTACAGAAGGGGAGACAGATTTCAAAATAATTATGAATATTTACATAAGTGTTGTAGGCCTGGGGGTGGGGTGAATATCAAGTGGTTAGCCTGTAAGCTTATTGTGGAATGTCTGTGGGGAGTGCTAGGCCTGGGCTGCTGTGTGTCAGTGGTTGCAATAGTAGTAGTTGTTTTTATAATGGAGTTTAGCGATTACTCACTAGAGGCACTAGTAGTTGTTTTCATAATGGAGTTTAGCAATTACTCACTAGAGGCACTACATAATATGAAGTGCTTGAGAAATGACAACAGAAAAAAGTGACCCATTGCCTGCCTGCAAGGAGCTTCCACTCTAACAGGAATGGCCACTGTAATGCTAGAGTCTCAATCAGCTGCCATACTCGGGAAGACGCCAGGGCTCCAGTCTTCCCTGCCTCTCTCTAGCCTCAGTGTAAAGTTTAATTTCCTGAAAAATTGTTAATACACAGTTAATTGATTGGGTAGCTGTATTATTATTATTATCATTAGTATTATTGCAATGTCCTTTTAGCTTTGAGGGAAACTTGCAGTGAACTGCAAAGTATCAAAGTATCTAAAGTATCCCTTAGTCATTGCCATTTCCCCAACCACTTCTCAATCAAGCAATCAATCAACAGTGTTCACTGAGCTCTTACTGTGTGCAAGGCACTGTACTAAACCCTGCTTGCTGATAGTTTTCTTATCTATGCCCTCTGAGAGGACTTTATTTGGTGTTCTATTCAGGATTTTCATGCATAACTGGGTATCATGGTGGGGAGAGAACAGGGGAGTCAGTCAGGAAACAGCAGGGAGGGAACCTGAGTTTACTGTTGCCAGTGAGGCTATTTCCCATCCCCTCTGCTCTGGAAGTGGAGCTTAGGTTGAGATTTCCCTGTGGGTGCCCACGGTCTCAGGCTGGGAGCCCAGCGTCTGACTGCCCCTGGGAAGGCAGGACTGAGTTGGCGAAATACGTGGGCTCCATCAATTGGAGCTCTAGCATCATCCGTCAGGCTGAAAATGGGGCCGCCATCTCAGACTTGAATGCTAAACGTGGAAGACCAGGCTCAAGACCCTGGATACCCTTCTCACCAGATGAAGGAAGAAGCTTGTCTGCCAGCCCGAAGGTTGGTTCTGGTCTCCAACCACATTTACTGTGGAGGTGGTTCCCCACCTCAGAGTTTCAATCCCATTTTGCTTTGAGGTTCTCCCTTTTGCTTAGACATCCAAAAACTTTCATTCTGATGCTGTGTTTCCAGAAATTCTGTCTGTTTTCCCATGTGCCTTATTGAGTTGACATTTGCAAAGTGCTCGATCCTTTTTTTAATGGTATTTATTAAGCACCTACTATATGCCAGGCATTGTACTAAGCACTGGGATAGATACAAGATAATCAGGTTGGAGGCAGTCCATGTCCCACAGTTTTATTCACCATTTTACAGATGAGGTAACTGAAGCACAGAGGAAGTGAAGTGACTTGATCAAGGCATCTGTTCTGTTCATCTTTTCTGGGATGCGGAATCTCTATATCTCATGGTAGAAGGCGCTATGACTGTATCTGACCTGATGATCTTGTTTCTACTTTAGTGCTTAGTATGGTGCTTGGCACGTAGTAAGCACTTAGCAAATATTATTATCATTATTATCATTATCATGAACTGGTGCAATGGCATTGTGACTAAACCTGGTGGTAGATGAATTGATTAAATGACCGTGGCATGTTCTGGCCTGCCATTCCTGTGCAGATCCTGGAGGACCAGAATTGGAGGGGGGGGGGCGTGCATGTGAGAGACAGAGAGAGCGATTGAGAGCATGTGCGTGTGTACACAAGCTAGCCAACGTGGGTGGATGCATTATCCATTGCTGAGGGTTGTCAAGGTGGCTGTGAAAGGCTGTAATTGGTCTGTTTTTGGCCACAAAAACTGGATTCAACACTAACACGAGGCCACAGTCCAGAGTGAAAGTTGGCTGCCAAATTTCACTTTCCTTTCAAACTAATACTTGTTTATTGGAGGGCAACAACAAAACACAAAACCTCATCCTGGAATGTGTTTACAGGCGGCAATGTGTTTACAGGCGGCACAACTCAAAAACAGCTGAGCTGATTTAGGTCATGAGGTCTTGGTCCAGGGCGGGCATAAGCCCACTGAGTGGTGGAAATGGGTGTTGTAACAGGTGGAAGCTCAGTTTCTGTTTGGGCGGTGGCAAAGTTGCAGAGGGCTGGGACTGTGGCCAATCGGGAGAGAGGTTTTACGATCCTTTCAGAGCCTTTCCAGGATTGGGGCTCATTTGAGGGAGAAGATGCCTAAGGCTCCCTGCAGGAGGAGAAAGACTGACAGGTGGAAGGGGCAGCAGCTAGCTGGCTGCATAGCCTGACTACTGAGTGGTTCCAACCTCATGACCAGTGTGGCAGGAGGCTCTGGTGGGGCGAAGGGACCAGGGAGCTTGGATATGCTCTTGAGGGCTACTGTTCACTGTCCCGGAACACCCAGGGCCCGTGCCACATGGATCAAACACCCGTGACCACGTCTCACTGTTTCATCCATCACAGAATGCCCATTCAGCCTAAGGAATTTTTCTCAGTCCCATGCAGGTAGGCTACCTTCCGTCCATAAGTGTTTTCATAGGTTGGTGCTCCCACCGTGATATCCAGCTAGTACGTTAGTCACAAGGGTAGGGAGTTATGGCTGTTACCATGGGGTTCTTCCCGGTGCTGGGTTCAGGGGAAGGAGTAAGCCTGGCCCTGATAGGTGGCTGTCTGGAGGAGGAGTCACGTCCCCCAAGAAAAACCTACCTCTGGTACTCCTTCCTCCATGCTGCCATGTAGTATGAGGTAGAATGAGCTAGCAGGGCCCCCAGGGCATATCTGAGTCCCAAAGACAGCAGAGCAAAGTCCTTGCCCCAGGCAGATGAGTGGCTGCAAGCGGTCTGCCACCTTAGCAGCCTTGTTCTTGCTATTTCTCCCCAAGAAAAGCTTCCAAAAACATCACAGTGGCAGCCACTTGCCTCATTTAGGACCACCTCGCCTGGGTTCAGGGGAGGGGGGCAGTGCTTTCACCTCACGTGAATGTGTGCCATTTTAGGAAGCAGTCCGGGTGTCCACACAGAGAGAGACCAGAAAGTGCATTTTACTTGGGCAGCTGGCCCTGCCCTCCTGTTCGACACTACCATGAGGTCCAGGCCGAGATCCGGGCAGAGACTTGGGCAGCTCTGAGGGGGCCGCAAACTGCATTTCCTGGGTTGCTCTTTTTACCTCTGAAAAGATGGCTCATTTCTCCCCCAGAGCAAAGAAATTCATTCCTTGTTTGGGGATTTCTGTAAGAGGAGTTAATAAATGCACCATTGGGAGAGGGAGAGTAAACTTCAACTTGGATAAAGCTGGGAGCAATGACACAAGAAGTCTGCCTACTCTTCTTAACTGAGATAAAAGAGGACTCTAATGACGTGTCCTCAGGGGTCAATAGAGTAATTTACAGTGATTAAAAGCTGCCCTTCTGCTGATTGATTCTTAAAATCAATAGTATTTATTGCAAGCTTTGTGCTGAGGAGTGTACTTGGAAAAGTAGTCACGTTCACTGCCCACTAGGAGCTTACAATCTAGAGGAATATTATTATTATGGTACTTGTTAAGCATTTACTCTGTGCCAAGCACTGTTCTAAATGCTGCCAAAGATATGAGATATTCAGGTTGGACACAGTCCCTGTCTCACATGGGGCTTACAGTCTAGGGACCAGGTGGGAAGCTCTGTCTTCTCCTCAAGTCAGAGGGATTGAGAGACTGTATAGCCTTGCCTCAAGAGTCAATGTCTCAAGAGTCTCAGGACTCTGCCATCATGGATCTCATTGAGTGGGTGTTTGGGGTGCAAGCTCAGCCAGGTCCAAGACAGTGCCACCCCAAAATGGAGATTTCAACCTGTGTGAAGAGGGGCCTGGGCCTACTTTCCCTGGCTTCTGCGAGGAGCCCACCGACTGTTTGATAGATTGGGAGGGTCCTCAGCTGGGAGGGGCTCAGAAGTTCTTGGTCTAGCGCATCCCAGGTCTGCAGACAGCATTCCACTTAAACAGTCCCCAGCACTTCCCCACAAAAAGTGGTCAGAAAAGCCTTTCCTTAGGATGAGCCCAAATCCATATGTAAGGCTGCCCTGGTGCCCTTTGTTGGGCAGCCCCAGAATGCAAGGCTTTACACACCCTGCCTGCCAAAGTCAACACTTCAAATACAGACACAATTCTTGTCCTCAAGGGATGTATTTAAATTCTACTACGGGAAGCAGGCCAGATACACTTGCAATCCATAAAAATGCCTATTTGAATAGTTATTAAGTGAATCATTTGGAGAGAGACAGTGAATCACAGATTATGCTACTGGGGCAATCAGGAAAGCTTTCTGGGGGAGGTGGACCTTGAGGGGTGTGGACATACTATGGTCTTCCTCCAGAATAGACACATCAGGTCATACCTTCCTCTTCATCCCGTTTCTTTCCATCTCCTTCCAGTCGTCTCGGAGCTCTTGCTAGACTCTAGAATACACGTTTCCTAGACCCAGAAGGTAGCTTTAGGTTGGCCTTAGATGAAGGACGTCAAGCCAGTAGAACCAGCCCAAAGCTTGCACAGAGGGCTGCTGGGCAAAGGGACTCGCTGTTTTCCACCACTTATCTCTACCCCAAATCACCTTCCCTCTCAGCCCCAAACCCATTCTCCCATCTCCCTTTTGGAGCCCCGCCTTCTGCCGGAAGTCTTTAGCATTCAGCAATCTGTCTTCTAACACTTATCTCACAACTGCCCACTGTCATCAAAATAACAAGCTCTTCAGTTGACCTTAGTGGGGCCAGTATACATGTTTGCTGACACTGCAGTGGGCCGCCTCACTTCTCTAGATAATTGCAGGGGTGGCCGGATTGCCGGCTGGGAGGGCTGGGCCGGACTTGTACTGCCCAGAGAGCAGCCAATCATCTCACCGGCAGCAAAAACTAAACTTCTGTTCTTCAGCATTATGCAGAGAGGAACTTTCTGCTGAAACAAAATTCTTAATACATTCTGTGGTACAGTTGGAAAATCCCTTCCCTTTGGAAAGGAATGATGTTTTCTTTTAAGGTGAGGGAAAGCCTTGTGACCTGATTGGGCTGGGGGGAAGGGCCCCAGAGCTGGGCAGGAGGAAAGGGCCCTGGAGCCCGGCAAAGCCTCAGTGAGGGGCGGCTCTCTATTGCCAGGCAACTTGGCCGCTACTACACCTCTCCATTCACCCTCCCCCTTGCTTCTCCAGGAGAGTTGCTTTCTGAACCAAATATAGTTGGGGCCTCGGCCCTGGTGACCACATCCTTTCTGGTTTGCTCTTCCTGTGAACAGTTAGCAGGGCCAGGGGAAGCCAGTCCGGCTTAATGTGGGGGTGGAAGCACTGTAGCAGCCTCATGCAGCCATTGACTTTCCTTGGGATAGTGGAGTCCTGAATGGCGGTGGTCCCCACCCTGGGCTGTAGTACCCCTCTCCCCTTTTCCCTCCCCCTTCCCCAACTCCTGCCCAGTCTTCTCGGCTGCCTCCAGGCTACCAGTCCTGCCTGTCGGCTCCCTGGACAGATGCTTCAAGGCTCCCTTGGGGCTGAGCGTTTCCTACCTCCAGGACTCTGTAACTGTGATTCCACTGAGGCAGAAACCAAGTGTCCCTAGCTCTCAGCCATCCAGGACAGATGGTCCAGACAGGCCTTTTGATGTTTTCCCCGTGGAACAACAGAGAAGGGGAAAGGAGGAGAAACTCACACTCATGTCTGTTGTGGTGGTGTTCACTGTTTGGCTAAGAGGTGGTGTGTGCTGGATTTCGGAGATGGGACCTCCCACGGGTTCAGAGCTCAGGCAGCCTTTCTAGGAGAGTTGATGGCCTTGGGCTGGCCACTCCACCTGGGGACAGCACTCCAGAAGGGTGATGGAAGGCTTCACCTTTTTCTCATACCCATTAGCTGTGCTCCACCCAGCAGTACCTTGTGTCCCAACCCATCCTGTCCTGCCCCTGACATCCTTCCACACCTTTGCTGACCTCCCTCTCCTCCCCGACTCTTCCTCCCCTTCCCTGTGATGACTGCACTGGGGCCCTCCTCTCCTAGGAGGAGGGCAAGGCCTTGGCCATAGCCTCAGGGAAGAGGTTGGTAGCAAAAGAGAAGGGGGTGAAGGAGTGACAGGAATAGTGGCTGTGCCCTGGTGCCCCAGGCATGGTCCCCGGCAGCTCTGCCACCCTCGGTTTCCCAGCCGCAGGCTGGGTGAACCAAGATGAAGGGCCACCAGCCAGTGAATCAGGAACTGTCCTGTTCCTCTTTTCTGTTTTTGAAAATTGGGCTATGTGGGGTCTCTCAGTTCCATCTGGGTATTGTGTGAGGCAGGGTGGGAAAAGCTGCTGGATGAAAGTGGGGCGGGGGGGAAGGGGGAAATTGGCCCCTCCCCATTCAAACCACCTCCTCCTACCTTACAGCCACTTGTGTTAGTTTCTTGGTACCAGCAGTGTTAGGGTGTTTCTACACTGGCCACTGAGAGATGTGCTTTGGGGGCCTTGACAGTAGATCTTAGGGGTGCAAAAGAGGTTTCATCCTTCTCATCCCCTTCCCCTGCTCCTGTCACCATGGCAGGAGAAACGGCCGGTTTTATATTCTTGTCATGGCTCTTTGCTGATTGGGCCAGCTACTGAAATTAGCTGGTGAAGCAAGGCTCCCTCCCACCTACCCCTGTCCACACCTCTCCAAAATAGTGAATGGGGTCCCTCAGAGGGCGAGGGACATGATGTATCTACCGACTTTCTTCCAGAGTGCTCCCAGGCCGGGGCTGGGGCAGGCTGGCATGCCCCCGGAACACTAATCCCTGCCGGCGACGGGATTGGCCAGAGGCTGCAGGCAGGCACAGGCCTCCAGTTGTGGGGGGCCCCAGGTGGAATTGGACTCCGGCAGACCACTTGGCCATGGGTGTCAGAAGTCCGGCTTGCCACCCCCAGGTCCAAGAGGCCCAAACTGAGGTGCGGCTGGGAGGGAGGTGGGGCCCCCCCGGGCTGTGGGTCCTGGGGTGTCCTGAATCGGGGCTCTGGCCCTTTATGGAGAGGCACCATTCAGACTGTAGGAGTCTGGCTCCTGGCCATCTGGGGTCAGTCTGCCCAGTGTCACTCCCAAGAAGACCCAGTGACTCCTTGACTTTCCTGGACCTGACCCACCTGGAAGCCCAACTCTGATGTTTCTCACCACCTGCCTCTCTGGGAGCGGGGAAGGGAGGATGGGGAGGGCAGCCTGTCCTTTGTCTTGCTCTTCCCTCCTCTTTGGGAAGCCAATACAAAAAGTTAAGAAGTACAGCCCCCCCGCCTCCAGAACTTCATGCCTGGGTACTATGTGTGTCAGCCAAGCGTTTCTCTCCAGGTTCAATTCCAGACCTGGGCCTGAGCCTGATCTTCCACGGACTTTGCCTTTGCCTGGACCCTCTGGGTCCCTGAGGGAAGCACTCGTCCAGACAGAGTCCCTACCCTGGGCCAGCCTCAAGGCCATCCTGTCCTCTGTGTTCTTCCCAGCCTCACTTTCTTCTTGGGGGAGGATACCACTAGCTCAGCTCCTTATGTCTTGTAAAGTCTCTGAAGGCGAGGAAGTTTTGTGAGTGTTTTGCTCACAGTGCCATTGAAAGCTGGCTGGGTCCAAAGACCAGGGGAGGTGAAGAGAGGTGAAGGAGCCCTGGGGCCAGAGAGGGGGATGGAGGCCCGCCCTGACTGAGAGGTCTCAGGCTGCCCCACGGGATTGAGGCCAAGCCCACTGCTCTCTGTGGTTAACGTGCACACTGACAAACTCTCAGATTTCTCTGAAACCAGCTGGCGAATTCTGAGAAATACGCCGTCTGTCTGAGCTCACTGAGCTGCACTCCGTAAAGGATGGTTGAGGCCTGGGCTCAAATGTGGCTAAATGGATCAGGTGGCAGCCCCAAGGAGCAGCACAAAAGACTCCTAGAGTGTCCGCGGCTCGTGCAAAGTGTCCCAGGGCCCGTACGGAGCTTCCCGGGACCAGTGTAGAGAGTCCCGGGGCCCGTGCGGAGCATTTTCTTGGCCTGTTCCATTCCTGCCAAGCTTTCTAGTCCCAAGCTGCTGGGAGCTGAAGGCCGACCAGCTGGGGGCTGTGGGTGTCCATCTGCAGGCTCTGGTTTTACAAACATCAGGGATGATGGCGGGAGTGAGTGATAGCCACAGCTCACAGAAGATGCAGACAGGCTGTGTGCTGTTGGTTGTGTTTGTCTATGGGGAGAGTGGAAGCTTCCCTGGTAACAGAAGGTCTGGTGATGTAGGGTTTGTTAAGGTCAGAGAGGCAGATGAAAAGTCTCTGAGAGCTGACCGCTATTCCCATCTCACTGGGTCTTTGCTCTTGGTCTAGGTTATTTGCAGGCTCTGTTTTGAGTGAATTCCTGCAAGCCCCAGGTCGGGTCTGCCAGGTGAGAGAGTGAACTGGGGAAGAAAATGCAAGTTTTTGTTTCAGATCTGCCTGGGAGAAAGCCTCCCTCACTGTGCTGAACCAGAAGATTGCATGAGACCCCCTCCTGCAGTCGCAGCCATGAGCTGGCTGCCTCTCTCCTAGCGAACTGAATCCCCTGGCTCCCGCCACCCCTCTCGGTACTTCAGCCCAGTGAGGGTGACCAACAGGTAGCTGGTGGCCACTGCACTGGTCGGAAAGTCCGCAACAAGACAAGCACACACCACACCTGCCCGTCTCTTCCCTAGAAGGGTTGAACAAGCTTCCTGTTCCTCCTTGTCCTGTGTCGGTGAGTGAGACAGGTCACTGGGGAGCGTCTACTGAGATTCTGTGAACTTGGTTCAGACCCGGCATCAGCCCTGTCCGGTGCAAACACGAGTGTCTTTGCAGCAACACTAACAGTAAGTCTAAGGTCAGGCTTTCAAACAAGCACACCGACACGTGTGTGTAAGTCTGAGGTTAGGCTTTCCAACAAGCACTGAGAAGAGAGAGCGACACACACACACACAGAGTGTGTGAAAGAGGAGAAATCAAGCAAAACAGTTATCTTCCATTCTAAAAGTGTGGAAATGATTCAACAGAAGTGGAGAAAAACATTGTGCTGTTGTGGGCAGGGAATGTGTTTGTTTATTGTTGTTTTGTACTCTCCCCAGTGCTCAGTTCAGTGCTCCGCACACTAAGCACTCAGTAAATATGATTGACCGGCTGACTGAAATGGTCTTGTAGGTTAACATCTTCACCAGATAGCAATGGACCAAGAGGAAGAGCAGAGGCCAGTGCAGCATCCGCGGTCCTCGGGAGGGAGGGCGGTCACTGGCCACCCTGTGGTGAAGGTAGAAGTTTTTACTGCCACTGACTGGTGAACTCAGGGCCCCTGGATCCATGATGACTGGTAGCCTTAGCACCCAGTTGGAAGTAGTTCCTGGACTCTCTAATGGAGCATGTATTGACTGAGGTCCCCGAGGGCTAGCGGAGAGCTCTATAGGTGCATGTTTCAAACCTGATACTTGTTTTGGCTCTGGAGGGTTCCTTTCCCAGGGCCTTTCCCTGATGTTCTCCTCTTCCCCACCCACAGCCCCCACCAGACTTTTCCCTAGATTCCCCACTCTCAGACTCTCCAGCAGTTGCCCCAGACGAAGATAGCTTTAGGTTCAAGCTTCTAGTCTCTGTCTTGAAGGCAACCTGGATCCTCGATTTAAAAAGTCTGTTTCTGGTGACTCCCTTTCCTTTAGGCTGGAAGTTTTAATTTCTCTTATTATTATTATTGTTATAGTAATAATAATGGTATTTGTTAAGTGATTACTATGTGTCAAGCACTTTTCTAAGCACTAGGGAAGATACAAGCTAATAATAATAAATGATGGCATTTGCTAAGTGCTTACTATGTGCCAAGCACTGTTCTAAAGCTAATCAGGTTGGACACAATCCCTGTCCTACATGGGGCTCACAGTCTTAAACCCCATTTTACAGATGAGGTAAGAGAGGCCCAGAGAAGTTAAGTGATTTGCCCAAGATCACACAGCAGACAAGCTGCGGAGCTGGGATTAAGAACCCAGGCCCTACTGCCCCCCAGGTCCGTGCTCTTTCCCTTTTCTCTGCCTGGGGTCATGGTATCTGGCCAGGAGAAAAAGCTTGAACTTGGTTGTAGGGTCAGTTTTCTTCTGGTTTCTCCATCTGAGACCTTCCTTCTTGCTACTAGAAGATGTTTTCAGACTGGTGTCTAGGAACCTGCCTACCGAGGGGATCCCATTTGGTCTGTGGGTTTATGCTGTAATTTAGGGAGGTGATCGGACAGAGAGCACCCCCTCCCACAAAGGAGGCTTAGCTAGTCATAGGGCCTGGGGGAGGGCCTGGGGGAGGTCTGTCTCCCAAGTATCATCATGGCTCCTGGCGGAGGGTGTGAGGGACGGTGGTGGAGGGGGTGGTTTGGCGGACTGATCCCTAGCCCAACTAGGCCCTGCTGACCCTGTCTGAAGCAGCGGTTCCCCCAGCAGCTGAGGGCCAGGCCGGTGGGGCTGCTGCTGCCTTCAGTGTTTGTCCCGCTGCAGGCAGCTCCAGCCTCACGGCCTTTCTCCTCATGGCCTTTGCTCTTGCTTCTGGTGCCACGAGGTGACCAGACCTCATGTGGTATCCCAGCACTGACTCTCCTGTCCTCTCTTCCAACTTGGCTGAACTGGAGCCATTTGGACCAGGGTGGTTACCGTGTTCTGGGCTGATGCTCCCACAAACAGCAACTGGACACTCCCCTGTTCTAGGGACATCCGTGGCTCGGCGTTGTAGTTCCTGGGCCTAGGAGGTAATAGCATTCTGAGGGCACTTAAGCACTCACCTAACATGGGTGTTTCTGAATTTTTAATCAATGTAGTTCACTTCAGTTAAAAAACAAAACCACCACTTGGGGTTCAGAACCTGCTCAGAAGTGGGAGTTGCTGTTTAATGGAGAATCAGCGTGACTTAGTGGATAGAGCATGGGCCTGGAAGACAGGGGGAACTGGGTTCTAATCCTGCCTAGGTCACTGTCTGCTGTGTGACCTTGGGCAAGCCACTTAACTTCTCTGGGCCTTTTACCTCATCTGTAAAATGGGGTTTGAGAGTGTGAGCCCTATGGGAGCCAGGGACTGTGTCCAACTTTGATTAATTTGTATCTACCCTAGTGCTTATGTGACCCTTGGCACATAAGTGCTTAACAAGGACCATAATTATTATTATTAATTATTGAAGAATTACCAACCCAACCCCGGTGGTAGCCCAGGCCCTAGCTCACCCTGTCTTACCCATGGCTTGTCCTGGGGTTGGACCAGTTGACCCATAGGATTTTCCATCAGCCACTCACATGTATTCCAAGGCCGGGGCAGCCCTGATGGCATAGGGCAGTCGCCTGGTTGGGGTTGCGACCCCAGATTCAATTTTGATGAAAAATGATTTCTTGCCCTGATTGGATTATTTTTTTCCACCCCGACACTGATGGCTGGTGCTTGGGCAGATCGCTGGTGCGGTGTTGATGTGTCGGGTAATGCCATTGGGTCAGTGAGCGTCAGTGCTCCTCCTGAGACCACGCCCTCCCCGTAAGTTCATAATCAAGGCTTGGGGAGCTGGATCTGAATTTAAAGTTGTCTCCACCATTCTAACCCAGATGCTGTTAGCAGCAAGTAATGCATCTGGGGAAGGTGGTGCTGGTTTTTAAGATGTAGCCGGTAAAGTGAGGGGACGAACTGCTAACACTTCACAAGCTGTGACCCAGCTCTGCCATCTTTCTTTGGAGGGATGAAGTGCGTTGACCCTTTGATTTTAGGGTATGGCCGACTGGGCTTGTCTGCTTCCTGACCAAGAGAGAAGCACTCAATAAATACCACTGAGTGAATGCACAATTCATTGCAAGTTTCCACTGGAACCTGGAACTGAAGGGTTTTAATGGCAGTGCCATATTCAGCAATTTGCACATTCACATTCTTGTGTGTTCCACATCTCCCGCCTCCCTCTTGCCATCTGTGCTTGCTAGGATCACTTGTGGTTTCCAAATCCATGGTGGGGAGGGAGCGAGCCATTGTGGTCCTGCTTGCGCAGGGGCCCTGGGAACTGGAGGAGTTGAGGGGGAATGTGGAGCAAGAGGGTGTTGCTTGAAGAGATAAAAATCCTTGTCACCACCGATTTCGGTGGCCCCAAATGTAATTACCGGCTTTGCTCTTATGAAGTCTGTGTTCATAGGAAAGGGGGGAGGCAGTACGCCCTCCCCAGCGCTTAGAACAGTGCTTGACAAGTAGTGTTTAATAAGAGGTGTGCAGGTTCAAATTGTGGAAGGCAAGACAGGAAGGTAGGAATGTGACTTGGGCTAAAATAGAGTGTGAATCCTTTTCTGCTGCAACCCTCTGCCTTCACCCACCCACTATCCCAAGTCTTCTACTGCTCCCAGGCTCCAAGGAGAAAAACTCACAGACTCCTGCTGGTAGTGAAAGGCACCGGCCTCACCTGTTCTACCAAAATGCTCTGCTGCAACTATAAAAGCACTATCTTCACTCTTTGCCCATCCCATCTCTTTCTTTCTCCTTGCTTCTCTTTCCCTCTCTGAATGAATGAATTACCCTTCTATTTGGCAGCCTTAACCATGACTGTAAGCTCACTGTGGGCAGGGAACATATCTACCTACTCTTATATTGTATTCTCCCAAGGACTTCATACTGTGCTTTAAAGCAGTAAGCACTCAATAAATACCACTGTTTGGCTGGCCAAATAACAAGGGCTATACTTCCTCTACTGCAATGCTGTGGTAGCTCAGAAGCTCAAGAATGAGAAAGCAGAAACCATCGCTCACTTTCCTTGAGTAGGGGCAGTCAGAGGGGACTTTGAGTCTGGTGGCAACTTGTTGTGGGACCCTCGGCCCCAGAGGCTGTTGGGATGTTACTCTCATCCACCTAGCACAGGTTTTAGTGGGGAGAGACAAACATCTTCACAGCACTTATGTATATTATCTGTAAATTTATATTATAAATCATTTATATAAATGTTTATCTTTCCTCTAGACTGTAAGCTCATTGTGGGCGGGGAACGTCTCTGTCAACTCTATTGCATTGTACTCGTCCAAGTGCTTAGAACAGTGCTCTACCCACAGTAAGCACTCAAATACCCTTGATGATGATTGACGATCCTCCCCAGCTGTCAGCCACCCACATTGAAAGCACAAAATCAGAATTCCTCAAAAAGAATGTTAAATAGGGAGTTAATATGATGATTAATGTCAGTGCAAACAGCAGCATAAATATACAGAAGTGTTTGCTGGTGGCTTTTTTTAAGCATAAAAAAAATAGAATGGAATGAATAAGAGTGTGTATGGGATGGTAGAAGACCATCTGAGTCAGGTAACTACACTATCTGCCTTCTGTCCGGGAAAGAGGTTTGGTTGAGGAGGCTGTGAGTTTGCTGTGGGCAGGGAATATGTCTACCAACTCTGTTTAATGTACTGTTCCATGCACTTAGCACAGTGCTCTGCGTATAGTACGTGTTCAATTATGTATGATTGATTAACATGACTAGAGGGGAATTGCAACTTGGTAGGAATTCACCAGATCAGCATGCAGAATGATTAAATTTGCCTTCCTGTAGTCTGACATTAATTTCAGATATAGGACCCAAGCATGTTTGATAAGGGGCTCAGTTCATGGTGGGCATGCATCCAGTATTCACTATGTGGCATAAAAAATACATTTATTTAAGGAGCTTTGCAAAGGCAACAGCAATGAACCATTCTTACTTGTCTATGCTTAACTTTTATTGCCAGGTGGATGATTACTGGAGGAGCATGCCCGAGGACAAATGCATTCATTGCAGTAAGGATTCATCTTCAGGTTTCTACTACCGGGAGGTGGTGTACTGCCTCATTTACATATTTAAGAACGTATGTATAGGACACAAGCAATGGTTCCCTTTCCCATTATGTAGAGCAGATAGGTTTTCACTGGGGCTGTGTGGTACTATAATACTAGTGCTTCCATTTATTGCACACCCACTTGGTACAGTGAAGTGTATTAGGTTTTTGGTAAGTACAGCAGGGAGGTCAGCCAGGAGGTAAATGATCTAGCCACGGCAAGGTGCAGGAGCGGAGGAAGTGGACTGGGGCTTGGAGACGTGAGAAAGATGAAGGGATGGAGGGCAAGGAAGGACACTGGGGAAGGTGGAGAAGGAGGAGCTAGGTTGTGGGGGGGGTGGGTACTTTGGCCTCCAGGGATTGGAGCCAGCACACCTGAGGAGATTGGGGCTTGGAGGCCAAGCTCCCTCTGGGGGACGACCACAGCCCAGGGGCCAGGCTGGAAGGTCAGGAGTGGAAATTGGGAAGACAGAGTTGGTGAGGTTAGAGGTGAGACATTGTCTGGAGATCATACTGGTGGTGTAGTCAGAGGTCAGGGGAAGAGGAGGAGGCTCGGGGCTCAATGGGGTCATCACATTGGATGTTAATGTCCCTGGGATTACAGTGCTTGAAGGGAGGGAAAGCAGCTAAAAACATAGTTAGACCGACGAGGGCAGTTGTTAACTGCAGCTAGTTCTCAATCAGCTCTCCCCCTCCTACTTAACCTTGCTCCTTTTCCACATTACGCTCTTCTATTGTCAACCTAATCCCTCTACTTACATTTCATCTATCTCACTGCTGACCTCTTGCTCACGTCCTTCCTCTGGCCTGGAACTCCCTCTCCCTTCATACTCAACAGGCCACACCTCCCCTCACCTTCAGTGTCCTACTAAAATCATGTCTCCTCCAAAAGATCTTCCATGACTAACCCCTCACTTCCCCACCCTGCACTTTCTCATTTCCGGGTTGCCTAGACACTTGGGTCAGTACTTCCTAAGCATGCTTATATTAACCCCACCCCTTAGTATTTATGTATATATCTTCGTATTCTGTTGCTTCCCTTACCTATAATTTACTTTAATGTCTGCCTTCTAGACTGTAAGCTCTTTGAGGGCAGGGAATAGTTCTATCAACCCTATTGAATCGATCTCTCCCAAGAACTTAGTATAGTGTTCTGTACATACTAAGCACTCGAATACCATTGATTGAGTGAGAGTAACTACCAAGAGTGGTATACACTGATGAGGTGAGAGTCAAGGAAGGGGAGAGACGGAGGGGATGGGATAAAGTAGAATTGGACAGAAAGCTGGCTGGCTCCACCCCTCTGCCTGTGGTCCTCTGAGCTGGGACCAGTGGGAGAAGGTGAGGCTCCTCTTGGGCAAGGGCATCAGGGAGACAGGGTTGCCGAGTGAGAGCCAGGTTTCTGTGGGGGCGAGGAGGAGTGAGTGCCTCAGGAACAGGCCGAGGATGAAGGGGAATTGGCCTTTAGTGGCACAGGTCCCACAGGCCACAGAGGTGTTGTGCTGTGGCGCTGAGGAGAGGATGTGCTGGGCATTAGGGGAGCACTGGTGGTCCTGCTGAGGAAGAGCAGCCTCTCTGGGAGACCCTGGGACAGATGGGAAGGCAGGGAGCTGCTGGGCGCAGCATCGACTGTGGGGGGTCCATCCCGCAGCAATCACCGTGGGATCCCGGGGAGGTCTGAGCTGCAGCAGCGATCATGGGGTCCCGGGGAGGTGTGTGCTGTGGTGCCTGGGGGCTCCGGGAGTGGGGTTCATGCTACAGCAGTGACTGTCGGGTTCCGGTGAGTTCTTGCTGCAGTAGCTCTGGGGCTATGCCACTGTCTTGACCTGGAGGGCGGTGGCCCACTCTTTGTGGAGATCTGGGTCCAGGAGGCAGGGGGACCTGAAATAAATGATGAGGAGAAAACTCCACAGCCCTGCTCAGCCCTTGTCTTCCTCCCTCTCCCCCTAGACTCCTCTTCTCTTTGCCCCCAATTCACCCCCACACTCCAAATGAAAAGCTGGCAGCCCTGCCAGGGGGTGAAAGATGCTGTCGTAGAACAGAGAGGCATGTATTTTCAAGTAATGGGATTATTTGTTTTGTATAAAAATACTTAGACAAATGACAGACATTTCTAAACTTTGTGCTGTTATTGTCAAACGAATACTTTTGGTGTCACTGAAAATGTCCTGGTGTTCATGGGCTGAGTTTCAAATGTTAGCTCTGCAATCTTTGAAATACTTAGGCAAGTTCTTACAATATTCCAGGGGTATTTATTGAGTGCTCACAGGGTGGACAGCATTGTGAGAAGCAGCGTGGCTCAGTGGAAAGAGCATGGGCTTTGGAGTCAGGGGTCATGAGTTCGAATCCCAGCTCTGCCACGTGTCAGCTGTGTGACTGTGGGAAAGTCACTTAACTTCTCTGGGCCTCAGTTACCTCATCTGTAAAATGGGGATTAAGACTGTGAGCCCCATGTGGGACAACCTGATTCCCCTATGTCTACCCCAGCGCTTAGAACAGTGCTCTGCACATAGTAAGCGCTTAACAAATACCAACACTTGGAAGGCTACAACAGAGCTAATAGACATGATCCCTCCCCTCAAGGAGCTAACAGTCTAGCTCCTATTGAAGGAGGGAAAGCAGGATGGGAAGATGAAAGACTAATCAGAGAAGGCTTCCTAAAGATAATAATAACTGTGGTAATTGTTAAGCGCTAACCATGTGCCAAGCACTGAACTAAGTGCTGTGGTAGATACAAGTTGGGGCTCACAGTATAAATAGGAAGGAGAATAGGTATTGAATCTCCATTTTGCAAGTAGAGGAACTGAGGCACAGAGAAGTGAAGGGACTTGTCCAAAGTCACACAGTAGGTATGTGGCAAAGCACAGGTCTCGTGCTCTTTCCTTTAGGCCATATTGCTTCTCTGGAGATGTGATCTTAGTTAGGGCTTTGAAGTTGGGGGAGTTCCAGGTGTGGGGGGGGGGGGGCATGAGCATGGGGTTAAAGGCACAGGAGATGACAGTGAGAGTCAATGAGTTGGTTGCTATTAGAGGAATGAAATGATTGGGCTGAGTTGCAGTGGGAGAGGAGCAAGGTGTGCACCGAGCCCCTTAAATCAAATGGTGAGGAGTTTCTCCTTGATGTGGCGATGTTTGGGCGACCATTAGAGGTTTTTGAGGAGCAGAGAAATGTACACAGAATGGTACTTTAAAAAATGATCCTGGCCACCAAGCTAGGTGTGTACTGGAGGGGAGAGATGCTGGAAGCAGGAAGGTCAGCAAGGAGGCTGATGCAGTAGCTGCGATAGGATAAGACAGTGCGTAGATTAGAGTGGATGGAGAAAGGGATGGATTCTGGAGATGTGAAAATAGCACAGGCAGGAACTTGGTGACTGACTGAATATGTAGGTTGAAAGAGAAAGCCAAATCAAGAATACCACAGTTGTAGACTTGAGAGGCAGGGACGATGGTGTTGGGAACAGCAGTGGAAAGGAGGCAAGGTGAGTTTAGCTTTAGACATACTTCCATGCTGACAACACACAGCATTCCAGATGCTTCTTTGGTCAGGGAATATGTCTAGGCACTGTACTTGCCTAAGCGCTTAGTACAGTGGTCTGCACCTTGAAAGGTGCTCAATTAATTTCATCAAATGATTGATTGATCTAGGATGACACCTGGATCACATATCCATGGGCTTGTGTTCTGTTTCCATCTTATTGTGCTTAAATATAGTCCAATATAGCCCTAGTTGTCATCCAGATCCTGGTATGTTTTCTTGTGGCCCAGGAGATGGATGAGAAGAGCCAGCCCCATAAAAACAGTTCCTGACCCAGGCTCCTCTTGGGCCATTTCTTAAGCTTCCATCTCTTGACAAGCAAAAGAAACAGACTTTGCTTCAGCTTTATCATGCTTTTATTGTTGCTCACTGGATGGAATTTAAGCCATTTTACTAAGCCAATGGGAATTTTGTTTTATATGCTGTAAGGCAGAGAGAGTAATCTATAGGGTTGGGCAACTGAATGCAGTCAGTTCTCCTTTAACTAGGGGTTTATATCTTGCAGAACATGGCATTAAGAAAAACTCACATTGTGTGGTTCTCCCCCAGCATGCGATCCTGTGCACAAACACAGTTGTGGCTAGACGGACGAGCATTGCTGCAAGAATATTCTCTGATACTGCCATTGAGCTCGAGTCCAAATGCAAACTGAAAACAAGGGAAGGTGGAAGAACTCACTGTACTGACTAGTAAGTGAACTCTGACTTTTATAGCTAATTTACCAGTGAGTGGATGGGGGGTCGGGGTGGGGAGAGGAGGAGAGAAGAAAGCCTTTTAAATTATCATTGACTCCAGCTAAATTTGTTCTGAAGTCCTATGTTTACCTGTACAGCAGGTGTCTTAACTTCTTCCCTTTCCTACCATCAATGGCACTGGTGCCCATGGGATTCTGTGTGGAAGTGGGACTGAAACTAATGACCTGAATCTTGGGGGATTTAAATTATGCACACACATCCATCCATCTCTTCATGGTTCACTGTTGCTCTCTGGAAAACACTTTTTAAAACATTTTGTGACAAAATAGCTCTAGATTCATTTGGAGATTAAAAGTGCAAACACTACATAATGTTTTGCATTTGTTAGTTGTTTCTTTAATAAAGCAGGCTAGACAAGTTTCTAGAAGATATGAAATTTCTATATGCCTCCCCCTTATTCCCCCACCCCAAATCACAATCTGGTCCACTGTCTGCAGAAAGATACCACTGATAGTTCATGCAAGACTAGACCCAATCAGACAGAACAGCTATGAGATAAAATAAGTCTTTGGGGAGGTTGTGATTTAGTTTTAAGTCTCATATTCATATTTAAGTACTATACAATGCATACTATTTCCTATCACATTATAGTTATCATGAACATTATAAGATCACCTTTGGAAGAATATTCCAGTGGCAATATACTCCTTGACATACACCCAAGAAAAGGCAAGGTAACGATCAATATAATTTTTTTCAACCTGTAGCTCTTGGCCTATTGCATACATATGCATTGATCAAACAGTAGAGAAATACAGCTGATATGCATTAGGGAAAGGCATAAAAAAGTAGATTAAGCTATGAGGATGTTTAAAACCATGGTAGGTTTTAAAATATATGTGTGTATATATATGTGAATATATATATTTAAAACTAACAGGATTTTCTGATTGATGCACTTGTACTAAAGAAACGCAAAAAGATTCATATTGTCAGGATTTCTTAAAAAATGTACAATCCAACATCAGTACCTGATACCATAAAAGACAAACAGAACTCCTAGACCAATTAAGACACAACACTGTTTAGATTCTGAAGATAAGGGACAGAAGAACAAAAGACAATTTTATTTTTTTTTTGCCTCAGCCAATCCAGTGGAAGTGGAATCTGTGCTGGGTGCCATGCAAGCTGGACCCTGCTCTCCATTCCCTCCCAACATTTCTAGTCATTTCCATCCCACTTGGGTCCAAAGGGATCTGCTTTTGGGGACCGGGGAGGGTGGGGAGTGGCAGGGGACAAAAACTCCAATAGTTAGAAGGGTTTGGTTTTTAAGGGTCCAAACAAACCTCGACAAAAACAAAAAACAAAAGCATGAAGCTGGAAAAAGTTGTGTGCTAAATAAGACCAACTAAAGGCTGACATACTTTACTCTGCGACTCTCTGAAACAAAACAGAAACTGAGCCAGCATCAACCCACCATCTAAATGTCACGCATCCAAGGTCCTTCAGCTGGAGAGACACACATCAAATTTTAAGGCTTGAGGCCAAACAGCTTTTCAGTAAATGGTGCCAAATTAAGTCAGTAACACTTTGGCCTCATCAGGTCATCTTGCAAGGCACAATTAATCTTACCATATGGCAAGTTGGATGGGCAAATTAATGGCATTGACCTGGTAATCACTAGGCACCTACCAGATCAGTGTATTTTCCAATGCACTGGAACGGTATCAGGTCTATTCTTTTGCACTTGACTTTTGATTTATGATACTGATAAAAGGGCCGAGTAAGTGCTAAGAACTACGTACTCTGAGTTACAAGGTCACTACAGGGTTGTACTACACTTTTTCCACAAAGGAGTCTGAAAAATACTTATTGGGTTTTAAAGAGAGTAACTCAGCAGAATCAATTCTGCAAGCTCTCTTCAGAGAGCCGCTTTACAAGTAAGAGTCAAGAACCAGAGCTTAATTAATGCATCTGCCAAGCAATCATGGAATGCAAAATACTTAAGTAAAAATAGAATTATTAGACACTTTACATAGCATCTGTGTTATGAAGTCTCATTCCCTCACTAGAATATAAGAATGGATTTTAGAATTTTAAATGACAACCTCTTGTCAGAAGCTGGTCTTTGTGTTGTTACTTTTTTCTTAGCCGGCAAGTGGGAGAACCTGACAGTCTTATGTTTGTCCGCAGAGTCAAATCTGGTTAGCAGCAGTGGGCCATAAAAGTGCTTCCACTGGTAAGTACTTTACATATTCTTGCTCTGGTCCCCATGTTAAGTCAAACATATGGAGATGGTTTCAATGTAACTGGTTTGGATTCCCTGCCACGGGATGGTCAGGACACTTAAAGGACATGGATTTTTCTGGCTTTCCCAGAAAATTGTTCTCTTTGGGGGAAAAAATTGAAACCAGGTGGCATAAAAACACCAGAGAGTAAAACTAATTGGAATTAAAATAACTTTTGAACAAAAATGAAATTAAGTAGGCAGCTTAATCTTTCAGAGCCTTTCACTTAAAAGAGCTGGACTGCTTAGTACTTAATTTTCAACCTATGGTGGCTGAAAAGTGGACTATCACTATTTTTGACCCAAGTGGAGGAAAAAAGCCAAACAACTGTCCTAGCATCCAGCAACAAACCTACCCAAATCCTGCATGAATCCAGAGGTGGGTTTTGTTCCTCCGGAATCTGTTCTGTGCCCCTGCAATGCATTTTTTGTACAAATTGGAGTCTCATTTTTTCAGGACCTGGTAGTGCTTTATTGTCTCTGCTCGTTCTTCCCTGAATGGGAACAAAAGCATCTGCAGCAGTTGATTTGCAGCACCCTGGAACCCCTGTCCTAGAGGCTCTCCCCAACCTCGCACCAGTGTTTGTTCTGTCACCCAGAACATGGAGCTGGTCTCGTCTGACAATTAACCATAGCAGGGGTTTGGCTTCAAGGGACCTTGCTTTCTTTCTGTTGGAGGATTATTTTCAAAGGAGCAAGACCACTGAAGTCAAAATGTGTAGGAAAGTTGATTCCGATGGGCAAATCTGCAGAATTGTCCTGGAGCGACCTGGCGGCTCAAACACAAAGAGAACAAAAGCTAAAAGCCCTTGATTCCACCTTCCACCCAAGCAGCCATGAACTCAGAAGCTGCTCTAATGTCTCAGGAAGTTTTTGGTGTTTTTTTTTTTTAAACTGCTTTCTGACTTGACCATCCTCATGTGGGTACGTTATCGGTCAACACATACGCACCACCACCACCTGCCCCATCTGTGGGTGTTTTTGTTCTCTAATGTGGTCTAATCTAAAGTTAACATTTTTTAAGGAAATATGTTTCTTGTTGGCAATAACAACTTTCCAGTGCCAGAACTCCTTTCTGATCAGAGCTTTGAATTTTTACTTCATATACTTTTCTGCTTTCTCAACTAGGATCCCTCAATCATCTGCTCCTTCGTAACCTAGCAGGACAGAACATAGTAGGCAGCTTTATTTTACCTCTGCAGTCTGTGACACCAACTCTGCCTAATTCTCTAGCGGTAACAGAAAAGGTACAGCTAAGATCACCTCTCTGGATGTCCACATTTGTCATTATGTCTGTTTTAAGGCCACTGACCTATAACTCTTATTTTCCCTAGAGGGTTTTTCAATGGACAGTCAACACCATATTTGTGCTCTGAATTACCACTAGACTTTGGAGATTGCTGAATCTGATCAGCCATATACTAACTCCTCTCCATTTGTATCAAAGAATAACTGCAGACTTCTGGAATCACAGTATGAGAACTGAGGCAATACACCTCTGGATTTCTAAACTATTAACTTAAATGTCCAAGGGGCTGACAATGGTGAAGTCAGAATCCTTGCTATTGTTGCTGCTGTTGTCATCTGGGCTGGAACTCAGGTTACTAGAAGATGCTGATATGACACCCATCAGTGGATCAGAGAAGACCAAAGGTGAGCGGGATGGAACTTCATTCTTCACTGCTTTGGGGGCTTGAAGCGATTGAGTAAGGCCAGAGGCGCCATTCCCACTGGCTTCCTCTTCCTCCTTAGAAACCAGGATATAGTCATCTGAGCTCCTGCTTTCAGAACTTGCAGGCATTTCAGCTGGGGCCTTGTGAAATAAAATTACAAGTGATCCAGGTGAGTACAAAAAGATTTTTCCAACTTCAGTAATGTGCAAAAATACAGAGTACTCTACAGCTACAGAACAAAAGACTTTATCCACCCTACCTGGACCCATAACCTGGTCAATAAAGACCTTGACCACCTAGAGAACTGCTTTCTCTGAGAACCCCAGGAGTATTTCGATAGTATGTTGTTGAACCCTTCACCAATGTTTTCTAAGTAATCCTCCCAACAGTCCCATGTAGGCTAAAAAAATGACAATGATGGTCAAGATTGATTCAGAATCTGAATCAAGATTAGAATATGGATCTTCTCCTTAAATGCTTTGGGCTCTCTTCGCTAAATGCTCTGATCAGATATAAGCCTGAATTACTAAATGGGTTTAGCTAATTTGCTTATTTTAAAGTGCTTAGAATCCATTCTTTATCTTTCTAAAACTGATCTGAACCACTTGCTCTCAGACTGTACTGCAAACTTGACAAGGATCTTAGTCAAGGGGACCTCCCTACTGCCACACAGACACCGAATGTGGCAGACATTCTTACATGGGCAGAAACTTTTCTGGCCCAGCGCAATGGGATTTTGACTACAGCCTGTTGGATTTAGTCAGAGAAAAGTGGAAAGAATGAGGAGGAGGGCAGCAGGCTAAAAGATCATTGTTTTTAAGACCAGGAATGTCCTTAAGCATGGACACCTATCATTGAATGTCCTTAAGCATGGACATTTGTCATTAATGATTTTTCAACTAAATGGCCATTCTGCTAGCTATTTGAGTGAGGAAGGGTCATAGAAAATATTGGAGAGGAAGAGAGAAAAGGACGGGGTTGGGGGAGAAGACACAAATGATAGTATCACTGTGAATGCCACTTCTTGTATAGCATATTTTAAGTAAAGACCTGAATTGTTTCTCCAAGGGCCAGCCTTGCTCTGTCTGCACAACAGGAAAACTGAGAGCTGGAGTTGAGCCAGTTTCCAAGTGCTACCCACAGACAAGCAGTGGGACTGGGAGAGCCTGACCTTCACCTTCTGGACATGAGTGCTTTTGGTAAGAGCTATTTCTTTTTAAACAAGTATGCGGGAGACTGAGCCTTAAAGGTCCATAGATCTTTTTTGAAAGAGCAGTAAGGTAGCCAGAGCTGGAAGTGACTTATTAGTCTAGGTGATTAGGTAGGGGATGAATTTTGGAATCTGCCTGCTTTGGTAGGAAGCTCATTGGCATTTGCCAAAGTTGTTGAATACCTTGGGGGTTTGTAAGGTCGCTATTCCTACAGTCTTCTGCCATTTAAGAGAATGCTTTGCTAATAATGGAAATATCTCTGAATTACTGTTGCTGGCCGTTTTGCAAATGTGAAAAATAGAAACTATTTCAAAGACTGCTTAACTCCTAGAACAGCTGGGAGGATTGACAAATTGTTGAAACATTTGTCATCACCAGTATTCCCTGCTGAAGTCCTCTTCATACCCTACAGTGTGTACGCAGTGTGGAGGCTGCAACTTTGGTCTCAGACTTGTTGCTTCTTCCCCTTGCAATCGTTATTGCCACACTATTTTATGTTTGCAAGTGCACGCCCATAGGGCATGAGTGCTCTACCTCTCTATCTCCTGGGCAAGTAAAAATTTGTGCAGCTCAAGTTTCCAGGAAAAAGCAGCCTGACAAGGTGTGTGAGTAGGAGAGGAGAAACTGCTTGGATAAGGGAAATGGGTGCTAGCAGTCCTTCATTTTTTTTTCATGTGTTTTGCTTTATTTTGGTTTTTGTTGTTGTTCACTTAAAATGGTATTTAAGTGCTCACTATATATCAGGCACTGTATACTAAGTGCTGAGGTAGATACAAGATAATCAGGTTGGACACAGTTAATGCTCACCCCCCGCCCCCCAGCTTTAATCCCCATTTTACTGGTAATGTAACTGAGGCACAGAGACGTGACTCTGCCCAGGGTCACATAGGAGACCAGTGGTGGAGCTGAGATTAGAATCCAGGGCCTCTGACACCCAGGCCTGTGCTCCACTCACTAAGCCATGCTGTGTGCAGGAAAAGAAGCTGCAGCTGGAACAGGGAGAGCTGGAGGGATGTACTCAAGCTTGTTTTTTGTCATATTTGTTAAGCACTTACTAGGTGCTTAACTGTTCTACGTGCTGAGGTAGATACAAGGTAATCAAGTTGGACCCAATCCATGTCCCACATAGGGCTCACAGTCTAGTCCCCATTTTACAGATGAGGTAACTGCAGAACAAAGAATTGAAGTGACTTGTCCAAGGTCACACAACTGACAAATAGCAGAGCTGGGGCTAGAACCCAGGTCCTTTTGACTTGCAGGTCCAGGTTCTAGCCGTTAGGCCACGCTGCTTTCAAGGTCTCAGTAAAACCAGGGATTTTCCCTCCAGATTATCAATATGACCGTCCCTACAATTGCTCTAACTTAAATGGCACTCACATTTATTACTTTTACTCCCTATGCTACTTTCCGGATCTGTATTTGATCTAAGGACACACAACTTGTTTTTAAAAAATATAAACTGCATATGCCCTTTTGTCAGAGTGATTCTCCCACAGATGAAACCATCTTTTCTGTAATGCCATTTTTGAATAAAAAGGATTAAAAAGTACAGTGTGCCTAGGTATGTGAAATTTAAAGTAATTTTCCTGAAAATAGTCCAAATCAAAGTAGTGATAATTTGTTTTTATAGTTCCTAGCTCCACATTTTGAAGAACTTTGGAACATTAACTCAATGATAATCAGTTTAGTAACTGAAAACCAGTGTAATCAAGCATCTGTACCATTCTTGGTTTTTACAATGACTAGCTGAGTTAACCTCACTAAGTCAGATTTCCATTTCCTCAGTTATAAAATGGAGATCTCCCACCAACTTCAGAGAAGTGTATTATTTACAATATAATAGGTTAAATGATAAAACACAAGAATTATTTTTATAGTTATCTTGTGAGCAATGGAAGAGTCTATTACTGCCCTGCCTATGATGTAAAGATCAGGATGATTGGGAGGACAGTGTGATACTAGCCTTCCTAGACATCCATCCAACTAATTAGAGATGTACTACTGAACATCCCTAATTTTTCCAATAACCCTCTTTTCTCTTCCATGAATTTAGCAAAAAATCCCATTGTACCTTCTGCCATTTTTCGCTTGCAAGCTCTTCTTAAATCAAATGTCCTCCAGGAGACCTTCTCTACTTAATCTCTATATTCTCCCAACTGTCACTTCAGCACTTGTGCATCACCTAAAAACTTGGGTACTCTCTGCAGGCAGAGATCTTGCCTACTGATTCCATTCATTCAATAGTATTTATTGAGCACTTACTATGTGCAGAGCACTGTACTAAGCGCTTGGGATGAACAAGTCGGCAACAGATACAGTCCCTGCCGTTTGACGGGTTTACAGTCTAATCGGGGGAGACGATTCCACTGTACTCTCCCATGTGTTCAGTGAGAAGCAGCGTGGCTCAGTGGAAAGAGCACAGGCTTTGGAGTCTGAGGTCATGGGTTCTAATCCCAGCTCTGCCACATCAGCTGTGTGACATTGGGCGAGTCACTTAACTTCTCTGTGCCTCAATGACCTCACCTGTAAAATTGGGATTAAGACTGTGGGACAACATGGGACAACCTCATTACCTTGTGCTACCCCAGTGCTTAGAACAGTGCTTGGCACATAGTATGCACTTAACAAATACGATTATTATTATTACTATTATTCAATACAGTAATCTGCTCACAGTAGGTGATCAAATGCTATTAAATGTAAAATCTCAGAACTCATCCAGCTTTTGACCCATTAAGTACACAATGCTTGTTTTTCTTGTAGTAATTTCTGCTAATAATGGGTATTTTAAGGGAAGAAGTTAAGTGACTCACTCAATGGTGAGTGAGTTATATAGCAATGGATTTTGCCCAGATGGTTGTTTCAGGAAATTGACAGGATTCTGAATAACAGTTTTATCGGTCCTTCATTATCATTTTAAAGGTAACAATGACAAATATTTTAAATTATTTTTATGCTAGAAGTACAAATGGCTTCCCCATGAGGAGTAGATGAGTGTCAGGTAAGTGTCAAAATTCACTTCCAATTTTAACCTATTTCATCTTCCACCTCCTTCTTGAATTTCACCAAATGGAATAGCAGTTGGGTGTACCGTTTCTGCAGTTGTTTTCAAACAGTCTTCTTCCAACCTCCTATTTCCCTTTGAAACAACTGTGGTGCAGCACATTTTGGGGATAATTTGAGGGTTGATAGTGATGCCACTATCATGTTTTTTGGTTTTTTAAAAAATGTACATAGTAAGCACTTAAATATCTAGGCACTGTTCTAAGCACTGGGGTAGATACAAAGTAATCAGGTTGGACACAGGCCACAGCCCACATGGGGCTCACAGTCTTATTCCCCATTTTACAGATGAGGTAACAGACACGGGCAAGTAATTTCACTTCTCTAAGGTCACACAGTAGACGAGCAGCAGAACTGGGATTAGAACCCAGGTCCTCTAACTCCCAGGCCTGTACTCTATCCGCTCGACCGCACTGCTTCTCATGTTGCATGAGAAATGTCTGTACTTAACTTAATATCCATGTGCTTTTCTTATTCTCTACACAAAAGATGACTTCTTCTTCACATGCCCAGCTTTTTCATTAAAAACATCAAAAATTGTATGCACAGGGCTTCAGGTTTGTAAATACCACAATCAATATTTCCTTATGTAGTGTTACCAAAGTCATTGTGAATTTAATTCTATTGTCCCCTTTCTTATGGTCCAAGAATTAAAATGAAAAAAGATGAGCCATGCCTGTTGAATATTTAAATACTCTTTCTGTTGAAAGACATTATTCAACTTTAATCACTGTTTGGCTTCTTTTTAAATTGCTTTTTTCCAGTGTAAATATCTATCAATGAATCAGCTGCTCCCTCTGGATGCCTGAGACTTCAGCCTGTAAGAATGGCTGAGAGGTCCAGCAGAGCCTCCACAAAGATTTCCCGACTGCTGAGGAACAGCCACAGGGTAAAATGGGAGCAGAGGATCGGTGATCTCACTGCTTTGCCTATGGTTCAAGCTTTGACTGCCAATCAGTGGTACTTATTGAGTCCTTACTTTGAGCAGAGCACTGTTCTAAGTGCCTGGGAGAGTACAAGAGAAATTAGTAACTCTCCAACTTCAGACTCACGGTGTCCCAAGTGAGTGGTGATGGGACTGGTGTTTCCAAAGGTTAGGAAGGATTCCATCCTCTCTCTGCCTGGTTAATTTTAAAAACAGAGAATCTGAAGCTACATTTTCTTCCATCTGCTGTAGCTATTAAAAAATGAAAATGGCAGAACCATTCATTTCCACTATCTTTGACAGTAAAGCTCTGACATTATGTCCCACATCATATGCTTTTCAGAGCTTTTTTTTTTCAGATGTTATATCAACTGCTGGTATTAGGGCTATTCTTATTAATAAATCCTTTTAAAATTTAGAGAATATGAAGATCTTTTCAGTGATTATACAAGCAGTATGTTGAAGACTTGAAATTTATTCTGCAACTAGTTAAGCTTTTAAGTGGCAAAGTCATGGCAATCGGAAAAAAATACTGCTCTCATACAGGAAATTTAAAATAAATAATATACTCTGAAATCGTCACTGAGTTTACATACTGCAGTTATATGGGTACAGTTTTGGTTCAAAAGTTGTAGACAAGGTAAAAATCCTTGGAAATCAGCCATTTATCTATACTTCTGCAACCCAAGTTGAAAGTTTCCTTGCAGATATTCCATTCTAACTCTTAAATCTTTTCTTTGTCTATTACAGTACAGAGCCACATTGCAGCTTTGGAACAGATTGGGGAAGTGCTGAGGAGTTCTACGTAAAATGTGAAATGAGGTCAGTTTCCACCTCAAGAAAAGATGTACAAAAGAATAAGTGTGTTTTGTAAAGGTGAAATGGGAATTACCAGCATTTACTAATATTTCTAATATTAGAAAGAAAAGAAATTTGCACAGTCTCCTGTGCCAGCATTATTCCACGAGACAGAAAATAATGCCACACATTTTACTTGAAAGACACACAACCAAGGTTTTACATTGGAGAAAAGAACATAAGTGTTGAGAGACTTTTCTAAGACTTCTGCTGCAGGCAGAAAGCACATCCTTGCTGACCCAAAGTCTGCTCGCTTCATTAACAGTGAAAATTTAGGCTGTGGTTAGGGCTTCATATCAGATACCACTTAATGGAGCCATTTTTGCATTTTTAATGAAGGGTCAACAATTACCTTTTCTTTTGCTCCCCCTGAGCTTTAAAACAAAAAGTAAACTCTTCACTGGAGAAAGGAACTGTTAGGAAATAGAATAGCTTTTCCCACAACTTCATTATTTGAATTCTGAGGCACTCCTAGTTTTTATTGTCACTAGGAGATATTAGTGAAATTCTCAAATGATAAAAACAGGATTGATTCTAAGTGAGGCAATAGTTGGGGTTGGTCCTCTTAAAACCCAGGAAACTCTGGAGTGCAGTTTCTCTGCGTCTTTTTACAGTACAGAGACCCATTTTGGACCCAGGACTCTAATGGAGCCTGACCAGAGCAGAATCTAACAGAAGGATTATTTTCTGACTCTTGCATTTGGTGGTTCTGTGTCTGGTGGAACTGTAGTTCAGTTCAAAGATGGCCGTGAGAATGCACGATGATTGTCTTAGAGAAAACAGAGAGAAAGAATCTCTTGCCCACTGTGCCTTTTCTGGTTCCAAACCATTCCGGTAGTACTGCTCAGGTGGCAGAGGTTGAAGGGAACAGGTTATTATACTAAAGGAAGCATGGAAATAGTTGGAACCAGTATATCTTAAAAAAAAAAAAGGTTCTGAGCAATAGCAAGAAAAATGCAATGAACCAGGGTCTTGAGCCGTGTTTCTCTGGATTCTTGACTGTACAAATCATGTCTGGCCCCAAGCAGCTCAAATAGAGATTGCAATTTTTTTTTTAGAAAAACATTTTGAATAAATATTGATACCTAGAAAATCTAGGACAAACATGTCACCAGCAGAGAAATGGGGGAGAGAGACCATATACATATATATAGTGGATGAAGGTGATTTTCCAAACAGCGGGAATGACAGTTAGGTTTCAGGTCAAAACCAAGACAAATTAAAAAAAAACAAATTAAACCAAATCCACATTTCTTAATGGCACAAATGGAAGCAGCTTCATTTTCAATCAAATGAACGGGATATAGGCGACAGGGGTTTTATGTTCTAATTTCTGTGGATCAACCTGATGCCATTTGTTTGAGGCAGTCAGTGTATGGATGGGATTTTCCTTATGATTCACGAGCCTGATTGACAAGGCTTCCAGGGCTGATTTTTACTTAACTTGCTTAGATTTATTTGCTAAATGGGCTTTCAAAAATAAAAATCGTAATTGCTCATTCTCAGCAGGTAAAGTTCATTTCAATCAGTACACAAAAGAAATCAGGCCTATCTTTACTGGAAGGCTGGGAAATACCTTGAAATAGCCTGTGATTTGTAGGCAGGTACTCTTTAAAAAGTGTAACTTTTTTTTTGGTGGTCTGGTTGCCCCTAATTATAGCACCATATTTTAACGAGGCTTTTGTTTCCAGGGAAGAAGATAAGTATGGGAAGAATCTTGGGTGAGTCAATATGTCTGAAATATCCCTTTTCCTCTTTCCCTTCCTTTCTTCACTCTTCTCTATTTAACCCAATCTCATCCCACTTTGAACCCTCCAAATTTGGGCCACTTTTCTTCAAGTGAATTTAGACATTTCTCAATTATTTACACTAAATTATTCTTGTAAAGATTTCTGAGTAGATTTGATTCTTTAAGGTCTCTGGACATCCTGTACCTGTTGGGTTGTAAGGAATTGTTGTTTGAGAGCAACAGATGCTTTTAAATTATCATTTAGTGCCCGGTTCTGATTGCTGGAACAATAATGATCATCTGCAATTGTGATTTGTTCATTTTCTTCAGCTTCCAGCTGGCTCTGGTTAAAACGGAGGGATCCTTTTAGAATATCTTTGATCTGTTGTTGGACAGGAAGAAAATAGAGAATATTAAGTGAGTTTTTGCCAATTGCTAGGTGTCTAATACATTTAAACCATATAAGTAGGAAAACAGTTGCTTCTTAAAGCTGCCTTGAAAATTGTTATGGAAGAGAGAAGCAGATAGGACTTAACTTCTACAGAATTCATTACTCTTGCCCACTGCAAAGTCAAATATCATGGCCATATTCTGAAAACGCCAAAAATGAACTGTAGGTTCTGTTAATATGATGCTTCCTCTGCCTTCAAATCCAAGCTTGTGTCATCACTCTGAACATGGAGGGAGAGTGATTCCACGTGAATTGGGTTTGCTGAGAGGTAGCTGTGGACATTTGTGCCCAATCTTAGTTTTTTATCCCATGCACTTAATATGGTGCTCTGCATATAGTAAGTGCTCAATGAATACCACTGATTGGTCGAAACTCACTTTTTCTCTTCCAACACAGCTGCATTACATGGCTGCAAAGGCCTTGCTATGGGTCTACCCCTGTTTGAGAGCACCGAAATGCTGGCTGAACACATCGAGCAAGCCTTGAAGATGCTCACATGGTGACAAGGCCTGAAGAGATTTTTACTGTATGGTAAATGTGCCCTCAGTGGAGGTGGCAGGTGGACTGTCTCATGAGGTATGAAACAGGGGAGCGAGGTTGGGTGAGGAGGCAGAGGCAGGGAAACACAGATTGTGTAAAGCAGGTCTGAAGGTCTGTCCTTACACCAAAGTAAGGACAGTGGCTTTGCGGGGGGAGCGTCTGTGTGCCCGGAGAAGGTGAAGAGGAATGAATAGCAGCCTCTGATAGATAAAGCAAGGGCATCCTGCCAAGAGCACATGTTTAAAAAATGTGCAAGTGATGGGCAACTTATAATAGCAAAGGAACTTATAATAGCAAAGCACATACCTGTTTCAAACCAGCCAGCGAGACTAGAATTTCATCCTCTTTCTCCAGATGTTCTTGTAATATGACATCTTGAATATTTCCTGAAACACCAAGACAAAGTCTGTAACTGACTGCAATTGGGGCTTCTCTGCCACCTTCTCCCTCTCCCCATAGAGGAGGCAGTTTCTCCATGTCCGGAACAGAAACCTTTGGAAACTTGTCTTTCCGGGCCTGGTGTGGTCACTGGGAGCAGGGAAGGAGGGAGGGAACGAGGCAGGGGTATTGCTCTGTGCTGGTGAATCCCAGCTGAACATGCCCATGCTGATATTTGTTAAGCACTTACGCTGGGGTAGATAAAGGGTAATCAGATTGTCCTACGTGAGGCTCACAGTCTTAATCCCCATTTTCCAGATGAGGTCACTGAGGCACTGAGAAGTTAAGTGACTTGCCCAAAGTCACACAGCTGACAGGTAGCAGAGCCGGGATTAGAACCTATGACCTCTGACTCCCAAGCCCATGCTCTTTTCAGTGAGTCATGCTGCTTCTGCATTGTTGGGTTCTCCTCTTTTACCTTGCTGAAGCCTTATGGGAGTGGAAGAGTGAGGGGTGATCTGCTTGGTGCAGGAGGTGGGTGGGTCCTGGCCCTACTTGACTAAACTTTGGAGGCAGGATGTACCATTGCTCACTGCCCACGCAGAAATGTTCAGCAAGTTCCACAGGGTGTAGCAGTGGGGCATGTCTCACAAACAGATGCGGCAGCAGCAGTTATGTCTAATGGGTCCCAAGGAAACCCGGTCCAGGATGGGGCCACGAGGCCCCTTCTGTCTGGAGTGAACTGGCTCCGTCCCCCTCTGCCTTCCCCTGCCCACCCTGGGCTCCCCAAGATGCAGAGAGAGAGGTAGGCCACCCTGTTAGGAACCTCTTCCCTTTCATTGGCCGCGATGCACTTGAATAATCTCAGCTGACCACTTCTCTCATTTACATTTTCTAGGATATGAGTGAGATAAAGCGGGAGGCAGAAGATGACCCTGAAACTTCCGGATCCCCCTGCCTTCATCAGGACAGTGAGTCACGGAACAGAAAAACACCACAAATCTATTAGGTCCTCTCTCCCATTACTGCCTTGCAATTCACATTCCAGTTGCACATTCAGTGCAGCTCCCAAGTTCAATCCTAGTATAAAAGCAAAGAAATATGTAAATCTTGTGTCAAAGTCATTTGGCAGTCAAGAGTGACTCTTCAGGACTCCCCATGAATAGCATATTTGCTATTACCTCTAGGGGGAAATTCATACCTAAATGTTCATTGCTATTTTTGGGAAGCCATTTCTTGCGCATCATTTCCTTCTTTCACTGTAGGTGTTCCGCACTTTTCCGGGCATTGTATAGGGTGGCAATTCAGCAAGACGTTAAGCCATGGAAAAGAACTATTCTTAGAAACAGCTGTCTTGCCCAAAAAGGAAAGCTCCTACCATTTTCGTCTGGTTTCTTTAGATCTTATATTCCTAGAGGATTCATCACTCAAGAGGAAGTAAGTCAAAACATCTCTCTGCAGTACTCAAAAGGTTAGCATTCTATCCCTCTCCATACATCCAACCTACGCAACCTTATTCATGCACGTGGATGTAGCTGAAAATAATCATGCGCTGCCCAAGGGCTTAGTATACCATCCTCTGCACAGAGTAGGCACGCAGTAAAAATACCTCAGTTTGGGTGATCATCTGTGTTGTCATTTGCTCTGAAGTAAGCACCAGCATTTACTGAGTTCACACTGTATGCAAAGCACTGTACTGAGCCTGGGGGAAGAGTTCACTAGAAGTAGTAGACATGATCCTTGACCTCAAGAAAGTTCAAGTCAAGCAGGCAATGACATGGAAAGCAATTACAGACAGGCAGAAGCACCAGAGTTTAAAAGATAGATACCTAAGTGGTATGGGGGAGAGGGTGTGTGTGAGTACTTAGGGGTACCAACAGGGTAGTTGGGAGATATAAAGTGGAATATTAGAATTTAAGTCTTGTGCAGGTAGTAAAAGGCTGACTGTACTTTGCATTACCTGGTCAAGACTGTGGACAAAAATCTGGAATCTGGCCAGCCACGGGTAGACAAAAGTGAATGCCTCTCAAACACAGTAGCTATAAGAATAGTACTTATTGAGCACTCATACAGTCCAATGTGCACTGTACTGAATACCAAAGAAGACAGTGCATTCACAGTGGTTTTCTGTGCTTTCAGGAGGCTCCTCAGTGGTTGGAGACAGGATTAAAAGGTCATTGTGGTGCTCCTGTTACCCTGTATAAGATTCCATCTGGACATTAGAACAGTGCTTGTTATGTCATTAAGTGCTTAATAAATGCTATTAGAATGACCATTCATCAGTGCTGCCGTATTGTGGGTGACATACTAATTATCGCTAAGTGTCCTTCAGTTTGGTGATAGTCAACATATCAGTTTTGGCAGCTCCGAATCTGTCACTGATGTTTTCACTATGCGTATTTGATACTCTGTGTCAAGCATTGTTTTAAGTGCTAGGGATACACAAAAGTTGATTAGATCAGATTTGGTCCTGGTCCCACTTGGGGCTTAGAGTCTAAGAAAGAGGGAGAACAAATTTTGCAGATGAGGGAACTGAGGCACAGAGAAGTTAAATGACTTGCCCAAGGTCACACAGCAGGTAAGTGGTGGATCCAGGATTAGGACCCAGGTCCTCCAACTCCTAAATGTGAGCTTTTCCTCCCAGGCCACTCTGCTTTCCATCTTGTTTTTGTTTCAAAGAATTTTAGAGACTTCCATTTTGTTACAGTCCCGAGGAACTGAAAGATATTGTCAATTGACTTGTTTGCTCTCGTTTTTTTAAGTATCTGAGTTACTTTCAGGAAACAATTCTTGGTGGTGCTCTCCGTATCTACCGCCCCCTTCTCTCCACAGATCTGGCACCATCATTCCCAGGCCCTGGATCACCTCCACAATGCGCTGATGGCAGAAATCCAGGCATCAGGTAGGCTCATCCTCACCCTGCTACAACTCTGCCCCTTGCTCCACTCAGCAACAACCACCACTACTCCATCTCTTCCTTCTCATCCCTGCTGATCTTGCCACCTACGTGGTTGATAAAATGGAAATCATCAGGTGTTGTCTCCCCAAAATGTCCCTCTAATTCATTCATTCAATTGTATTTACTTAGCACTTATGGTATGCAGAGCACTTTACTGAGCGCTTGAGAGAGTACAAAACAACAACAGACATATCTTGCCAACGACAAACTTGTACTGTAATAATAATAATAATGATGATGGCATTTGTTAAGTGCTTACTATGTGCAAAGCACTGTTCTAAGCGCTGGGAGGATACAAGGTGATCAGATTGTCCCACGTGGGGCTCAGAGTCTTCATCCCCATTTTACAGATGAGGGAACTGAGGCACAGAGAAGTGAAGTGACTTGCCCAAAGTCAGCTGACAAGTGGCTGAGCTGGGATTTGAACCCATGACCTCTGACTCCCAAGCCCGTGCTCCTTCCACTGAGCCACACTACTATACTCTCTCAAGCACTCAGTACAGTGCTTTGCACACAGTAAACACTTAAATACAACTGAAAGAATGAACAATAAATAGACACATTCCCTGCCCATAGTAAGCTTGCAGTCTAGAGGTGGGAGCCACAGATAATAATATAAAAAAAAATTCCTCCCCATCCACTCTCACCTTTCCTAGTCATATCAAAAGATCTTGTGCCTGCTGTCAAAGTCCAGCAGCTGCAAGCCCATCTCTTCATGCCACAGTTAAACTCTTGTACCCTCTCTCCTGTCCTCCCTAACTGCCATCTTTCAACTGTTCACTCTCTAATGACTCCTTCCCTTCTGCTTTCAAACATGTCTGTGTATCCCCTATCTTAAGGAAAAAAAAAACCCTCCTTCCCCTCCACCACATCTTCCAACCATCATCCTACCATTCCTGTCCACTCTCCTTGAACTGGTTGTTTGCATTATATCAGGACCTAGGTTCTAATTCTGGCTCTGTCAGTTGCCTGCTGTGTGACCTTGGGCAAGTAACTTAACTTCTCTTTGCCTGTTTCCTCATCTGTAAAATGGGGATTCAATTAGCCTATTCTCTCTCAAACTGTGAGCCTTGTGGGACCGGGACTGTGTCTGTCCTATCTACCCCCATGCTTAGAACAGTCCTTGACACATAGAAAGCACTTAAACCCCATGAAATTGATGATGACAAGGCTACTATGACTTTCCTCCAACTCCTTCCTTCACCCTCTACAATCTGGCTTCTGCTCCCTCCAGTACATTGGGATAACTCTCTCTGAAGTCATCAAAACCTAATGGATACCATTTCATCCTAATCCTCTTCAACCTCTTGGCTTCCTTTGACACCATGGACCACATCCTTTTCCGGGAAACACTATTTTATTTCATTTTTTTCCTGACACTGTCCTCTCCTGGTTATCCTCATTTCTCTGGCTGCTTCTTCCTCTGCCTCCCATTCCCTAACTGTTGGTGTCCCTCAGAGCTTAGGTCTGGGTCCCCATCTCTTCTCACTCTACACTCAATCCTTTGGGGTGCTTATCCACTCCCTGACAACTCCAATTATCACCAATGATCTGAAATCATATCCCAAAAGACTCCCCAGTATACTTATCTCCTCCCATTTCCAGATCACCTTTACATGTCCCATTGTCCCAAAATGAACTCTTCAAATTTCCTCTCAGCTCCTCTCCTCCAACTAACTTTCCCATCCCAGTTGACACCTTTGCCGCCACGCGACAAACCTGTAACACTGTGGCATTATCTTGACTCCTTTCTCTCTTTCAATCCCCACATTTAGTTTGTTACAAAAGCCTTCTTGGCATTTCCACAATCTGCTCCATCGTCTCTATCCAAATTCTGGATGAATTTCATGCCCTCCCTTCAATGAAAATTGAGACAAATGCAAATTCTTTGATTTGGGAAGAAGTGCAACTTTTCTCCATCAAAACAGTAATCCATTTACAGCTCTGCAAACCGTGTTTGCTATACTTTGTAATTTCTTGGAAATAATGACTACAGGTAGCAGCCTGAATACTGGTTCCTGAGTCAAGGATAGCCGATTGATTGACTTGGCCTCAATAAGTATTTATTGAGCACTCACATATTGCAATTCTGTTGAACTACCTAATTTGATAAGAATAGACATACTAGTTGGCTACTCGAGTGATTAATTTGTGCTTTTCATCCTGGACAAAAATGACTGCACCTACAGCCTCTTGTGTCATCCCACCACTCGGCTAGAAGTGAGTCTTTCAGAAAGAAATGTGCATTGCACCAGGCAAATCAAGTTGAAGCACTTCCACTTGACAAGTGGAATGGCAAAGGGAAGCAGAGCCAAGGATATGCTGATTGCCTAGAAACCAAGAATTTCTACACATGCAAGAAGTTATGTGACCCATCACAAACAAGGTGAGAATCCCAAAGAGATGGCAACAACATTTCAATATTACAAGCTGATGACAAACTTTAGGAACACTGAGATCATTTACTTTCTTGGATTGAGGAAGCCTACACAATCCAAATGCAGAGCTAAGCCTTGGTACATAATTTTGTTACCTGGATACCAGACTGCCCACCAAAGCCTTGAAAACTACTTAAACAAGTAAGAAGCCACATCAAGAAGGCCAGCTCAGCTTTTAAGAGTACAGTGGAAGCACAGACTCCAGACCAGACTAAAGGCCTACAGAGCTGTGGTGCTGACCCCTCTCTCATTGATCATGAGGCCTAGACTCTCCCCAGACACCACCTCCAACTCTTTAAGCAGTTCTAGCAGAGTCACTTGTGGGTTAGACTCATCATCCAATGGCAAGACAGGATCACAAACATTGAAGTTCATCTTGCTGCACTGCAACTATACTAACCACCATCACAAAAGACTCTGAACTTATGTATTTTCCCAATAATTTCCATGCAATTATTTATTTTGATTCTGCTATTTGTAAATACTTTTATAACCCCCTTGCCTGTGGACGTGGATTGGGTCTTCTCTTTTGCTGCACTTCCCCAAGACATTAAGTGTATTGTACTCAGTGGGTGCACAATTAAAAATCACTCTGACCAGCAGGAACTAGAAAAGCAGCATGGCTCAGTGGAAAGGGCACGGGCTTCGGAGTCAGAGCTTGTGGGTTCTAATCCTGGCTCCGCCACTTATCAGCTGTGTGACTTTGGGCAAGCCACTTAACTTCTCTGTGCCTCAGTTACCTCATTTGGAAAATGGAGATGAAGACTGTGAGCCCCATGCAGGACAACCTGATTACCTTGTATCTACCTAGCAGTTAGAACAGTGCTTGGCATATAGTAAGCACTTAACAAATATCAAAATGATTATTACTATTTAGTATTACTCAACATAGGTGCTGTAGGGGTCTGGCACACACCATAATCAAGGTAGGTAGAGACAGATCTCTCTCTCTACCTCTTTCTAAATCAATGTCTCAGTCACCTATCCCTCTCTTGCTTATGGCTGCATCTATGGCTTTCTGCCCCTCCGCTGTTTCCATATCTATCTCTATGTATTCATGTTTCAGTCTCCCTGTCTGTCTGTCCTTTGCTGTCTTTCTACAGTTCTCTGTGTTTCCCTGCCTCCATCTTTGTCTCCGTCTTCTGTCTATATTTCTCTATCTCCCTATCTCTATGGCTCTTGGTGTCCATCTCTCTAAGTCTCTGTTTCTGTCTCCTCTTCTCTCTCTTTTTCTACAGGTCGTCATATCTATGTGGTTCTCCATTTCTCAGTCTTTAAAAATGTTTCCTCTGTTTCTTTGTGAAGCAGCATGGCATAGTGGATAGGGCCTGGGAGTCAGAAGGTCATGGGATCTAATACCATCTCTGCCACTTGTCTGCCGTGTGACTTTGGGTAAATCACTTCACTTCTCTAGGTCTCGGTTACCTCATCTGTAAAATGGGGATTGAGACTGTAAGTCCCTCGGGGGACAGAGACTGTGTCCAACCCAATTATCTTGTATTCACTCCAGAGCACATAATAAGCACTTAAAAATTCTACAATTAGTTGTTATTATTATTACAGCTCTATGCCGCCCTGCCCATTTCTCTGTGCGATCTCTCGCTGCCTTTCTTTCTTCCTACATCTGTTTCCCTTTCTGAGCCTTTGTTTCTCTGTCTTCATGGCTCGTGGCCTCTATCTCTCTCTACATTTCCAACTCTCCCACTTTACACCTGTTTTTGTGTCAGTCTCTTCCTGTCTCTTGATGCCTGTATCCATGTCTCTCGATTCCCCTGGCCACCTATGTCTCTCTCCATTTCTCTATACACCTGCTTCACTGTCTGTAGTTCTCTGTCTGGCTCTTGGTCTCCCTCTATGTCTGCCTGTCTACATCTATCTTTGTGTCTCCCCATCTTCATTTCCATGTATGTGGCTCTATCTCTCTCTCTCTCTCCATCTAGGCCTATCTCTGCCTCTGTCTCCCCCTACTTCAGTCTACATCCCTCCGTCTCATTCCCTCTATCTCTCCATGTGCCTCTCAGACTCTGCATCTCTTGCTCTCATTCTAAAATCTCTCCGTCTCCATCTCAGTCTTTACGTTGCTCTGTCTGTGCCTTTGACGTTCTCTGTATGTCTGCAAACCAGGTCACACACACACAATGCCATCCCTTAATAAAAGGCAAAAGATCAATTGCAGCCAATTTAATCTATTTTGATTAACCCATATGTAAATATTTCTCTGCCTGTCCCAGTTAGAATGCAGTTTTTGCTGCTCCTGTACTTTTTCAGGTGCTTAGTAGAGTGCATCACTCCCACTGGGCACCTCAATAAATACCCTTATCACCACCACCTTTCTTATGTACTGTTTCAAAGAAAGGTGGATGGTTGTGAGCTCATTGTTGGGTAGGGAATGTCTCTATTTGTTGCCGATTTGTACTTTCCAAATGCTCACTGTACTAAGTAAGCGCTCAATATATACGACAATGACTGAAAGACTAGCAGGGCTATCTCAAGCTGATAACTTCCTTAGAATATTAACACAAGGTTCTATGTGCAAAACTTCTGAAAAGACCTTCTTGCAAGAGAGAATGCTGGAGGGGATAAAAAGTCAGAGTTGCAGTGCTACACAACGGAAAAGCAATTCTCCCAAATGAGAAAGCAAGTTGAAAACAGATATACTTAGAGAGTAGATGTTTTCGGTTTCACTAAAAGCCTGTAACAATTGGTTCTCTGTCACTAAAACACATAAAATCAAGTCAATAAGGTACTGAGACCATTGTAGAAGAAAAAAACATTGCTTTTTGACCTCTTTGAGTAATTAAAATTGCCATGAACCACAGTTATTTTCAAAACTCACCAGTATTTTGCTGTTTTTGTATGCTGGAATGAACAAGGGAAATGTAAAAAAAAAATACCATTGGCTCTTTAAAAGAAAATCCAGTGAATTCCTCATTTAATTACCTAAAAGAACATAAATCAGCCCCTTTCTACTTCAGGATGGCTGCTGGAAGCCTTGTAGAAACCCATCTAACCCACCTCACCCTGACACTGCCTACATGCCGATGAGCTCCTCTGAGCATGCCGTTTAGCGGCCCTCCTCGTAGAAACTGCCAGGAGAAGAGGAAGAACATCTTTGCACTGTTCTCTCCCCTTCCAGTGCGAGACAGGAGAGCTACGATGAGTAAGTGGGTAAGGAAGAGTCTTTTCCTCTTTTCCAAAAATCTCCCTATTCAGAACCATATAAAAATCTCCCTATTTGGAACTATATCCTTCCTAAATATAAAAATGGAAAAAAAAATTAAAATTCTGAAACAATTTTTTTCTGTTTTCACTGTAATGCTAATTTACCCTCATGTCCTACATATCTCACAGAATAGAGTACAGTTCTTCCTGGTTATTTGGGAACTCAGTTCTAAAGAGGGAATTCATTTAAGAGCCAACTTCACATTGAGTAGACACAAATACAAGAGAAATTACAATCTCATTTATCGAGACTGCAAAACATCACAATTAGGGACTGCATTTGTGACTGCTGTCAAATTTCAAGCTGGTATATCAGGGCAAGAATTCCCAATCTCCATCACTTAAGGTGGGAATATCAACTCCCTGGCCTGCAATGTAGCCTGTTGTTGGCTGGTACACAGCACAGCCCCGCCTGCAGCAGGTGAGAAAAGGGAGACAGAGGGTACTGTTCTCACTGCTACTGTCAAGGAAGATAGACTTTAGCCTTTTTGATGTGTTAATGAGCCCTCAGTAAAGATAGTGGAAAGAGGGTACAGCAGCCTGGCCTAGAGGAGACAACATAGGCCTGAGAGTCAAAAGATCTGGGTTCTAATCCCAGCTCTGTCACTTGTCTGCTGTGTGACCTTGGTCAAGTCAATTAACTCCTCTATGCCTCAGTTACATCATCTGAAAAATGGGTATTAAGGCTGTGAGCTCTATGTGGGACAGGGACTGTGTCCAACTGATTAACCCCAGCATCTGGAACAGTGCTTAGCATATAAGTGCTTAACAAGTACCATAACAATACAGAGACACTAGAGGCCTCAGGACTATGAGAGTAGCTGCCTTAGCTCAGACTTAAAAGAAACAACCAGAGAAAGCATCAAATACCTGCACACAAACATTCCTTTGACAATAACAGTGGTAATAAAGGGAGAAAGCAGGGTAAACCATGCCAGAATCACCAGTATTAGTGAGGCGGGAATGAGGTTTTACTGATTAATATCAACCTAGGATGTAAATCACCATTTATGATCAGAGTGAATTTGTAAATGGACCAGTCTATCAACAATGAGAAGCAGTGTGGTCTAGTGGATGGAGCTTGGGCCTGGGAGTCGGAAGGACCTGGGTTCTACCACTTTTCTGCCGTGTGGCTTTGGGCAAGTCACTTCACTACTCTGGGCCTCAGTTACCTTATCTGTAAAACAGGAATAAAGACTGTGAGGCCCAAGTAGGACATGGACTGTGTCTGCTGATTAGCTTGTTATTTACCCCAGTGCTCAGTACAGTAGCCGGCACAGAGTGAGTGTTTAAAAAAAGCAACAACAGAAAAAATTATTTTGAGATTGAGACCTACTGTCTGCAGAGCACTGTGCTAAGAACTTGGGAGAGGATGAAAAAAAATTAGATCTGGTCCCTGCCCTCAAGGAGTTATATAATCTAGTGGTGAAAACAGGCACTAAACTAAATCACAGAAAGGGAGAAGCAATTGATTATACGTCTATGTAGATAAGTGCTTGGGTGATGCTTAGATGATGTGGAAGTGTTGAATTGGCATTTGAGGGGGGTTATAATTACCATCTTTTTAAAAGCCCTTATTGGTTATTGATTAATTATCAGAAAGAGATAAGAAATTAATCAAGGAAGGCCTACTGAAGCAGATTCGATTTTAGAAGGTCTTTAAAGATGGGGAGAGCAGTGGTTTGACATGTGAAGGGGGTGGGAGATCCAGGCAGAAGGGAGGGTGTGAATAAGAGGTCGTCTGTGTCAGTCAAGAACCACACATTGCATAGTTTAGCTTGAGAGGCAGGAACTACATGAACTAGGCTGTACTGGGAGAAGAAAGTAGATAGAAGGGAGAGAGCAGATTGAGAGTCTTAAAGCCAATGGTCAGGAGGTTTTGCTTGTTGCAGAATAATCTAAATTCACATATTGTCTTTGCCATTCCCAATACTATATAAGGAAAGTGCATTAAAAAGATTTTTATAATTTAGACTTTCCACAAATTCAAACTGACCTCCTTCCTTTTAGCTAGAATTCAGGAAATTTTTATTGTAGTGAGATAAATTTCAGATAAGCTATAAGATTTCTTTTTGGAGACTTGGCTGGGGTTCCCTTCTGTTTTCCACCCACACCCATTACCTTGGAGAATTTATTTGCTCCCACTGTTTCAACTACCATCTTCAAAACCACCTCTCCAGCTCTGATGGTCTCTCCTCCTCTGCCATCTCACATTTCCTCCTGCCTTCAGGACATATCTATGTAGATATTCTATTAATGCGTCAAATTTAACAAGTCGAACTTGGCTTAGTGGATAGGGCATGGGCCTGGGAGTCAGGAGGACCTGGGTTCTAATCCCAGCTATCCCACATGTCTGCTGTGTGACCTCGGGCAAGTCGCTTCACTTCTCTGGGCCTGTTACCTCATCTGGAAAATGGGGATTAAGACCGTGAGCCCCATTTGGGACAGGGACTGTGTCCAACCTGATTACTTTGTATCTACTCCAGCGCTCAGTACAGTGCCTGGCACATAGTAAGCGCTTAACAAATACACAGTTATTATTATTGTTCCCACCCAAACCCTCTTGTCTCCCTAATTTTCCCATCGCTGTAGACAGCCTTACTGTCCTCCCTGGTTCTCAAGTCCGTGATATTGCCATCATCCTCTCTCAATTCCCTCATTCAACCCACATATCCAATGTCACCAAATCCTGCAAGTTCTACTTATTTATATATATGAGTGTATATACACACATGTAATATGTATGTATATATGTAGATTGAGAAGCAGCATGGCATAGGGATAACTCCTTAGTGAATACCATAATAATAATTATATTTATTTTTATGGCATTTGTTAAGCATTTGCTTTGTACCAGGCACTAAACTAAGCATTGGGGTAGATATAAGGTAATCAGGCTAGAACAATCCATGTCCCATATGGGGCTCACAGTCTTAATCCTTATTTTATAGATGAGGTAACTGAGGCACAGAAGTAAAGTGACTTGCCCAAGGTCTCAAACCAGACAAGTTTAGATTAGAACCCAGGTCCTATTGACTCCCAGACTTATGCTCTATCCACTAGGGCACACTGCTTCTCTTTGAGGGCAGGAATCAAAATACCTCTAGAATCCACTCCTTCCTCTCCATCCAAACTGTTTACTACACTGAACCATGCACTTATCTGATCCTTCATTCATTCATCATAGCATTTATTGAGCGCACCATGTACTTATCTGATCCTTCATTCATTCATCATAGCATTTATTGAGCGCTTACTATGTGCAGAGCACTGTACTAAGCGCTTGGAATGTACAAATGCCTTACCTCATCAGTTCTTGTTGACCTTCTGATTTTAATTTTTCCACACTACAATACATACTTCACTATGATGATTGGATCATTTTTCAAAAAAAATGTTCTGCACACATTCCTGCGACTCCTCAAAACCCTCCATTGGTTGCCTCCACATCAAACAAATTACTTACCACACAATTTAAGGCATTCAGCTCTCCCTCTTCTGCTAAGCTTTCCTCGTTTCCCACTATAACCCGGCCTGTACATTTTGTTCCACTGATGCCAACCTATTCACTACACCTAGAACTCATCGATCTTGCACGCAACCCCTTCTCCTCCCTGGCCTGGAACCCTTCCCACTTCTTATCTGACAGATCATCCCTCACCCCATCTTCAAAGCCCTACTAAAGCTTATCTCCTCCAGATATCTTCCCTGACACCTCTCCATACCCCATTCTCCCTTCTACACTACCTAGGTACTTGGGTCTATATCCACTAAGCACTTTGATACTCACCCTACCACCAGCCCCACAACACTTAACATATATATCCCTATTCTCTGCTGCTTCCCCGATATGAAATTTATTTTAATTCTTGTCTCTCCCATTAGACTGAAAGCTCTTTGAAGATCACGATATTGTATTGTGCTCGCCCATGATACTGTGCTGTGCACAGAGTATGCATTCAATAAATGCCATTGATCGACTGATTGGAGTACAATCTGATCAGCAAAATCTTCTCTATACTGGTCTCAGTATACAGGCTACCTCATCATTGATTGTAACTCCTGAAGAATGCCACAAATCACAAAATGGAAAATCGCTAGCAGTTAAGCATCATTCATGCCCCAGTATCCCTCTTTGCTGGGGCTCTTAGAGAGTTTCCTCTTTTCTCTAGACACAGTCCAGGAGTCTCTCTACAGGGGCCATCTCTGCCACATTCAGTCATTCATTCAATCATATTTATTGAGCACTTACTGGGTGCAAGAGCACAGCATTTTCTTTATACTTAGCACTGTATTAAGCACTTGGGGGGATACAATATAACAATAAACAGACACAATCCCTGCCCACAATGAGCTCACACTTGTAGCCTAAGGGAAAGAGCTCGGCCCTGGGCCTGGAGCCAGAGAACCTGGGTTCTAATCCTTGATCTACCAGTTGCCTGCTGTGTGACCTTGGGCAAGTCACAAGTTTCCTCATCTGTAAAAGGGGATTGAACATCTGTCCTCCCTCCCACCTAGACTGTGCAACTCATGTGAAATAAGGACTGGGCCCAACCTGATCATCTTATACCTACCACAGCACTTAGTACAGTGCTTGGCACATAGTAGGCATTTTTAAATACCACAGTTCTTCTTTTTCCTCATATCATGCTGCCTTGAGATTCCAGGATCTCAGCCTGGTCCTTTGCTTCCCTTCAGCTCTTTCCTCCTCTGCCTCAGTTGTGACTTGGCCCTCCCAGAACAAAGGCTTCCTGAAAGCCACCTCTGAATAAAGCATGTGGCCATGACCCAAAAAGAAGTAACTTAGATAGATGGGTAAGATTCCCACGTCCCCCAGGAGCTCGCTCAAACGTAAGCCACGACAGGCCCAGAGGGATCCAGCACCAAGCTGCTTCCAGGTGCTCGGGGTGCAGAGAAGTCAGGCTCATCTGAATCTATTTGGTGCCCTCTGTCATTGGTTTCATGGGGAATTTCATTCATTAGGGATAAATTGTCAAGGGGAAAAACTTGTCCTGCAGGAACAAAAGACCCAAGCATTACTCTGAATACACCAGAATCCCAGCTCTGCCACTTGTCAGCTGTGTGACCGTGGGCAAGTAACTTAACTTCTCTGTGCCTCAGTTCCCTCATCTGTAAAATGGGGATTAAGACTGTGAGCCCCATGAGGGACAACCTCATTCCCCTGTGTCTACCCCAGCGCTTAGAACAGTGCTTGACACACAGTAAGCGCTTAACAAATACCAACATTATTACCAGATTTGCACAGGTGGTAGGCAAGCCTGGATTCCATTCCCCCTCAAAACAAGTGTTGGGAAATATTTCAGAAACTTTTCTGGATGTTAGAACCTGTGGCCAAAAAGAAGTGTTCAAGCATCCCACAGCCTCCACCTAAAAGCATATGCAATACCTGAAATCTCACATTGCCAGATCCAGACACTGGCCTTCTCTAGTAAAGTGACCAAGGACACCTTTGATAATCTTATTCCAAGTCTAAAAGATCATATTTAACACCTAAACTGGAAAAACTAAAGTGACTTGGAGCATCTGTGTAATAACTGATTACAGACTGTCTTATTATAAACTCATTTCGCCTATAACATGTGGCTGTAAGTTCCCACTGAGCCCTACATTAAGGAACACTTGTGTTTAGTACTTTGTGCCTCCACTGATGCCGCCTGCATGCACATAGCTGTTACTTCCTTCACCACATGTGCTCTCTCAAGACATACTCTGTTAAAACCTTTCCTAATTTCCTAAGTGTTCTACCCAAAATAAAGGTACCTATGTTCAATTTAAGTTGTTCGAGAAAATTAGCTACTAATTTAGTTTCATTCCTTTTGTATTTTGCAAAGAAAAAAACCTCACATTCTCTCATTTCTTAATTTCAGCAGATGGAAAGGTATTAAAAATTCCACTGTTGAAATGGAACTAGGAGATTCATATGTTGTAAATTAATATTGGTAGCAGACAAAAGCTAGGAGGAACGTGGCGAAACTGAGATATGCATGCAGACTGTATGGGAAAAGACCCAAACCTTATGATGTATTAGTCTAATTATTTTCAGTATCCAATGAAATCAATTTCAAGGACACTTGACAGGGGAAAAACAGGGGTTCACACACGACCCTAGTCAGTTAGCACATGAAAGTAAATGCCAGAGGAATAATACCGGGACAGAATGAAGATTGTAACACTGACATGTGCTTATGAAAATGAAAAGAAATTTCCTAAAGGCCCTTATAAAGGCATTTGGATATTTATAGGAAACTCATTGGTGCATGCAAATGTTTATCTTCAGGCATTTGGAGGGCTTATATCAAGAAAAGTAGGGACAGAACAAGATGACAGAGGGTAATTAGGTATTAGGAAGAATTTCCAAAAAGCTAGATTCTCTCACAGTTGAAAAACAGTACAGAACAAAAGCGTCATTCATTCAGGCCACAAAAATCTGAAATTTGTGATATTCAGTGAACCCTCTATTTCCTCCAGTGGGGAGAAAGAGAGCCTGCATACCCCACATCCCAAATTATACCTACAAAGCTGTGGTTGGGCAAGTCAATTCACTTCTCTGGGCCTCTGTTCCCTCATCTGTAAAAATGAGGATTGAGAAATGTGAGCCTCACATGGGATGGGGACTGTGTCCAACCCGATTTGCTTGTATCCACTCCAGTGCTTAGTACAGTGCCTGGCACATAGTAAGCGCTTAACAAATGTCACAATTATTATTATTATTATTGCCCCACCTTCAATATGTGAGGCTTGGACCTGACACAGAAAGCTCATTTGGCTTCTAGAGCAGTTTCATCACTGTCACCTGCAAGTCAGATAATAACATCAAAGAGCAATTCCAGAATGCAATTAGGGTACTAGCACTGAAGTGGGGCTCACTGCAACCCAGGCCTGCTAGGTGGGACGCCCAGGCAACTGTAAAGTGAAACTGCACTTGCAAGCAAGAGAAGCAGAACACAAGTTTTAAAGATATCACAAAGCACAGTCTAAAGCAATGTGTCATAGCTGTCAGCTGCTGGCCCACCAGGGAACAGCAGCAGCAGACATACCAGGTCTGGCAACCAGCAGTCACGATAGGGTTTGCTCTCCATGGGCAAAGACTTCTGGGAAAATCGGAAAATCAAGAACCTGTTTCAGAAACTGAAAATCTCACTGCAGTGCACCAGATCAGCAAAAGACCTCTGCCTGTGCCAGAGGCCTGAAACATTAGTCCATCCCAGGTCTTTTCTTCCATAGCTGCATAAGTGCTGACGATCTCACTCATTTCCATAACACTGCAGCTCCTTTCCCCTGCTTTTGCATGGAACTTAACGCCGGGCTCTCATAATGAGCATATGTTCGTATAGGATATATGGATTAAGTCCGATCATCCTATCCTCTTCCGGTTTCCTTATTCTGTCGCTTTCTCTTCCTCCCTCCGACATCACTAATACCAGGAGAATTGGCATCTGCCTCTCTGAAGCTAAGTCATCACAGGAATAAATTTGAGTAAGTTTCACAAATTGGCCAAAATGAGGTACTTACAAGCTGTGAGACGTTTCACTGCCGCCAATAATTGAAATAATGGGGCAGAAAGAAGTCCCTGTGCATCTTTGAGGAAAATGGAGTCTAGGGGCACCCTGATATTTGAAGTGGACATACTCAGAGGCGAGAGGAGGGTTTCATTTCCAGTAGGAATGAAGACAATCCTTTAACAGATTTTACCCGGGCTCTCCTGATCAATATTTCAAGTTTTTTAGCTCTGAGCTCTCAGTCAAACCCAAATCAGTGACAAAGAGGTTGCTCCCCTGGAGACGTAGTGTCCAAAGGCTGTTTTCTCTAATGTTTCAAAAGCTGGGCTTTGCTTCTGGGACCAGGACTACAAGTAAGACACTTCTGCAAGCTAGTGGGGCATTCTGAAGGGGACTCCTCTTGGGCCTGCTAATCTCCAAACTGATTAAAGTATTGCAGATTAATTCTGAATAGCTCATCTGTGTACTTTGAAAGCGCTTCATGTACCCTGGCTGACTGAAGACATTTAGTTTTTGATCTTAATTCAGCACAGAGAAAAGTACTACAGTATGATTAAAGCAGAAGTGCAATCTTTAGATATAGTTTCACACAGACTTCAGATATAGTTTCACCTTTAAAACCAATCCATCAGGGAGGGTAGATGCATTTCTTGAGTGGATAAAGAAGCAACTAACTGAAATCTGATTATTTAATACTGCCAACCATTTGGCACATTATTTTCCTAGGACTTGCACACTGCCAGGCAACGAGTCCTAGAAGAATGATTCCTTACATTGCAAGAGTTCTAAAACCCTCTTTCTCTATGCCTGTCTGCCAATCCCCTCTCAATAGGGCAAGGGCCTGGGAGCCAGCTCCGTCACTTGGAGAAGCAGCGTGGCTTAGTGGAAAGAGCACAGGGTTGGGAGTCAGAGGACATGGGTTCTAATCCCGCCTCCGCCACTTGTCTGCTGTGTGACCTTCATCAAGTCATTTAACTTCTCTGTGTCTCAGTTACCTCATCTGTAAAATGGGGATAAAGACTGTGAGCCCCACATGGGGCTGATTACCTTGTATCTACCCTGGCACTTAGAAGAGTGCATAGTACATAGTAACCGCTTAACAAACACCATCATTATTATTATTATTATTGTCTGCTGTGTGATCTTGGGGAAGTCGCTTAACTTCTCTGTGCTTCAGTTACCTCATCGGTAAAATGGGGATTCAGATGGTGAGCCTCATATGGGATATGGACTGTGTCCAACTTAATTAGAATATCTACCCAGTACTTAGTACAGTGCTCGGCAAATAGTAAGTGCTTCACAAATACCATAAAAAAATCCACAGATTTATTTTAGAGCCTGCAAGTCTTCCCAAACACCAGTTCATTCAGCTCTCCTATAACACAGTGAAGGCTGGGGAGGGAAAAGAGTGGGGGTGGGGAGAAAGGAAGACTAGAATTATGATTCACTTTGACTGATCCCATTCACACGAACACCAATGTTTCCTGTGATACTGATTATAGATGCAAGTTGCCAATGTAACATTCCCTAATTCCTCAACAGCGTTCTACCCAAAAAAGCATTTTGGGAGAACTGGCTATAATAGCATGGCAAGAACAGAGAACTGCCCATTCTAGAACTTTAGTATAATAATAATTAGTAGCAATAATAATAATAACACTTGGGGTATTTGTTAAATGTTTCCTATGTGTCAAGCAGTGTACTAAGCTCTGGAGCAGATACAATATAAACAGATCAAACACTGATCAAACTTCCAACTGAAAAACTTGATCAAATGAAAAGTGCTTAGTAGAGTGATCTGCCCAGAGTAGTTGTTCACTAAGTACCACTGATTGACTGATTGTTTGAAGAGCTGGAGAGAATTATCCCAGGCATACTGCACAAAGCCTGGCTAAGCCTCCTCAGGCAGGTGGCAGGGAAATCCCTGAACAAAGGAACATGGTTAGTTTAGAACGCAATCTTCCCGACAAAACCCACGTACACTGGAAGCAGAAATCCCCTGTTGGCTTGCCAAAATGGTATGATTCCAACGCTCCTGCCCCCCCACTCCCTGCTGGAGCTCTGCCAAGCTCTCGGATCTCCCTTTTCCTCTCTGGCTTTGGGTGGGGATCCCTGGAACAGCTGACACTGACAGGCGTGCGAGCCCTGTTTCTCTTGTAAAGCAGCAGCTCCCTTGCGTGTGCCCCCCCCCCCCCCACCCCAGCTGAATCTCCCAACTTCCCACCGCCAGGCTCAGGCTGAGGCGAGATAGGGTGGGAGGTGAGCTGAGTGGGTGGGAAGGAACTCCTTTGGAGTCAGAAGCCTGAGTCCCGGGCTCGTCTCTTCTCTGCCTCTCTGCCACGGCTCCCCCAGGTAGGACCTCACCCTCTGGCTTTCCCTTCCCAAACTGAGATTGGGGCTGCGGCTGCGGTCAGAGGTCAGTGCCACTGAGGTTTCCATCAGGAAACCAGACAGACATTTCCCTGGGGATCTGTCTCCAGCCAGGTGTCCCAGTCCCCATAACTAAGGAGGCTGGGCAGGATTTTCCCCACTCTTCTAGCCACCTGCTCAGGTGGCATTACTCACACTCCCACCACCACTCTAGGGAGACATGAATGGGGGAGAAGGGCAAAGGTGCTGATGAGTGGATCTGGGGGGTGGGGTGGGGGGAGGAGAGCTGCCCTGTCCTGGGCTGGAAGCTTCCAATGAGGAGGGAAGTGGGTCTCTGGGCATGGAGGAGTTCCAGGGTACGTGGCTGGGCAGCCTCTCTTCTCTCCCCTCTGCCCCCCTCCACCAAGTCTGGGGCAGAGGAAGGAGGAAGGGAGGGAAGAAGAAGGGGTGGTCTGGGGAAGCTGAGTGACTTAGCACTGGAGGTGGTACAGGCGGTTTGGATTCGCCAGACTACAATTAGAGCTAGATGGTTCAAACACCGCCTGTCCTAATGTATGCATGCCTCTACCCCTTCAAAAACTCTCAAGTCACCAAAAATTCACCAATTCTGCAGTCTGTTTTACTAGAAACCATGGTCCTACCGGGAGGACCAATGTAAGGAATGTGCTACCCCAACCTTGAGTCTGGGGAAATCCTTACAGATGCCAGTGTTCAGCAGGGTGAAATCATGGGTGGAAGGCATAGGTGGGAGAGGTGCAGGGTGAATTACAGCTCATTATCATGAGCACTGGAGCATTTTGATCAATCAGCTGATGGTATTTATCGAGAACTTACTGTGTGCAGAGCACTGTACTAAACGCTTGGGAGAGGACAAACCAACAGGGTTGGTAGGCCCATCCCCTGCCCTTAATGAGTTTACAGTATAGAAGGGATGTATAAAATACTCAACTTTGAAAATTCAATGGGCAGGGATGCGTTGAGCACCTGGGGATTGAAACCCAAATAAATGGAAGAACGAATGTGGGCCTGGGAAATGCGGTCGAGGTGGCGAGGGGAGAGGTTTCACACATGGAAAGAGAACAGTAAGGGCCTTCCTGGCCAAGACATCCCATCAGTCAAGCACCCAGTCAAATAAACTCTCATGCCTGACCGATCAATACAAATTGGAAGGCTAATTACTCCAACTAAAATGCCTTTTCCCTTCTCCTACTCCCTTTCTTTGACCATCCTTTAGTTGCTAGTTATTCTACTAAACAATAAAAAGTTGGTGTTTCATCAGAAAGAAAACCATAAACTGCAGAAACAAAAATGCATTCAGTTCTTCCCCAACCCCCATGCTTTCACTCTGTATTTTGGTTAGTGTCCTGCAGGGGAAGTAGGGAGCATTCTGAAGACAATACACACTTCTCTGGCTAGAACGAGATGTGACATCTGAAGAACAGATGAGTGCATTAGTGCAGTCACTCAGGACGTGCGTCCTATGATGTGAGCTTTCTTATACTGTGTGGACCTTGAAGAAATAAGGAGCTGATTTTCTGTTGAGATACGACCCGCTGCTGTAACTTATGTTGAGATTTGGAAAGTGCAAGAATATATCTAGATCCACAGAGGGATTCGAATTAAATCGGGTGACTAGTTCTCTTTTCAAAACACGGTCACTGAAAATCTAAATTTGCCTTCACCACAGCACATCATGTTGAAGACAAGTGAAATCATGTTTTATCGCAACAGAAAATGAAAGTGGAAGCCACCTAAAAGCATGCTGCTTTGAGAAGAATAGACTGTACACTTTGGGCTTGGGAGTTTGAGAGCCAGAGGGCAAAAGGTTCCTTCATCTAAATGAAAAGCCAGTGTTTGAACACTTTTTGTTTTCTATACGGTTAAGTGCATGTTGTCTACCCACTGCAATTTGGGTGTGAAGTACGCCCAAACTAAAAATAATCAAAGCTTAGTTCTTAAGGTTAATGTTTTCAGTGGCTTTCAGCTACCTATCAGGATGGCAGCACAACAGTAACTGCAGCAACAGAAGAATGAACACTTACAAAGGTTTTCTGAAGTTGACTGGAAAAGTGAAATGAAGTAATAATAATAATTACTGTGGTATTTGTTAAGTGCTTACTATGTGCCAGGCACACCGTCCTAAGTACTGGAGTAGGTACAAGATAAACAGGTTGGACACAGTCCCTGTCCCACAAAGGGCGCACAGTCTTAATACCCATTTTGCAGAAGAGGGAATTGAGGCACAGAAGTTAAATGACTTCCCCAAGGTCACATAGCAGACAAGTGACTGACCCGGAATTGGAATCCAGGTCCTTCTGACTCCCAGCTCTATCCACTGGGCCACAGTGGAAGTTAGATTTTATGGAGCTAATAACATTGAGTTTAGTGAAATGTAAATATCTGGCACAAAAGCCACCTGGAAACTAGAATTTGGGTTAACAATTATGTGCCTACCAATTTAATTATTTCTATGATACACTTGATAAGTAGAGGTTATTAGAACAAAATGTGCCAAAAGAAGCTTATTTCCGAATCTGTTCTGCTGCCAGTCATAAAAGAACCTGCAAATTTACTGGAAGTTCTGAGTCCTCTGAGTACACTTTGTTTAAATGGTAGGCAATCTGTGGTTCTCTAGAGGAGAACTAAACTTTATGAAAATAATTAATATCCAAATAGGATAGAGAAACTAATCAGCATTGCAAGCTTCTGAGACAGGTTATCTTTGACACACAGTAGCCTGTTGCAGCAGTGAGTAGAAAGCATTCAGCATTATTAATTTAGAAAAACATAAGGGTGGATGCTAAGGATAGCCAACACAACATACCTAAAATTCTAAGTTAAATGAAAATCTTTACGCATCACAGATTTTAAAGGTAAGCTCAAAACAATGTTTTCCCTCCTGACATGCTGTCTCGGCTGGTTCCCTAAAGCTGACTCTACAGTTGTCTATGAATTTTCCCCAGAGTGCCATTTAACTGGATTCCAGCTGCCAGAAAATTCCAACAACCTCGTAGGCCAGAATCTTAATGTCCCTAGAAATTACTTATCCTCCTATAGGATGGGGTGAAACTGCATTTGCGTATAATTTTTTTTCCTGAATGGGAAGGCGGGCAGAAGTAAAACCCCAGGGTCTCTCCTCTATCTGTCGGCCCAGGCTTCTGGGGACCAAGAAGAGGTGGAAGGCTGATGGATGCCCCTCTCCCACTCTCCTACTGATTCCTGTGTAACAGAAGCTTCAACGGATTGGGATGGCAGGCAGAATTTATAGTTTATCCTCTGGTACTGATGTAGTTGCATTTGATGCCCTGATCTCTCTCCTTCCCTGCAATCTCATATTTCCTCACATAGTTACTTGGATATCCAGCCAACAACTCCAATTAAATATATGCAAAACTCAACTCCTTACATTCCCACCCAAACTCTGTCCTCTCTCTGTCTTTTCCATCATTGTAGACAACACCATCATCCTCCCTGTCTCACAAGTCCGTAACCTTGGTGTTGTCCTGGATTCATCTCTCTCATTCCATCAATATATTCAATGTCACCAAATCCTGTCAGTTCTACCTTCACAACATTACTCAAATCCATCCATTCCTCTCCATCTAAACTGCGACCATGCTGCTTCACCCCTGCCCCCCATTCCACCCCTCACCCCATCCAATTTTCTACTTACGTTTTCTAGTTCCCCTTTGGAAGGCAGTTCTATTGACTTCTATTTGGGTTCCCATGGAACCAAAAAAGAATAAAGACTAATGTAAAGCTTTAACACAGTTTTGTTTCAGGTTCAATCCAGTCATCACTGAGTTTCTTAAATGCCCTTCTCACACTAGATTATTCTTATTTTGTTCAAAAAAAATCTTCCCCAACACAAAAACCCAACCACCAAATGGCATTTGCTGAAATCATGTAGAATTTATATCACGGGAGGAGAGAGGAAAGCGGAGAGCAGGAAAGCTGGAAATTTTTCCAACACTGAGAAGCCATGAACTAGGACCCGAGCCATCTGCCAGGGCTTTGGCTCCTTCTCCACTTCCACCATCACTCTAAACTGTCACTTCTACTTCCCCCTGTGAGAGGGTCAAAGTACACCAGAACCAGCCCATCCCAGGGGCAGGCTGGGCCGAGGAAAAATGGTATTAATTTAGGCATCTGGGAGAAGTCTGAGCATCCCTGAGGCCACCAGATCATCTTAGTGATGGTGGGATAACAGGATGCTTTTGCATGGGTGGCTATGGGCCAGTGCCTAGGAACCAGTGCCTCAGCTCCTTCTAAACTGGAGAGAGTTTGCCACTGACCCCTGAAGAAACAGTTTAACACAAGTGCGGGCAGATAGTGGAGCAACATGAATGATGCTGGTAACTGTGTCAACCAAAAGGAAAGAAAAGGTGCTGCCTGGCCTCTGAGGCAAGGACTTGGCATGAACCAGTCAGGGAGGAGAAGGAGAATCAATCAATTATTGGTATTTACTGAGTACTTCCTGCATGTCGGGCACTGTACTAGGTGCTTAGGAGTCAGTCAGTCAATCGTATTTATTGAGTGTTTACTATATGCAGAACACTGTACTAAGCGTTTGGGAAAGTACAATTTAACAGACACATTCCCTGCCCACAGCGCGCTTACAGTCTAGGACCCCACAAGAAACCACAAGTGTAGCGGGAGAAAAGGGTAGAAGAGGCAGGATTGGGGGAAAGCTAACCAATATAAGACAGATACAGAGTGAAATGGGGTTTTTTAATACTCCAGTTCATTTGTAAGCAAGGTAGCTATCAGAAAGAGCAAGAGGTTACTGAAACAACACATGAGCCGTCATGCAGTGCAGATAATCGGATACCGAGATTACATCTAACAGGCTTCAGACAAATGTAGTTTAATTCAAAGAAGGACCTTTTAATTGGACAGCTGTATTGCAAGTGGCCTGGTCAGATGGGCTGAGTTATATAGCAAATCTCTCAGAATGTAAAACAATTTAGAAACATGAAAAGGTCCATTTGGTCCTAATGTTCTCTTTTAGCCAATTGATTTAAACTATCTAAATTTAAGATCAGGAGAGTATTAAGCTATAATAATATCAATGATTGCAGTTAGTTTAAATCACCAATACACTTGAAGAAGCTTTAATTACACACCTAGGCAAAGACAGCTACTTAAGAAAGGGCCAATTAATAGGAGTCGGGAGCTCTCACTTACCGAGATGAGTGTTCATCATCCTAGCACAGTATTTGCACATAGCATCCAAATCGTTTAGCTGTCCTTGAAGAAATGAAATTTGGGCCTCTAATTCCTCCTCCTAAAATTAAAGGATAGAAATATACTAATGAAAAAGCAAAGCCTAGGGCCAGGATAAACTCCCCCAAGTCCACAAATCATCAGGTACGGTTTGAAGAGCACAATCACAATTTTTGGCCAGATTACTTTTTAAAAATTATAATGGGTTTGTTTGGTAAAGCATGTTAATTTTAGGTGATTTTTTTGTGGGCATGCTCTAGATGTTATTTTGTTCTGAGTGATCAAAAGTGTTTCCTGAAGTCATAAACCTTCCATTCTTTTTGAAAGCAGGTCATTTACATTACTCAGGAAATGCCAGGTTGTACAACTGAGCAACCACAGGTTTCCACTGATCAAAAATTAAATCTCAGAATCTTAAAATTATGCTAAAGCTTTTTGTTTTTTAACATGAAGAGATTTTCAAATGAGTTAATGAATCCAGGAAATATTCAATTCAGATGGTCTAATGAAAGAACACAGGTCTTAGGAGTCAGAAGACTTTCCTTCTTCTCCTAACCTGACCTTTGGCTTGCTGTATGAACTTGGGGAAAACATTTACGCACTCTATCTTGTATCCATTAATCAATCAATCAGTGGTATTTATTGATTTATTTATTGATTTATTTGACACAGTATTTATTTACTCTGAGCAGAGCACTGCATTACGCACTTAGGAGGTACAACCAAATGGAATTGGTAGACACAATCCCTGTCCTCAAAGAGCTTACAATCTTTACTCCAAGGCTCAGCACAATGTTTGGCCCAGAGGAAGCAATCAGTTAGAACCATCGTTATTAAGGAAATAAACCTGTTTAACATGACAGTCTGAAAAATGAGATAGAAAAAAAGACCCAAATTTGATGAGCTTTCATTGTAGGCCAAGAAGCTTGCAAACCAATTTCCTTAAAGGAAATGGAAGAAGCACTCAAATACCTGTATTAGATGAAAGAGAAGAGTTCATAATGCAAAAGAGAAAAAGGTATAAGTTGAAGGATTGCTGATATTTTGTAATGCCAATAGAAAATAAGTTTTTAGCATGGAAGATGAGAGGAGAATATGGCAGTGAAGCCATCACTCGGTTTAGGAAACTATCCCACTGTTCCCTGCATAGAGAGTACAATTAATTAGTTGAAAGTTTACTTGCAGTTAGTTGTATTACACCTTAACCACCAGAGGTTACAATACTAGAGTACTGGTTTTAAGACTGCATTAGAAAGGACATAAAAGAATTTTCCCCAAAGTCTTTTATGAACCACTATGATGCAATATGAAGGTCACATCTTCCTTAAGCCATCTCTTCCCTGGCTCACTCTCCTTTCTGCGTTGCCTATGCACTTGGGCCTGTGACCTTTGGACAGCTATTCATTAATTCATTCAATAGTATTTATTGAGCGCTTACTCTGTGCAGAGCACTGTACTAAGCGCTTGGAATGTACAATTTGACAACAGATAGAGACAATCCCTGCCCATTGATAGGCTTACAGTCTAATCGGGGGAGATGGACAGACATAACAAGACAACTTAATCACGATAAATAGAATCAAGGGGATGTACACTCATTAATAAAATGAATAGGGTAATAAAAATATATACAAATGAGCACAGTGCTGAGGGGAGGGGAAGGGAGAGCGGGAGGAGCAGAGGGAAAGTGGGGGGGAAGGAGGCTTAGCTGAGGGGAGGTGAAGGGGGGGGGGGAGCAGAGGGCGGCGGGGGAGCAGAGAGGGAGCAGAGGGAAAAGGGGAAGCTCTGTCTGGGAAGGCCTTTTGGAGGAGGTGAGCTCTCAGTAGGGCTTTGAAGAGGGGAAGAGAGTTAGGTTGGTGGAGGTGAGGAGGGAGAGCATCCCAAGACAGCAGGAGGACGTGGCCCAGGGGTCGATGGCGGGATAGGCGTGAATGGGGGACGGTGAGGAGGTGAGCAGCAGAGGAGTGGAGTGTGCGGGGTGGGCAGTAGAAAGAGAGAAGGGAGGAGAGCCCCACTCCCAACCCTAGAGCACTTATGTACATATATTTAAATTATATATTATAACTAATTTACCCATATTAATGTCTGTTTTCCCCTCTAGACTGTAAGTTCATTATGGACAGGGAATGTGTCTGTTAATTCTGTTGTACTGAACTCTCCCAAGCACTGAGTACAGTGCTCTGCCCATACTTATGTTCAATAAATACCAGTGATTGATTGACTGATGAACCAAAATTGGTCAGGGTAATTTTTTTTTTAAAATAAATGTACGTAGATGAGTTCATTTTCTGAACCTGTTCACCATAGAAGAGCAGCATATCATGGCCACAGGATCAGTGGTTGCCGTACTGACAAAGGAACAATTCTGTCAAGGTGGCAATTCTGACAGGGTTCCCGTCTCTCTACATTTCCAGTAACGGGAGGCCGAGGCGTTGTCCGCCTTTACTGTGGCCTGGCAACCTTCCTTCTTAAAACTTGGTTGCCATCTTGCTTATTTCCAGCCCTCCCTCCACTCTGAATGAACCCTGGGTAGACAGCACCCCTTCCCCAATCTACTTTGCTGATACCCAGGAAGCTGCTTCCACAAGACATTTCATATGTAATTGCTTAACACTGAGAGCTTGATCTGAGAAAAATAAAAGTGTCCCATAGGAAATGTCTGATAGAATAGGTCACTGAATGTTTGCTGGTGTGCTTGTGCATAGGAGCAAAAGGAACCTGTCACTTCTTGTGATTATTCCTAAGACTGTTTTTTCCTAACTGTGATGTAGAAAATCTCCCCTGACAACTGTACTGAGTTTTTCGACTTCCACTGCATTCCCTCCAGCAAGTGCTCCAAAAGCTCTGAGGGATGGAACTTTGCCAACCTGCTCACCTTATCTCCCTGTTACTCTTACTTGGGTTGTGAACGAGATATCAAACTTTACCAAATCAGTACTTTTAGGGAATGATTAAAATCCTGGTCACCATGAGGTGTTTTGTGAATTGGCAAATGGCAAAGACATGAGGTTGAAGAGGAAGTAGAAGAAAAACAAGCTCAGGGTTTGTTGTTAACAGAACAAACTTCTCCAGGGGCTTTTAGGTTATGATGCATTGTCTCGGTTACACAAGCTCGGCCACTTGTCTGCCGTGTGACTTTGGGCAAGTCACTTAACTTCTCTGTGCCTCAGTTCCCTCATCTGTAAAATGGGGATTAAGACTGTGAGCCCCACGTGGGACAACCTGATTCCCCTGTGTCTACCCCAGCGCTTAGAACAGTGCTCGGCACATAGTAAGCGCTTAACAAATACCAACAATAATAATAAGCTTATTGCTTCACTGCATCAAACCCAAAATGACTTCTGCCCTTTGTGCCTACATCATTTATAGAAAGGGAATGTTCTCTCCGTGGGCGAGTCTTCCTGTACAACCAAATCCTGTCAAGGGCTACAAGGGATATTTAGTAGCAGACTGGAATATATGACAAATTATGTAAATAAAATTTGTTTTCAGCATTGGTTATTAAATATTGAATACCATCAAAACAAACACATATCAATCATTTCCCCAGAGACCTCAATAGAGTAAATTCAGCTTCCACTTCCAGTTCTTTGATTTTTTCAAAAATTGTTTCAGAAACTGAATACAAACAACTGCGCATACTGGATGGCAGAAAATGGAAGTTTTCAGTTATTTTAGGAATGGTATTAATTAAGCAATTAGTATGTATCAATGACAGTAATAAGGGTGAAGGTAATAATAATCATGGTACTTGATAAGCACTTACTATGTGCCAAGCACTGTTTTAAGCCCTGGGGTAGACACAAGTTAATCAGGTTGGACACAGTCCCTGTCCCACATTGGGCTCACATTCTTTATGCACATTTTTTACAGATGAGGTAACTGAGGCACAGAAAAGTTCAGGGACTTTCCCAAGTTCACACAGCAGACAAGTGGTGGAGCCTGGATTAGAACCCAGGTCCTTCTGACTCTCAGACCCATGCTCTACCTACTACACCATAATGCTTCTCAGGACAATCAGATTGGACACTTTTCCTATCCACCCAAGGCTCAGAAGGAGGACAGATATTTAATCACAGTTTACTGGTGAGGAAACAGAGGCAGAGGGAAGCTAAATGTCTTACAAGGGCCATAGAGCAAGCAAATAGCAGATGTGGAATTAGAACTCAGGACTCCTAACTTCTAGCCCTGTCTTCTCTCCACTATGATGTCATACTGCCTCAAAAATTCCAAATAGTCTAATTCAAGGTTTCAAGGGTAACCCCAAACCTGAAGAATCATAACAGGGTTCTCCTTCTAAGATTAAAACCATCTCTACTTTGCTCCGCAGGGCAAACCACAACTGATTTAAGCATTCTTCTTTCAAAAATATGAAACTTGGAAAATATTCAGTGCAGTAATGTGCGGGAAAGCGACAGACTAAGATCTATGACAGGTGTGACAGGTCAATTCCCCAGGGATTGACAAAATTCATTTCTTTTTATTTCAAAAATCATTTCTTCCTCACAGAAGTGAATGGTGGGGAAGGCTCAGTTTTGGATTAACTAAATTGGTTGAGCAGAATATGCCACAGTGGTAGAGGTATGCTAGTTTTGCAAGGAAAAATCCTTGAATAAAACTTAAATTTGGAAAAAAAATTCCAAAAAACAACTCCCGGAAAGTCAGGGTTTCCTTCCTGCCAAGGGAATATAGTTTGCCAATTCCAATTTGTCAGGGAACAGATAGACCACATTCATCGGTGACAAGAAAGGTGATGTTTCTTCTTACAAGTATTTTTATGATTTACAAGATTTCAGATTACAGGACATAAATAGAATGTTACTGTAGTGTGTTTCTACTTAAGGATCATCTATAATAAATAAGGAAATATTGTGGGCATGGAACGAATTTACCAACTCTTATAATCCATTCTTCCAAGCACTTAGTAGAGTGATCTGCACTAAAATAAATGCGCAATAAAAATGATTATGTCCAAACAACCACCACCTCAACAAAAGCCACAATAACAAAAACTTCACTCTGTCTTATGTCCCATGAAAATTCTGCTGAAACGGGCCATAGCTCTTAAATAAGAGTCTATGTTTTCACCTAATTACTGGAGGGCCTATGGTTAAACTGCTTCAGAACTATGGTAGATCTCTTTCTGGGTCCTACAATATCTTAAACTAAGGGACTCATTGAACCTTCGGCTAACCCTTGGGAAAGAAAAAGCATATTCTTAAATCAATCTAACTTTAAAGATTCTAGATAGATGTGAGTAGGTAGCCTGGAAACAGACTTATTATGGGAGAATACTGGTCCAGAGCTCCTGATACTAAACTCTGGAAGAAAGAAAGTTGATGTACATTTTATAATTAGCTTTTGTAAGGAGTCATTTCCCAGGCAGCAATTTGTAAATACCAGTTTATTTGACTCCCTCTAAAGAACAAAGGCAGGGGACCATTCCAGTTAGTATTTTCAGCTATAAAAGCATCAAGTAAATCACACTATCCTTCAGGTGAAAATTCCTACTTTATGAACAAACTTCATGGAAAAGTTACTTCTGCAGCATAAGACCAAACAGCAATTTAGTCATACCTGGTAAGCGGGGTCATAACTTGTACACTTTTCTGAATTAGACAAAAAACTAAACACTCTGAGTCAGTTTTAGAGAAAAGTGATGAAGATTTAAGAAAGGGTATACCCAGGCCTGGGACATTCAAAGTCACACTTCTCCATTCTTCCCTCCCGAATCGCTGTCTTCAACTGTTCACTCTCCAGTGGCTTTTTCCCCACTGCCCAAAGTCACACTTCTCCATTCTTCCCTCCCGAATCGCTGTCTTCAACTGTTCACTCTCCAGTGGCTTTTTCCCCACTGCTTTCAAACATGTCTCTGTCTCCCCTATCTTAAAAAAACCCTCCCTCAAACCCACAGCACCCTCCAGTTATCACCCTATCTACCTCCTATCTTTCCTCTACAAATTTCTTGAACAAGTTGTCTATACCAGCTGTCTCAAGTTCCTCTCTTCCAATTCTCTCCCTGACCCCCTCCAATCTGGTTTCCGTCCCCTTAAGTCTACCTTCTCAAAGGTCACAAATGACCTCCTTCTTGCCAAATCCAATGGCCTCTACTCCATCCGAATCCTTCTCAACTTCTCAGCTGCCGCTGACACTGCTAACCACCCCCTTCTGGAAAAGTTACCCAACCTCGGCTCCACTGACACTCTTCTCTCCCGGCCACTCACCCTCAGTCTCTTTCATGGGCTCCTCCTCTGCCTCGCAACCCCTACCTGTGAGAGTCCCTCAAGTCTCAGTTCTGGGTCCCCTTCTAGTCTCCATCTATTGGAGAACTTACTCATTCCCATGGCTTCACGTACCACCTATACGCGAATGATTCCAAAATCTACATATCCAGTCCTGGCCTCTCTCCCTCTCTATAGTCTCACATTCCCTCTTGCCTTCAAGACATCTCTACTTGGATATCCAGCCGACATATCAAACTTAACATGTCAAAAACAGAACTCATCTTCCCACTGAAACCCTGTCCTTCCCCTGACTTTCTATCACTGTAGACAGCACCACCGTCCTTCCTGACGCACGAGCCTGTAGCAGTGGCATTATCCTCCACTCCTCTCTCACATTCAACCCACATATTCAATCTATCACTAAGTCCCGTCGGTTCAACCTCCACAACATCACTAAAATCCGCCCTTTCCTCTCCAGCCAAACTGCTACCACATTACCCTATCCCTCCTCATTTACTGTATCAGCCTCCTTGCTGCTCTGCTTCCTGACTCGCCCCCCTCCAGTCATTACTTCACTCTGCTGCTCGGATCATTTTCCTACAGAAACATTCAGTTCACGCTTCTCCACTCAAGAACCTCCCTATCAAACAGAAATTCCTTACCATCAGCTTTAAAGCACCAAATCACCTAACCTTCGCTTTCCTCGCCTCACTACTTTCCTATTACAACTCGGAACGCACACTTTGCTCCTCTAATGCCAACTTACTCACTGTACCTCAATCTCATATATCTGGCCACTGACCTCTTGCTAAGTCCTTCCTCTGGCCTCGAATTTTTTCCCTCTTCATATCCGACAGAAATTACTCTCCCTGGCTTCTAAGCCTTATTGAAGGCACATCTCCTCCAAGAAGTCTTCCCTGACTAAGCTCTGTTTCCCTTTTCTTCAACCCCCTTTTGTGTCCCCCTGATTTGCCTCCTTTTATTAACCACCCCACCCTCAGCAACTTCACAGCACTTATGTACATATTTGTAATTTATTTATATTAATGTCTGTCTCCCCCTCTAGACTGTAAGCTTGTTGTGGGCAGGGAATATGTCTGCTATGGTTTTATCATACTCTCCTAAGTGCTTAGTACAGTTCTCTGCACACTGTAAGTGCTCAATGATTGACTGATCATCATCGATGGTATTTCAGTGCTTACTGTCTGAAGAGCACTATACTAAGCACTAAGCACTTGGGAGTGTATAATACAACAGATTTAATAGGAAAATTTCTTTTGCTGCTAAGGTCACAGACAACTTTTTGTTATTTCTAATTAGTGAAAAAGTTCACTTGTCAAAAGCTGGTTTATGTCAGAATTAGAAAGCCCTTTTATTGGAGTTCCTTTATTGCCAACCCTTCCCCCTCTTCCTGCTTCCTAACAAAAATATCAAAATCTAACAATTTTTGCTAAGTACATCAGTCACTCAGTGGGCAGATAATATTGGCTACTGGGTTTATTATGTTGTCAAACAGAAAATTAGAAGCAGTGTGGCCTATTGGCAAGAGTACAGGCTTGGGAGTCAGAGGACATGGGTTCTAATCCCAGCTGGGCATTTGTCTGCTGTGTGACCTTGGGCAATTCAACTTAATTTCTCTGTGCCTCAGTTACCTCATCTGTAAAATGGGGATTAAGACTGAGAGCCCCAAGTGGTACAACCTGATTACCCTATATCTACTCCAAGTGCTTAGAACGGTGCTTGGTACATAGTAAGCACTTAAATACCATAATAATAATAATAATTATAATTATCTGCAGGAAACTTCTATACAAATACATTGAAGCCCAACTTGAAACAGTACTGGTTTAGCTTTAGAATGCTAATTGTTTTCCTACAACAAAGACAGGAGACCACCTCTAAAACAAGGAAAAGACCTTATACTCTCCCGAGTGCTCCTTATACACGCAGGACAGATTTTAGAGATGTTGTGGAGGCTGAACCAACAGGATTTAGTGATAGATTGAATATGTGGGTTGAATGTAGAGAGGAGTGGAGGATAATGCCAATGTTACAGGCTCGTGAGTATGCAGATAATATATTAATAATAATAATAATTATTACTTAAAATGCCAAAAATGTAAGTGGACCAAAGGAACCACAAAACTACCATATGTACTCAAAGTGAACTTCACTCTTAGGGAAGCACTGAGAAGATATCTTTACTATTGAATTTCCTTTGTTTCTAACTTTACCTTTGCCCTTGGTTTCAAGTTTGCACAGCACCATGTCAATATTGTAAATATGGACCGTCAATACTTGATCAGCATTCCTTTTCACACTTTTCAAATGCGAAGACTACCTTTCAGTTCTTGGATGGTACCATAGTTACTGAGCTGATCTTTAGTCAGTCATTGATATTTATTGAGTGTTTACTGTTTGCAGAGATGTGCATGGAGCACTCAGGAGAGTATTAGTTCTTTTCCTGGTTTTAGAAGTGGTCTAATGCCTTTGTTGTAGGAAAACAATCAACATTCTATAGCTAAACCACTACTGTTTCAAGTTGGGCTTCAGTGTATCTGCATAAAAGTTTCCTTGCACTTTCATGCTTTTTGGTTTTCCTTTCTTCACCTCTCTATATGGCAGCTAATTGGGTACCAAATCTGCTCCACACATCCAACTCAATGCAGCTGTCTTACAGCAAATATTCCTTCAATGTTAACACACTGGCTCTATTCCTGGACCCTGTAAATAACCTTGTCTTGTCATTTAATGATAAATTCGGCTGGCAATTGACATTAGTGCCTCAGTGCATAGTACAGTGCCTGGCACACAGTAAGCACTTAAAACTACCATAATTATTAATAAATCTGTTCAAGATTTTAGATGGGATGTCTGAGACAGGTCCAAATCTCTCAGTTCTACATAAAGTTAAATCCTATTGCTGTTCTGTAGGCATAGTTTGGTGCATTATTGACTGTCTGCCAGTCCCCGAAGGGCATGACGACTTTCATTTATTTTATACTTCTTTAACATTCACCACTCCATAAGATAGTGCAGTACATTAGTTGGAGGAGCCCCGAATATTCCTCAGGCTGTGATCCTTGTTCATCATCTTTTTGCAAATCCAAACATGTTGTATATTATTATTAAAACCAAGTTAGATAATAAACTAGACTGTAAACTCTCTAATAATTGTGGCATAGGTTAAGTGCTTACTTTGTGCCAAGCACTGTAATGCACACTGTGGTAGATACAAGTCCCTATCCCACATGGGGCTCACAGTCTAAGAAGGAGGGAGAATTGGTGTTTAAGCCCCATTTTACAGATGGTGAAATCGAGTCACAAAGAAGTTAAATGACTTATCCAAGGTCCCAAAGTAAACTACTGGCAGAGCTGGGATTAGAAGCCAGGTCCTCTGACTCCCAGGTCAGGGCTCTCTCCACTAGGCCATGTTGCTTGAGGGCAGGGATCATGACTACCAATTCTAACATACTATACTCTCTCAGGTGCTTAGTACAATGCTCTGAACACAGCAAGCACTCATGAAAGACCAATGATCGATTAATATAGTCTAAAAATATATTTTCTTCAAAATTTTGACTTTTGAATGGTGTAAAATTCTATCAAACCTCTCAATTTTGAAATGTAAAATTATTATTCCATCATTTTCTTGATCTTTGATGAGGATGCTAGCTGTTCAATCAGATTTAGCCTCTGGAATTCTACAGATTTCTAAGAAAAGTTCAGTGCAGATAATCCAGTCTCATGAGGTATTTAGTCTCCAAATGAAACAGTTATTAGGTATTAGGATACAGCAGAAAACACTGGGGCATCATGAATCCAACTACAGAGATGTCCATCCACCTGTACAACGAACAGAAACTCCTTAGTGTTTAAGAACACTCATTCAGCTCGCCAGCGTGGCTCAGTGGAAAGAGCACGGGCTTTGGAGTCAGAGATCATGGATTCGAATCCCGGCTCGGCCACTTGTCAGCTGTGTGACTCTGGCAAGTCACTTAACTTCTCAGTGCCTCAGTTACCTCAACTGTAAAATGGGGATTAAGACTGTGAGCCCCACGTGAGACAACCTGATTCCCCTGTGTCTCCCAGCACTTAGAACAGTGCTCGGCACATAGTAAGTAAGCGCTTAACAAATACCAACATTATTATTATTATTATTACCTCACTTGATTTCCAAGACCATGCTTTGCTCTGCCAACACCAACTTACTCACTGTACTTTGATCTTGTCTTAGGTCACTGCAGAGTCTTTGCCCACATCCTCCCTCTAGCCTGGAACCCCTTCATATGCACCAGACTGTAACTCTCTCCACCTTCCAAGTCTTATTGAAATCACATCTCCTCCAAGAGGTCTTCCCCACCTAAACCCTCATTTCCCTTACTCCATTTCCCTTCTGCATCACCGTTGCACTTGCATCTGTAACCTTTACCACTTGGTGTTTGCCCCACACCACTTATGTACTTATCCACTAATCTATTTTAATGACGGTCTCTCTCCGGACTGTAAGTTCCTTGTGTGCAGGGAATGTGTCTACCAACTGTGCTATACTGATGAATCAATCAATTATATTTATTGAGTGCTTACTGTGTGCAGGGCACTGTATGTCACTTTTTTTTAGCATTAGTAGGCAAATCACTGTCAGGCCTGAAATGGAGACAACACACCTTAGTCGTACTGCAGTCCTTAATCCATTAAAAATTCTATTTCGGAATCGAATTCTTGGAACAAATTGGCCCAATCAAACAATCACTGTAGGAACCCTGGGCCTTCAGGCCAAAGTCAAGCAAAGAAGTCCTCAAAAAGTAAAATTTAGGCTACCAAAAAAATAACTTGAAATTCCATTTAGAGTTTGGATCTTGCATTGGCAGCCTCACCTGGGAGACCGAGTGGTAGAGTGATAGAGTGAGGCTGCTAATGAAGAGATTCAGTAATGATGGGAGCCAAGGGAGGTTGATGATGGGCAGCTAGGAAGAAAGTATTAACACATCTTACTCTGGTGTAAGCACACATTAATACCTACCTCTCCTCCAACCCCCCCCACCCAATCATTGCCCATCTGGGTGGCATTCAAGCCTGGAAGTTATCCTAGAGCTGGATTTAAATCCTTCATAAATTTTAGCTTGATTATATAGTTCACATGGTGTTGATTTCATTTTGATTTTTCTCATGTGCCTATTTTAACAAGTATTGTTCTTTTGCTTCAAACAAGTATTTGTGTTTATGTTTCATTAGTGAAATGGATAACATCTGCATAGTGAGTATGGAAACAATCCAAATCCAAAACAGTTTACTTGTGTACATATACCCAAATTCTTTTGGATTTAAGTAGTTCGACACAGAATTCTTACTGCTTATGGCAAACTGATTGCTGTATTGTTCCGAATATAAATCCATTTTCAACTTTCCTATCTTATTTCCCCCCACTGCTGACACTTCAGCATTTCTGCATCATCTAAGCACTTGCGTATTTACTCCACCCCCTGGTAGTCCTCATGGATATATCTCTAAACTCTGTTGTTTCCACCTACTTGTTATTACTCAAGTGTCTGTTTCCCTGCTAGACTGTAAACTCCTCGAAAAGGGATTATGGCAACCAATTTTACTGTACCCTAACTGCTTAGTACAATGCTCAGTGCAAAGTGCTCGATAAGTAAGATTGACTGTTCAGTCAGGATAACTGGAAGAATTTGCAAATTAATTCCAGAGTGCAGTGAAAAAGCATGGGGCTGAGAGTCAGGGGATCTAGGTTCTACTTCCAGCTCTGCCAGTTGCCTGCTTTGTGACCTTGGGAAAGTCACAATTCCCTGTGCCTCAGTTTTGTCATCTGTAAAATAGGGGTAAAACATACCTGTTTCTCCCTTCTCAGACTTTGAGCCCTATGTTAGCCAAGGACTGTGTCTGACCTGACACTGAGTACAACCGGATTTACCTGTCTCCACCCCAGTGATTAGTACAGTGCTTGGCATATAGTAAGCGCTTAACAAATACCACATGATTATCTACACCAAAATTTAGTGCAGTTCATAACATATGTTAAGTGCTTAAATACCACAATCATTATTATTATTACAAGGGAAAACTTGAGAACTTTTTGGAAGAGTACAGAAAGCTAGGTGAATTTAGAGCCATGTTTTAATGAATTTGCATGCAAGCACAGGCAGAGTTTAAAGGCCAATCACCTGAAGGGAAAAGGTGATAATGTGCTGCTAAAAGTCAGAGGGAAAAGCCTTGGGAGCTGCTCTGGAGAACCCTCAGCCCTGACACCAGGAGGCTCAGCTGGCTGACAGAGAAGAAGCCTGACTAGCTTAGAAATATGTAAGCTGGCCAGCAAAACAGGAAAAAGCAGCAATACAAGAGAAACTTTCTCTGGGCACAAGAATAGTAGCTATAGGACAGTACAGGGGAAGGAAAAACTGAAACCATACCACTGACAATCTAGATGTCCATATACACTTGCAGGATGCCAACTGTCTAAGATGCCTTGCTCTGTGTCCGATATTTTTAAATCCACCATTCATTTGCATTCTGATGAAAACTGACATACGATCGAGAAAGTCCATACAGCTTTGTTTGGTAACTGTGGGACACTCAATAACCTTCATGCTTCTAAAAATCCAAGTCTGTGACTGGCCTATTCACCGCAACCCTAATAACCATTTTTCCTCCATTCCTTTTTGTTCTGGATTGCAATTACAAGTCGCCTTTCTAAAAGTGTTTTTACCCAATGACTGAAATGAAAACCTAGTTCCAGTTTGCCATTCTTCTTCCTGAATCGCTAATACCATAAAGTTGTGGAAGGTTACTCTTTGTGTGCAAAAGGAACTAGTTCAAGCTCAACAGACATTACCTCTCAGTGAAAATATTTCAATAATCACGATCAGCACCAGTATTGGAGTGCCTAGTGTTTGAAGAGCATAATAAAGGACTACCTATTAGGAATAAAGCCCATAAAATCTCAAGTTAGAGGGAACATATATATCTCACATCAAACCACTTATATCCCTTTCCGTTTCTTCTTCTCTTACTTTACCCCTTTCCAAATCTCCCTACTCTCTCTCCTTTTTCAGTTTGTTTCTCTTGTACCTATTTTCTTTCTGTATATCCCATACCTGCTCCCTCTATTCTTCGGTTGGGAATCTCCCTCAATCTCCTGTTGTCTTTATTTAATTCTTGCACATTGCTTTTGGCACTGTAGGTTGGCTTAATTTTGCATTTTCTTTTGTCCTATCTTTTCCTCCCAAGGATTTCCCTGACTCTCTTTCCCCTCTCCTCCTCCTTGAAGAGCTCAAGGTGGTGACGTCTGGTACCCATAAAAACAATCTTCTTCACTAATCAGTGGGGTTCCACACTCTCCTCCTTGAAGGGTTGAGGGGAGAGAGGATTATGAAGGTGAAGTATGAGAGAGGACCTGGTACATTCATTCATTCATATTTATTGAGCATACTGTGTGCAGAGCACAGCATTTCTGTCCTTGTTAATTGCTTACTATGTGCCAAATAATTTACTAGGCATTAGGGTAGATTCGAGTTAATCAGATCTGACACAATTCCTGGCCATGGAACTCACAGCGCTTACTATGTGCACAGCACTGTAGTTAGCGCTTGGGAGAGAAACATACAACAGAATTAGCAGGCACTTTTCCTGCCCACAATGAGCAGAGGGAGATCAGGAATTTTATTCCTACTTTACAGATGAGGAAACTGAGGCACAGGGAAGTTAAATGAATTGATCAAGGCTACAAGGCAAGAAAATGGCAGAGTGGGGATTAGAACCCAAGTTCTCTGATGCCCAGGCCTGTGCTATTTCCATTTGGCCACACTAACCTATTCTTGCTGTGGCCTACCAATTTATACTTCAACTTTCTGAAAACCTCTTTGAGGCACTGCAGCAGTGTTTTCCTAGCAATAGCTTACAAACCTCACCAATAAAACACATACACAAACTTGTAGGAAAATTTTCCTGACAAAAGCTAGTACATAGCTATAAAAAGGAGACTCATTTACTTAGCTGACTAATCTGAGTAAAGATTAGTGTTAATATCATGTCTACTATGTATTAGTATTTTGTTAAGTACTTACTTACAGCCAGGCACTGTACTAAAACTAATTAGATTGGACACCATCCATGTTCCACATAGAGCTCAGAGACACAATTCCCAGTTTACAGATGAGGTAACTAAGGCACAGAGAAGTTAAGTGAGGTGCCCAAGGTCACAGAGCAGACAAGTGTCAGGGTCAAAATTAGAACTCAGGTCCTTCTGACTCCCAGGCCTGTGCTCCATCCATTACGCCATGCAGCTCCTCAACCTTTTAACACGTGAATGAGGCTGAAGGTAGAATTAAATCTCTTTTAGTACTGAAAACATAAAAATACAAGGCAGTTTTCTACCTAACTTCCATCAGTGAACCGTAGCAAGACTAGTACTAGAATAATGGCCTCATGTCTACTCTCCATAGTAACTGAAATCTGCTACAAAGAGATGAGTTTGAAAAAATATGTGTCACAAATGAATGACACCCAAGGCTCCTTACGTTTAAATTGAATTCAAAAAAGAAAGATGAGTTACTCTGAGAACACACTGGCAGAGGGGTCCCAGAGAGCCAGCCTAGGAAATTCAGAAATCACACTATACTCTGGTCCCACGGCGGGACGGGGGACAGGTCACTGCTGTCCCGCAGCCCTGGTAGACATTTCCAATTCATCGAGCCCTGGCACTAGACACAGCACAGTTGGATTTTCTGCTTCCTCTTGAATTCTGGATGAGATATGATTGTGGCAAACCCCTCTAGAGAAATTGTTTATAGCCTGACTTGGAATGGTACAAGAACAGTTCAATTTGCTTCCTCAGCATTGTTGATTTAAACTAATAATAACAGTAATAGTGGAAGTGGTGGTAGTAGTAAGTGCTTACTGTGTGAAAAGCACTTTGCTAAGCACTGGGGAAAAAGTACACAGATTGAATAACCGAAAGAGCAGATGGTGAAAAGGGTAGTCACCCTAAATCACAAGATCATTCCGCAATTTGATTTCATTCTTCCTGAATTGCCCCATCTAAGAACTCTTAAATCTCTTGATGCCTGCAGACAAACTACTAACAATGGAAGTCACTGCTAATGCTGCAAAGAGTTAAGCCAAAAAACAGTCTGTCACTACTAATAGCACCACTGTCCTTAGTAGGTCTCAAAATCACAATGACATTTTTAGAGGAACTTCTAATTGTGTCAAGCTAAGGTACATTCCCAATAATAATAACGATGGTATACATTAAGCACTTACTATGTGCCAAGCACTCTACCTAGTACAGTGCATTGCACCTTGTAGGTGCTCAATTACCACGGCTCCTACCGCTATTAACGTTACTACTCAGAAATCCATTGTTGAGATCAATGTTTTATTCTCAAAGGGAGTGGAATATCAAATATCTCATTCACCATAAATGTGTGGATCTTTCATCTGTGCAGAACTTCTTCACTACGGCAACCCAAATTCATTTTCTACTATTACCTTGTCATAGGCTATGGTTGCCTTTTTTGTTCAAAACAAATTCCTTGAAGCATGAAGATGTGATAAAAGTTATTTAGAAACCCAGACACTGGTTTACAAAATCTGAGTGAATGTGCCAAATTATCTCAAACAAAAAGCTTTTTGAAGACACTCTCTTTGATGTTCATTTTTCCTTGAGATGAGTAACTGCAGTAATGTGACTGAGTATGGAGCTGTTATTATTCTAAACAGATTTACAGTGAACCATTTCCAACCTTATCAGATGAACTGGCAGCTAGATTTTCAAAACTTTCTTTATCTCCAAGGTTAGAATGGCATTGGAGGACTAAATATATGCCAGGTTTCAAGTGTCTGAATTGAATTTGGCCTGAAATCAAAATCCACATATACTTCTGCAATTTATATGCTTGTTTAAAAACGATTCATTAAAACCATATACGCTGAACTAGGTGTCATCAAAATGTGTATGGTTTGTGTTTTTTTATAATTCAGCTTAATAGCCTTAACAATATTGATTAAGCAATACCACATTACAGGAACACTTGCAAATTAGAAAATGTTATTAAATTCTGAGCACTAGCATTCAATTTTATCAAACAGCCCCAGAGACCTATTAATATTGGCTGAATATGTACAGGGTGAACCAGTGTTTACATAAACAAATAAATAGAAAACACAATTTAAAACATCTGAACCCACATCCTTCTTAGAAGTGCTGCAATCATCTTCAACTCAACCGAAATGGAACTGGCAAATAGACTACTTGTTCATAGAATTTTGAGAACTGCCAAAAGTCTTTTGTTTCGGGCTGTGCAGACGTGGATTTTGGCTTAAAGGCGGCATGCTTACTGTGCCTTCAAAATGGCCCCTAATGTCACCTGATTGACAGCTGTGGCTGGGGCTGTACTACCAGCCACCCTGGACTTTGCCGACTGCCCGTAAACTTCCCAGGGTGGCAGTTAGGATGGCGAGGGCAGAACTGGGGGACTGAAAAAGTGAAAATATCTGCCACTCAGGGGGACTTGCTGTTCTCAGGTTGGGTGGGGTCAATCCAGTCTGCCAAACTGGCCAGATCTGGCCTACTTCCAAGTCAGTTGCTTTCCCTCTCAGTGGCTCCTACCCAGCCACCTGTAGATTCAGTCAGGAGCCTACCAATAAGAAAAATGAAAGCCACAAATGGGATCTCCGAGTGCATCTCTGGCTGGTCTGATGTCAGCAGGAGCTGCCACAAGCCCAAGTGGCTAGACTCCTTCAGTTTGCAACTGTCATCCATCTATTTTTGCTGCTCTTCTCTGCTAACCAGCTCAGGGACTGCTAAAAGAGGGGTAAGTGGTCCTTTAATTGCCTACTCCAGACTACTCAGAGCCCATCCAGTAACATGTGACTGTGGAAACAATTGTCTTTTTTGGACAAGTGGAAACCTACTAATGTTAGCTTTACTAATGTTTAAAGGAGGATTATTCTGGGTAGTTTCAGGGTAAAAAAGGAAATCTTCATAAAGAATAAACATGACTTGTTCCATGTGAACTCCGCTAATCATTGCATTTTTCTCACTTTGTATTTTAGTGTGGGGAGATGCAAATGTGAAGACCAAATCCTCTGACTTTTCTTCTTAAATCCTCTCCTTCACCTTGCTTTCCCATCACAGTTGACAAAAGACCACCCTCCCAGTCTCTGAGGCCCACAGCCTTGTCATTATCCTTGACTACTCTCTCTCAACCCTAACATTCAGTTTGTCAACAAAATCTGCCAGTTTTTCCTCCACAATTTTCAGAATCCCCCCCACCTCTCCAACTAACTGGCCACTATGCTGGTCAAGCCCCTTGTCAGGTCCTGGCTTAAGCAATCAATCAATGGTATTTACTGAGCACTTACTATGTGCAGGGGAAAGTACAATACATCAAACAGAATTAGCAGGCAGGTTCGCTGCTTACAACAAGCTTAGGCATTAACTTTCCACTGGACTCTTTGCCCCTGGTCTGTTCCCTCTCCAGGCCAAATTTGGCTATGCTTTTCTCTTCCCTCTTCTCTCACTAGACACCAGCCTGCCCTCTGTACTCATCTCAAGCCAACCTACTTTCCAGGCCTTGTTCTCATCTCTTTCATTCAATAGTATTTATTTATTGAGCACTTACTATGTGCAGAGCACTGTACTAAGCGCTTGGGATGAACAAGTCGGCAACAGATAGAGACAGTCCCTGCCGTTTGACGGGCTTACAGTCTAATCGGGGGAGATGGACAGACAAGAACAATGGCAATAAACAGCGTCAAGGGGAAGAACATCTCGTAAAAACAATGGCAACTAAATAGAATCGAGGCGATGTACAATTCATTAACAAAATAAATAGGGTAACGAAAATATATACAGTTGAGCGGACGAGTACAGTGCTGTGGGGATGGGAAGGGAGAGGTGGAGGAGCAGAGGGAAAAGGGGAAAATGAGGCTTTAGCTGCGGAGAGGTAAAGGGGGGATGGCAGAGGGAGTAGAGGGGGAAGAGGAGCTCAGTCTGGGAACGCCTCTTGGAGGAGGTGATTTTTAAGTAGGGTTTTGAAGAGGGAAAGAGAATCAGTTTGGCGGAAGTGAGGAGGGAGGGCGTTCCAGGACCGCGGGAGGACGTGACCCAGGGGTCGACAGCGGGATAGGTGAGACCGAGGGACGGCGAGGAGGTGGGCGGCAGAGGAGCGGAGCGTGCGGGGTGGGCGGTACAAAGAGAGAAGGGAGGAGAGGTAGGAAGGGGCAAGGTGGTGGAGAGCCTTGAAGCCTAGAGTGAGGAGTTTTTGTTTGGAGCGGAGGTCGATAGGCAACCACTGGAGTTGTTTAAGAAGGGGAGTGACATGCCCAGATCGTTTCTGCGGGAAGATGAGCCGGGCAGTGGAGTGAAGAATAGACCGGAGCGGGGCGAGAGAGGAGGAAGGGAGGTCAGAGAGAAGGCCGACACAGTAGTCTAGCCGGGATATAACGAGAGCCCGTAACAGTAAGGTAGCCGTTTGGGTGGAGAGGAAAGGGCGGATCTTGGCGATATTGTAGAGGTGAAACCGGCTGCCAGCCTCTTGCAGATCTCTCCTTTCTGCCAGGAACTCCTTCGTCCCTTACATCTGGCCAACCATTTCTCTCCCCACCTTCAAAACACTTCTGAAATCACGTTTAGGAGGCCTCTCCTATATCCAAAACAGAACTCCTCACACTGCCACCCAAACTCTGGCCTCCCTCAACTTTCCCATCACTGCAGACGGCACCACCATCCTTCTGGCTCCAAAGCCTGTAACCTTGGTGTTATCCTCTACTCACCTCTCCCATTCAACCCACATTTTCAATCCCTCAGCAAATCCTGTTGGTTTTACCTTTACAGCATTGCTAAAATCCACTTTTTCCTCTCCATTCAAGCTGCTACCACATTGATCCAAGCACTTATCCCATCCTGCTTTGATTACTGCACTAGCCTTCTTGCTGCTGACCTCTCTGTCCCTCCCTCACTCATCTATACATCACCCTGATGACCTCATTTTTCTACAGAACTGTTCAGTCCATGTTTTACCACTCCTCAAGAACTTCCAGTGGTTGCTCATCCACCTCCTTACCAAACAGAAACTTCTCAGAGGTTTTAAAGCACTCAATAATCACCTTGCCCCCTTCCTACTATAACCCAGCCTGCACACTTCACTCCTCTACTCAGTGTACCTCAATCCCATCTATCTCGCCACCAATCTTTCGCACACATCCTGCCTCTGGCTTGGAACTCCCTCCCTCTTCACATCCAACAGGCGAGCACTCTCACCACGGTCAAAGTCTTATTAAAAGCATAGCTCTGCCAAGAGGCTTTTCCTGATAAGCCCTCATTTCTTCTTCTCCCACTCCCTTCAGCATTGTCCTACCCCAACTGCCCACTTCCTCAGACCCATAGTACTTATGTACATATCCATAATTTATTTACTTTAATGTCTATTTCCCCCTCTAGAGTGTAGAGGGAATGGGTGGGCAGGGGATGGGTCTACCAACTCTTATAGTCTCCCAAGTGCCTAATATAACGTTCTGCACACAGTAAGCTTTCAATAAATATGACTGATTGATTTCCTAATTAGTATTCCATCTCCCCATCCTATTTCTCCCTCCACTGCCTCTTCAGTACTTCCAGCACTTGGATATTCACATACCATTGTTCCACTAATTTTCCAAGCTTTTACTATTGGTTCCCTTCACGTGTAATTTACTTCAAGATCTATCTCCCCCACTAGATTATAACTCCTAGAGGGTTGGGATCAAGTTTACTAACTCTACTGCATTTGTGCTCTCCCAAGTGCTCCAACAGAAGCATTGTGGCATAGAGACCCCCTCGCTGTGCAGGAAGTTTTTATTCTCTGGGCACAAACTGAAGAAGAACCTGCACTGTCCCATACAGGATTCTCCCCTGAGTATAGATGAATTACTTTTGTTTATGGAGAAATTATTCTCCATGAGCTGGTCGCCTTTGCCAGGCCTGGCTGAGGTGCAGGCTTCCCACAGGTCTGTAGTGGCTGGGCAAGAAACTCAAACAGAGCACAGCAGCTGCCACTGGCTCATCAGCACATCTGATCATGTCCATTACTGGCCTAACCTGAGGGCAGAATGGGAAAACAATCTCCTTCAACCTTTCCCACTGCCCCAGCCCTCTTCCCCAGATTTGTGAAAGGAGGTTATTTCCTTCTGTGATGAGGGAGAGGAGCATGAGACCTTGAAGTTGGATGAGAACAGCAGCAGTAGGGAAATCGCTGTTTCTATAGTGACTCAACACGACTGCCATTATCATTTTCTTTCTGACATGGAGGCCTTCAACTGCAGATTCCACGAACTGGGTTCCAAAGTATAGCCAAATTGACAGGAACTACTTAGCAGTACATGTAATCTTTGATGCCCTTCCATACCTTACTTGGTCTATGGTGACCACACTGGAGTCCCTGAGAGGGGCTGCAGGTTCGGGGAACAAGAGCAAGGTTTAAAAAGCACTAGGAGTGAAATTAAAACAAAATAAAACAAAACTTCTATACACCAACTTGGTCTAGTGGAAAGAACACAAGGCCCAGAGACAAGAGACCAAGATTCTAGTCACAGTCCCACCAATCGCCTGCTATGTGACTGTGGTCAAATCTGACCTGGTGGAAGAATCAGTGTGGTCTAGTAGATAGAGCTACTGGAATCAGAGTTAGAAGATTTGGGCTCTAATCCTGACTCCACCACTTGCCTGCTACGTGACCTTGGATAAGTCATATAACTTCTCTGTATATCAGTTTTCTTACTGGTAAAATATTTGACAGGAACTATACCTAATCTGATTATCCTATATCCTCTAGACTGTAAGCTTACTGTGGCCAGGCAAAGTATCAACCTATTCTATAATACTGAAATCTCCCAAGCGCTTAGTACAGTGGATTGTATCTACCCCAGTATTTAGCACATGATAGGCATTTAGTGAATACCATAATATTGATTATTAAGTTACTTAACTGCTCTGCATCTCAGGGAGGAGGGCGTGAGAACCCCGCTGTCACTTGGGTTTGTGGAGCAGCAACTGCCTGGGTACATGGGTGGTGCCGAGGCAGCCCGAGAGGCTCACCAGAACCAGGATGATTTAGATTTTTCTTTTGCATGGCTTTAGATTGCTTTTGGGGTTGTATTTAATGTCGGTATAACCTATCTGATTGGTCCCTAAGTAGATGGTAATCAGGAGCCCAGACTGGCTTCAAGTGGACTAGCCCGATGACCCAATCCCCACTGGGATATGTCCATGAAATGCCATGAAACTACAGTGAGGAAACTTACCGATTCTTTTTTGCCCATGGTTTTGCTATGTGAGCGAGAGCGGGAGATGTTGCTGAAAAAAGAATCTTTCTTGGAAGCAGACAGAGGTGGAGATCCAGTGAATTCCCGCCCTCCAGGCAAGCTCTCAACACTTGGAGATGAAGTGATGTTTTTAGAATTTTGGCCTGTGAGAAAAGGTAAACACAATAAAACTAAATCATTACACAATATCTCAGTTGGTTAATGGGCCTCCTAAGAGATCAAGAAAAATGATATATTCAAAATATAATTATATTCAAAATAAAAACTTGTGATGAGGGGGTGGAATGCTAAAATTTACGTGCACTGAAAAACACTTGACATACAGGCTTATTTTCTGAAGAATTAAAAACCAAACAACTAACCAAATATGATCCCAAATTTCACTCACCACTTCCTGATCAATGTAACCTTACTAATTTTCATAGGTCTATAGCTGGAGAGATATAGTTGCCTCCCCTCTCTCCTGCTGCGTACTGATTTCTTCAAAAATTCAACAGATTAGTAAAGTGTAACTTCCTTTTTCAGAAAGCTAATTTTCTTTGGGTTTCCTGCCTCTAAATAATCCCAGACTCTGCCAGGTGCCAGGAACAAAGATGAGACTGCCTTTCTAAAATCCCTAGGATCATCTCTGAGATCCTTCTTAAGATGAAACAGAGTTGCAGGGATGACCAGCTTGACCCCTATTGCAATTTTTTTATTATGACAAATTATATACCCTGGCCTGGAGTTTCTTATCCTCTTTTCTCTGTTTTCACAGAATTCTCAGAGGATTGCTTTGTTTTCCAGGTGTTTCTAGGGCAGGATCATGTCTACTTCCTCTCCTGTACTATCCTGAACATGTAGCAAGGTGCTCTGTATACAGTAAGTACTCATTAAATACCATCAATTGACTGACTAATCAAAGACAACTATCACAAGAAACCCTATAGAGAGGCAAATGCAGTTTACCTCCATTACAGAGAAGATTTAAAATTATGATGAGAAGGATAGAATTTCTTAGAAAAAGTGAGGTGATTTCTGAATAAGAAAGACAAGGTCCAAGAAGAGTGAAGGAGTGTGAAGGGAAGATAATGCCTTGTGCAAAGAAAGGGCTATTAGTCTAAGGAGAAGGACAGGTTAAGTTCATTATTAGGGAAGCAGAGTGGCTTAGTGGCAAGTGCACGGGCTTGGGAGTCAGAAGTCATGGGTTCTAATCCTGGCTCCACCATTTATCAACTGTGTGACTTTGGGCAAGTCACTTAGCTTCTCTGTGCCTCAGTAACCTCATCTGTAAAATGGGGATTAAGAGGTGAGTCCCATGTGGGACAGCCTGATTACCTTATATCTACCCCAGCGCTTAAAACAGTGCTTGGCACATAGTAAGTGCTTAACAAATACCATTATTATTATCATTATTATCTTCCTCTGAGTATTCCAAGAATGTTACAACTGATTTCAGAAATGGGGCTGCTCTTCAAGGTTTCTGAAACTGGTTTCAGTCCATTTTTCAGAATGAAAAACCATTCAACCCATATCTCCCCAGACTTCAAAAACCTTCAGTCGTGGCCAATCCACTTCTGCTTCAAAGATAAATTTCTTCCCACTGGCTTTAAGGCACTCAATCAGCCTTTTCCCTCCTACAGTCCAACCCAGACACTCTGCTCCTCTAATGCCAACCTACTCTCTGTACGTTGATCTCATCTACCCTGTCACTGACCCCTTGTCCACCTTCTGCCTTGGGTCTGGAACTCCCTCCCCCTTCATATCCCACAGTCCACCGCTCTCTTCATGGTCAAAACTCTCCTAAAATTACATCTCCTCTAAAAGGCCTTCCCAGGCTAAGCCCCTTATTTCCCCTATTTGCACTTCTTTCCATATCAACTATATACTTGGCTGTGTCCTTTAAGCCCTGTGATACTCACTCCAGTCCCAAAGCACTTATGCAAATATTTTTATACTCAATTTCCCCTATTCACATTCATTTGATTATCTACCCCCACACTCCCCAGACCCCTTCTATACTGTAAACTCCAAGGGATCACATCTATCAATTCTGTTGTAATGTACTTTCCCACGTGTTAGCAGTGTGCCCTAGTGGATAGAGCATGGGCTTGGAAGTCAGAAGGACCTGTGTCCTAGTCCTGGCTCCACCATTAGTTTGCTGTATGACCTTGAACAAATTACTCACTTCTTTGTGCTTCAGTTACCTCATCTGTAAAAATGGGAATTAAGACTGTGAGTATGCGCTTAGTACAGTGCTCTGCACACAGTAAGCACTCAATAAATACAGGTGAATGAATGAATGTGGGACAGGGACTGTGTCCAACCAGATTAGCTTGTATCTATCTCAGTGCTTAGTTTGGTGCCTGGAACATAGTAAGTACTTAAATACCATAAAAACAAAAACGACAAAAAAGTGCTTAGTACAGCATACACAGAAACTCTCATACACTATTGCTGCATTGACATTATCTTCTGCTGCACAGAAAATATGAGAAAAGTGCAAGGAATAAGAAGCAAGACCTCAGAAAAGTACCATCAGTATATCTGGACTCTGGAAATTGCTTAGCAAATTAAGCTTGCCCTTTAAAAGTACATCAAAATTCTTAGACAACTTATGGTGGCATGGATCAGAATTGAGGGTGCCCTGACTCCTCCAATTCCCACTGCTATAAGGAGTAAAGTAGAGATGCATAGTAGGTCTGATCCTGTTCAAGCAGCCATGCTTAAAGATGCAGCAAGAGACCTGGATTCAGGTGTTAGATGTATTTCTGCCCCTTTAGAAAATGCTTTAACTCAGTGGATTTTGAATATCATTCAAGGTCCTAAAGCAGGGTTGGCAATCTTTCTTTGCCGGAGAGCCAAGCAAAATGAAGCTTTAAAGTTTGTGGGTGCCAGGACACCATCGTACAACATGAACAAATATTAACAGTTTACTTAATTGTCAAATTCATGGTTTGAAATGCCTCAATCTAAACAGGATTAACCCTGGCTACAAGATTTTATGGGGCCACCATATGACATGTGACACTATTACATCATGCTCTGCATAATACAATATGTTGACAAATTTGTGTCACAAGGTTGCTATGTGTGTGAATGCATAGGTAAAATTAACACATAATAATATTGGTGTTAATATCACAATCACTATATTATACTATGGTATATTATAATACATTCATAATATATTACTCATTCATTCATTCAATAGTATTTATTGAGCGCTTACTATGTGCAGAGCACTATTATACTAAGCGCTTGGAATGTACAAATCGGTAACAGATAGAGACAGTCCCTGCACTTTGACGGGTTTACAGTCTAATCAGGGGAGACGGACAGACAAGAACAATAGCAATAAAATATTATAAATACTTCAATATAAATATTAAAATAAAATATTATGTATAATATATTGATAAATATCTATGTAGGACTATACACAGTGTTGTTCATCCCTTTTAAAGATTATACCACTAGTGGTGAGAACCTTTTCATGTTTTTATGACTGAAAAGACCCCAGGGTGTGGGCTGACCATCCACTCCTACCATAAGCACCTAGAGAAGACTCTTGGCTGGGCTGGACCATTTGCTGGTAATCTTATCCTGCCATCTGATGAGGGAAAAGAGTTCATAGGTGGTGCTGTTTAAACTGCTTAAGGATCTGGATATTCTTTCCACGGACTCATAGCCATAAAGGAGGCTGAATGCCAACAGAACTTTACAGATCTTCAATTTAAAAGGTAACTTGATGCCCTATTGTTTCGACCCCGCCTGTTAACTTTCCAAAAATCATAGCAGCCTACCTTGTTTTTCTACTCATTTTTTCTAAACAGTTGCACATCAATATTTCGAAGGCTGTCTGTCATCTAGTGTAGAGATGCTACACAATAATAATAACAATAGTAACATTTCTTAAGCACTACGTGTTGGAATAGATATGGTATAATGAAATCAGACACAGTCTCTGTATTCCAGGTCTTCCCTGATCCCAAGAGGTCTTCCCCAATTAAGCCCTCTTTTCCTTGACTCCCTTTCCCTTCTGCATTATCAACCAATCATATTTTTTGAGCAATTAATGTTGTGCAGAGCAAAAGCTTGTTAGAATACAATATAGCAGAGTTGACAGAACACTCCCTGCCCACAATGAGCAAGAGTTTGTGAGAATACAATATACCAGAGTTGACTAAATGCTCCTTGCCCACAACAAGCTCACAGTTTATGGGGGGAAGACAGACATTTATATGAATCAATCCAATTAGAGCTATGTACATAAGTGCTATGGGGCTGATGAAGTGTGAATAAAGGGTGCAAATACAAATGAAAGGGAGGGTGATGCAGAAGCAAGTGGGAGAGGAAGAAATGAGGGCTTAGCTTAGTTGGGGAAGGCCAATTGGAGGAATAAGGCTTTGAAGGTGTGGAGAGTGAATGTCTGTAAAATATGAAGTGGGCGGGAGGGTAAGGCCAGAGGCAGGAGCTTGGGCAAGGCGTTGGGGGCAGTGAGATAAATACGACTGAGGTTAATAGGTTGGCATTAGAGAAGTGTGCGGGCTTGGATCTGAACCCTTTCAGCATTTGGTATTCACCCCACCTTCAGCTCCACAGCACTTAGGTACATATCTATAAATTATTTATATTAATGTCTCTCTCTCCCTCAAGACTATAAATTCATTGTGGGCATGGAACATGTCCACCAACTCTATTATACTGTACTCTCTCAAGCGTTTAGTACAGTGCTCTGCATACAGTAAGCATTCAACAAGTACCATTGATGGATTATACCCTGAGTTCAAGATTTTTGGACAACACAGTTTGGAATCTTCCTATGGGGCTCACAATCTGAGAAGGAGGGAGAACAACCATTTAATCCCCATTCAGCAGATGAGGGAACTGAGGCACAGAGAAGTTAAGTGACTTGCCCATGGTCACACAGCTGGCAAGTGGCAGAGTCAGGCATTCAACTTAGATCTCCTGACTGCCAGTCCTGTGCTATTTTAAACTGGATGACTCATAAGGCTTTATCTGTAATTAATGGTCTGAAAGAAATTTAGAAATCACTTTCTTCATGTTAAATGGAAGTCTAGGTGTGCTGTCTGCTCTTAGGTTATTTACAAATTATCCATAATCACTCAATTCATATTTTTCCAAGGAACTTACTAAGAGGGAGCCTGAAAATCATCAGAAGTTTCTATATGAAAAAATTCAACTTTTTTTTTACACCCTGTATTTATCATTTCTGAATCAACAATTTTGGAATCTCCCAGATCTGTTCACTATTGATCTTATTCAGTTATTGTGGAGGGTAATAAATGGAGGAATCTATCTGGTGATGACCACACTTACATAGATAATGATTTTGATGTTGATTTTTCTGTCTCAGATGTTGAAAAATGGGGACAAAAGGAATGTTAAAACTCAGGTGTGTGGTGCAGGAAACTAACATTTTATGGATGGTCCACACCAATCCAAGCTCTTGCAGTGCTAACTGCTTTAAATTAGCTAGACTCCTTCCAGGGGCTGGGAACAGGATGGATGGAGCAGGAGAGCACTGAAGCCTCTCTCTAGCCAGCACTCAGGAGGACTTTAGGGAAAAAGTCCAATAAGGGACAATGTGGTCTTGGGCTCTTCTGCAGCCCTGAGTTCCTGGAAGGTAATGCGCTAGTCTGTAAATTCCACATAGGCAGGGATTGTCTGGATCTATTCCTTTTTATTTTTTTAATGCTATTTATCAAGCCGTTATTATGTGTTAAAGACTGTTCTAAGCACTGGTGTAGATTCAAGATAATCAGGTTGGATGCAGTCCTTGTCCCACTTGGGGCTCATGGTTTAAGTAGAAGGGGAAGGTGCTTGGCACAAAGTGCTTAACAAATACTATCATTATCATTACTTAATCCCCATTTTGCAGATGAGGAAATTGAGGTACAGACAAGTTAAGTAACTTTCTCAAGGTCACACAGCAGACCAGAACTACAATCCAGGCCCGCTGACTCCCAGACTCTTGCTCTTTCACTAGGCCAAGCTTTTTCCCATTGTATTCTCTCAAGTGCTTAGTACAGTGCTCTGCACACAGTAAGCACTCAGTAAACACTGATTGACAGTTTTAGCCTTCTGGAGATTCAATTTTAAGTCAGCTGCTGGTAGGGTTCAAATACTGCTACATACCCTCCAGTTCTTCCAAAACAAAATTTAACCAATAAGTGCCCGAAATATGCAAGTGTATGCCTAATCTGTCTATGTACTACTTGTAAACGGGGAAATACTGGGTTAATAACTGTGAAATAATTTTAGAAGTACAAGTGCTACAAAAATGCAAAGTGTGAGCTTGTGAAAGAGGTGCTGGTGGCTGGGAACCAAGATCTAAGACATCACAAAGATAATGGACAGGCGTGCCCAGTCTGCTAAACCACATGGCAACACATGTAGTAGAGCACCCTGTTTTTACCCACAGCTTCCCAGGAGCAACTAAAGCTCTTTGAAGCAAAGGTGAAGAAGATGGGGGATCAGCTGGGGTTCTCATTCATCCCAAATGATTGTTTTAGGCAAAAGGGAAAATCCACAGAAAAAGTAGACTGATAAGGAAAGTTAGTAACCCGGGGGGCTGGATCAAATGGTCCTTTTGTTAACATTAGTTCAGCGATAGTATAATTTTTGCATTTAAAGTATCAGGAACCTCAGAAATGTTTAAATTTTCAATTCCCTCATTTTTAGTGGTAACTAAGATGAACTTCAAGCAGCGTGGCCTAATGGAAAAAACACGGGCCTGGGAGTCAAAGAACCTGGGTTCTAATACTGGCTCTGCCACTTGCCTGTTGTGTGACCTTGGGCAATCATGACTTCTCTGTGCCTCAGTTTTCTCAACTGTAAAATGGGGGAATCAATATCTGTTCTCCCTCCTAGATTGTGATCCCCATGTGGGACTGGGATTGTGCCCGACCTGATTAACTGTTATCTATCTCAGTGTTTAGAACAGTGTTTGACACATAGTAAGCATTTAAATACCATAATAATGATAATAATAATGTTAGGGATCATAATAATAATTCTAAACAAGCACAAATTAGGAAAGACTGATTGACATTTAACTGAGATCAAAAGGGGATGGAAAGTCACAAATGACTTCACACCACAAAAACTGCCTACTCAACTAATTCTCTGGTGCAAACAGGAAATCCAAACATAAAATTACAACACCATACATTTTCAAATGAAGCAGATTGAAGTTCCTACTAGCTCATAAATCAACCTAGCCAGGGAGGTCTGCTAAGTCCTAGGTTCCTAATAATGTGATGATAATGCGCTTAGTCCACCTCTAGTCCATTTTTCACAGATCTGTTTTTAAATATCTGGAACACCACCATTTCCTATAAAGAGCAGTTTAATGATCTCAGGAGAATGAGTTTAAAATAGCAGCTATTTTCTGCTGTAGTTCTGTGAAGAGTCTTGCAGTTTGTTCTGCTGGTTCATCAGCCTTCTACCTAATTACATCATCACTGTTCCCAGGGAATGACTAACCACACTTTGGGAGCACTTCACAAAATCTATAAATGGGGATAATGACACAGAGTCAATGAAGGAACAACTCTTCTTCAAATGCACAACCTCAATGTGCACTGAGGTGAGACACAGAAATTCAGATAAAAACAGATCACACTACCAGCCACAGTCCATTTAAGATCACCTCTTAATAAGCCCAGTCTCTTCTGCTCTTTTCATAAAGAATTTGAAACCAACAGCCTTTGTCTCCCTTAAAATAAACCCATCATAGTACATTGGCAGTTTGGATCCAAAAGACAGCTTTCTTTACATCTTTATAGATGTCTTCTCCTGGAATGCAATACAATGCAAATTTCAGAAGTCAGGGGAATGTACAAATTTAAAAGGGCGGTATATTTTCAAATAATGTATAACCATAATCTCCTCTAATAATAGCTGGTGCTGGTCATTTTTTATTATTATCTTTAATGGTATTTGTTAAGTGCTTACTATGTGCCAGGCACTGTAATAAATGCTGGGGTAAAGACAAGCTAATCAGGTTGGACAAAGTCCCTGTCCCACACTGGGCTCACAGTCTTAATCCCCATTTTACAGATGAGGTAAGGGAGGCACAGAGAAATGAAGTGACTTGCCCGAGGTTACACAGCAGACAAAGAGACGGATCCGGGCTTAGAACCCAGGACCTTCTCACTCTCACACCTGTTCTCTATCCACTAGGCCACGCTGCTTCCCTGGCCATGACAATTGAAAGCATCCCAAAAGGATAGGTAAGACTTACTTGGGTCCCCACATACTCCAGATGACTCTTTAATTATTCATAGACTGATTATCTTCTTTGAGGGTGTCCTAGTTAGAGCTTTACATGGCTTAAAAAAGCTTTCACAATGTGCGTGTTAATATATTATTCTTTCCTATCATTATCTAGGACTGGCGCAATATTTATAGGCTCTTGTCTTTTTGCTCTTCCTTGTCTCTCTCCCCTGAATCTTTTTTTTTGGGGGGGGTCTCTAGGCCCTTGCATGGGAGTCTTGTCTATCCCTTGCGGGCTCCCCTCCTAGGCATCCAGGCATTACAAGATGCACAGGCAGTGGATATCAGGCTGTCCTTTGTGGGCATTTACAAAATTGTGCGCTCCACTGCCCTTAATCTCCATCTCCCTCTCTCTCTTTCCAGTGCTCCCTGGTCAGGATCCACACTTCACCAAGGCTTCCCTGCTCCCCACAGTGGGGCTCCAGACCCTTGCTTGTGAATGGGTTTCTGAAGCACGGTTGCTGAACAGGACAATGGGTGGCGTGACCACCAGTGATTTGGGGCTAGTGACTAACTAGTCCCTTCACTGCTCCAGCTGGCAGCAACTCTCTGGATTCCTGCTCAGAGGACCGAGTGTCCCTAGGATGTAGGGCCCAGGGCAATTTTGCCCTGAGCTGGTCTTAGGTCGGGACAGCTCTGGATGCCCATAACCAACACAATACATTATTTATACTGGAGTCACTGACTGTTATTATATGTGGAGGCTTCCACTCTCGACTAGGTTTTTGTACAATTCAGGGTACCTAGTCACATAGTATAGTGGAAAGAGCACGGGCCCGGAAGTCAGAGAACCTGAGTTCTAATCCCGACTCTGCCATGTGCCTGCTGGGTGACCTTGGGCAAGTTACTTAACCTCTGTGTACTTCAGGTACCTCATCTGTAAAATGAGGATTCAATCCTACCCCCTCCTACTTAGAGCCTCATGTGGGACGGGGGTTGTGTCCAACCAATTGACTTGTACCTAACCTCAGGGCTTAGAACAGTGCTTGGTATATAGTAAGCACCTAACAAGAACCATCATTATTCTTATTCTTATTATTTCAGAGTATTAAGTACCCTCACTTTTTTCAACATGTAGACATTTATCAAAGACTGCCACAATGCACCTGGCAAGAAGAAAACTGAATGTTAAGTTGCCTCCGAATGGGGAGTGTGAAAGTAATTTCAAAATATAGGAACAAAGCGGAGATACAAGCAGTAGAAAATCGGAATCTCAGCCAGATTCAAATCACCATGTTGTGGGATAATGAAAGTGAGCTTTTTTGTTTTAAACAACAGTGCCACTTAGTGGCTCGACAATGATAGTGAATTAATAAGCACTGGAAATGGAAAAAAGCAAAAGTGATTTTAGTTTGGGTTTCTTGACAGGCCAATGAAAATGGTTCAGGCAAAGAGAGATACTATATCACCATAATAACTGTACCTTGGAGGTCAGTTAGAGCCTGGACAGGAACAGAAATCTTAGCATCGCTTCCTGTTACTACATCTCCTAGTAAATAAATAAAAAAAAAATTTAGATTTCATAAGAAAAAAATTAACCATTTTTTTTTTCCACTTTTGGTTTGTTTTAAAATAGTTGAATTTGCTGAAAACACGGTAGGAAACAATGGCACAACAGAGAAAATGAAATGCACTTTCTGAAAGCTCAATATGGGTTCAGGGGATATGTATACTTATGAAAGGTACTGTTCGTTTGAAGAAAGTGAAGTCAGTATTAGTTCAAAATAAATCTGTACCACCAAAAAGATTTGGAAGTTTTATACACATATAAGGTAGGAACTAATGCAGTCTTATATTTCATTCATTTCCCTACCCCAAAATAGATCCTAATGCAGTTTTCTTTTTCATTTATTTCTCTACCACAGAGTATTCATGTTTCAACTCACTAAATACTAGAACATGTCTGTTTTGGCTTTTTTAATTTACAGAATTACCCATAGCTATTAGTATTACTGTAAATAGAAACAGATTAAAATGACCTCTCCTATGTGAGAAAAGAACTTGTTTTTATCTGACTCATATACACTCAGATACAAGATGGCACGATTTTAAATAGGACATAACAAGATGAAAACTTTAGTTAGTTGCATGTTGGGTGATTATACAGATTCGATCGGTTACCAAATGCACTTCAGAAATGTCAACATGTAAAAATAAACTGTGGCTGGACACTTGAACAGCTGATCTTTATTTTTGGCAGGATTTCATTTCCAAATTAGTTCTCAAGCACGTCCTTGTGATAAGGTGGCATTCAAAAAAAACCCCACACATTAAAACCCTTTTGAAGATACTTCAAGGGCACCAAAGAAAGATGGTATTCTCTTAGACAGCTACTATAATTCAGCATGAAAAGGAGGTACAGTGTCAAGACCATAGGGAGGAACTGGAAAGAAATTCTTCTTTGGTAAACACATATGGTTTAGTTACTTTGGGCCACAGTTTCTAGAGAATTCTTAAAGTAAAAAATCCAGCTAAACATTTCGGGTAAAGAACTGTAAACGTGCTCTCCCCACCACAGAACAATCAAGATGCAGGATGCTCCACTCAATATCAAGGCAATGATTCTCCTTTATATGTAAAACGATATTAATTTGTTCACGTCATAGAGATTAACAGGCATAAGAAAACAGTGAAATCCAGCTATTTTCTGTCTCACAGGAAAGAACATGGGCCGTACTGAACTCATTCTTATGCCTCTCTTTGCACACAACATTCTCTATATACCTAGATATCATCTAGATGGATAGCTTTTTTAACCGGGTAGGATATAATTATACTCAAATTAATTAACAAGGTCCTCGTTTATACTTCTAAATAACTCATACGTAGCACACAACCTACACAGTTTGCTGACTTGTTTTCTCTTATGCCAACGAGTTGTCTCTGACCCGCAGCGATGCCATGGACAACATCTCTCCCAGAATGCCCCACCTCCATAAATGCCCAGCCCCAACTTTACCTTTGTCTTCTCCACTAGAGCACAAAGTCCTTGTCAACAGGGACTGTGTCCCTTGCTTCTTTTGTAATTCCCAAGTGCTTATTATATGCCACACCTACGGAGAGCACCACAAATGCGGCCTCCACTATTACCTTTTCTCCTTCTTTTTTTCCATGCCATCAGTGCAGGTGCATCAGTGACTTCCTGGCCCCACTTTTCCTCCCAAAACTCACCAGCTCCCAGCAGCTCTCCTGCCCCATCCTCCGATCCCAAACTTGATCTCCCCTCACCTCTGCAGTTTCCAATTTCCATTCCTTGAGCTCCTGGATAATTTTTCCTTTGTTTGAACTTTAACCAGAACAACAGTGGTTCTTGGGTTAGGTTGCTGCCTCTCATTTCCAGGTGGTAACCCAGCCTTTCCACTCTGGTTCCAGCTGAGGGAACCAGATCACAATCCTATGACCAAGTTCCAACGAAGGGAAAAAATTACCGGGGTGGGGGACGGGGAAAAACTGATAAGATGTGTGGGGGGACCCTGAGTTTGGGGTACAGAGAGGGGAACAAGAAAGCCAAAAGAAACAGGTAAGGGTTCAGGGGTAAGAGGAGAGGAAGATGGAGTGGAAAATAATTTTAATTTTCACTTGTGCTTAGTGACTAGCCATCACATCAGTGATGGAATGGCTCCAAACTACCTGCAAGGAAGCATTTTAAGGAATGTTACCCAGTTGTATCATGGAGTATGCCTGTCTACCTGAAACAAACTGGCAAACCTTTTATTGTAAAGCGAAGAAGGGACAGACTGGCCATTACGTGAACAGCACACAGTAGCCTTAAAATATTAAAATGAAAATTCACATTTTTATAGTACTCTCAGTTTTGTCATGATACATGTTTTCTGCAAGCATTGAGGCCAAAACCTTTGAGGAAATTAGGAAACATTCACTGAACAATGTGAGGCTGCCTGATAACTCTGGTATTGGAGGAAGCAGTTTGTGAATACATATATGGCATGATACAGATGACAGCTTTCTATTACATGGGGTTTGGCAAGAAAATATCCCTTGCATTATAAAAGAGTGAACCCTGCATTTTATCTTGGGAAACAAATTGATTTTCGAGAGTGGCAAGCTGTTCAGCAGGTATAGTATAGAGCTCTCACGTTAATTCTCCACAAAGTAATGAAAATCTGACTCTTCTTCACTGGGTGTGGGATCACACAGCAATTCTATGCCTAACTTTGAGTGTGCTCATAGGCTCTATATTGTGCTATTGTCTGATTACACATCTAGGTTGTACCATTTGGTGAAGGAAGGAGGAGGGCGTATCTGGGGTTAGGGATATTAGCAAAGAGAAGTATTGGCCCAAAATTATTTTTGCAACCCTGTTAGCAGTGTCCCCTTAATTTAAAGGCCAGTATCACCTTGCAACAGGTTCTCTAGGTTTAAATTCAGTCTCTCCTCCCCTGTATTTAGAGCACACTGTTTTGAGTGAAACTTGTTTCCGACATCCACTTTATATTTAAAAGTGAAAGTATAACAGACACACTGGTCTTTTGACATGAAAACAGACCTTTCGGAAATGAGAAGACTAAAGATGGCCAATTTCTTCAGAAAGAAAATCAATTACAAACACCCTAGTGATGTTCTTGTTTCAAGCAGTTTGCTTAAATGTTCTGTTGTCTCCTCATAACTAGGGACTTTGTTTTCATCAATTGTTCCATCTACTTGCACTTCCTTTCTCACTTGCAGTGGTATTAATACTTGACATTTCCTTAGAGACACAACTTTATATTTCTAGTCATTTGGCTTGGTTCCTCAGAAAATTTAAACTACAGCACTTAGAGATTCTCTGACTCATTTGCCTGCCATCAGTTAGAATTACTACTGACTATTGCTTGTTATCAAAGCAATATTGAAAGCATATTTGCTCAGAACAATAAAACTGTACAATTAAGAAATATATAAAATAACATTCATTTCTATTATGGAAGTGGGCATATCTCACAGCATTAAGGCATGTTTACACTATGTTAATGATTTTAAGTCTCCTCTTCTTTAAATCATGCATGACAGTTAACGCTAACAAGTATAAAAAGATGTAATTTCAAACCTAATCTTGTGGCAAGGTTAACCGAATGTTTCAATAGAAATATAAATAATTAAAATGCTAAATGTATAAATTTGAAAACATTTCTTTCAAAACACAGAGAAGCAGCATGGCTCAGTGGAAAGAGCCCGATCTGGGAAGTCAGAGGTCATGGGTTCGAATCCCAGCTCTGCCACTTGTCGGCTGTGTGACTGTGGGCAAGTCACTTTACTTCTCTGGGACTCAATGACCTCATCTGTAAAATGGGGATGAAGACTGTGAGCCTCACGTGGGACAACCGGATTACCCTGTATCTACCCCAACGCTTAGAACAGTGCTCTGCACATAGTAAGCACTTAACAAATACCAACATTAAAACAGAATAAGGAAAAAGGAGGAATATGTATATTATGCCTGCCTTTTCTCACCCCAAAAATTATCAGCTGGAAAAACCCCCTCATGATTTGGCTTGGCAGTTTTAGAGAATCTTTTTCAGCACCATGACTAATATGTATTTTGTTAAAGTCAGACACTATTTTAGAATCTTTAATCGTGTCTTTTTATTGCACAGAACAAAATTCAAAGACTTCAGATGGAGGTGGAGTTGGATGAGGTAGGGGAGGGGTGGGAAAGGGGAGAAGAGAGGGAAGAGGACAGGGTAACTTCTCCAAAAGTGGGGCTCTGCTGTAGCTCAGAAGGTTGTGGCAGAACCTCCTGGCACCTCGTATGAACCCAAAACAGCTGACCACAGCTAGCTCCAATCTGCCGGCCCCAACCAATTGGCCAGGCCAGGGCAGGAATTCCTGCCTCAAGGCAGCACCGCTCTGTGCCTTCCGGGGGCAGATAGCCTAGGTCAAAACCCAGCCCCAGATGAAGGGACTAAGGGCACAGTACAGGGACCTCCTCTGGCCCCAGTAAATCAATGGTATTTATTGGGCACTTTACGGCACTTACTGTACGCAGAGCACTGTACTGTCCTAAGCGATTGGGAGAATACAATTGAGATGGTAGACATGCTGCCTGCCCACCAGGACCTTACAATCTAGAGGAGCTTCCAAACCAAGGCAGTGCTGTTCCTCGGTAGGCACTCCAGTTTAGGCTGGAGTTTAATGCCTCCAGATTAATTGGCAGGGTGGATTTAGGCCTGTAAGAGGCCCTGTACTGCCCCTGCTCACCAAGGTGGAAGGGGGAAGGTGGTTTTCTTTGACTGCCTGGATTTTTCCTCCCAAACAATGATGCTATAGGCAGGAGCCAACCTCAGTTGGAGTAGCTTGTCTGGGGATGACAGCAGCGGCAACAGCATGAGAGAGAAAGAGAGTGATAGAGAGAGAAAGTGTGGGGACGGGGATGTTTGTGTGTGTGTAACTCACCCCTTTCTAAAGTGCACAAACTATCATTTTACCGAGTCCATATAGAGGTCCAGTCAGGTATGGAATCCCAATGTATGGTAGTGTAAATAACTAACAATCAGTTATGTCTAAATAACTCTGTAATCAAACCGTCTTAATTCAGGACGAGCTATCTGGTGTATTCTGTCTTTAAAAGACCAAAAAAAAAAAAAAAATTCCCTATAGACATGCTACATAAAAAGGCTGATGCTTATGTATTTCTGGGATTCATTTTTAATAAAAAGCAGTCTCCTTAATGGGGTTGGGAAGTTCTATGCCATGGAGAAAGATTTTGGTTTCAATTCCTTACCTTTGCTGAGATGAACTGGCATGCTTTCCGATTTCATCATTCGTTGCTGTTGCTGCTGCTGCTGCTGCATCTGCTGTGGTGGGTGATGATAAGGGGGTTGGGGGGGCTCCAAGGAAGTCCTAACAGGAATTACAGCAGAAGAAAAGTTGCTGCTGTTGCTACTAAGAGCAGGCCCAACAGCATTGCCTGGGGACATAGCCGGGCCAATCAACTTCCTACCAAAATTAAGCAAGCTATTAGAGACTTTGTTTATGTTCAGTGGAGCAGCTTTGGCACTGGCCCTGAAAGATAAAGCAGAAATGAAGTAGCAAATTATTGGACTGAATTCACTTTAAAAAAGGCATATAGATTGGAGTGGCAGCAAACCGCAAGTCCCAACAGTTCTGCTACTGAAAGTTATATATGCATAGATATAAACTATACCTAATTTACCTTATAAATAGGCATGTAAACCACACCTAACAGATTACCAGACTCACTCATTCAATCGTATTTATTGCACACTTACTGTGTGCAAAGCACACAGTGCTTGGGTGAGTACAACAACAGATACAATCCCTGCCCACAACGAGAACAAGTTATTGAGACGCTATAAATTAGTCAATAATCTCTGGTACCTTTACCTGGGAAATTTGGTCCCGCAACATGGGGGAAGACAAGTAGTTTTCCTTTTCTTTTTTTTTTAAATGATATTTGTTAAGTGCTTACTATGTGTCAAGCAAGCACGCTTTTACGAGCTGGAGCTCTGCCCCTCCAGCTCAATTCATAGCCATGAAAACACCCCACACCAATAACAGCACTGCGACTTCCCCTTTCCTTCCCCACTCCATTGATCTGCTCCAGGACTCACCTATTTTCCAGACATGGACTTGAGCGTCAAGCATCTTGCATTTCAATTCTATGCAAATCCATCATAAAATGAGAAGAACCACCCTCTGTTTTTTTGCTAACTCTTCTACTACTAGAACTGGATAACACTGAGATTCCCAGTCTTTTCAGTTTGATGATGATGGTATTTGTTAAGCGCTTACTATGTTGTCAAGCACTGTTCTTGGAATCCAACCCAATCCAACCCAAATCAAGATGTCCAACACCACTAAATTTTCTTAAAAAGACAACATCACATTTGAAAACTTCCAGAAATTGAGTCCTAGAGAAAATCTCAGGCTACTGTTGATCCTATTTTGTGACTTGGAAGTCTTTGTACCGTTTAGTTATTTAGTTCGTTCTTTTCTCCAGCTTTGTGAATTTGAGCACTTCCACTACATAGATAAGAAAAAAAAAAGCCAAGAGAACCTATAGTAATTTTAGGCTAGATCCAATGACTTTCTCACTCCCGTTTGGGGACCCACACAGTCGACTGTTTCCATTTCTTTTAATTGGTGGGGAAGAAAGAGTTCCCCCCAATATGAAGCATTACTAACTTTGTTTTACTTGTCGAGATTCATAATTCACAAATATGAGGAAGTTATAATGCTGTTACCCTTTTTTATAAACAAACATGTACTAGTCAAATTCCCCCATTGCCTACTGTAAATTTTATATGTTGATAAAAGTAATAAGAAACTGCTACAGTGTTATCAAGAGAATATAGTTAATGCATCTTCATTACTACTAATAACACTTACTAGAACCACTAAAAACATATATATCAAGCTCACTCCAGGAAATTTTTCATCTGGATAACACTTAAAAAGCAGGAAAACTGCATATTCCTGTTCTGAATATTCTTTGTTATTTTTACCACCTTCTCCTAGTTGTAGTATACAATGTTTATTGAGAGGATTCCTTTGAGGAAGCACCTGATAAAACAAGCAAGTACTTAGGACAGGGCCCTACAAACCATAGGTGCTCAATAAATACTGTTGATGATGGAGAGAAAGGATTCATTCATTCATTCAGTAGTATTTCATTCATTCATTCAATAGTATTATTGAGCGCTTATTATGTGCAGAGCACTGTACTAAGTGCTTGGAATGTACACTTCGGCAACAGATAGAGACAATCCCTGCCCAGTGATGGGCTTAACAAACTCATGAGAGCTAAGAGCAATGTTACTATGAGACTCAGAATTCTGAGATTGGGACCATTTTGCTAAAATTACCTGAATGAGGAGGAGAAGAAAATCTGTAGCAAACAGGACATTCAAAAGAAATAAAGGAAATGTGAAAGCTGGCCAGAATGCAAATGGGAACTCTGTATGAGTCCTTTGGAAAGCTGTGAGGCAATGTGTGAACAAGTTACAGAGCGTGTTTCCAAACACAGTAATTGAGAGCAAATAATGCTTTACTCAGAAAGGATTTGCTTCAAAGAGGGATGTAAAAGGAAACTAAGATTTATACCATAAAACCAGCTCCTATTGCTTTCATTATTAACTCTTCCCATAAGATTTGATTAAGTTATGAATCCATCGATCGTATTTATTGAGTGCTGTGTGCAGAGCACTGTACTAAGCACTTGGGAGAGTACAACATAATATAACAGAGTTGGTAAACACAATCCCTGCACCAGAACAAGAGACAACTCACGCCTCAGCGGGAGTGGTTCCAGGAGCAGAACACCGGCAACCACAACCAGGGTTCCAGGAGAAAAGTCAGACAGGCTAAAATCCCTGAGAACTGTGGGTGCTTTGGTTCTGCCCAAAGTGATATCTTTACTGCTCTAACATATTCAGCTCCTCTGACTCCAGAGAAATGCAGTTTCTATCACACTTTTCTAAAATCCCTTGCCTGTTTTCAACACAAAATCTGATTTAACTTTTTAATGGTATTTCCCAAGTGCTTACTATGTGTCAGGCACTGTATTATATGCGCTGGAGTAGATACAAGATAATCCAGTTGGACACAGGCCCTTGTCCCACAGAGGGTTCATAGTCTTAATCACCATTTTACAGATGAGGTAACTGCGATACAGAGAAGTTAAGTCACTGGCCCAAGGTCACACAGCAGACAAGTGCCAAGCCGTGATTAGAATCCAGGTTTGTACTGCTCTCCCCAAAGACTGGTTGTCTATCATGCAATACAGGAGAGTCACCCCTATCTACCCATGCCCAACAGAGCTTGGTATCTCCACTGGGCCAGCATCACTCTGGACACTAGCCTGATGTCTGAGTCTATGCACTTGGGTCGGTACCCCTTAAGCACTTTGACACTCCCCCTCCCCACCTCTAGACTGTAAATTCACTGTGGACAGGGAATGTGTCTGTTTACTGTTATATTGTACTCTCCCAACCGCTTAGTACAGTGCTCTGCACAAAGTAAGCTCTCGATAAATACGACTGAAAGAATGAATCCTTACACTCTGCTGCTTCCCCTATCTATATCTCAATGTCTGTGTCTCCCACTATACTGTAAACTCCTTGTGGGCAGGAATTATGCCTACCAATTACTGTACTGTACTCTCCCAAGTGCTTAGTACGTTGTTCTGCACACAGTAAAGACTCAAAACATACCACTGATTGACTGATCTTGAGGTTGGGGCTGTATGATTGTAGACTGGTCCACAAGGCAAGCTGCTCTGTCTTCAACTACTGGGGGGTCCCAACCACTTTGTCCAAGAGTGTACGGCTTCTCTGGGTGCCCCACCCTGCCTCTTCAATTTACCAAGTAAGGTCCCATGCTAAAATGGAGAAGGGACTTGGGTGAGCGACCAGGAACTTGTGTGTGTGGAGCTGGTGCTCTACCACTGAATCATCAATCAATATCTCGAGGCATGGGGACTAGAGGGAAACACAAGTTATTTTTTGCCAAGAAGCTAATTTATGTTGGGTATGGATCAAACAATCAATGGTATCTACTGAGCAGTTTATTCTGCATTGAATACCATTCTAGGAGCTTGGGAGAGTACACAAGCATTAGAAGTCATGATCCCTGCCTTCAAAGAGCTTACAATTTAGCAGGGAAGGTGGCTATTACAAGAAGGGAAACACAACACAGCGTATGCCTCTGCGGGTGGGGAGGGAGTGAGCAGCTAAGTGCTTAGGTGACATGGAAATGATGAAGTGGTAGTGGCTGGGGAGGTGAAAGAAGCAGCCTGGCCTATGGGAAGAGCATGGGCCTGGGAGTCAGAGGACCTGAATTCTAATCCTGGCTTCACCATTTACCTGTTGTGTGACCTTGGGGCAAGTCAGTTAACATCTCTGTGTCTCAGTTCCCTCATGTGCAAAATGGGGATCCAATAGCTGTTGTCCCTCCTACTTAGACTGTGAGCCCCATGTGGGACCTGATTATTTTGGGTCTACCCCTGTGATTTGTACAGTGCCTGACACATGGTAAGTGCTTAACATAAACCACAATTATTATTAATTGTTGTTGTTGTTGTCTTATTCTGTCGAGTCGTCTCTGACCCACCACGAAGCCATGGACATATCTCTCTCAGAATGCCCGACCGCCATCTGCAATTGTTTTGGTGGTGTATCCATAGAGTTTTCTTGGTCAAAATAGGGAAGTGGTTTACCGCTGCCTCGTTCCACACAGTGAACTTGAGTCTCTGCCCTCGACTCTCTCCCGTGCTGCTGCTGCCCAGCACGGGTGAGTTTTGACTTGTTGCAAATTGCCTTCCACTCATTAGCCACTGCTCAAGCTAGGAATGGAATGGGTATGCCTCTGCTTGACTCTCCCTCCTGTAGTCGAGACTGGTAGAGTACTGGAAACTCTCCAGGTGCCAACCTGAGAGGTGTATTATTAATTAGCTAAGTCTTTTTGTAGGAGATGTGATTTCAGATGGAATTTGAAGATGGGGAGAGCAGTGGTCTGTGGGATGTGAATGGGAAGGGAATTCCAGAGAGGAGGGGATGAGCAAGGGGTGGGTGGTGAGAGAGATAAAAATGCAGGACAGTGAGTAGGCTGGCTTGAGAGGAGAAAAGTGTGTGACCTGGGGGGTAGATGGTGAGGAGGAAGGTTACACAAGAGGGAAAGAACTGATTGAATGTCTTGAAGCCAAGAGTCAGGAGTTTCTGCTTGATGTGGACATGAAGGGCAGCCATTGGAGGTTTCTGAGGAGTCAGCGGTGCAAAAAACTGTAAAAAAATAAAAAGATCTAGGCAGCAGATTGGAGAGGGGAGAGACTGGAGGCAGGGAAGTCTGTGAGAAGGCTCGACACTCAGCCTTACTAAATGTCTGCCGGTGCTTAGAAGGGACACGCCAGAAAGACAGAAGTTGGGGTTACGCCAGTCAAAGTGTGAAAGTACACAAGCAAATGTGCAAACAGGGAAAGAGAAACAGAACACCTAAGGAATCAAAATAATCAAACTGCCCTTCCCTCTTGAGAAGAGGGCAACACGTCGCCAAGTTAGCTTATGTATGTTTCACTGAGCAGCAGCAGCCCAGGCCAGACCTGCCCCTCGGGCTTGATGACAGTGACAGCACGTTTAAATTAGCATGCCTACCAACTCTGTTGTACTGTACTCTCCCAAGCACTTAGTACAGTGCTCTGCATACAATAAATGCTCAATAAATACCATTGATTGATTGACGCTAATAACCGGGGTGATGAGCTGATTCCAATGGATGGTGGCACTTCATCGACAAGACCCACCATGCAAGGGACTTGTCTCCAGAATGGGGCATCTCCCTGGCTCTGTGTCCTAACCTCCAGAGTGGCAGCCAGGGCCTAGAAACAATCACATGTCATTAAAGCCACAGGACTGGGAATAAGAAGGCCTACATTTGAATCCTATAGCTCTGCCACTTGTCGACAGCGTGAACTTGGGTGAATAACTTCACTTCTTTGTGCCTCAGTTCTCTCTTCAGGGAAATGGGTGTTAAATACCTGCTCTCCCTCCCAACATGTAGGACAGAGACTGCATCTGATTTTATTCACTAGGACTGTAAGCTACTTGGGCAGGAATACTGTCTACCACCTCTACTGTACTGCACTGTCCTAAGCACTTAATATCGTCCTCTGCACCCTGTAGTTGCTCAGTAAACACAATGATCGATTCACAGATAAAGACTAATAAGCAGAAGCAGATTTCATGAACATTTGTCAAAACTTAGTTATAGTTGCTTCTTGCAACCATATCTAAGGCAATAGCCAATGTGGTTGTTTTTTATTCTAAACCTCTTGAAAGCTAGGAACAGGTTTTGAGGACATTGCTCTACACTAGTGAGTGCTTTAAGAATATCGATAAACTATTTATAAGGCCTACCAATATTCACCACATTTGGTAAAGCCCAAAAGAGGTGAAGCTGGCTCCTTTCTGGTTTTTTAAAGTATGGAGTTCTTAACTGGTCATGAAAACACCTGTGTGTCATTGGCTAGGGTTTTTAAGAAAATAAGTTGGGGATTTCAGGGAAATTAGACAGTAGGCCTACTGAAAGACAGACAGCCTCTTCTAACTATTCCTTTTCTGATGTATTTACATGAAAATTTATCTCTGGGAAGGAGCTGCAGGCAGGTGCTACTGCTCCACTAGAGTAGTGGACTGTGTGGTTTGGAAGATGGAAGACAAGATAGCCAGCCAGTGCAAACCCTGTAGGACAGACTGATTTTTTGTCAACTGAATGATTTTGGAAAACTGTCAACAAGTCTGTGCAACAATAATGACATTAAAATCACATTTACATTTTCCAGACCGATTTGAGGTAGTTAGTTAAGATTCCCCTAAGACTGTTATTCTTAGTAATCATAATAATTACTACTATTATTGTGGTATCAGTTAGGCACTTACTATATACCATGCACTGGAGTTAAAACAGCAGATGCAGATTCAACACAGTCCCTGTCCCCCATGGGTTTACAATCCAGGAGGAAGAGAGATCAGGTAGCAACCACATTTTTTTTTTTTTTTACAAAGGAAGAAACTGAGGCCCAGCGAAGTGAAGTGACTTGCCCAGGGTCTCACAGCAGGAAAGTGGCAGAACCAACAGTACAGCACAGGTCTCCTCACTCCCAGGCCTATACTCTTCCATTACGCCACACTGCTTACTCCCGTTTTTGGGTGGGGATTCTCTCTATCTGTTGCCGAATTGTACTTCCCAAGCACTTAGTACTGTGCCCCGCACACAGTAAGCCCTCAATAAATACCACTGAATCAAGTAAATGCTATAGGTACTATAATATGGGCTTTTAAAGATGGAACTCCTATCTATGGAAGTGAATACAATTAAAAAAGACTGACAAGCTATCTTTAAACCATTCTGCATTGTGTGGCTGGCAGGGTCTGCTGCTGCTTTTGAGACTAGCTATGAAGGCTCCCCTCAGGACAGCAAGCCTCTCTTGATTTTTGACCTACCAGACTGCTTTATCTGTGGCAGTGTTTCCTATTATCTCACTGTTTAAGACTGTGCATCACTGTGTTTTAAAAATGTTTATTCTGTCCTCCTTGCTTGTGTGTTCCCCTTTCAGTTCTGCAAGCAGCAGTTGCTCAGAAATCCTGCTTTCATCCATTCTCCTCACTAGGCTTCCCAATGAATCTGTGCTGCAGTGAGCCTGAGCACTGCCTTAGTGTTAGTAATCTTGTCCTGTCCTCTGCAGTTGAATATAGCCCATAGCCTGGTTGGTGAAATTGTTCAAGGAGTAAGTTAAGTGTGTCTTTTGAAGTTGGAAAACCTCAGAGACATGAAGAAAACTGGAGAGAGAGAGAGAGAGAGAGAGAGAGAAAGAGGGGAGAACAGGTATTTACTGTGTATTCACTGTGTGCAGAATGCTATACTAAGCACTTAGGAAACTAGAATACAGCAGAGTTGGTAGACACATACCTTACCCACAAGGAGTTTACAGCCTAGTATAAATGTTGGATGAAGTAGCTGAATAACTGAATATACAAATGAAGACACTTGTAGAACCGAAACACACAAATGCTAATTAAGAGTGACTGCTTGGTTGATGTGAATTATTCAAAGAAGTCTTTCCTGCAGAAGACAAGATTTTAGGAGGCTTCGGAAAAAAGGAGAGCTGTGATCTGGCAGATTTGGTGGGTGGGAGGAGGGTGAAGAATTCCAGGCCTGGGAAAGCAATATGAGCAAGAGATTGGAAATGGGGGAAAAGGGGAGTTTCAGAGCAGGATACCAGTTAGGTAAGTGCAGGATGAGCACAGAGTGCAGGCTGGGGAGTGATGTGTGAACAGAACTGATATTTAAAATGGAAAAAGCTGGTGCAAGTAAGAATATACGCTTCTGTTTTATCTGTGCCCAGAGGTTTCAGATCACTTGGTGGTAATTTATATATACTTTTAATTCCTGTCGAAATATGCCCCATCCTTGCTGGATGCCCTATCAAAATAGGCTCCATCCCTTTCATTACCACCTTTGGCCTGTTGAATCAAAGAAGATGACTATGGTCTTTTCTAAGCTATACAGACCTTCTATTTGCTAGGAAGCTTGATACCTTTTTGTCACCAAACTGTGTCAATCTCCCAAAAGCCACAACTTTTTTCTCCCCAAAAAGCAAAAGTCAAGATGTGTCTCAGGCTCTTAAATGGAATGTCAAACAAAATGCTGAGTATCCATTTTATATAAATGTGATTTGGAAGGATAAATCACAGTTAAGCCATGTTAGGTCTGCGAAAGTAAATATTTAATCTTACTCTTCCTAATCTTTATTTAGTGGTCTAGAGTAGTTGAAAATTCTTTTTGAAATACAGGATTTGTTTTGCTGACTTCTCAACTTGCTTCAAGTAAGATTACAGGCATCTAGCCTGAATCGATCTCTCTCTTTGATCCACCAAAATGTATCAAATTTTGACAATTATAAAAAATGAGGATTGATTATATTGTAGTGACAGTCATCAACAGCTGCTGCTTAAAATGGCAGCAATTCAAGGACAATAATGCCAAGGAAATATGAAACACATCTTTGAAGCAAACAACTTATTTTCATCACAATGAGAATCGTTGACCTGGAATCTCAATAATATATTTTAAAAACAATTTCTAAACAGATGGTTTGATCTTCCCATTTTTGGCTAAAAAGAAAACATGCTTTACATTTCTAAGATTAAACAAAGTCTTGTTTAAAATCTTGATCTAAAATCTAAAATCTTGATCAATCAATTGCATTTACTGAGCATTTACTGTGCGCGGAGCACTGTACTACGTGTTTAGGAGAATATAATACTACAGAATTGGCAGACATGTTCTCTGCCCATAATGAGCTTACAGTTTTGAGGCAGAGACAGACATTAATATAAATATAAATAAATCATTTATAACAAAATTTATAGATATGTACATAAATGCTGTGGGATTGAGGGTGGGGTTAAATGATGAATTGTCAAATTAGCACAAATATAAAAGGAAATGAAACATAAAAGAGATTCTATCCCTTTAGTTGAGCAGTAATTATACACCTCAAAATTTCAGTAAAAATCCCAAAACCTCCAGTTGATGACCAACAGAAAGCATGAAATAACTTTAGTGAATAAGACCACGGGAGACTTAGATGGAAAGGGCTGTGTCCATGGACTGGTAAATTACATATAAATTAATTTTAAGTATACCTTCCTAGCCACATGGAATCATTTCTAGATCTATACCAGTGATCAAACATTTTGAGAAACTATTCTGGGCCATCTATTCAAGGTAGCAGAACCCTGAATGAAAGGAATTAACCAATACCTCAGGAAGGTAAATATGGGTGTCTTAATTCAGGCACATATAGAAGCCTAATCAGAGATTGCTCTCTTTAAAACTCAGTGGAATTTTATTCCAGCCAAACTTGGTAGGTATGCATACTAATAGGTTCCTTAAAATAACCTTTTTTTTAAAAAAAAAAAAACAGGTCTTTCATGAAGACTAGTTACAACTTAGGTGTTTTGGGGAGCCAGAGAGGCAGTTTACAGAGAAGTGTGGCGAAGAAAGCCAGGAAGGTCACTAAGGTATCCAGCTGTGGGGATCTCAGAATGGCTGGATTCTCCCCAACAATTACTGGCCCTATCCAAAGACCTACCCTCTTGTCCATCCATTCTGCTGTTTCTTGTGAGAGAATGATATACTAGATAGATGTCAATTGGGCAGAAACTTTTGATGCATGGACAGAAGTGTCAGATTACCAATCTTTTTACTACATGTATATAGTAGATTATAGGTTCAAGCTCAACTCATAAAGCTGAATGGTAGAAAAACTGCATAGCTGTTATCCCACAATTTTTAGAAAGTTTCATTATTATAATATTAATAGGTATTATTGGTAATTATTATATTTTTTAAGCACTTACTATGGGTCAAGCATTGTGCTAAACACTGGAGTAGATAAAAGAAAATCAGATCAGACTTAGACCTTGCCCCAAACAGGTCACTCAGTCTAAGAGGAAGGGAGAAGAGCTGTTTTATTCCCAATTTATGGGGATTAACTGGGGGAAGAAACTGAGACACAGAGAAGTTAAGAGCTTTTCCAAGGTGACATAGCATGTAGGTGGTAAAGCCCAAACTATAACCTAAATGTCCTGACTCCCAGTTCCACACTCTTTTCTCTACATCTCACTGGCCCTAAAGTGAAATAAGGCCGTGCTGCACACAGTCTGTTAATGTGAAATGAGAGCCTACCACTGCTGCTTTGCAGACTTCACTTTAGCCATCTGGGACAAAGCAGAGAAGAGAATTTAAGTTTTTAGATTATAGGTCTTCTCACTAGCCCACATGGCTCATGGTGAGCTGGCATGCTCCCTTCCCACTGGTGCTCTAGTGTCTGCAGGTGGGCCGCCTGCCACTGGGGAGAAGCCTTCCTCCCTGCCATAGGAGGGGAGAGCAGAAAACCCTTACCTTTCCAGCAGGCAAAATGTTGGGGAGGCTGTGGCAACTTGGACAAAGAACAGCTCTGCCTGGAGAAGGGAGGAATCCAAACACTATTTTCTCCCAGAAGTATGGGAGAAAATTGCAGTAGTTTTTCCTGAAGTCTTATTTTTTCATGGTACCCTGTTTTTCTCCCCTTCTCTCTTTTAGACTGTGAGTTTCCTGTAGGCTAGAGACTGGCAGAATCACTGTCTTTATAGGTTCCTTAGCATTTAGAAAATTGTTTCACCGCTGTAAGCACTTAATAAATGTCAATTCTCCTACTCCTTTGATGTGGTCTTGCTGGATTCTGCAAATACCATTCGACAAATGAAGCCTGGATAAAATGAGGAAGGTCTACAATGAGAATTTCACTACAGTGAGAGAAAGTAAAGGTAGAAATCAAATTGATAATGCTCCACACAGAAAAAGTATAGCATTTATGGTATATAATTCCACCAATATATAATAGAGATCATAATATATAATTATAATATAATCTTTATTATATAGAATAGAGATATCCACTGATATCTCTAGGGAGTTGGAGGTTAGTCACTAAGGCACAGAGATATCTGTTTATTAAAACTTTCACTAAAACATTGGAAACCGAATGACCCAATTCAGGGAGGAAAGATTTTCCTAACTCACCTTTTCCCTTTCTGATGACCTTTCTTTCTGTAAACATCTAATATATGATTTTCCTCCCTTCATCCTGGGACAACCCCCTGCTCTATGAACCTATTGGCTAATTGATTGTCTACTCACTTCTGATTACCCAAAACAAGTGAATTCTGCTTACTGAAGTCCATCTTTTGGTGCCAGGTGCAGCTTAAAATGAGATAAATATCACCTGGGTCAATATTTACTATGAGTACAAAGACCAGATTTCAGTTGTAAGAATATGGTATCCTGGTTGCAGTAAGTTTCACTCATCTTTCGCTAGAGAAAAGAAGTACATTCAGATTCAAGACAATTATGACCTCCCCACACTTGCACAAGAAACGTTTCCAGGAGAACAGGTTAAGACAATAGATAAAGGGCAATGTCATTCACAGAGGAAGTCTGGTATCCTTAATGTGGAAGAGCAAAATTGGCGGTAGGTCTCAGGAGTCAGGATGGGCCAACCATACAGCTAATTGAGTCAGGCCAAATAGATGATCTGATGCTTGAATTTCAATTCAGGAGAATACAGTGAAGCTGTAAATGACTGAAGCATCCTTTGCCTTTAACCCACTTCTAGCAGCCATAAAGCTGGTAGTGGTATTCACAGAAGCAGCGTGGCGCAGTGGAAAGAGCACGGGCTTTGGAGTCAGGGCTCATGAGTTCGAATCCCAGCTCTGCCACTTGTCAGCTGTGTGACTGTGGGCAAGTCACTTAACTTCTCTGTGCCTCAGTTCCCTCATCTGTAAAATGGGGATTAAGACTGTGAGCCCCACGTGGGACAACCTGATTCCCCTGTGTTTACCCCAGCGCTTAGAACAGTGCTCTGCACATAGTAAGCGCTTAACAAATACCAACATTAACATTACACAGCCCACAGCACCAAGCACTGAGAGGAAATATGAGAGGACAGAAGTCAAAGTCCTTGCTCTTGATGACTTTAAAATCTAAACTTGGAGGTTCAAATACATATGCTTTAAATCTTTTCTCTTAATGATGATAATTGCACTTGGTAGACATTCAAGAATTAACATTTTCAAGCAAAGAGCTGTCACTCGCTTGGAGGAAGATGACAAAAATGATCAACTTTCCATTTTGCAATTGGAGCTTGTGGGGCAAGGGAGAGTATAGGAATGACAGCTAAACTCTGAAGAACGGTGGGTCCTAGGGCAGGACTATGCTTACTAGTGCTGAAAAACAAAGGAAATAAAATAATGTCCTCTTATCTCCTCCAGGAAGGAAATATCTTGAAACACACGTACACTACAGAAAGGCTTTTTTTAATTGGGAAGGCCAAATCCAGGCAATTAGCCCAGGGTAAACTATTATCAATTGGAAAAGCACTGCAGGTATATCTGGTGTGCCACTCTACTCATCGTGATTTTATGCAACTAGCTGCATTGGAAAGCACCCAGGATGCAATTGTAAGGATGCATCACTACAATAATCAATCTACCTGTGTCATTTATTGAGTGCTTACTGTGTGCAGAGCACTGTACTAAATGCTTGGGAGAGTACAATAGAATTACAATCTAGAGGGAAAGACCAGCATTAATATGAAAAATTAAGTAATTTATAGTATATAACTTAAAGATATGCATGGAAGTGCTGTGGGGTTGGGGGAAATATAAAATGTCCAAAGGCCTCAGATCAGAGTGAATAGATGATGCAAAGGGGAGAGCAAGCAGGGGAATATTATGTTCTAATACTTTCCAAACTTTAATTTTTTTTTTTAAGTTTTCTTAAAAACCACTTCCTTTCCCTAAAGGGTAGTCTGTCTGAATACTTACATTAGAAGAAATACTTAAGAAGTATTAAGAAACCAGTCTTAAGAGAGTCAATTATACAGTGCTTGTACTATCTCGAACTGCAGGACTAGATGTGAAAATTAGTTCACTCTACAGTTTGTCAACCCCTCAGACTGATATATATTTCTGAAATATTTCCAGTTCTAATGTATTTTATTCAGATTCAGGAGTCTTAAAATATCCACACATACATTCCCTCAATTTCACTGAAAAGATATATTCAGGCAGATTTACCTTTTAATTGCCTGTGCGCTACCGATTGTTTAGGGCCCAATTCTGTACTGAACTCACTTTAAGACAGTAAAATATGATTTGGAATTACCACTTCTCATCTGTTTTGGACAGCCTATTTAAGAAATATTTCAGTTCATTAATCAAGTTCACATCTTACAAAATGCCAGTATTTTACATATATATATTCACAAAGGTAGTTGTTCCTTACCTGTTCTCCATATAATAAAAACAATTGTAAGCCTCAATCATTTTATAATGATTCCTTTATATTGTCACATACTTTATATTTAGTCATGCTCTGAATTTTGTGAAAATTTTAGTCGAAATGTATACATATCCCTTATTTGATTTTAGTGAAAAATCTTAGCCACATAAAGCCTTCGGTACAGAATATTGCTTACCGGGTTTTATTCATCAGGTCTGCTCCACATGCTTTGTAATAATCCAAATTTTGTTGGAACTGATAAGTCACTGGTCGTGGATTTCTCTAAAGTAAAAAAAAAATGATAATATTTAATTTAGAAAATGTTCAAGACAAATTACACTTCAACACTGAAAAGAGCCCAAGTGGGACTACTTAGAATTTTGTTCAAACAAGAATAAAACAAGCATCATTACGCAGCTTAATATTTGGTGTCTGAATTTTCAGCTTTAATTTGCGCAGATTTGTCTCAAATGACTTTATTCCTGGTAAATCCATCAATTTACCTGTTTTTTTGGATAGGTTTTATTTTATATATTTCAATAAGTTCACTTTGATCTTTTATCATTTTTCCATTTTAGCATAAAATACTGAAATATACGTAACACTTTTCTCATTTCCTCTTTTGATGTGTGAATGCTTAAATTGAAATGAAAAAAAAATCCAAACCACGTTTTCAACATGCACTGTATATGACTTGAAGAAACGAAATTTCATGAAGAGTTTTATTTTGGAAAAATTGTAAAATGTTAATTTTAGTTCATTTTTAATGACCATTATGTTCAATATGACCACTAGATGGCATACAGAGCCCGTTTCCCCTATACCTTTTAAAAGTACTTCACAATTCGGCTATTGCCTTAAAACTATCTATTTCTGCAGTGTGTATTCTTGTAAGCATTTTATGAGTGCCAAAAATGTGGCAGGCACTGGAAATGGAAACCATTTGCCATCATTCCACAAAAGCTAATTTACCAATGACTATTTTAATTTAAGCGGCACTCAAATTACCTTTTCTAAAACTTTGTATTTATGAATACAGAAGAAAGTGCCTCAAGTACACTAAGTGAAACTCACTCAAATTGTTATATATGAATGCTTTTACAAACACTTACACTCTCTATAAACAAAGAGTACATGAAAGAACAAATCAATACCTGTTAAATGAATAGCTAAATTTCACTGAGAGCGTACCAAAAATTAACACATCTGAAATTTGACCCGGACAAAGAATGTGACATATCTTCTGTATCGTAGTAATGTATTTTCTAGCATAACATGGTCTTTTAAAAAGAATATTTGCCAAAGGAAAGCAAAGTACATCAGCAAGTCTTTTCCTGAAGCAAGTTTCAAATACACTCATACACATGGGCATACTTTTCTGAAATCGTGAGAGTTAACCATGGGTCTACACAAAGAAATCGCATATGATTGCCCTCTGGAAATGCCAACTTGTGCACAAAAGACTGTAGTAGTCTATCTCCTTGTAAGAAAACTGTATCAATTAATTTCAATCCACAAAATGGGAATATAAACCCTAAAAAGCATTTACACTGATTATACTTTCACGTAGTATTTGTAGTACATGTATCTGTCTTAAGGTTAAATAACAATTTTCAATTCATCAAGCTAACAAACTGCATCTTAATGGCCATTGTGGACCTTTTCTTTTCCTGTTGGGGAAAAAAAAACCATTTGCACAGCTCAACCCTTTTAAATGTCTTCCAAGTCAGCCCTAATCATCCGACAAAGATGACAATCCCCTGATTTAGCTCCAGCTACTATTACAGTGGTTTGGTATTCAACACAGTTCTAAGATAATCAAATCTGAATTGCCTTGATGAAGATAACTGATGATTCCATGACTACCGTACTATTAAGCCTAAGAGTGCAACTTTTTCCTCTCTAGGAATTTGATAGGTTTCCTTATGTTGGTTAGCAACATGAACACAAGTACAAGGGGTTAAAAATATTTTCTGATTCCAGTTCATGTAAGATTTGAAAACGAACTTTGACTGGACTATTACTTAGGGATAATATTAATCTGTACATTTTGTTTTTACTAAAATAAAAGGTTTTTCTGATTTCCACCAAACAGTGGATTATGCTACCTTTTGCTAGAATGCTATGGAAGAACAGATACAGAGCAGTTCCTTGAAACATATTTATAAAGAAATGACAAGTAATTCAAGACACGAAAATGCTGATCTATCTAAGCACTTAACGCCATTATTAGAAATAATGATCTAACTTGAACATATGAATGAGATTCCAGTATTGCTTTCATTGGGGCCTATTTAAATTCCTATGAGGTTTTCTGGTATCAAAGGGAGAGGCAGCTTAAAGTACCATTACATGGAGGAGAAAAAAAGGCAACAAAAATGATGTTGAAAAAACAGCATTAGAAATGTAAGACAATACAAACTAAGGGTTAGGACTGCAAGTTATTAGGTCCCACTGGCATATACCCTAAGAAATAATGTTCAAAAATATATGCGTACAAACTAATGTACAGTTACTGCAAATCTGCTCCCTAAATATAATGGTACAGCTGGCTCTGAGTTTTAGCTGTAATTTTTCTCATTTAGTTATTTATATTTCTAGCATAATATTTTTTCAAAACCCTCAGGATCCTGGAACTTCACTGATTTCCCAACCTGAAGTTTTCTTTTTTATATTTGCTGGATCCCAAACTTCTTTCTTCCCACTAGACTGAAGGCTCCTGTTCTACTCTCCCAAGGAATCAGTATAACAGTTATCCCACGGTATATGCTTTTATTAATGTATTTTGGATAGAACTCTGTTAGGGGTCTTGGGAATGTGTTTCCAGGATATAACTCAAGACAACACCAGAAGCATTGGACGTGCACTCCCACTTGGTTTTGAACCAGGTTTACACAGTATAACACAAGTTTTCCTTAAAGTGGGGTTCATCAAGAGCATAACCCTTGCATTACAGAAGAACTGAGTGTAAGAACTGAGTGTACAGTGCTCTGCACTCCATAAATACTATCATTTAATTGATTTTTTAAATAAGGTTGGGTCTACCACCAAGAATAATAGTAACAAGAGTTCCACAGGTGCAAAAGCTTTTGCACATTAACAGCAGGCTTAACATTGTGGCCATGTTAGCCCAGTCAGGTGCTGTTCTCCCTACTATCTGCATGGATAGCACCAACCTGGCCTTAAGCAATGATTGTGCCATTGAGAAATTAATTTTTTGCAAACTTATTTCCACGATTAACAACAATTATGGTATTTAAGCGCTTACTATGTGCTGAGCACTGTTCTAAGCACTAGGGTAGATAGAAGGTCATCAGATGTTCCCACGCGGGGTCACATTATTAATCCCCATTTAACAGATGAGGTAACAGAGGCCCAGAGAAGTTAAGTGGTTTGCCCGAGGTCACTAAGCCACGCTACCATGCCGCTTGTGGTAAGCGCATCCACCTCCAAGACAGCCATGGTTGGATTTCCCATGCCCAGTTCTGGCCTTGCTACCCATGATTATACTGAATAGGCTTCGGTAAAGTCTCCAGCATCTTAGGCAATGGCAGTGAAACCACGACGAAGAAGGGCAGTGTGGTGCACAATCTCGCGTACCAACTCTCACTGGGATGAAATTCTGATCATATACTCAGTCAACTGTATTTATTGAGCACTGTACTAGGCACTTGGGAGAGTGGAATGAAGCAGCATGGCTCAGTGTAAAAAGCAAGGGCTTGGGAGTCAGAGGTCATGGGTTCTAATCCCAGATCCGCCACCTGTCAGCTGTGTGACTTTGGGCAAGTCACTTAACTTCTCGGTGCCTCAGTTACCTCACCTGCATAATGGGGTTGAATACTGTGAGCCCTATGTGGGGCAACCTGATTACCCTGTATCTACCCCAGCGCTTAGAACAGTATTCGGCACACAGTAAGCACTTAACAAATACCATTATTATTATTATAACAAACAGATACATTCCCTACCCACGAGTCAAAGGGGGAGACAGACATTAATATAAATTAATTACAGATAAGTACATAAGTGCTGTGGGGATGGGAGCAGGGATGGATAAAGGGAGCAAGTCAGGGAGGTGAAGAAGGGAGTGGTTGAAGAGAAAATGAGGGTTTAGTCAGGGAAGACCTCTTGGAGGAGAGGTGCCTTCAATAAGGATTTCAATGGGGACAGTAATTATCTGTTGGATATGAGGAGGGAGGGTGTTTCAGGCCAGAGTCAGGATGTGGGCAAGAGGTCAGCAGCGAGATAGACAAGATCGAGGTCAAGTGAAAAGTTTGGCACTACAGGAGCAAAGTGTGTGGGCTGGGTTGTAGCAGGAAAGTATTGAACTGAGGTATGAGGGGGCAAGGTCACTGAGTACTTTAAAGCCAATGGTGAGGAGTTTCTGTTTAATGGGCAAACACTGGAGTTTTTTGAGGAGTGGAGAAACATGACCTGAACATTTCTGTAGAAAAATGACTTGGGCATTTGAGTGAAGTATGGACTGGAGTGAGGAGAGAGAGGAGGCAGGAAGGTCAGCAAGGAGGCTAATACAGCCATCAAGGTGGGATAGGATAAGTGATTGGATCAATGTACTCGGCACATTGCAAGCAGTCAATCATTTTTTTAATGGTCTCTGTTAGGCAGTTACTATGTATCAGGCACTGTACTAAGCACAGGAGTAGATACAAGTCAATCAGGTTGGACATAGTTCACCTCTATGTCCTATATGGGGCTCACATTATTAATCACCATTTCACAGATATGGGAACTGAGGCACAGAAAAGTGACCTTCCCAAGGTCACACAGCAGGTAAGTGGCGGAACTACGTCTGGAGGCAGTTCATTCTGACTTCCAGGCTCGTGCTCTATCCATTAGCCCCTCACAGCCCCTCAATCAGATACCACCAATTGAACAAATTGTGACATTTAAGTCTTCCGCCTTTCCATGTCGAATCGTAACTAAAGAACGAATACCACACCCCCAACATTAGCCTGATACCAGCCAGATATCGTTAGCATTTTTAAGACATAGTGGGATCCTATGAGTTTTTTCCACTCTGTCACTACGATCTGAGAGAGAACTGTAGCTTAACCTGGTCAGAACACTGCTCACTAACTTTTCCTCTTTACTTTGCAATTTTGGTTTAATTTCTAACACTTGCATCTAATTATTTAGAATACTATTTTATTTTTGGTTCTATTATGAATAATTTGAATTACATTTTTTAGCTTGTTGAGTCCTTCAATTAAAAAAAACCACAACTGTTCTAATACATGCTTGGTGGTGAAGATCTCTTCTAAATTTCTGCATTTCTAATACATATGCCTGCTAGTAGTCTTCTATTGTACACTAAAGTGAAGGCACCACAGCATGTGATTTTAAAATACACCTATCTCTAATGTATCGAAGCAAAAGCTTATAAGACATGCTAAAAGATCACTTAGACAAAAACGACACACATCTTAAGGGCATCCTTAGAAAGGCACCTCAGCAAGCCTGTTTCAGATATAAGGCCACCCAGAACATGCCACCTCCTCTCTTTCCTTATAACATCATTAGGCTGGATAGACATGCATCAGGCCATTATGTTACGTTGGATGCATGGGCAGCATATATAACACCATGCCATCAGCTAGAGTTCATTCGAACCCTCGAAAATAGAGGGTTTCTAAAGGGGTATGGCAAGCCCTCCCGCCTTCCCTCCTCTCCTTCCTATCCTGTTCCAGAGCCACTGTGTTCCCCTTCCCAATTCCAGTTCCCACAGACTCCGCTTCAGATTCCAATTCAGGTAGGCTCTGTCAAATGTTTGGCCTCCGCCCTGCAGCTGCCCCCTTGACAGTGCCTTTCTGAGGCAGCTGCTTCACTCACTCACTGAGTGAAGTCATTCCTGTCCCTTGGCATGCTTCTGACTCACGGTGACCAAAGCAACAGTTTGTGACTTTCTTAAACAATCTTCTGTAGATTCTCCTTCATAAGCTTTCCCCTTAGTGTTATTTAGCATCAATTTAAGAAGAAGGTTGGCAGTTCTGCCAGATCCCACTGAGGAAGAAGACAGGCAGATTCTCTGGGAGAAAAATTTATTCAAGGGTCCCAGAGGCCTAGAGTTAACAAACAAGGGATAATGTTAAAAACTTTTCATTGGTGGGGAAGACAAATAAAAAACAAAGTGATTTCTCTACTTCAGTTGCAAACTTTGTTTTGGCTAACGTAGTTGGAAAGAGCCCATGCGATTAAAATGATCTATTTCTTTGGGGGCTATCCTGTGCAGGTTATGTTGAAACCTAATTTTTCAACATTTCATTTTCCTTTAGCATAGCAGAGTCTGCAAGTTGTATGCCATTCAACCTTCATTTGTAAAGACCCTTCTGAGAGACAGAGCAACCTTATTTTGGAGTAGGACAGGTTTTCCATCTCTTTGGAAAGGCCCAGTAAACTCATCTCAGGGCCAAAGCATAAGGTGGATTTAAGATGATGAGTTTAAACAGTGGCATAAAGAAGCCCTTATGACTGTGACATTTAGGAAACTGGAAGATATTTTTAATAAAATAAAAGAGAACACTAGGGAGTTTAATCACCTCTGAACATTTGGCACTAACTCATTATGCTAACAACAATTAATATTGCAGCTCAAAGGCATAACTGAAGGTAAACTGATTACCAGCAGTTAAACTATTTTGGAGGCAAAACTGGGCAAATATTGCTCAAGAACAAACAGATATCTTTAGTCTGATATCAAGACAACACTTGAATAATTATTTTAACTTCTTTAAAACTATGAAAACAATTACTTTAGTACTTTATATAAAAACAGATAGTTTGACAAACACTGTTCCAGATGTCAAGAGTCGAAAGCCAAATCCAACAAAAGAAAACATATCTAGTGTATCTAGCCTCCTATCATTTGGAGAACATACTCTAATTTCACAGATATAGGCAATACATTTTGTTCATATCAATTCATATTTGTATACTGTGATTCCAGCTCACATTGCTCTGTAAGAATAATTGAGGTGCTTCCTATAGTAAATACCCTGGTTATTATTTATATAATATTGGAGATGTAGATGGTGTTTTATATTAGTAGAGACGAATAGGCAGTCCTGTCCTAGGGATTTAAACAATAGAAAAGGTGATTTATTATATTAATGCAACACCTAAGCTAAACTTTATGACTGGGTGTGTGTGTGTGTGTGTGTGTGTGTGTAAGAGTAGGAAAATGGAACAATTTAAGAATTACTTATTTTCTTTTTTCCAATATCCCTGCTTCCATCCTCTATTTTTTAGTGTGCCAGATTAGAAAAGGGAAAAAAATGAGGCTCAGAAGGGGAAACAGCACTGTAAAAGGATGTCTAACGTTTCTCTTTGATGAAAAATGAGACTCTTATTTTAGCGAATATGTTATTGCCTCAATGCCAAGGGAAAAGCAACCGTCATTAGAAAAACGAATTGCTCAGCTGTTTATAAGCAAAAAGCTCTGGGGGAATTTCTGGGGACCCAAAAGGCAAAGCATTGCAGGGTTATGCAAACATATGTTGCAGGTGTTTTAGGGTAGACAGGTGGGCAAACCTCAACCACTGAAAAGGATTGAGTTTAATATACTGTAACTGAAACTAGATAACCTAAATGCATCCAAGTGAAGAAAAACCACAGTGCTAGTGAAACTGAATATGCAGAGCAAAAACTCTCCCTAAAATAATTATCTTGTTAGTGCCAAGCAAACAGGATTTTTTTCCTTCTTGTAGTTTTATAGCAAACAAATACTGCCAATTACAATTTTTTTTTGGAAAACTAAAGGTATTTTAAACCTGGAACAAAGAACTGCCTGAAATTGCAATAATTATCCAAAAAAGATAAGGATGAAGTATTGTTGCTTTTATTTAAACAAATATTCCTAAGGAGACAGTTTGTTGTAATATCCCCTCTTTGGTTCACTAGGCAACATTAGATTTATCATAATTCTCCTAAAGCCTAAGATATTTCTATATTAAAATGCTAATTTTGTCTTTTCTTTTGCCTGTAATTAAAACTGGGGAAATTTGTGATCTGTTATTCACTGATCGCTAGAGGGTCTGCATTGGCCTCACCATATCTATCTCTTACTGCCACATGCTGCCCTCTTCATTAAAAATAGGCCTCAATCTGGAATTCACCAAACAAAGCAGAGATTAGATATTTCAAATTTGAAAAATTTCTCAGCAGTACTTTTTACTCTGCATTAATAAAGAATTTTGAATTCAAATTCATATCCACTAGCCAGGCACATCAAGAACGTGAATATTTCAACTTATTTGGCAGGCTTCTTTTTCAGTCATTCAAGAGAGTTTGTTTTGATTTTGTAATCATTAATTGTGAATCACTAAAGAGTGTTAATATGAATATAACCATACACAATGATGTCCTTTCAATTAACACCCTTTCAATTCAATTTACTTTTTCTTCACCAATCCCAGATAAGCTACTCAATTCCAGACACTCTGTGAAACGTTAATGTTGGCACAATACCCTGAAATCAGTCGATCAATGGCATATATTGAGTGCTTACTGGGTGCAGATCACTGTACTACATGCTTCAGAAAGTGGAATACATAAAAGTTGTTAGGCACAATCCTTGCCTGCAAGGAAATTAGAGTCTAGAGAGGGAGACAGACATTGCCATTTCCTTTATGTATCATTTATTTCAGAGTATGAGGATGTCTACATAAAGGCTCTAAGGGTGGGAGTGGGGAGAATATCAAAGTGTTTAAAGGGTACAGACTGTGTTCATAGTTGACGCAGAGGGGAAGATGAATAGGAGAAGTGAGCATATTTAGAAAGGCCTCTTAAAAAAGGCATGTTTTTAGTATGGCTTTGAAGGTGGGAGAGTGATGATCTGTCAGATCTGAATGGGGAAAAAGTTCCAAGATCTGGGTCAAGGGTGGGCAGAGAGACAGACAAGATAGAGGTACAGTGAGTAAGTTGGCCCTGGAGGAGCGAAGTGTGTGGGCTGGGCTGTAGTTGGAGATATGCAAAGACAGAGGGAGAGCTCTTCGGTCCAGAATTAAAAATGCTGTCCCCACAAATACAGTGCAATTGACAGTCCAGTATGGACCTCCTCACTTTTACAAAAATTGACAGCCCTTGGGACCAGGGTGCAGTCATATCCTGATTACCTAATACAAATAATTTTAGTGCTATGTCAAAAACAGTGTCCAGCATAGTTCTAATAAGATGTACTTGCCAGGGAAATATACATCATGAACTCTCAATACTTAGAAATATGAACCAGTTTATGGGGCAAAATCAAGCCAATATTTATTCTAAGTTTTTTTTTCAAAAAAATCTCTCAGGCTTTAAAATGGAAAAAAAAAACAAAAAAATGGTTAATTGGATAAAGAAACATACAAAATCCCTGAATTAATGCCAACCTCATTTTATGTATTGAATAGGTCCAATTCCCTTAAGTGACATCTCCATATACCCTGGCAAGAAGAGATTTCAGATGGTAGAAAAGCATTTTAAACCACCTGTGCTTAATGCTCTGTTTCTCACTTCATATAATACATTACACCAAAAGAGAAATTAGATGTTTTTTCCTACTTTTCTAATGTATTTAAATTTATGAATTTAGTGCATTGGAAGGTGCCAGATTAACAGTCCCCAAAACCCGCTATTTATACATAGGAAAATAGGTGTTTAAAGTATATACAGATGCCCTACAACTTTGCTACACTGTCCTCAGAATGTGGTTTAGTTCTGGCTTCAAAGGACTTTGGGTAATTGAAACTACCCACAGACCCTTTTTCTCCCAAGGGACTGGGCAGAGACTGGAGGCTGAAGAAACATCCTGATGGCTAGTTATTATTCAGTGAACTACTGCTAGAGGGCAGGACATATTTTTTTTTGGCATACACTTTTACATTTCCTACCACAACTCAATGTGCACATTTGCTCCTCTTACTCCATCCTACTCTCTTTGCCTTGAACTGGTGTATCCCACTGTTTACCCCCTTGCCTATGTTCTCCTTCTGGCCTGGATCTTCCTCCTCTTTCATATCCAATAGACCACCACTCTCTCCAACTTCAAAGCCCTCCAAAAATCACATCTTCTCCAAGAGGCATTGCCTAAGCCCCTATTTCCTACCCACCCTTCTCTCTTTATCACTTTATGCACTTGACGGTGTAATCCCTTAAACATTTTGCTTCTCACCCCAGCCCCACAGCACTTTCGTACATATGCAGATATTCTACCATCTGTAATTGATTTTAATGTCTGTCTCCCCCTGTGGACCGTAACAATAATAATGGTATTTGTTAAGCGCTTGCTATGTGTCAGGCCCTGCTCTAAGCGCTGGACTGTAAGAGCCTTGGGAGCATAGGTCCTGTCTACCAATTCTTCAGTACTGTTCTTTCCCAAGCACTTAGTATGGTGATCTGCACACAATAAACAATGAAGTCCACTGATTGATTTCCATTATTTATGATTTAAATAAATATATAAAATATTCTGAAAATGAATTTTTGGAAGTTATTCAACTGGCAATTAAAATGAAGACTATGAAGTAGTGTTAGTCCTTTTATAATTTTCAGCTAGTCTGAATGGAGTTGCATATAAGTATCCCTATTTCTTCTGCTCAGAGAGAAACCCAGGTGACTGTGTTATCCACTGAGAAGATTGTTTAATTCTCCAGTCTACTAATATTTACAATTATTGGATAGAAACTGTACAAAATTTGGCAACTATGTGTAAGGGACAGCCTCAGTACATGGGCATACTGAGAATTACTATGCTTCAAATTTTAAAATGCAGTTTTGATCTTTATGTTACTTTTGTCCCTTTGCATTTGGAAGAAATGGAATCCCCGAGGTTTATATCTAATTAAATAGAGGTGCTCCTGGTAGGTAGTAGCTAAAAAGCTATCAAACGTAAAGGAATACTTGGAGATTACTATTCTTTTCTATTGAGGCTCATAACTTTAAGATCCACTGCTGACTGTTCATTCATGTGACAGTTATGACTAGAGATTCCTTTCACATCTGTGTCATACCTGAAAACTACGACCATTTCTTTCAAATATGCTTTTTTCCTCAGTCTGTTATACTCATTTCACTGGAATGTTATATTCACAGTGGGTTGGAAAGTTTTTGATAGTGCAAAACACAATTAAAAGGATAAGAGCTGTAACCCTAAGATCCCAGTCCATCCAAATTACTATTTGATTCCAAATACAATTCCAGGAGTTACCTACAAGGTGAAAAGTATCTGCCCTGCAGATTGTCTATTGAATTCTGCACTATCAAAGACTTTATAACTGCATTTTACTGTGTATAAATCAAAGTACAATAAATTATAAAACATCCATTAAAAATGAATGCATATGCCTTTAGTATATATTTCATCGCAATATCCATCACAGTCTCATCCCATTTTATAGATGAGGTAAGTGAGGCACAGAGAAGTTAAATGACTCATCCAAGGTCACAGCAGACAAGTGGCGGGGCTGGGATTAGAAGGGTTTCTCTAACTCACAGGCCCATGCGGTATCCACTAGGCCCTGCTGATTCCCTGGTTCTCCTATTATCTCCCTGGCCTCCCATTCTCAGTCTCTTTCATAGGCCACTGATAACTGTGGGAGTCTCCCTCAGTTCTGAGTTTCCCTCCATTCCCATCCACATCGACTCACCTGGACATCTCATTCACTTTCATTGCTTCAACTATCATCTCTACTTGGATGATTCCCAAACCTACATCTCCAGCCTGGATCGTTCTCTTTCTCTGCAGTCCTTCAGGAAATCTCTAATCAGGACACCTCAAGCTAACTGTGTCCAAAATAGAACTCACCTTCCCATCCAAACCCTGTCTGGTCTCTAACTTTCCCATCACTATAGACAGCACTATCATCTTCTGTGTCTCATAAGCTCCTTAGCGTTATCCTTGACTCAATCTATCTCATTCAACCCACAGATTCAATCTGTTACCAAATTCTTTTGATTAGCCGCATCAAACAAACTCCTTACCAAAGGCTTTAAAGCATTCAATCACCTTGCCCTCTCCTACCTCACTTCACTATTCTTTTACTACAATGCAGCCCACAATCTTAGATCCTCTAATGCCAACCTATTCACTGTACCGGGATCTTATCTCACTTCTGGCCTCTCACTCATGTCCTGCCTCTGGCCTGGAATGCCCTCCCTTTTCATATCTGACAATTACTCTCCCCATCTTCAAAGCCTTATCTAAGGCACATTTCCTCCAACAGTCCTTCCCTGACTAAGCCCTCATTTTCTCTTTTCTCACTTCCTTCTTAGTTTCCCTGGAACACCCTTCATTCACTACTTCCCAGCCCAGAGCATTTATGCAGATATCTGTAATTTATTTTATCTGTGTCCCCCTCTAGACTCCAAGCTTACTGAGGGAAGGGAATGCTACTACATTGTTGTGCTGTACTCCTCCCAAGTGCTTAATAGAGTGCCCTCAATAAGTACAAGTGATTGATTCAACTTTCATAACACTGCTAAAATCTGTCCTTCCCTCTCCATCCAAACTGCTTCTTCACTGATCCAAGCACTTTTATCCTATCCAATGTTGACCACTGTATCAGTCTCCTCGCTGACCTCCCTGCCTCCAGTTCATACTTCACTCTGCTGCGCAGGTCATTTTACGAAAACAAACAAACACAAAACCACCCAAACAAAAAAAACCTCCAACATTCAGAACACGCTTCCCCACCCCTCAGGAATCTCCAGGGTTGCTCACCCACCTCAACATTAAACAGAAACTCCTTAGCATTGACCTTAAAGCACTCAATCACTTTGTCCCCTCCTATTTTACCTCGCTGATTTCCTACCACAAGCTTTCCCACTCACTTTGCTCCTCTAATGCCAGCCTACTCAATGCACTCTATCTCGTCAATCTAAACTGTGAACCCTAGCCCATGACATGTCTCTAGCCTGGAACAACCTCCCCCTTCATATGTGACAAATGATCATTCTTCCCACCTTCAAAAACTTATGAAAATCACATCTCCTCCAAAAGGCCTTCTGCACTGTCCTTACACTTGGATATGAACCCTTTATCCACTCTACCCTTTGCTCCACAGCACTTACGTACATATCTGTAACTTATTTTAACTTTTATCTCCACCTCTAGACTGTAAGCTTCTTGGGAACAGGGGACGTATCTGTCAGTTGCAGTACAAACAATTTTTTCTGTCACTGGAGAAAAAGTAAAGCTTCAATATCTGTCCCATAGAAATTTCAAGAAGAAGGGAACAGAAACAATCACACCTGAAATGCTGCTGTAATATGGTGGCTGGTCAGATATGGGATGGTGCAATTGAAGTGGAACATTTTATATAACTCTCAATTCACTCCATTCATAACTCTCCAACTTACTTTTAGTAAATGCTGCACATGAGGTACTTAAAAAAGGACTGTCAAATAAGTGGATGGGAGTGTTCTCCAATCTTTTTTCATTTTATTTTTCTTTGCAGAGCCTTCTGACAAAGCAGAAGTAGTAGTAGTTTGGGCTAGCAGCTAATTAAAACACTGAATATGTATGAAAAAAGGATCAACAGCCACAATCTGCGATAGGGCGCCTGAGTACCATATAAAATGTTTTCTTTCATGTCATTTGGGATCCACTCAGTTGGGGATAGGCTTAATGTGTCCAATATAGCCCAAAGTGGGTTGTGGGCAGGGATTAAGTCTGTTATATTGTTTTCTGTACTCTCCCGCACTTAGTACAGTGTCCTGGAAACAGTAAACGCTCAATAAGTATGATTGATTGGGGATCAGGAGTTTGAAATCCATTAGATAAATCCCAAAGCACATTTTTATCACCTGTAATTTTTTTTTTAAATTGAAACTTCCCCCCAGGTTCATAAAATAGCATCAGTCAACTAGAATTTTCTATAAATCTTTGATGGAGTGGTTTTTTTCACTTTTAAATAAAAAACTGTTTTTCTAAGTTAAAATCTGAAGAAAGATGTGGAGAATGAATCAGCAATTAGACAAATATATATCATGAAAAAACTGTGTTAACTACAGCATAATTTGATGATTAGCAAATGATTAAGAAAATGGTATGTGTTTAAAAAAAACTGGTATATTTTTTGGCTGACTGGTAGAAAAGATGACAGTCAGTAGTGAAGCATCCAGGCAAAAATCCCAGTTTACTGAGATGTTGTGCAGTCCAATCTCCAAGATGAATTGGAGATTGAGATTTACTATTCTCAAAAACAACAGCAACTGGAAGACTTCTGCAACACTCAACAGTGTATGGTTAGCTATACGAGTTTGGTGACCCCAGCAGAAAAGCCATCAGACTTCAAGTTGCGAAGAAATTTGGAAAAGGGAAATAATCTGCTGCTTTAATACTTCACTCCTGAAATTATCCCATCCCAACAACCAAGCCATGAGGTGCTACTTTTGGGATGGTATGCAAATCTAGCTTGGTCCAGTGAGGGAGCACAGTGTATGACATGGAACTCCTGCAGCAGCAGGTCATTCCACTCATCAATGCTTTCCCCACTTAATCTTTCTCCCCTGCTGGAGCCTGGGGATCAAAGTTATTTTCCTGGAGAATGTTATAAAACAAAGTTAATCAAGTGGCTTATGCGATGATATGTGAATATACCGATTTTTCCTAGGTAAAAACCGATCATTTGGAATTAGCAATCATTTAATTAAATCCATGAAAAAGCATCTCTCCATGGATTTTTAAAAAAATAATTTCACTAATGGCAAAATTGGCATTTTTTCATATGCTTAAAAGTTGAGAATAAGATCATATATTCCAGTCTTTGTTTGATAAATTCACCTCAAATTAATTACGACACAAAAAACCATTACAGAGCTACCGTTCTAAAGTGGTGCTTTTTTTTTTTGAGAAGCCACTTAAACTGAAAGTGATTAATTGAATTGTCAGTTTGAGTGTAACAAAAAACCATAATCATCTCATTTTAACATGTTTAGATGCAGTTCAACACTGTGATATTGTATCTAATGTAATTATACTTTTGGAAAGGGTCAGTACCTGTAGATGAATTTTTAAAGTTAAACTAATCAATTTAAATTGGTCACTGTTTTCCTTGCAAATCCAGACACATTTATTATTTTGACCCAAGTGATTGACTGTCATCCATTTTACGTATATTTTAAGAATTACACAGTCATGTTGATTCCTACCTATGATATTCTCAAAGGACAATTTGGTTTTCCCTGGGCTTATGAAGTAGACACTCAAGGACATAACTAGTAACTAATGGGCCTGGGGAGTTGGAGGGGATGGGAAGTCCAGAGTTAAGTAAATGGAAGGACCTGGGATCTAATCCCAGATCTACCACTTTTCTCTCCTGCAAGACTGTAAGCTCGCTATGGGCAGGGAACTTATCTGCTAATTCCGTTGTACTGTACTCTCCTAAGAACTTAATACAGTGCTCTGCACATAGATAATAAGTACTCAATAAATACCATTGATCCATTGTCTGCTGAATGACCTTGGCTAAGTCACTTAACTTCTTGGTCACTCAATTATTCATTCATTCATTCAATAGTATTTATTGAGCGCTTACTATGTGCAGAGCACTGTACTAAGCGCTTGGAATGTACAAATCGGTAACAGAGACAGCCCCTGCCCTTTGACGGGCTTACAGTCTAATGGGGGGGGGGGGGGGGGACTGACAGACAACCACAGATAACCAGACAATTACCACATCTGTGAAATGGGGATTAAGACTTTGAGCCCTATGTGGGACATGGAGTGTGTCCAACCTGATTAGCTTATTCTGCATGTACAACCCCAGTGCTCAGTAAATGCCTACCCCATAGCACTTAAACACCATTTAAAAACAAAAGTTGAGACTCAGCAAGATACAACTGGCTCCTCAGCAACTAGCATAAAGTCCCCCATAAATGATACTAGAATAATGCTGGAAATAGCAGCATCTTCAAAAGGGAATTCAACAGAATATATTGAATAACCACTCCACAGAACTAATTAATAACCTTTAATGGTATCATAACAATTTTGGCTGAATTCAAAATGTCTCTAATATGATTGTGATCTCAGAGCACTTTCCATTTTTTAAATGGTAAAAACTGGGGAAAATAGGAAAAATGGGAAACTGGGAAAAATGCACATGGTACATTAGCGGATATGGTGGACATTTCAAAATGGATTTAGCATGACATGACTGAATCACTCTCAAAAGATACTAATTTGCTTAAAATTCAAATTTTAAAAATTCAGAACTGCAATAATGAAAACCAATATTTTTTTACTATACTCCCAAGCACAAGATTTAATCTGAATTGACCAATTTTAAGACCATGGACCATTATATTTTATAGGATGTTTATGTCTACAGCAATGCTTCTATTAAATTAAACCATCTTATTTCTAACTTGCTTCCTCTGAACACAATAATAGTTACTGTTGAAAGGGTTGCTTGCAAACTCACTACTAAGAAACATTTTTTGAGGAATATTCTTGTCTCCCAAACAAAGGGTAGTTGTCAAATTCTTTTATGCAAAGGGTAGTTGTCAAGCTCTTAGTACATAATCTAAAATGGTAATGTTCTAGGTACTGTATTTCTTTTGTAATAAGTCATTGTGATAAGGTTAACACTTCACCACACAACATTATACAAATAAGAACACCCCAAGATGAAAATTACTTTGCTTATGTTGCTGTATTAGAATTTTATTTGCTAAAGGGTAAAAACAGATTTGCAAAATTCACTGTTAACTTAAAACAATAGTTTTAAACCTTTTATTCCTAGCCCTTACTGCCTTCAGGAAGGAACGAACATCTGGTTATTTAAGGAACACAATATGTTCACATTTTCTATGACTTTTGTTTCTAATTGGGTTTTAATTTTTTGTATTTGAACAACTCTAGTTAGAACTCCATTTTTTAATTACTTCATATTTTTCAGACTTTTCTCTTTCTATCCACCACTTTTTCACCCAATAAATCATACTTTGACAATCTGCTTAAGTGGTCTTGGTATAACCAAAAACAAGAAAAGTAGGCATTGGGGCTGGAATACAGACTGACTTGTTTTTAACAGTATTTTACTCATTGGGTACACTCACAACACTATTTCACATGCAACACATACCTATGTTTGCTGCATATTATTTTAAGGAGTTTTCACGAACTTCAATCTCCTTCGGCAGTTCAAAGCGATTGAGAATCCCATTTACCCAGAAGCTTCAAAAAGCATCTAACTGAAAGGCAGAAACTTGAGGGAAACAATAATCCGGATATGAAACTTCTCTGTTGCCCACAGTGCTGTCTGTTTGAAAAATTGATTCTTTCTTTAAGCCCTTTAGTTCTTAAAATCTTTCAGACCAAGAAAGCCTCATTATTTTACACGCAACCCTGAAACAAGCCTGTTAATTTCAGCCTTCCTTTAAATCACGTTTTTCTATCTTTAATGATGAATGGCAAGAGAGACATCAGAATTTCTAAAACAGTTTGGAACTAACTAAATGTAGGATTTTTGACAGTAAATTATCCATGGGCAGAGATAGCCTCTTCAACTTTACTTTCAAGTGCTCAATCAATAGTGTTCTCTGTAGCCAGTTGGTGTTCAATGAGTACTGATGAGTACTTTTCCTCCCAGAAAAGAGGATCCTTCCAGTTCCACAAGCCCTTAAACTTGGTGTCATCCTTGACTCATTCAACCCACATACTCAATCTTTCACTAAACCTTGCCGTTGAACCTTCACAGCATCACTAAAACCCACCCCTAGCTCTCCATCCAAATTAACACCATGTTAATCCAGCACTCATTTTATCCCACCTTGATTACTGTATCAGCCTCCTGGTTGACCTCCCTGCCTCCTGGACTCTTTCCACTCCAGTCCATAATTCACTCTGCTGCCCGCATCCTTTTTCTACAAAAAATGTTCCTCACTCCTCAAGGACTTCCTGTGTTGCCCATCCACCTTTGCATCAAACAGAAACTCCTTACCATCAGTTTTAAAACATTCAATCACTTTGCCCCCTCCTATCTTACCTCTCCGCTCTCCTATTACAACCTAGCCCAAAACTTTGCTCCTTTAATGCCAACCTACTCACTGAAACTCAATCTCATCTTTCTTGCCACCGACTTCTCGTCTACATATTGCCCCGTCCTGGAACACCCTCCCTCTTCATATCCCACAGACAATTACTCTCCTCACCTTCAGAGCCTTATTGAAGGCACATTTCCTCCAAGAGGCCTACCTAAAGCCCTCATCTGCTCTTCTCCCACTCCCTCTGCATTACCCTGACTTGCTCTCTTTATTCACTCTTCCCTCAGCCCTACAGCACTTATGTAAATATCTGTAATTTATTTATTTATATTAATGTCTGTCTCTCCCTCTAGACTGTGAACTCATTGTTGGGCAGGTAAATATGTCTTTCCAATTCTGTTATACTGCTATACTGTACTCTACCAAACATTTAGTAAAGTGATCTGCCCACAGTAAGCACTCATTATTCATTCAATAGTATTTATTGAGCGCTTACTATGTGCAGAGCACTGTACTAAGTGCTTGGAATGAACAAGTCGGCAACAGATAGAGACAGTCCCTGCCATTTGACGGGCTTACAGTCATTACGATTGATTACTTTATGTGGTTATTAGGGACACCAAATTCCAAACTCAGGCTATTCCTAGGAAAACTAAGTTCGTATGGAAATCTCATTATCATATATGAAAGCAGTTGCTACTTAAAACATTTCTTCAAATGTGCAAATTTTAGCCTGCTGGCTGCCAGGAAAATCTGGGAGAAACAATGAAAGGGAATGGGGAGTAGGCTACCTAGCAAGAGAAAGAAAGCTCAGATATTACATAAAAATGATGCAGAAACATGGAAGGTTTTGGCTTCAGCAATGACTCTGTCCCTCTATTGGGAGCTTGGGCTGAGGGACCATGGAATAAACAAATGAATGCTACAGAGATGCTGTATAAGGCTAGTTTTGATGCAACCTGCACATTTAATAATAATAATAATAATAATAATAATAATGGTACTTATTAAGCACTTACTTTATGCTAAACACTGTTTTAAGCGCTGGAATACATATGAGTTAATCAGATTGGACACAGTTTCTGTCCCACATGGGGCTCACACTCTTAATCCCCATTTTACAGATGAGTAAATGAGGTACAGAGAAATTAAATGACTTGACCAAGGTCACAAAGCAGACATGCGGAGGAGTCAGGATTAGAACCTAGGTCCCTCTGAATCCTAGACCCTTGTTCTATTCACTAAGCCAATCAGATTTATGTCGGTCTCCCCTTGCAGAATGTAAGCTCCTACATCCTCTAGGTATGTCCTTGCAATACATCGTATTGTACTTTCCCTTAAGCCTTAATACAGTACTCTGTGCACAGTAAATAACTTAATTAAATACGACATAAAAAGCATGACTGGACAAGTATATAGAGACAATGGGATATGTACAAAAATTTGAACTCTTTTGTTATCAGAGGAACTAAGTTACGCCTAGGTAGTTTAAATGGAATTTCTGTCCTGACCAAAATATGCTATTTACTTATTGCACTTTATTTGAATTAAAGTTGGTTATATTTTAACCAGAGTTCACAGATACTGGGAGAAATCCAGGTACCTGAAAGCTCTCTTTCCAGCTGACAATGGGATCCTAAAACTGGGCAAAGGCTCAGTGGATCACCAAATTGTAAATGGCTTTGGTCAAATTATAACTGTAGACTGTATGTTTCTTATGGGTAGGGATCACATCTACCAATTCTTTTCCCAAATGCTTTGCATAGGACTCTGTACATGGTACGTGTTCAATAAATACTATTGATTGATGACAGTTAGTTCTGAAGTTAATTATTGCTACTGTGTCTCACTTAACCTTTTTTCCCCCAAAGGTTATTTGGATCACTTTGGTACTCTCCTTCAAAGAAACCAAAAATATGAACGTGACTGGCTTTCAGTAAATATTATCTTGAAACCTTATGCAAAGGATTAATGTAATTTTTCTTAATTGGTGGTAGAGCTGTCCGGATTGGGCTGTAACTGCTGTATGTGCAATGGGCACTGTCCTTCAGAGTTTCCAAAGGAGCAGCTGTCTCCGGTTGTAGCAGAGTGGAGAGGGGCACTGCTGAGTTGCAGGGGATAAATCCCCACTCTGCAACATACAGACTAGCAACGCGAGGCGTGCACTGACCACTCCAGGCTAGTTTTAGAACTGGCTTGATGTTGGTTGTTGGGAACTGGAGATACGCAGGACAAGCTTGGGGCTAGTCAAAGGGAAAAAAGTACCTGCCTTCTCTCAACTCACAGAGGTTAAGTCAGTTGAGAGAAGAACAAACTCAGTATCCTATGGACTGTTTAGAATTTAAAATTACAATCTTTCTTGCGGTTTATACAAAAATACACGGACTAACTATAATTTCTGAAGAGTAAGCTATCGGTATAAATGTTTTGTTATGGCTGGCATTCAAAGAGCTCTAGAAGTTTGGGTTTCTCCATAAGTAGTTTTCCCGTGTCACCCCAAATCTGTTCTCATGAGGTTTCGACTCAAATGGTTAAAAGTCCTTTTCTTTGTAACCTTATCGGTCATTAGTGATGCCAGTATACACTTCAGGATGTCTCTCAGACCACAAAGTCCTTTGTGTTTATCTGAATACGACTGGGGTGGAACTCCCTCAAAGATATTTGAGTTGTTGATTCATTATTTTAATTTAAAGAATGCTTGAAGCGTATATTTTTCGAGTTATTGGCTTTCTTAATTTGTTTTATTTTCCTTGGTCATAGATTACGTGCAGTACTTCAGTGCTCACCATAAGTATACTGTTAAATCCACAATAACCTAAATGAGAATTAAGCTGCACGAATATTACTGATGGACACACTGCAGTGCTCTGCAACTAGGTGAGTGATTCATAGGGACCTCAACTCCATTATAGTATCGGGGGAAAAACTGCCAAGATAGATGGTTTTAGCTAACACACTCATTTCCTCACTGAATTAAACCTACAAATCACACATGTAGGATTCCTCGACTGGATGCCTTAACATAGATTCTCATCTCTATCACCCTATACTTTCCTTTTATAAATACTTTTAAAATATTTTTGCAAATGAGACACAGGAATATAAACTTTGGGCAGTTTGATTTCACGGTCTTCCACATAAAACTTACAAAAACAATCTACTTGTTTATGTATCAAAGGAATGATGGATTTTCTTTCTGATCTTCAAATATTTTTCTGCATATAAAATAAGTGATGCAAAAAACCAGATTTCTCAATAAATTGATATAGGCCCAAGGAGTCAAATTGTTTTAATTCATAAAAGAATAAATGAAAGGACATAATCAAATCCCAAAGGCAGCATCAGCCACCAATCAAAGTGCACAAATCTTTCAGATTCAAAAGTGAGTTGAACCACAAGGACAGGAGAGCTTCAAGAGGGCTTTGGCAGAGTAACCAACTGACAGACTGACTCAAAGACAAACCTAAAGCTGCCAGCCCAACTGTGTTGGGGTTGGGGGTGGGGAGGGGGAAGGTTTGGGAGGGAGGGTGTCTGCCAAGGACCCACAGGCCGAGATTATCATCGAATGGCTGGCATTCTGACACTCATTTGTGAAACATTCTTCCTCACACTTCATCCAATATTTTTGCTTGGCTCCCAAACTGCCAGGATTCACAGATTTTTTTTTTTAGATCATATTAGATCACTTATTTTTAAGAATATACCATTAATGGTAAAAAAGCACACTTTTTATATGAAGTTTAAAGAAGATAACTTCATGCACTGCTTTTCCTGGCTAAAACCTGTTTAAGAGTTTGATTATCAATAATAATAATAATAATAATAATGATAATGTTGGTATTTGTTAAATGCTTACTATGTGCAGAGCACTGTTCTAAGTGTTGGGGTAGATAAAGGGTAATCAGGTTGTCCCACGTGAGGCTCACAGTCTTAACCCCCATTTTACAGATGAGGGAACTGAGGCACAGATAAGTGACTTGCCCATAGTCACACAGCTGACAAGTGGCAAAGCTGGGATGGGATTTGAACCAGTGACCTCTGACTCCCAAGCCCGGGCTCGTTCCACTGAGCCACGCTGCTTCTCTAACTGTCTTTCTCTTTAGAGACACTACTAAACTTGCAGAGTAGGCAGAAAAGGGACCCATTAGTTGAATAAAGTCAATATATATTACTATATGCTCAACCAAATAAGTAGCAGTGGGGTTTCCAGAAATGGTTTATTAGCTTTCATATAGCCCTTGAGGCTCTATTTGGCACATGGCTTCCCATAAGATACACCAATTATGAAGTGTGGTGGTCCAGTTAGACTATTGCTAACTGTTTGAGTTACTAGCAATGCTCAAGGACAGAAAAACCCCTTTTGAGGCGTAGGAGATCTATTCTTCATCTTCTTGTGACACCTTTCAGTAGAATAAATGGTACAGAGTCTTTGGTCCAGGAGGCAACTGACAGCTTCTCTTTATGGTCTGTCACCTTTAGGCAAACTTTAGGAGGAAATGCGAAGGCCTTTGGAGTCCTCTAAGGCATACAGGGGAGAGTTTTTCCCAACAACAGCAACAATGTCTTTGCGCTCATTGGAAGGCCTTACCTTTGGGTCTCGAAGGAAGAGAGCCCGGAGGATGAGTGAGTGTACATCTCTAATAGGTGGGTAATGCATCAGCAGTCCCAAACAAGTTTGGTAGTTACTGGAGATCACTGAAAAATGTAAAAGGGAAATATTAAGATGAATTCCTCTCTAAAACATATTTGATCACTACATTATGAGCCTTGACTGCCCAAAGCCAGAGAAAAATTAAACAATTTCTTCAATGATTTGGATAAAAGTATGATCAAATGATAAGTACTTTTTCATGCAATATCTTACTTGGCAACTAACTTAATGCACTCTAGTCATATTAGATTGTAAAGATTGTCTAGTTATAGCTTTCTCTGGGTATGTATATATGTAGATATTTAAACTGAAATAAAGAAGTATATTCTTCACTATTTTATGTTGGGCTTTAATACTCATCTTTCTGATACTTAGAACATTTAGGAAAAAAAAACTTGCAGAAGTGGATGAACCAGCAAACAAACCTTTTTTTCCAAATGTATCTATATTTTTATGAAAGTTGAGTGACTATGAAGTACTTCGAGAAACTAAATGTAAGTAATAATTCAGCTTTTATGTCTAACCACAGTTCTTAGATTGTCATTTGCTTGTTTTCATATCAACCAAATTATGAGTGCAATTATTAAACACATCTTCTCAGGCAGGTCTATGCAAACTACTTCATTTCTTCTTGCCCCATCTAAATTCAGGCAATCCATCTGCCACTGCTGTCAAAGCAGTGCCTATTAATGATGATTGTTTTGTGTGCCATACAGACTGCCTCCAACAATCCTAATTATAAAGAAACTTTAATGGAAGAAGAACTTCAGTTGCTGCAACAAAATCCTTTTCATCAATCAGAACAGTTAGTTAAAAAACTCTTTGTGGAACTAAAAAATAACAGTGAACCAATAAAATAAACAAAAAGTAAAATAAACAATTGTTTTGTGACCATGGAGACTTTAGATTTAGTTTTTTTTCTTTTATGCAGGAACCATCAACTCCTGCAGTACCTTTATACTCTTCCCCCCCCGCCCCGCCCCCAAGAGGATTATGGGGAAAGGATGCAGGACTGGGCAAAATGAATAATTATAATCTGTGTAAGGAACCGCTTTATCATCTTCATTTCCGTTGCTGATCCGACAGCTTGTAATTTCATACATCTGCTTTCATTTGTAAAGCACTCACTTATCCTACTCATTCTTTATCTGTTCTGCCTCTTCTTTTTCTATTCCTTTTGTTTTTCTTGTTCATATTCAGATACCTTTTTTTTCTTCTGCAAATCACAAAGCTGGAATACACTACAATGATTTGTCACATTTTTTCTCAGCTTTCTATTTCAAGGTACCAAATATACCAACACATGCCAAAAATCAGAAAACCACTTTCTCAAACTGGAAAATAGTTATGGCAGTAAAACAACTTATTTTATTGATGAAAAACACCAGAGTAGCAAATTGGTTAAAAAAACAACAACACAACCCAAAACCAAAATCAGCAAAGTGAATAAATAATTGGTCAGTAAAGTTAATATCGGTCTTAGAAATTTAAAAAAAAATATTTATCTGCTATACCTTGCCCTTCTCCCCAAATATCATCTTAGTCCCATTTCCTGACTATTTGAGCCATACCAGAAAGTTCTGCAGTTTGTTGATGGGTTTTTTCATCTTTGTTATGCACAGAAGAGTCTAAGTATTTTAATTGGACCCTCATCATCTCCTACCAATCAATGGTAAGTATTAAGTGTTTATTGTGTGCAGAGCTTGAGACAGTACAATAAGAGTTGGTAGATGGTAGTTGCTGGCTGGACAACTGCAGCAGCCTCCTTACTAAGGCCACAACATATTTGAAAAAGGGACAGTGAGTTATCAGGGCCATAGAGAAGCTTCTGAAAAAGAGAGCTTTTGTTCTGGAAAGGCAGAGGCTGAGAGGGATTTAAATGAATATACTTGAGAAGAGCATTAGTAGGATGAACACAGAACAGCTCTATTAAAAAAAAAAATCAATGGTATTGACTGAACCCGGATCATCTTTGTACAGAAATGCTCTGGGCATGTCACTCCTCTCCTCAAAAACCTCCAGTGGTTGCCTATCAACCTTCGCATGAAACAAAAACTCCTCATCCTTGGCTCCAAAGCTATCACCTTGCCCCCTCCTACCTTACCTCCCTTCTCTCTTTCTCGAGCCCACCCCGTATACTCCACTCCTTGGCCGCTCATCTCCTCACGGTCCCCTGTTCGCACCTGTCCCACCGTCGACCCCTGGCCCACGTCCTACTGCTGCCTTGCTATGCCCTCTCTCCTCACATCTGCCAAACTCACCCTCCTCAAAGCCCTACTGAGAGCTCACCTCCTCCAGGAAGCCTTCCCAGACTGAGTAACCCCTTTCCCTCTGCTCCTCCTCCCCTCCACATTCCCCTCTCCTGCCCTCTGCTCTTCCCCCTTCCCCTCCACTCAGCACTGTGCATATTTGTATATATTATTTATTACTCTATTTACTTTGTAAATGATGTGCATATATCTATGATTTTATTTATCTTGATGATATCTATGCCAGACTACTTGTATTGTTCTGTTTTGCTGTGCTGTCTGTCTCCCCCATTTAGACTGTGAGCCCGTTACTGGGTAGGGACTGTCTCCCTCTGTTGCCGAATTGTACATTCTAAGCGCTTAGTAAAGTGCTCTGCACCTAGTACGCGTTCAATAAGTACTACTGAATGAATGAATGAGTGCTTAGTACAGTGCTCTGCACGCAGTAAACTGCTCAATAAATATTACTGACTGACTGACTCACTGAGTGCAGAACACTGTGCAAACATGTTGGAGAGTACAATATAACAGAATTGGTAGACATGTTCCCTGCCCACAAAGAACTTACATTCTAGAGCTCTGACTACTGCATCTGTCTCCTTGCTGACCTCCTGGCCTCCTGTCTCTTCCCACTCCAGTCCATGCTTTACTTTGCTGCTTGGATCATTTATCAACAAAAGCGTTCAGTCCATGTCTCCCCACTCTTCAAGAACCACCTACCATCCACCTCCAGATAAAACAGAAACTCCCTACCATTGGCTTTAAAGCAATCAGCCTGCCTCACCCTACCTCACCTCACTGGTTTCCCACTATAGCCCAGCCCTCACACTCTGCTCCTCTAGTGTCAGCTTACTCACTGTGCCCCATCTCGTCTACTTCAACGCCGACCCCTTTCCCACGTCTTCCACGTATCCTGACCATAATATACGGCAGAACACCACTCTCTCCACCTTCAAAGTATTATTAAGGTCACATCTCCCAGAGGCTTTTCCTGATTAAGCCCTCTCTTCCCCAGTTTGCTCTCCCTTCTGCGTTGACTATACACTCTTGGATCTGTAACCTTTGGACATTTGATATTCACCCCACCCAATTAAGTATATTAAATTATTTATATTAATATCTGTTTCACCCTCTAGACTATAAGCTCGTTATGGGTTAACTGTTGCATTGTACTCTTCCAAATGCTTAGTACAGTGCTTTGAACCTACTACACACTCAATAAATACCACTGATTAATTAGAGAAGCAGCGCGGCTCAGTGGAAAGAGCACGGGCTTTGGAGTCAGGGCTCATGAGTTCGAATCCCAGCTCTGCCACTTGTCGGCTGTGTGACTGTGGGCAAGTCACTTAACTTCTCGGTGCCTCAGTTCCCTCATCTGTAAAATGGGGATTAAGACTGTGAGCCCCACGTGGGACAACCTGATTCCCCTATGTCTACCCCAGCGCTTAGAACAGTGCTCGGCACATAGTAAGCGCTTAACAAATACCAACATTATTATTATTATTATTAGAGGGCAAAGAGAAATGAACATAAATTTTGGATATATACATAAGAGCTGTCAGGCTGAGGGTGGGGGGAAGATTGAATGCTTAAAACTTCCTGTGGGCAGGGAATATTTCTACCAACTTTGTCATATTGTATTCTCCCAAGTGCTTAGTACAGTTCTCTGCACACAGTAAGTGCTCAATAAATACCACTAATTGATTAAAGAGAACAAATTCAAATGTAAGGATGATGCAGGAGGGAGAGGGATATGGAAAATGAGGACTTAGTCAAGAAAGACCTTTTCACTACCCCACCACTCTATCATCCTTCGTGGCACCCTCCATTTCACTGACACTGCTCAGCTAGCTCGGGAATTGTATGCCATAAATAAAAAAAAAAACTGTGGTATTTGCTAAGCGCTTACTATGTGCAAAGCACTGTTCTCAGTGCTGGGTGATACAAGGGGATTAGGTTGTCCCACGTGGGGCTCACAGTTTTAATCCCCATTTGACAGATGAGGCAACTGAGGCACAGAGAAGTTAAGTGACTTGCCCAAGGTCACACAGCTGACTAGTGGCGGAGCCGGGATTAGAACCCATGACCTCTGACTCCCAAGCCCAGGCTCTTTCCACTGAGCCACGCTGCCATCTTCGGCATGCCAAACCTGTCGATGTCCATGACAAGCTAGGATGCTTCTGCCCTCAGGAAAGGCCATAATTTTGGCCTCGGCTATCTACCTCTCCTGACTTCAGGGCAGCATGGCCCCCTAACAGCAATGTCAGACCAGATTAAAGGAGCCTCTGACGGACAGCCAATTTTAATTCTTCAGGCTGGTCATCTCCTCTACTGGGGCAGATGTCACAATATCACCTCAGGTCCTGTACCACATTTCAGCTCCTTCTTGTATGAGTCCACATAGATTAAAGAATAAAAGTGCATTCCTGAAATAGTAAATTTGATTTCTTCCGAGATAATAAGCATACTGGGGTAAAAATTAAAGATTCTTCACTGATTAAAAATTCCTTGGTTATAATAGAGAAATGAAAGAAACCAAAAAGGGCAACCAAAATTTTTAGACCAAATAAACAGCCTTGTAAAAAGTTACACTGAAAAGATTAGACCACTTCAGTCTCGAAGAAAAAGGAAGAGGGGACTGACTGAATTTTACAAAATCATATGGGTGTGGATAAACCCAGAATTCTTGGTCACTATACATCACCCCAGGATAAGGGGGCACACAAAGTTTCAAGGTGGCAGATGCAAAACAAATAAAAGGAAACCTTTTCTGAGGACAATTAATAAGGTCACAGATTTCATTAGCAATGGAGAGTATCCATCGATTCAAAAAATACTGGATAATGTCATGGACCAGAAGGCCATTATGGGTTACCAGAGGAAAGTTAAAATTTGTTACTAGTTTATAAACAGCTCTGAAAATAGATGTAAGGGAGGAAAATTTTCAAACTGTTGCTCCAGGAATCTTTGATAGCAGACTTCTGTCTGCTAGAGAACTGCTAGAATATTGGCCTGGGTTTACCACTGGGCTGAGCCAATGAAGCATTTATTATGTTCTTATGACTTTTCTTCAAATCTGGGTTGGATTAGTGCAAGCAAAAGATGAAGGCAAGCGAATCCTCTTAAGGACATATATGAAGTAGAATAAATGTTGTCATTTTATATACATAGGCTTACCTATGTATAAACCTCATCTCACCGCCTCACCAAACCCCCTGGCTAGGAAGGAGATGAACAATTAAGTGTGAAAGCTTGCATTCTTTCTTCATCCTTCCACTTAGAACCAATGTAAGTACGGGTAAAATCTGTGGATTGTATAAGGCCCCTCTAGCAAAGTTACTAGTCTCTGGCTGCCAATAGCAGTGTCTTGATCCGTAATACTTCTCCTATGGGAATATGGTCAATAGGATGAGAAATCAGGGAAATGATTAGTGTAGCCCTAAACCTCTGATCCAGTCTATTCAGCTTCAGCTTTTGCTGAAAAAGAAAGGTAAAAGATGAAGTTTTCCCTCTGTGGGGAATTTCAGGTACTGTATCCAAGTGCATTGGGAAGGATGGTATTGACATGAACAGCATTTCCCTCTCCAACCCTGGCACATGTCCCCTTGTACCAGACTGTGTCTTATATTTTCATGTCTGCCTGAACACTACCAGCATCTTGCTCTTCCCAACTGTGCAGTTCCAGGGTATTTTTAAAAAGTAAAACAATCTAGGTGGCTATGCTATCCTATCTCCTCCTCTTCTCCAAACCATGTCTCTTAAATAAATATAAAACACAGAAAAGACTGTCAAATAACTGAGAAGGCAGAAGGATACATAGCTGTCCACATCGAGAGCTGATTTTCTGCTTGTTCCACTCTAGTTACAACACAGCTGAAAAGTGGGGATAAGAGAAAGGGGAAGGGTCAGGATGGAAGGGCAAGGAAAGATGTCAGGAGAAAAAGAATGGACAAACTGAATGAAAAAATGGATAAAGGGAGGAGGCAGGAGAGAAGAAGGGATACAGCAGAAAAGTGGAAGTAAAATGGAGCACAAGAAAGATACTGAAAGAAGAGAAACATTAAAGGTCAAGAAAATGGGACTGGAGATAGGGTGGGCATGTTTTTTGTTTTTTTAAAAATCAGACTTTTTAACAATTCTTCCTAGAGAGTGAAGCTGAGCTCAGGTGAGAATAGCTTCAACACTCCAAGACCCAAGGAAGGAGTGTGGTCTAGTTAGGGAAAAGAGCAGAGACCTGGGAGTCAGAGGAGCTGGGTTCTAATCCCAGCCCGTCACTTGCCTACTATGTGATCCTGTGCAAGTCACTTAACTTCTCTGGGCCTCAGTTTCCTCAACTTTTAAATGGGCATTCAATACCTGTTCTCCTTCTGCTAGGACTGTGAGCCCCATATGGGATAAGGACTGTGTTCGGCCAGGGCTCAGAACAGTGCTTAACACATAATAATAAATACCATTTAAAACAACACAAAAAAACACGTAGGACTTCTTTTTACTGTTATCTTGTCTGGTCAACTGATGTTTAGAACTGGATGTAGCACCTGGAGAAGGGGTTAGATGAATTGTTGGTCAGTGCCTACATATATTGTTGAGTCAGAAGAGGTGCACAGAGGCATATCTCTGTCCATCCTCCTTAATATTCTTTGGTAGCCAGTCCAAAAAGACTCTTTTTTATGGTATTTGGGTACTTGCTACGTGCCAGGCACTGTTTTAAGTGCTGGGCACTGACTCTTGCTAAGATCTTGCCAGCAACAGAAAGTTAAGGGGAGGCACAAACAAAAGGGAGAATTGTGGGGATGCTCGGTGGGTCAATATGAATGAGCGGGAGCCAGCAGCATCAAAGGGAGCCCTAAAGCCAAACAGGGCCTTTCTCCTGATCAGAAGGATTGAAGCACCCCTCCTTCTAGAAGGTGGAGGGTTCCCTTTCCAGGAAAGCAAAGACAAAGGGGAAACAGGTGAGGAATGACTAATAGTCAATGAAAGGGTGCAATGTGTTAAGGATGAAGGATTGTATAAAAATAACCTGTGGCAGGGACACAATGAGAGACCTCCCTCAAGGAAGGGCAACTCCGGGATTCTGCGTCCCACTGAAGAGACTAATCCTGGCTGTTTGTGGCCACGTCCACAGCCTTCTGGTTGTTCCTACCAGTGTGGGTCAGGGGAGTCCCTTGATACTGAGGAGACCAGTCAGTCAGAAAAGTAGCATGGCCTAGAGGAAACAGCACTGGCCGGGGAGTCAGAGGACCTGGATTCTAATCCACATGTCTGCTGTGTGACTTTGGGCAAGTAAGTTATATTCTCTATGCCTTGGTTACTTCAACTGCAAAATAGGAATTCAATCCTACTCTTCTTAGACCGTGAGTCCATGTGGGATATGGACTGTGTGATTAACTTGTATCTACCCCCGTGCTTAGGACAGTGCTTGACACACAGTAAGTGCTTAACAAGTACTATTATTATTATTATTATTGGAGACACACTGCTGGATATACTGGATTGTCAGGTTCTTGTAGGCAGGGCATGCATTTTTTACTTCTATTGTGCTCCCAAGTACAGTGCGCTGTTGTGGATGATCAAGATTAAGCCTGGCTCTGACTCATTTCTTACACTCTTTGTTAATCTAAGGATGGAGTGCGCAGAGCCAGGAACGAACTACATGAAAGGTAGACATGTGGGGAATGTTGGGGAGGGACTAGTGGCATATGGCTAATTGGACACTGATCTTGTGAAACACTAATGATTTGCACTGAAAACAATTTTTCTGGTGAAAAATAATTTTCAGGAAATTTACTTATTCCATGCATATAAGGCCGTATTAATAATTCTCATAACAATCCATTTTTTCTTAGTGTGTTGGATCTTTTCCTAGCATATCCTGTCCATGAATGCACCTGTAATGCAATTACTATAGAAAATAAATGTTTTTCTTCCCATTAGTGTCAGAATTTCTCTGCAAAATGATAAAACTTCTGTGAAAGTTTCTACCACCAATGGAAATTTGTATATCATTATTTTCAGGGATCAAAAGATACGTTTGTCTACTCATCAGTAGTGAATCAAAAAAGTTATGGGTAATCATAGGCTTAATTAGCGAATTACCTTAATTAGCAAAATCAGTAATGAACGATAGAAAGAAATGAGTTCGGACATCAAATCGACAAAGCAATAACTGTGAGCTCCTTGTTGGGCAGGGATTGTCTCTATCTGTTGCCGAATTGTACATTCCAAGTGCTTCTTACAGTGCTCTGCACACAGTATGCGCTCAATAAATATGATTGAATGAATGAATGAAGTGTGTACTATGTGCTAGGCACTGTAGTAAGCGCAGGGTCGGATACAAGTAAATCAGGTTGGAAATGGTCCCGGTCCCATGTGGGGTTCACAGTCTCAACCCCCAATTTACAGATGAGGTATCTGAGGCATAGAAAAGTGAAGTGACTTGCCCAAGGCCACAAGGCACACAAGTGGAACCGGGATTAGAACCCATGACCTTCTGACTCCCAGGCCCGGACTCTATCGACTACACCACGCTGCTAGAGCATATGAGGAATTATAATTTTTGCTTAAAACAAAATTTAAATTTTGTTTCTAAAGTCTATTTAGTACCCTGATTATTCATATTTGAAATCAGTAAAAATATATCAACTTGTGATTTTTTAACTACCAACATATTTTGCCTTGCTAGACATAGGCATGAAAGTTAAACCAAAGACAGCAAGTAAAAAGGTTCATTTAGTTTCTTCTAATATAGAAATATAAATCTGAATATTTTTCAGGTTAAGAATTACTAAAATTAGTCAGAATTTGTTACTGTTTCTCTGCCACTAAAGGCATCAAAAGTGCATTTTAGAAGACTGGAGCTAAGTTGGTAATGTTGCTTAGACTATTAAGCAAGTACATTTTTTGTCAAATTGTGATAAGAGGTAAGGAAATCATTAGTGCTCCTAACATAGATTTGTCATTGAATCAGGGCTGTAAAAATATTTCTTCTACTAGAGGAGAAATCACCAAATACTCCCTGTTTGTCAGAAGGTGGAGCTCTATACATATCTGAATTAGCCTCTTTTGTATATGCAATTGACAAATCTCTATAATGAGGGAATTGAACCAGAAGAAATATTCACTAGGAAATCATATCCAGTTCTGAAAAATATTTCTATTCTTTCCAATATATACTAGCCCCTCCGCCAACAAATGCACATATTACAACAGTAATGAAAATGACATTTAGTAGACTTCCAACATTCCAAAGAATTTCCTTACCACTCCACCATTTTCAGTCACATGAAAATCGGATCATACACGCTCAAAACTCATTTTGAAACTGAGGGCTTTTGTTAGCAAAGGTGATACTTACATGCATCTCGAATATACAGTAACATGGCTACGAAAACATAGTCGACTAAACCCAGTGTGATGCTGTCTGCAAATAAGGCATCCCAGATTATTAGAAGGTCCTGCAGAGGAAATTCTCTTCCAAATAGTAGCCTGACCCATCGCCTGAAAATATGAAAAAGAAAAAAAATTAGTACTTGGAACAATAAAAAGAGCTAGTATTTATTGTTCAAACTTTATCATTCTGCCTGACAAAAAATTTGAAAAATACAATACTTTGCACGCTATTTTACAAGAACACAAAACAGTTCAAGAACTAAGTATTATTTCTTCATCCTTTATTCTTCCCCTCTCCCCGTCCCATGGCACTTATGTATATATCTGTAATTAATTTATTTATAATAATGCCTGTCTCCCCATCTAGACTGTAAGCTTATAGTGAGCAGGGAATGTGTCTGTTATGTTGTTATATTGTACCCTCCCTAGTGCCTAGTACAGGGTTCCGCACACAGTGGTCCTCAATAAATATGTAAAATACTGGGTAAATATTTTGGGGGTGGATTTGTAGCGTAGTTCAAAAGCAGTGGTGCAAGAATTTTTGGATCAATTTAATGCTGGCTTTTGCCAAGTGCCTAATGCAATTCCTCGAGTCTGATTTCTGTTGTCCAGTCCACACACATTCTCAACCAACAGAAATTCCCCAAAATTCCAACAGCTAGGAAGTGCCTTGTGAATGCTTCCTATCGAAAACCCATATTCACCTATGTGAGAGAGGAGAAGGAAAAGGAGGAGCAGCAGAAAAAGAGAGACCATGGGTCTCGGCTTTGGAGTCAGAGTTCATGGGTTCGAATCCCGGCTCGGCCACTTGTCAGCTGTGTGACTTTGGGCAAGTCACTTAACTTATCTGTGCCTCAGTTACCTCATCTGTAAAATGGGGATTAAGACTGTGAGCCCCACGTGGGACAACCTGATTCCCCTGTGTCTACCCCAGCACTTAGAACAGTGCTCGGCACATAGTAAGCGCTTAACAAATACCAACATTATTATTATTATTATTATTAACCTATGAACAAGGCTGTAACATGTCTTGGGGGAAATTAAATTCTGGTTTTGTTCTGAAGCTTCCCAGGTCCCAACTTACACTAAGAGTTTAAAAAACCTCAGTGGTGCCTCAGATGAGCAGGTACAAAGCCCGAGCAATTTATGCCTTTGAGCCTGCCTGGGAAGCCTAAAATCACCAAGGCTTTTGGACCAACAGAGGGAATGACAGCACCTGGCAAGTGGCCAGTTATCAGCTGTGAACAACAAACACAAAATATTTTAGAGCATCAGTTTTATATAACAGAATATAATGTAATCAGTTTAAAAAAGTTTAAATCTGACCACATCCTCCTTCAAAATTCTACTAAAACCCACCTATTCTACGGATACCTTCCCAGAGACGGTGGCTAATGTCAGCACTAGGGACAACTGGATAAGGAGACGCTAATGACGTTACCCGACTGACACTGGGTATGCAGCAGAGCGTGATGACGCCACGAGTGTCTCACACAGTAAGCGCTCAATAAATACGATTGAATGAATGAGTGTCGTTTTACACAAATACTCAATTCTGTGAAACTCTCACTTGGTCCAGAGCCTTTACGTTGCCTGTCCAGGCATGTATGAACTCAGAGTCCACTTATGAGCCATGGAACTTGGAAGCAGGAACCACAGTGGAGGCATACCTATACATGTTCATATAGCCTTAGCTTACCTTGATACTGATGACAATGAGGCTGTATTGGTGTGTGACACTTGAATAATAACTCAACAGTCTTATACTTTAAGATTTTTGTTTTCCAAAAAATATATTAGAAAACCCAAAATAATTAAGATACTGCACTTTACAGTTTTTCTTAAATAAATTAATCCTAGATCAACCACTTCCCACTCTCTATGATTCAAAATCAAAATGCTATTATCTTAATTTCTGTGTAGTACTATAAGATATTCATAGGAGCTGAAGTCTACAAAGGCGGGACTATTACTTTCTTTAGTTTGTTCTAACCAGTGAAATTATTAATGACTTTCAGACCTCAAATGTCTCCCATTTTCTATAGGTAGCCAACATTACAAATCTGCTACCAGTATCTGTTCATCATCAATTTCCATACTGTCTGGTAATTTGCTAGAAAGGAAGCAACTTTGCACACGAAATCTATATATGTTTAAAGCAAGATCACTATTGTTATATCATCTTATGTAACTGTCCACAAATATGTTTTATATCCAGGTATTAAGAGCATCTGAGCAGGCTTTACACATTGCCATTAAAATATAATTTAAGATGTACAAAAAAAACCCCCTTTAAAATTTACTACTTAGGATTATTACTATATAACAGTCGAATTATGTTAAAGCGAAAGCCATTTTGTTTCTTTTCTCTTGCCTGTTCTCCTGGGGAAAATTAAAGCAAGCACCTCCAAAATGTACTGCATTCATAAGGGATGATGACTACCAGAAATCTTTTAAAATTGTAATACCACTTTCTATAACATGATGATTTCTGTTCCATTTGAATGGCATTCCACTCAATGGCATCCCATTCATGACCCCATATTTTTACCCACTATTATGAATTTCCTTTCTTATACTTAAACCTTTTCTCACCCTAAAAAGTCAAATATCAACAGGGAATAATTTTAAGTAATTACTTGTTAGTTTTTACATCCGAAAAGGAAAATTTACTTTAAAAAATAAAATTTCTATTGGAATTTATTTCTATAATTAACTAGCTTCTAAAGTTATTAAAAATGCTTAGTGAAAATTTAAGTTACACTTAATGATAGCATTAAACATTTTTCCTTAGATATGACTGACCCTACTAGTTTAATTATTGTTCTATACTCTTAATCTTGCTTTACATCTGTTACATCTGCAGAATGCACTGTTTGTGATAGCGCACATTTTGTCACTTGTGATAATACAATAATTCACATTTTACCAGACTTACCTAGTAATTAAAATCTACAGAAACAAAAATGACCATAAGACTTTTTAAAGCAACAATAAATGATCCAAGGGTACTACTATTCCTTGCTGGAAAGCATACAACTATCCTCTATTTAAGATTGCTGCATCATTAAGTTACAATTCCTACGACATCAGTAACTACTAGACAGATGATACTGGCTGGTGAATGTCCTGTTTAAATACCAACTGAAATTAGGTGGACCAAATTACTTATAAGAGTGATATATTTGAATAAGAGCTTAATATGTACAGAGTTTGGAACCTGAGACTATTTCATTTAGGAATGGCACTTACTGAGCTCCTACTGAGTGCAGTGCATACTTAGAGAAGCAGCGTGGCTCAGTGGAAAGAGCCCGGGACTGGGAGTCAGAGGTCATGGGTTCAAATCCCGGCTCGGCCACTTGTCAGCTGTGTGACTTTGGGCAAGTCACTTAACTTCTCTGGGCCTCAGTTACCTCATCTGTAAAAATGGGGGTTAAGACGGTGAGCCCCACATGGGACAACCTGATCACCTTGTATTCTCCCCAGTGCTTAATACAGTGCTTTGCACATAGTAAGTGCTTAACAATGCCATTATTATTTAAGTTGCCCGCTCCTCAAAATTTTCCAGTGGTTGCCTATCCACCTCCATGTCAAACAAAAATTTCTTCCCATTGGCTTTAAAGCAGTCCATCATCTTGCTCCCTCTTACCTCACCTCGCTTCTCTCCTTCTACAACCCAGTCTGCATACTTTGCTCCTCTGGCGCTGACCTTCTCACTGTGCTTCTATCTCGCCTGTCTCACTGCTGAGGCCCGGTCCAGGTCCTGCCTCTGGCCTGGAATGCCCTCTCTTCTCAAATCTGCCAATTACTCTCTCCCCTCTCCCTTCAAAGGCTCACTGAAGGCCCATCTCTTCCAAGAAGCCTTCCCAGACTAAGCCCCACTTTTCCTCATCTTCACTTCCTTCTGTGTTCCTTTGACTTGCTCCCTTTGTTCCTCCCTGCCAAGCCCCATGGTACTTATGTATATATCTGCAATTTTATTTATTGTACTGATGTCTGTTTCTCCCCGCAACAGTTCCCAACTGTAAGCTCATTGTGGGCAGGGACTGTCACTGTTTATCGCTGCATTGTTCTTTCCCAAGTGCTTAGTACAGTGCTCTGCACACAGTAAGCACTCAATAAATATGATGGAATGAATGGGTGGATACAATAGACACAGAGGACATATTACCTGCCCACAGAGGGCTTACACTCTAATGGGGGAGTCAGACATAAAAATATCAAATATATAGTCTAAGAAACAAATATATAAAAGAGGTGGATGAAGGGCTGACAGGAATCGGGGTACTGATAGTTTGCGAAGTCGGTGGAGGCAGCAGAATTTTAGGAGGGCTTTAAAGTTTGGGAGGACTGAGGTCTGGTTGATATGGAGGGGGAAGGGTCTAGGGGCAATGTGAACAACAGACGAGAGGCAGGAATGACTAGATTAGATTGGAGTACAGCAAGCAGATGGATTTGGGAGTAGTGAAGAGTGTGAGCTGATGAGGAGAGCTGATAAGTAAGTAGAAGAAAGCTGGTGGAAAGCTTGAAAGCTAGTGGTAAGAAGTTTTTACTTGAAGCAAACTGAGATGGGCAACTATCAGAGGGTTTTTGTAGAAGGGGAGGTCTTTGCCCAGTGACATCTAAAGAACCTGATCTGTGCAGTAACAAAATGCTGAAGGCGGAGGGTCAGCAAGGAGGCTGATGGGCCAGCAAAGTGGCTGACTGGCCAGTGCCTGAGTCTTTCAAATTTCAAAATATTTTCGTTTTAGTCTAGCGGATATCTTTTTTTTTCCCATTTTGCACCCAAGAATTCAGTGACATTGGGTCCCCTGGCTTTGGGAAGATCAGTAATAAGCAAAGATAAGTGAAGGCAGTGAGGTTTACTGGGACATAAAAGAGCATCCCTTAGAAATGAGCAGGCTATCAACATTGAATGCATGCCCAGCAAAGCTAGTTTTTCATTTGCATTTACAATTTTCTCTCGCTCCTAATTCTTCAAAGAAATTCTTGCCCTACTTTTAACTACCATTGAATAAAAGTATACATTACACCAAAGAGACTATGTATAAGATGATCAGCATCTCCTTGGCTTATTGGGGGTTCATTCTGGCTCCTCTAATACTGGATTTCTTTGTTCTCTGTTCTTTTGAATTCATTCTATCCTGAATTTCCCTTTTAGTGATTCTGTGAAAACAGCCCCCAAATTAAACAGAATTAGACATCATAGCCATTGTAATTAGGGTCACAAGACGTTTCCATCTTCAGTTCCAGCTGCTCCAGAAAGTAAATCCAGGGTAGATGCCCCCTCAAATTATTTTGTTCCTATCTTACATGTATTATTAATTTGAAGGCTCTTTAGAATATAGGGCTCTGAAAGATGCTAAAATGTGCTTAACCTGCTTAATTTTTTCTCTCCTATTTAGCTAATTATTTCCAATAGTTTTTTGTAATACTGTTCATGATCTGTATGCCTTGGAGAATGGTTTGAATCCTTTAAGCTCAATGAGCTCCATTTCCTAAATAAAATGTACTCAAATTTTAAATTGGTATTGTGCTTAAAGAATTGGAGATTGCTTTCTGAATGTACTTTGTGATCAGGGTTTGAACCCTGCCCCAATTTGGCTGAGTTCATATTGGAGGAGGAATACTGAAAAATGAATCTCTGACTTGGAAGTTGCTTGTTCATTCAAAAGGTTAATATATATCCTTTTATTAGGTAAGATTCCTTATTCTAAAAATACAATTCTAATAATCACAATCCATTGCCACTGTAATTTACCCTCTCCAGCAAATGTCCCTGAAGCAGTAGTCAGAACCCTGGCAATGCCCTCCATGTGTAAAAACAGTATGCAGGGGAAAGGGCCTAAGTTCTCTCAGAGCCTCTGGAAAATCTTCAAGACTACTGATGGAAGTATCGTGGTGTACCAAGCACTACATTATTTTTTGGAATTTTCCAGGCTTTCTTTTTGCTAGGGGTAAGAACCTTGCTGTATCAAGGTGCTTGGTATATTGCGATGACCATAACTTCGGGGTTTGTCATCTAAAGCTGGTGAACTTATCTTTCCCATCCAAGGGGCGAAGCTCCACACCCTTGGAAGCTGGGGAGGAGAGCACCAAGTAGCTCAGACCTAGAGCCAACATTCATCACCCAGACTTAACTCCTCCACCCCTTTAAGATCATATTCCCTGGCATGAGGATTACTAGCAGTATCTAGAGCATGTATGTGGTCCTGCAGGCACTCCACTGCTCTTACAGAAAAAAGCTCTTGCCGTCCAGCACTTCCACCACCATTTCCTTATTCTCCAAGTGGAGAATTACTCCCCGGATGTTAGCAATCTGCATTGTTCACTTACTCCACTCCTTATCTATATGACTACCTGTGCCCCACTGAAGCCAGAAGGAGAGTGGGGCGCTAGTGGCCATGCTGACAGCCAAATCACTAGCAGGGTACAGCACCTTTTTCATTAACGGTCTTATGTGGTTTTTATTAAAGCTTCCTGAACAAGGATAAAGCATTCTGCTCCTCTCTGCTTGGGGGTAAGGGAGAAGGAAGGGGTGTACTTTACCTATTTCCCAATTCAGTCTTCCCAAGGGCATTTAATTCAGCTAGCATTCATCTGAACGCAAGGTAAAATTGGGGGCAGGATTAATACAGTTGAGGGTACTTCTGCCTATCAGCCTAACTTAACGGGTTCAGATGAACCAGAAAACCAAAAAGCAACAAAAAAACCCAAATACGGATAATTGAAAAACACAATACAGGTTATATTAACATTTCACTCATCTTAAAGGTTATTAGCTTCAAAACACTAGCATTTAGTCATTTTTGGATACAAATGAATTAATTCAGCCTTTAGAAATACAAATGTGGCAAAGTATGATTAACGAAAGTACTTTTTCTACCTTCATGGCAGAATGGCTGGCCGGGTCACAGCTGAAGGTGCTCTGACGAATCTAGTCTCCATTGCAGTAGGAATAAAGCAAGGATATTTAGTGGGCCTGGTTCTTTTTAATTTATCTGATGCAGCCATGCTGGAAGGTGCAACAAGAGATCTAGGTGCAAGTGTTAACTATGATTTTGCACCTCCCAACTGCTTTTTCAACTCAAAAGACTTCAGGCATCATCCAGAGTTCCAGAAACTGTCATTCAAGAAGTACTGTATGAGAAGACTATAGCGAGGGCTCAAACCCAAGAAGACATGCTGATGATTGTAAACCACTTTTCACTGAATGAGCTAGGGTGACAAGAAGTTTAAAGAAACTGAGGTGGTGTATCAGCCTGCACAAGGAAGGCATGCATACAACCAAAAATTCTGTGACCTTCAGAGCACAATGACCAATAGTGAATGCTACACAAGAAAGCAGAAATGAAGGTCGGCATAACCTTTACGAGACTGTCAGAGTGCCACAGTCTGCTATCAGGATCCAAAATAATTTTAACTAAAGGCTGAGAGAACTATGGCTCTGAGAGCTATTGTATTCTCCCAAGCTCTTAGAAGAGTGTGGTCTGCACATAGTAAGCGCCCAATAAAAAGGATTAATAGATTGTATACATACTATTGATTGTTTAGTGGATACATAGGAACCACCTCTACTTCTGGAGCCATTCTATCAGTTATTTAAAGGCCTCGCTCAATATCAAAAGGCAAGACAAGACTGCCAACGATAAGGTTCTGGAGCACAGTCTCCTAGCATTGAAGCTCACCTTGACACAGCTAAGCTGAGTTGGACACCTGAAGAGAATGAGTGACTGCAGCATACCCAAGCAGATGCTGAGTAGTGAGCTCAACTTGGGAAAGGAAAAGCAAGTTGGGCAGAGGAACCATTTCAAGGACATGATAAAACCAAGTTTCAGTCAGTGCTTCAGCCATGCGGAAAACTGGCAGTCAATTTCTGAGGATAGACCAAAATGTTTATTGCCATCAAAAAGAGTGGCTTTTTTTAGAACAAAGCTTCATAAAGACACGAGACAAGGAAGCAAAAGTGAAAAACAGCACCAGAAGCTGCCAATATTAACCACAAAAACACAAGGAACAGCCTTTTTGGGTGCAAAATGTGGCACACTGACCATTTCACACATACAAGCACTCATAGAAAAACTTCACCATAAGTGGTGTTTTCTTCAAATATAAAAGATTCCTGAATGTAACTACTGACAGCACATAATATAAAAATCAAGATGAGAAAAAAAAAAATCAAGTGAAGTCTGCTGATTTTTAGCTTGTCTGGATTTTTGTAGAAGCTTGGCTTTCAAGCTTTTTAGATAAACTACATTTGTTTGGATTTCTGTAGAACCCTGGCTTTCAGGCATTTTAGATAAACTACATCTGTTGAAAATGATGGCTCTCGAGCATTTTTGAATCAGTGACTCATCCTCTCAACCTTGGTGGCTTCTGTTCCATAATTAAGGCGTGGTTTGAGTTGGCTCTTTGATGTCTGCATCTTTCTCCAAAAGAGCTGTGTTTTCAGGTTTTTGGATGAGGGCTACAATTTCAGTGTCTGTCCGCACTTTGTAGCCTTGGGTTACCATCCTCCCAATCCTAGCCCTGGTTGAATTTCTTGCTGCCTACAACCTGTTGAAACATGTGATGAAATTTTGGACCACGTCTCCTCCAGTTAGAGCCACTCTGGTCTCTTTTTAGGGTTCATGCAAAATCTTTTATCGTGATCACTCTAAATGATTGGTCCAGCTGCTCTCCAACAAGGCTGATGCCATAATTTGGATTCTATCTGCTGAGCCATAGAGAAGATATTTCAAACTTCCCCCTAATCTCTAGGGTGCAGAAAATATACCTTTGGGTCATTTTATACTTGCTAGTTATGATATAGGTTTCTCATTTTCTTATTATTGGTAAACCATTCAATTATAGACTGATAAAGCTCCTTACACTTTGATGTTTAATGAATTTCAATTTTTCAATTCATCGCATGTTTTTTTTGTATGAAGTTGATGATTCTGGTCACTGCTTCTATATGCTTTAAGAGTTTGCTTTCCAGTGTCAGATTACTCCATTATTGAGGTCACGGGGGCTTATTTCTTAATCTAAGTCTATGGCTCCCATGTTCAAGAAAACTCATTCTGTAATCCTCACTGATTCTAACTCCATGCATTTAGGTACAAGCCATTTCTTTTGACAGCACATGGGGGTATAGTGAAACATTCCCAAATCCCTAGTATTCTAATTAAAACACATAGTATAAACAGGTGTTGTGGCAGAAGTGACTGTACTACTTCTAAGGAGATGACTTCCAAATTGGTATCTCTAGCTTTAGTCTCATCCATTTCTAAAAACCCACATTTCCTACTGTCTTTATGATCTTTGCAATTAACCCACAGTACCCTTAAACTTAATACAGTCAAACCTGACCTTCTCTGTTGCCATCCTATCATTCAATCAGTGGTATTTATTGAGCACTGCAGTGTACAGGCCACTGTACAAAAGCCTGTGGGAAAGTACAATACTCAGAGTTGGGAGATACGTTCCCTTTCCAAAATGAGTTTATAGTCTAGAGGACTATATATATATCCTATTCTATCCCCTACATATCCTCTACCTCCATTTCCTCATTTTCCCATCACTATCTAAAATACTATCAACCTCCTATCCCACAAACTCAAACCTTGGTGCAATTTTTTGTGTGTCCTCTCATATTTATTTCCTACACATTTTCTACATCCTACCAGTTATTGCTCTCTAGTGTCACGGATCCATCCCTTCCTTCCCACCCTTAAAACCACTACTCTGATACACACTCTCAACACTTCCTTCCTTCTCATCAGAGTCAGGACAATTTACATCAAGTTTTGGGAGTAAGAAAAAATTGTGCCTCTGATGCTTATCTATTGGAGACAAATGAAACACAAAAGATAACCAAGTACACCCAATAGTTTTAAACTCTTCATATCAAGCCTTTTATTGGAGTTTCTAAGAAATTAAGAAAATTATCACATTGAATTTCACTGACTCCTCCCCTTCTGGATCTTGGCCATCAGAGATTTTAACGAGTAACAAAATGGTCAAAGCCAGCACCACATAGTTGAAAGAAAATGGCACTAGGAGTCAGGAGACAATTTCTCTAATCCCAGCTCTAGCCCTTGCAGCAGTATGACCTAGGTCTCTCTGGCCCTCTGTTTCCTCATTTGTAAAATGTGGATAAAAATATCTGCTTATCCATGATTATTATGTATCTGTCCTAGTGCTTAACACAGAGGAAGTGCTTAATAAACACCATAACTAGGTAGGAATTAGAGAGAGCCCTGAACAATAAAGGGGAGTGTCTACATAAGGACTAAATCTATACTACCTACGTGAGACACTAGGAAAAGTACAACAAAGTCTTAAATGACCCAAAGAAAATTGGGAAACCATAATTTCTCGACAGGATTTAGAATTAACCTTTCACATAATGCAAATGAAATACCTGCCTCAGTCAACACAGACTATGATGCTATCTGATTTCTAGTTGTTAATTCTGATTTGAATGGAATATTTCTTTATACTGTGGAGGTATTTAATGTTAGCACCCTGACACGGTTGAAAAATAATCACTTCCATTCTCTGAATAGACTGTACAGACTGAATAGATTTTAATTCCCTCTAAAGTAACAGCTCCTTGTGGGCAGTGAATACGTCCACCAACTCTATTATATTGTACTCTCCCAAGTATTTAGTACAGTACCCTGCACAGTAAGCACTTAATAAATGACTGATTGAATAGGATGCGAAATTGATGTTAAGGAGAGGGACAGGACAAGATGAAGGAGGATACAAGGTTCACTAATGCAACTATCTTCATGTTCTCAAACTAAATCAAGAAAGTAATCAAAGCCCATACACACCTATATACATTACACTTCCTTATTGGTTTGCCTAAATGCTTTCAAATCTCCAGTAAAGGGATTTATCATTATTAATCTTTCAGTTTTACTGGCCAACCAGTCATCTATACACACTGATATCAGAAGTCCAAGCATCAGCTCCCACTGAAATTCTATTCTGTTATTACGTGTTCTCAGAATGTTTACCTACGCACTGCAAATCTATGACTGTGCTCTATGTCATGAGTTTGGAGACAGTTTCAATAAAGGAATTTCATGATTAGACAGTATCATAGAAATAAATTCCTAGGCCAGAGGTCAACAATCTTTGGTAAAGGCAGAGGCACAGTAATGGAGTGGTCGGAGCACAAAGCCACTGCTCTTGGTGGCTTGGATTCGGGATTCTCACACTGGTCCCTGTTCTTTAGGCAGGAAAAACTATCATTGACAATATGATATTGAAGTTGGAAATACTTAGTTTGAGAGCAATTACAGAATTATTCTATTCAGAATTATTCTATTCAGAAAAAAAAAAACCTAGGTCCCATCTTGAGAAAAAGTAATCTGTAGACATTGTACCATGATACTGTATTGCTATTATAGACTTCAACATCCCTGTTGCAGAACTACAATTTTAAAATACAGTACTTATGATACTGAATTTATTCAATTGTTTTATTGTTCTTTTTTTCTTAAAAAATCCATTTGTATAAAGAAAACAGAAAATGACCACTTTCTGACTATCAATCTTCATTATACTAAGTAGTATACAAAGCAAACACTGTTTGGTAGTTTTTGATGTTGGGCAAGTTTGGCCTTAAAGGAACACTGTGTATTTAACTAACACACATGGGGCTAAGTGGTCTCATTTAGTTACCTTTATGTCTCTACCAAAACTGGAAACCCAAGGTTCTGGTGGCAAGTAACTAATTCATTAATTAGCCAAAGTATTTTCAGGAAAGCAAAGGACTAAACAATATAGTAAAGAAAGTACAACTGTGGTTATTTCAGGTCCCTGTCTGCAGAATATGTGGTGGAGGGAAGCAAAGCCTATGCTGTTTCTAATTATTCCAATTATCATGGCACACTATGAAAACTTGATTAATAACACTGAAGATATTGTTGTGGCAATTAGCCATATGGTTGTGGGACTTTATTCTGTCACGATTTAGCCATTAGCATCTACTTATGTTTGTCAGAACAGTGCATCCGTGACAAGTTGAAGTTCCGCTCACCTTGCCGAGTCCCCTGTGAGCAACACTAGAGAACTGTTTATTCCTGGGAGCCTCCTGCCTGAGTAAATTTTTCATGTGTCATCCGGTCTGACTGGGGACAAATGTCAAATAGCTTACGCGACGACCCGTCAAGCTAGGCTTTCTCCGTTACACTACATAGGAAGCTGTGTGTTGAGACACACTACCTTCAGGAAAGAATATGACCAGTAACATTTGATGTCGGTGATTTATCCAGTAGGTTTTCCATGGTCAGTTCCCTCTTATTTAGACAGAGTAACCCTGCAATGCTTCATTTTGATGTCATGCTCCATGGACACTGAGACCCCCAAGTAAAATTCCAATTACCCTAACAAGTTTGAAGTCACTTAAAATGTGATTAATACAAAAAAGTAATATCCAATAACTGTCATACATTTAGGATTTATAGCTTATCTTGAAAGGAATGTCACCAATAAAGGCTTGAATAGCAGTCTTCACTGGGCATTTGATTATTTGGTCTCCCTGTCTACACCGTAAGCTCGTTACAGGCAGGGAACCTGTCTAATTCTGTTACATTGCACTTTCCCAAGTGCTTAGTACAGTGACTGTGAGCCTGTTATTGGGTAGGGATTGTCTCTGTTGCCGAATTGTACCTTTCAAGCGCTTAGTACAGTGCTCTGCATACAGTAAGCGCTCAATAAATATAACTGAATGAAAGAATGCTCTGCAGATAGTAAGTGACAATAAAAATGACCAATTGACTGAATGACCACAAGGTTAAGTAAAAGATATACATAAATTAAAACTGCACTTCTATGTCTAAAATCTTTGCACCCGAAAAAGCAAACAAGTTATTTACCTAACCCAGTTCTCTGGAATAAGGATAAAACTTTAGTTACAAAAGGAATTCAAAGCTAGGAAAATAACTCTAGCCACATTGGAATCGGTGACGAACCGTGAGGGACAAGTAAAAACTTCAAGAAATGGAACTGATGGGCTTAGTTGAAAATTTTAAGGAGGATCTTTTAGGCAACAAAGATATGAGTTAAAATTAAGATCCTCCTGTTAAAATATAAATATTAATGTTATAAAATATTTAGCAATCATTTTCCTTCTATTTATTTCATACATCTGCTTCAAAAGTGCAGGGAGAATACCGATTATTCAAAAATATTTTTTATAAAATATAAAGTATCGGGTAACTGGACCAAAATGGGCTTGGAGAATTGGAGGAAAACTTTCAATTGAACCACCTGCAAGGCCTATTAGATTGGATAGTCCGTATTCTATTAAAGCAGAAGGTCCTTCTTATATTTACATAATTATAAGGAGGTACTTATATTTTCCTCAGAGACACAGGGATGCAAAGGGACTTCCTACAGTCACCATGAGTGGAAAAACTGGGACTAGAACCTAGTTCTTCTCATTCTCAAACCCTTGCTCTCCCTTCAGACCATGCTTCCTCTTTGACTATACTTTTGTTGCTAACCACACACCGATGATGGTGACAATGGGGATGGTGGCAGTCTCCTTTTGAAAATGATGGATGAGTCTTGGTCTTGAGAAGCAGCATGACTCAGCAGGAAGAGCCTGGGCTTGGGAGTCAGAGGTCATGGGTTCGAATCCCAGCTCTGCCACTTGTCAGCTGTGTGACTGTGGGCAAGTCACTTAACTTCTCTGTGCCTCAGTTACCTCATCTGTAAAATGGGGATTAACTGTGAGCCTCACATGGGACAACCTGATTACCCTGTATCTACCTCAGTGCTTAGAACAGTGCGACTCAGTCCTAGGAAATTCTTCAGATCAGAAACATTCACTGCTACCCAGTTTCCAAGGCATCCATCCCCCTACTTGCTGAGCCAGGACTAGAATGCAGGTCTTCTGATTCCAGAGTCTGATTCCTGTAGCCAAAAGCAGAACCAAAAACACATAAATGACTAATAAAGCAACCTTTGGACCCTGAGCTGGATTTTCTATTTCAAATGAGATTCAAGTGACTCACTATAAAGCTATTTGCCTTCCCTGTCTCTACTTGATCAGGATTTTGTTTTCCACTCGATATTTATAAATCCAATCTACTAATCAACTCTTATATTGAAATATTTCTAATTCTAATACTTCACTACTGATTCAAATCTTTCCTTTCCTGCTGATTTGAAAACTTCTGCTTGTGTTGCTAAATACCGTAGCCAGTTGCATACTTTAGTCTACAAAATTAAACGCCAATAGAATGAGGAGCTTAAGTGACCCAAGGCAGAGTGTTCTATCAATCAATCAAAGCTATTTATGAGCACTTACTATGTGCAGAGCACTGTTCTAGTATTTGGGAGAGCACAATACAAGTTAGCAGACCAAGTTCCCAACAACCTTACAATCCAGTGGGCGAGTCAGACATTAATATGAATAAAGGGGGCCTCTCCTGCCAACTTTATTGTAAACACGGACGAGCAAAGGAAAAAGAGTGCATAACAAATTAAGAGCTCTTGGTGACTGATTTTTCAGGGTTTGGGGTTACTTTTTGAGATTACTAAACTTATATGTCCCAAGCCTAAACATGGGACACCTAACATTATCCACATGGAGAAAAGGAGAAATCAGGGCATCTAGGATTTTGAATGGATCCCCAAACCTCAAACTGTTCCTACATGGTTCCCCCCATTTAGTAATCCTGTTCTTCCTTAGTAGAGCATAAAACTGCCAAATCCAATCAATCAGCTGTATTTATTGACCAATTACTATGTGCAGAACGCTGTACCAAGTATGTGGGAGAGTATAATGAAACAGAGTTGGTAAACATTTCCTGCCCACAGTGAGCTTATACTCTAGAGGGGGAACAGATATTAATATAAATAAATTACAGAACTGTGTATTGGTGCTGAAGGAGGGATGAATAAAGGGTGCAAATACAAGTGCAAGGATAATACAGAAAGGAGTGGGAGAAGAAATGAAGGCTTAGTTGGAGAGGGCATCTTGGAGGGGATTTGAAGGTGCAGAGAGTGATCATCTGTCAGATATGAAGTGGGAAGACATTCCAGGCCACAGGCAGTACATGGGTGAGAGGTTGGCGGCGAGACAGATGAAACACAGGCACAGTGAGTAGTTTGGAAGAATGAAGTGAGTCGGCTGGGTTGTAGTATGAAAGCAATGAGGTAAGGTAGGAGTGGGCAAGGTGACAGTGCTCTGAAGCCATTGGTAAGGATATTCTGTTTGATTCAGAGGTGGATGGGCAGCCATTGGAGGTTCTTGAGGAGTAGGGAGAAATAGACGGAACGTTTATGCAGAAAAATGATCCAGGCAGCCGAAAGAAGTATGGACTGAAATGTGGGGAGGGAGGGGGCAGGGAGGTCAGTGAGAAGACTGATGCAGTAATCAAGTCGGGATAAGCTGAGTGAGTCTCCTTCATCCCATCTGATGAGATCATTAACTTTTCTATACTTCTTTCATCTTCACGGCATCACTGCCTGTTTTCAGAAATGACATTTTGTGCTTAAATCTAAGTAACTACAAAGGGACTCCTTTTGCTTTACCTATAGGGCAAAAGCAAAAAAAACTCTGGGTCTCCCCAAACTTTTACATGCTTATATGCTTTTTTTATCCCCATTACTCTTTCCCCTTGCCCTTAAAACCCTCCCATAATTTCCTTGATTTTCCAAGTACCTAGCTTCCGCTCACCTCTCAATGTCACACCTCTCAATGTCACACCTCGCAATGTCACACCTGGAGAGTTTCCAGTACTCTACCAGTCTTGGCTAAGGGAGGATGAGTAAGTAGAAGCATATCCATTCCACTCCTAGCATGGCCAGGGGCTAGCGAGTGGAGGCAATCTGCTACAAGTCAAAACTCACCCATACTGAGCAGGAGTGGTAGGGTACAGAGTTGAGGGCAGAGACTCAAGTTTATTATGCGGAAGGAGGCAATGGTAAGCTACTTCCATATTTTTACCAAGAAAACTCTATGGATATTCATTCATTCATTCATTCATTCAATAGTATTTATTGAGCGCTTACTATGTGCAGAGCACAGTACTAAGCGCTTGGAATGAACAAGTCGGCAACAGATAGAGACAGTCCCTGCCGTTTGACGGGCTTACAGTCTAATCGGGGGAGACGGACAGACAAGAACAATGGCAATAAATAGAGTCAAGATGTGTCTGTGGTGTCGCTATGGGAAGGAAATGACTCGATGGCATAAGACAAGACAGAGCTTCTACCTACTGACAAACCATTTTAGGTGTGAGGATGCTCAAGTCCACCAAAAAGTCTACAGAACTACATCATCTTGATAGGTGAATGAATGATTTTCAGATGTGAAGCAAGAGCTGCATTCAAAGGTTTAAAACAAGTCTATTATTGTAGAAGGCATATGGGCAGCCACAGATTGCACTCCAATGAAGATTACTGTACAGGTCACAAGGAGACCACGAGAGAGTCTGAAACACCACCACTACTGAAAAAAACCACCATTTCAGTGCATGTGTTTTTGAGAGTGGCATACCCTCCTCCATGCCCTAAACATACTCCTTATGCAAGTGTGCTGCCCTGGGCACTGATCGTTTGATCACTGGTAAAGCAGGAATGTTCAGTGACACCCTGCATGTCTTTGTAAACCTCGTTACTTAATCCACAAGTCCCCCAAAGGGGAAGAACTCTTAAGACTTGCCTTTCTCACCGAACCTAAAACTTATCCCCAGAGCACTGCGTTCGCAATATTGTGATCTTGCCATTAAATAATATATGGAAAGCTTTTGAACGGACAGAAAATAACCACTGCATCACAGAATGACAGAATGCTACTTCATGATAACTAGAGCGGTCTTCTACGAAGACAATGTTCTCAGTTTGTGAAGTGGTAAGATCCAGAGTCTGCAATGTCACACTAGGTAAAAACAAAGCAACGCAATGAAGAACACCCGCAATGCTGGGTATGCCCCCCTCTCCTGGACAGGGCTTCCCCTCTTCAAACCAACATCAGGTGAAGGTTGACTTTTCAATTATATTTTATGATCCTTAGTCTCTGGCCTCCTGAATTTTTCCAGATGTCTAAGTGACAAGCTGATGGCCTACAACTGTGTCCAAAGCAAAAGAGTGTCATATTAGTGGAAAAGCCCCCAAACTGGCAAAAAGCAAAGGGGAAGAAATATTTTATGAGGATCAGGATAGTCTCACATCATCAATTCCAAAAGCTGACAAGGACAAAATCATGAGCAATCTCAATGCAAGAATGGGAAGTGATGCAGAAACATGGAAACGATAATCAGAACCCACAGAACTGGAAAGCTACTTCTGCTCTGGAAATGGGGCAGACATCAGTTTGCAACCATCATTATCAATGCCTTCTTTAACCTTCCAAATTAGAGAAAGTAGCATGGACATTCCCAAGGTCTAAACAATGGAGCCCCAATGGAGCCCCCACCAGTGAGGGTTGGAAAGATGTATGGATGGATCACTCCAACCATGTGGAGATCTGAGTGCTTGCTCCAAGCCTGAAACGATAATACAAGCAATGCATCAAGAAACAGAATGAAGAAACCTACAAGGTTCTCAGTATGGCACCACAAGAGTCCTCTAAGAAGGAACTCCAGATATGAGTAATAAAGTAATCTGAAGGCCAAAGATCAATATCTGGGAGAACAAACATTCCCAGCCTCCCATTAAGAAAAGCAGACCAAATTGGCTTTTAAGATATCAGGTCTTCAATCTGGTACTGTTTTCTATCTTCACTAATGGGTAGAATTCACACATAGAATAATGGGGAACACTGTGGGAATAGCAGGGAGATTGGTTAGTTGAATTCAGACATTTAATGACTATCTGCAGTAAAGAAATACATCAATAATATTTTGTGATGAAAGCACCCACTTAACAGATCAGGTTACAGAACACGCAACTGGATACGAGATGCCACATATGAAAGGATCTAGTGATATTCTGACTCCCAAACAGAGGACTTTCCTTTGTCACTATTGAAACTTTATGATACATATGCACTAGCGTGGCACTGCTGAAGTATATACGTAGAATCACTCTCATCATAAACAGAAAGGGAATCTTACAGTCATGGAGGGAAGTTTGCAACAATCCTCTTAACATGCCATCTGCAATTGAAGACGCGGCTTTTTGTAACACAGAAGATGTAAAGGCAGGACTTCAGTCAGCTTTTGAGGAAATTATACTTGCAAACAATGTCATGAGAAATGCTAAAGCATCCAGATCTAATGGCCTTCTTGCAGAAAACTACAAGCAAGGAGGAATCAATGTTCAGTCACCTGCAACAGTTTTTCTTCAATGCATGGAACAGTGAAGAAATGCCACAAAGCTTCTAAGGTGCCACCACATCACAGTTTTCAAAATGGAGGGAAAAAAAAAGATTTTGTAGACTACCAGGGTATCTGAGTGAGAGTTAAATGTGCTCAGTTTCCTTTCCCCATCAAGGAGGGGAAGGAAGGTTGTGTGGTAGATTCGCCTTGTTTAACCTAATCTAGCTGCTGTCCCTGAGAAGGAAGAGAGACACCTGGAAGTTACAATCAGAATTAAAGTTAGAACTCATGTGCTAAAGTCATCGTCAAATATCTTTCGTGCAGCTTTCTATGAGGTCCTGTAGGCTGCTGACTGTGCTCTTGAGGCATAAACATAAGGAGATATACAAATAATTATGAATTGCTTTGCAAATTTATCTCTGCTCTGTGGGCCAACAATAAATCTGAAAATAACTGAAGTTATGAATAGTTAACAGCTGGGACACCTTCCATAGAAGTAGAGACCTTAATCAACAAAATAGAATTTAACGTTGTTGCCAAATTCTATCTTTTAGGACAGACAATATTAAACGATGCACAGATAGACAAAGAAACAGAAAGCACTGTAAAAATTTGGCCAATATATTTTTGTGAATATTGACAGTATAGCAAATAGAGTATCAAGTTCCACCTACAGTTGCAAAGCTAAAAAGGTATGGTGATGCTCAACGTTCTATTTTTCTTTAATGGTATTTGTGCAGTGCTTACTACTTGACAAACACTGTACTAAGTGCTGGGATAGATACAAACTGATGATGTTGAACACAGTGCATGTCCCAGCGGAGCTCACAGTCTTAAGCCCCATTTTACAGATGACATAACTGAGGACCCAAGAAATGAAGTGTCTTGCCTAGGTCACAGATCAGACAAGTGGAGGAGCCTGGATTAGAACTCAGGTCCAACTGACTCCAAGCCCATGCCCTATTCACTAAGACACACTGCTTCTACCTGGCTAGCACAGAAGGTTAACCCAGCTTCTTGAGCAGTATTACCAGCACTATCTACAAACCATATGCAACATCAAAAGGCAGAATATAATTAGAATATAATGTGGTCCTGAAACACAGTCACCCCACCAGTACTGAGGTAATGTGCACAACAACACACCTTTTTGGGTGCTGTATGGGAGGAGAATGGATGGTAGCAGGATGCCTACGTTGGTTGCTGTATGATGAATTAAAGGAGCTCCCTTAAGTAACATCAGTAATAGTGGCATTTCTTGAACACCCACTGAGTGCAAGTACACCATACCAGGTACTTGGGAAAAGCAGGATAACCAAGTGAGATTTCTTTCCCCAGAAAGAGCTTACATAGAGCAGGATAAATTCTTTATAAACATAACGACGCACATTCTTCAACAATGTAACACAGAAGTTGAGTGTAGGACCACTGAAGCAAAAAGGAATAGGGTTACTCTTACTGAACAAAGATTTCACAAAGAATAGGATACCACAAGGCAGTACCAAAAATAGACACAGGATTTGTGTGAAACATAGCCTCCATAGCATAATTGCCCCATCCCAATTTTTGATGAGAAAATAAAATCATTTTTGGTTCTATGTGATATGTAGCAGTGATAATGGCACATGCAGGAGAGTCCCTTCACTGAGGTGGGCTCTCTGAGAGAAGAGTGAGAATATGATATAGTAGGGAGGGGGAATTAATTTATTGTACGCCAATTGACTACAGCACTTAGGAGAATTCAACAGAAAGCATTCCCTCTGACTTCCTTGTTTTGGTGAGCCAACTGCAAGGTTCAACAGAAACAGACAATTTCAGGAGTCCTCTTATCTTAGTTTCTCCCCTCCTTTTCTCTTTCTCTGGGACCAATCAATGAATCAATTGCATTTATTGAGATTTTACTGTGTGTATAGCACTGTATTAAGTGTTTGGGAGACTACAATATAACAGACACATTTCCAGCCCACAACAATCTTACAGTCTAGAGGGGGAGACAGACATTAATGTAAATAAATAAATTACAGATATGTACATTAGTGCAGTGGGGCTGAGAGCATGGGCAATAAATAAAGGGAAGATGTCAGAATGACACACAAGGGAGTGAAAGAAAAGGAAAAGAGGGCTTATGGGGAAGGCCTCTTGGAGGAATTTTCCCTTCAATACGGCTTTGAAGGTGGGAGAGTAATTGTCTACTGGGTATGAAGAGAAGGGCGCTCCAGGACAGAAGCAGGACATGGGGGAGAGGTCAGCAGGGAGATAAATGAGATCGAGTCACAGTAAGTAGATTGGTAAAGTTGTGTGAAAAACTGAAGCAAATATTCAAGAAAATATGGTTCACTAATATAGTAAGGAGGTATAGAGCACACAACGTGGAGGAGAATGCAGGTCATACATTGAGTTTTTGTCATATTTGCACACATAGTTTAGGTCTCACTTTGAGAATATGATATCCTCTATACTATAAGTTCATTACTGGCAGGGAATATGTTTGCTAATTCTGTTGTACTCACCACAGAGCTTAGTGCTCTGCACACAGTAAATACGACTGACTGACTGATTTATCTGAAAATAAAGAATACCTACATGTATACATTCCTGAAAGAAGTAATAAGAAGTAGTAAGAAGTAAGTAATGCAGTACACAGTATTTAGCCCCTACTAAGTAAAAAATGGAAACTTTCCCTACCTGCAGTCTAATCGGGGGAGGCATAAAATTATTAATGAATAGAGTAGTCAAAACAGTCACAGAATTTACAGTTGGCTAAACATATGTACATGAGTGCCAAGGATGAGTAAAGATAAATACCTACGTTCTACAAAGGCAGAGAGCTGTATGCCATACCCTGAAAAATTACTCAAACAGTGGGGTCAAGGAGGTGTGGGGAAAAGGCAAACTAGATTATAGAAAAGATACATTCCAAAGTAGCAGTCCTTAGGAAATAAAAGAAAAAGCAAATAAGGAAGTGGGGAGAGGGAAAAAGAGAACAGAAAATGAAAGTTTACAAGTGAAAGGTGTGATTAGTGACCAATTTGGAGGAGGAAGAAGAATCAGAGTTTATTAAAACTGTTTTAGGCTCACTGTCAATTATTTTTAATCCTGGGCCCACAGATACTTGCTATTCTGAATATCTGCCTACAATAGCACGATGCTTCAAGAAATCGCCTTAGAAACGATTAATAAATGACTCGCGTCCTTTTATTTTTTCCTGATTCTTCCTCAGTCTAGCTTACTTTCATTATTTGAAAATATATTTATCCTTCAAACTAGATGGTGAAATTGATTCACTGGTGCATGAAAAAGCCAATGCGGGACTCCTGGCTGTGCTGTCATGTTTGTTTAGAGTTTTGTGTCGTTTTTGCTTCTGACTCTGCTTCTTGATGCTTACATTCATTCACTCTTTCAATCGTATTTATACAGTGCTTACTGTGTGTAGAGCACTGTATTAAGTGCTTGGAAAGTACAGTTCAGCAAAAACTAGAGACAACCCCCACCCAACAACAGGCTCACAGTCTAGAAGGGGGAGACAGACAATAAAACAAAGCAGGTGAAGTAAACAGACATCAATAGCATCAATTTAAACAGAATTACAGATATAAAAGAATAATAATTACGGAATTTGTTGAGTGTTTACTATGTGCCAAGCACTGTTCTAAGTGCTGGGGTAAATACAAGGTAAACAGCTTGTCCCACGTGGGGCTCAATTCCCATTTTACAGATGAGATAACTGAGGCCCAGAGAAGTTAAGTGACTTGCCCAAAGTCACACAGCAGACAAGTGGCGGAGCGGATTAAAACGCACGACCTCTGACTCCCAAGCTCGGGCTCTGGCCACTAGGCCATCCTGCTGCTTACGGTCAGTAAGTGCTCATTTCTTGATTGCGGTACCCCAGCCTTATCTGCCCACCACAGTTGTTTCTCAGGATTGAGATGAGACGGCGTATTCTCTGAAGCTTTGTTTAATTTTAGTCTTCTAGCATTTCCTCTGCCTTTGGTTGGTCAATTGCAGTTTGTTGTTCAGCAGCTGTTGGAGAATTATCCATTCTCCTCACATATCTGGTCCAGCAGAGCTGGGCCAAGGAGCGCATAGCTAGACTTCCTTTTCGTGATCCTGCATTGCCACCAGATGGCAACAAGGATGGCCTGCAGTTGACACTAAACTGCTCAGTGGGTCAGAGGTGGAGTCTGTTGGGGGCCCTGATCTAATAATAATAATAATTAATAATTACGGTATTTGTTAAGCCCTTACTCTGTGCCAGGCACTGTACTATGTGCTGGAGTGGAGTGGGACACTGATCCCACAACCATAATAGTATTGTAATAATTTTAAATATTGTTATTAGAAAAAATAACAATATTAATAATGATACTTATGGTACGGATTAAAAAGCACGACAGCCATGTAGTCTGCTCGGAAATTTAACATCAGACAGCTGACTTACTTCATGTGACAGTCTGTCCACAGATGAGCTGGCCTTCTTGATTCAATTTTCTACTGCCTTGTTCATCATCGAAAAGGTGGCCAGTGTGCTGTCTAGGGGGCAGAATTTCCCCTCAGCACTTGGAACTCAGAGTTGCTAAAGTAGATCTTTGGTTTCTTCAGGCTTACTGTTAAATCTATAATATATACTTGCTTTGCCAAAGGAGTTTTCCTTTATTTCCTTTTTTTTTTTAGTATATGCCTCTAGGATGCAGCCAACACACACAGTAACTCTTGGAATGACTGTCTCTAGGACAGTTGATGATTAGTTTGAAAGATTTCCTGGAGGGATGAAAACTTATTTTACTGAATTCACCCTAAATGCACTGTTGCATCCCCCACATGGTTTCAAAGATTAAATTGATGAGGGAGTTATTCAAAAAAGAATTTGTGATCTACTTTGAAAAACGCTGGGCAAAACACAGTATTCCATATTTGTCCCAATAAGAGACTGTTGATTAAATATGACTGTTCCACCTACTATACGGCCCCAAATACCGAAACTTAAAAAAACCCCAAAAAACTCTTTACTGGATAGAGGCCAAAGGATATATGGGGGCAACAATGATGAGAGATGTGGTTCTTAAGAAAAAACAAAACAAAAACCAACCCCAGCAGAATTTAGAGAAGCTCCCAAAATTATTATTTTGTACTTTTCAGTAAATTCTTAATGTCTTCAGCTGCAGAATAGCTCATTTCTGTGGTTCTTTTTAGCCTCATGAGATAATCACACCAGGAGGAGTCGCTTTAACTCACATGCCTTTAGGAGTAATGATACGTTTAAATGATTAAACAATCAGAAAAAAATGCATATCTCTATAATGAAAGCAGTTAGCGCACAGATCTATGGTTTCTATTAGTATCACAAGTCATTTGTAAATAACATGTTCATTTTAGATACGTAAAGAGTTCTGTCATGCCCTATGAAATAAATTATATTTTATTGGTGCCCGGGTGTTTCATAACTTTTATTTATTTGCTGCAGGAGTGGAGGATTAAGATAGAGTAGTTTATTTCACCAAAAGACTGACAAATGGCTCATTAGACACTTATGAAGCTGAAGCTAATTGTACAATTTTTTTGTTGTATTAATTGTCACTGCCTGCTTAACTGGCTAACACTGGTCATCAGTGCAGAGATTCTGCTTACACTCGATGTTTCCTTTTTCTGAAAGGAAAAATACATTTAAAAAACCTTCAAAAACCAACAGAACAATATTTATTTTCTTGTGTAAACAAACACAGAAAATTCCATTTGGATTGGAGGAGCATGTGGGAGGAGTAAGGGAGAATTAATGTACTGGCTGTTTCCCACTGGGGACACTACTAGCAATCAATTCCAAATGGCAGTCACCTCATCACCTAAAAGCTTGAATCACAGATATTCAAAGATTCCTTTTTTCAGTTGAGGTTAAATACCATTTCTATTACTTTTTATTTTGATAGACACGAGGTCAGAATTGAGTGAATGTGTATTACCTGCATATTATGATTTCTGGATTTATTTTTTTTTACAATCATGTGCTAATGCTGCATAGTAATAGCCTATGGATGAAGAGACAGATGTACTACCAGTCATTCGCTACACATTTGCATTAACAAATCATCATTTAATTGAAGCCCATCCAACAAGTTTATGCTACTTAAATAAAGTTCTTTCTATAGAAGCTACCACAGTGACACATGGCTGTTAACTACATAGAAAAAAACCAAAAAACATTGTCATGCCTCAGGTTAAGTTCTGTAATAGAATACCTATTGACTAATTTTTACTTTGCTTGAAACAATCCACCTGACATAGCACAGTGATCCATGCTACTTTTCTATGGAATGGGATAATTCACTTGAGATAAAATAATTTTGTAACACTACAATTTCATTATTTGCAGATTTTATTTCTCTCCAAATATATTATAGGATATAACTTAAATAAAAGCTGTACATGAGTTGTGTACTAATATTTTAAGGGAAACGCTACTAATAATACAAATCTAAAATACTCCAATTCATCATTGTTATTCTTCCTAAAATTTTATTACTGACTGGAAATACTGACATTTTCAGAGAACTGGATGATTTGGTTAAAATATAGATGTTATTACTTGCTTTTAATGCCTTCCTTCCATGAAAAAGGAATTCTGATAATAAAGACACAGATGTCAATTTTGAAACCATTTTTAATCCCTGTTAAATCTAAATTAAAGTACACTAGGAATTTGCACCCTAGTGATTAAGATACACATATGGGTGCATCCAAAAAATATTTATTTAAGGTAGGTGAATGTATACACATATACGGTAGGTATCCACAGAGTGAAGCAAAGGAAGGAAAAAAAAAATCAATGCATGCACTTACACTGTCAGCTTAAAATAATATGCCCTTATTCCTGCCTATGTGCCAAAAATAAAAATGATCACATTTCTTGGATCTGTATATATTAAAACATATAAAGTTTTTTCACAAGGTCAAAAATTTATCTTGTATGTTAAAGTATACCTATTTACAATATGGCATTGCATTTTAGACTTTCAGAATAAGAGAAGCCAGACCTGAAAAGGGATAAAATGTGTTTTTTTCTCATCTGTAGCATTCAAGGTTCCTTTAAGTTCATCTTATTCTAGAATGGCAAGACAGGTGAAATTTCACCTTGGTACAGGATTCAAACTAAATTATGGGATCCAGAAATGTGTCATAAATCAACTTCGAATACTAAACAAAAGATAAATAACGCAAGATTTATTTTCTGACATAAAGAACAGTCTCTAAATACAACACAATGCGAAAGAAAAAAAACCCTACCATGCTACTCCTGCATGTTCACCATGCTCTTTTTATATGCTAACTCGGAATAGTAATTACGGATCCTGCAAGTTGACTTCTGTTTTCCAGAACTATGAGTTGTACGTAAAACATGCCTTTTCATTGAAACAATTACCATTAATCAAAACACTGAGAGCTAATACCACTCAAGTCCAACCTACCGCTGTGCCCAGCAATATATCAAACTGTCTGTTGTCAAACACACTAAACAAACTTCAACAGACTGTTTTCACTACAAATAACAGAAAAACTGCTTGCTAAGTAATTTTTTTATTCAAACTGCAATCTCGGTAATCCATTCTGTCACTGGATTTTAATTTTAAGTATTCAATCATAGTCCAAAACAGACAGATTCCTATTTGGCTATGGAGAGGAGAATTACTGGCACTGATAAATGGAACTACCTGCAAATGACTTGGTGTGACAGTGAATTTGGTTAACCTCTGATAATTCCCTACTGTAGTGTACTTGAATTTGCAACCCTTTATCACTTAAAGGTTTGGGAAGGTTTAATTTTCAGGGGCATATAGCCACGAGAAAGCTGCAGCTTGAGTGCATTGTAAGGACTGTAGCAGAAATACTACCTCTCCAGCAAGTTTCCTAGATGCACAGGCCCATTAGGTTATTTTATGAACAATTTTATATTTTACAAACAGCAATAGAAAGGATAATGTACCATAATGCCTATTCAAAATCAAAACTGCATGACATCATTCCATTTCGATACATACAGCAAACATTCATATATTTATATTCTCTTACCGTTTTTAATTGACTTAGAAGTAAAAGCCAGACATCGTGATAGCTAGTGGTATTTAACCAAGATAAATAAAAGGCATTCAAGCCTTTTCAATGTTGAAAAAATACTTACTACACATTCCCTTCAACTACCCCGCTATTATTTTCTCATTATTAAAATATAAGATTCTATAATCACACAAAAACGAGGTGAAATATTTTACAACTGGAAGAACATTTTCAAGCAATTTGTAACCAATGCCGTAACAGAAGTTTTCTAAATAATAAGAGGTGTGTGTGTGTGTGTGTGTGTGTGTGTTTGTGGGTGGCTGGTGGGGGGGATGGGAATATTGGAGTTTAACAAACAGATCAGGCATTTATTACCAGCAAGCTCCATTATGGATTTGTGAGCTTTGTAAGCCAAGCTCCCCCAAGTGTAATTAAATTTTTATTTATAATGTGCTTGTGACTGTTAACTTCATGTTGCCTATGCTTGTTTCCCCCACACACGTTCACACACCAATACAAAATGTTTTTCCACATTTTGTAGCAACCCGTTATATCACTTTTGTTTTCAATTTCAAATGCACACAAAAATTAAATAAATATATTTATAAAACAGAGAACAAAAGAGACACAGCACACTATGGGTAAAGCAGATTACCTTTTCAGCCAGAATTCTACTCCTTCTCTCAGGTTTAAATAGTAAAGGATACAGCAGAGCTTTGATAACACAGGGAGATGCGACAATGCAGATTACATTTTATACTGGGAGGGAGAGGCAAGGTTAGTGTACATGTAACCAGGAAATGTTCTCAACTCCAACCAAACCAACACTACTCTTCCTCATATACCCAAGGTCTCTTCAAACGCAATCTGCTCATTGAGAAATAATCTATCACTTTTGTTTTATGACCGATCCCTCCCCACCCCCCTCCTTGATTCAGGTAAAAACCTCTATATGCCCCACACTTTCCTTGAAACGCTTAATACAAGTAACCACAGGAGAATCTCTTCTCCCCTTGAAAAACTGCAAATAAAGATGTCAGCTATTGAGTATATTTGTGGCGTCTCCAGCAGCTGCTGTTAAATACCAGCTGGTCTAGCTGATTAAAATTACCTCCGAGTTGGTATTATAAAGATGCCTGGGCAGCGTTGCTGTATTAATGGATTATTGAGTGAGCGATGAAAACCTTGGCCAGCTGATGCGTTTTATTACAGATAGGCTTTATGATGTGTAATCACTGTAATTTTTACAACTGGAGGAAACGTGTAAAAAAGGGAGGAAAAAAATCCCCATAGAAACTGGTTTAACTAGATTATTTCTATATTCCTTTACTGAGAAAGAACTAACTAAACTGGCCTATAAATATGCAGGCATGGCCCCTGTGAATATATATACATGAAATGCTTATGCTTTTATCTATGCAATGTTAAGTGCACCCAAGCAGAATAAACATGTACAGTTTGTGTGAATAGATATTTACTACCCCGTGAACTGCCAAACAACCCAATTGGCTGTAACTAGATCATGTGACCAAAAATAGTTTCAAACTGTTCACCAGCTGGGTGATAGCTAAAAACTCAATTTCAGCCAACTGGATTGTGGTTTGCACTCCAAGGGGCAGGTTCATTTCATTCCCTTTACCACTTCCCTTCAGCATTTTCCTTACACACTGGCATTTTACAAAACTTCCATACCCCCATCCTCATTCCAGAACTGTCCAATAAGCCTGACTAAATTCTGAATCAGGTTTACTATTTTCTACTCTGTTGATCTTATGATACATGAAATACCAGTTTTTTTTCCTGCTAACTGTCCTGCTTCTTTGAATGGATGCCTGTCTTCTTGCAGAGCTGAGCAAACATGGCTTCCTCTTGAACCTACTCAGACTGTGAGCCCTATGAGGGGTAGAGACTTTGTCCTGATAAACTAGTATCACAAAGTTACAAAGTTACACAGCTGACAAGTGGCAGAGCTATGATTTCCATGACTTCTAAAAGAGCTCCTGAACCAAACCTAGAGCCCTATCATTACTGAAACATCATGGTGGAAAGATTTGTTCATGTAGTAAAGCACAAAAATGGAAATATCTGTGCTGAGGTAGGATGACCCCAATAAAAAACTAAAAATGGAGTAAAATTCATTGTATGTTACATTTTCAATACCAAACTGTGATTATCATCAACTGACTACTATTTAATGAGGAGATTTAACTTTGGTACCAAAAAATTTCAATTTCATAAAACAGGAGTAGAGAAGCAGCGTGGCTCAGTGGAGAGAGCCCAGGCTTGGGAGTGAGAGGTCATGGATTCGAATCCCAGCTCTGCCACTTGTCAGCTGTGTGACTGTGGGCAAGTCACAACTTCTCTGTGCCTCAGTTACCTCATCTGTAAAATGGGGATTAACTGTGAGCCTCACGTGGGACAACCTGATTATCCTGTATCTCCCCCAGCGCTTAGAACAGTGCTCTGCAGATAGTAAGTGCTTAACAATTACCAACATTATTAATATCTAATTCTTAAACAGGATGGAAAAATCCAATATTTTCAGATTAATCTGTGTTTATAGATTGTTTTCTTGGAATCTGAAAATTGATATTTGCCATTTAACTTAGTGATAAATGATAAATCATTTTGCTATCCCAGAGCTGTTGTCACAATTCTTGGGGATTGGAGGAGCCATTTAATAATCGTGTTTTACATGAGCATAAAGAATTATAAGCTTTTTTACTCCACCAGCCTAGCTATATAACTGCCACGGTCACCCCAAACTATACTTTAGACTCCATAAACCCATCACTGGGCAGGGATTGTCTCTATCTGTTGCCAAATTGTACATTCCAAGTGCTTAGTACAGTGCTCTAGATAGTAAGTGCTCAATAAATACTACTGAATAAATAAGTCAGGTGCTACTGTACCCTCCTCAACTAAGAAAGAGCACTCTCTTCTTCACATTCCACTTCACACAGCTGACAAGTGGCAGAGCCAGGATTCAAACCCATGACCTCTGACTCCCAAGCCTGGGCTCTCTCCGCTGAGCCATGTTGCTTCTCTACTCCTGGCTTATGAAATTGAAGTTTTTGGTACCAAAGTTAAATCTCCTCATTAAATAGTAGTCAGTTGATGAGAATCACAGTTTGGTATTGAAAATATAACATGCAATGAACTTTACTCCATTTTTTAGTTTTTATTGGGGTCATGCCTACCTCAGCACAGATAATAGAAGCTCTATGGTGATTTGCACGGCAACCTAAATGAAGCAGAGAACAATCTACTTTGGAAATGACAAAGACAAATAAAACAATCATGACTTACTCTGAGTAGAAAAATTCAGACTAAACCTGTTGACACCTGACTCATAAAAAAAAAAAAGGGCACAAGTCCCAGGGCTGGCTGGAAGTTTAGGGCTGC